>NC_140956.1:139719181-140319181 GCF_014529385.1 Adiantum capillus-veneris
TTGGAGATCAGCTACAAAACCTTGGTGCAAGGCAATCAACTTATGGGTTGATGGCCATATTTACCCTGCCAATCCAATGACCAATGCATCACCGCCCTTTTGTTATGTAACACTGAACTACTGCGTTTTATTGGAGATGGGAGGGACAGATAGTTTGTCTACTGCTGGAAATTATATTCAGTTTTTGTCAATAAAATGGAAGCAAGAAAACATCTTTGTGCTGCCTATTCATCATTCCAAGAGAAGTACGTGAAAGACATTCAACAAGTCAGAGAGGAAGACAACAAGAAGATGAAGCAGCTAAACAATGAGATGTCAAAGCTTAATAAAAAAGTAGAGCATAAAAAAATGGAGCAAGAGCGTCGTCTAGACAATTACGTTCAGCTACAACACACTGCATGTCGTATGTGTTGACAAATCAATCAACTGACATACATTCCATTGGGTTACCACATTCGCAAGCGCAAGAGACATGCAATGTCTATGCTATCTTCAAGCAGTGGAGCTCAAAATAAACGTATCCGTCAAACTCGGTAGGGATACAAATGCAAGCTTTTAATTTCTTATATTTTTTGCAGGTTGTTGTAATATTATTTCAATATGAAAGAACTTGGCTCGGATGATGGGAATCAATTTTGATGCTCAAACAACTGGACATACTCTACTACAGCATATCATCAAGCCAAAGGAGTTGGTGGATGGAATTGGAGTTGATCTCTTGAGATAGCTAATTCCAGTGTTAGAAGCTTACAGCTATTGGTGATGTATTAGTTCAGACAGTAGACTAGACAAAGGAATAGAAACTGAACTGGAATACATATACTGGAATAAGAACCAGACTAAGTACTGAGAATGATATTCAGATTCAGATTCAGAGTCAGATTCAGAATAACTGAGTACAGAGTACGTATAATTGGAATATACTGCATTGTTGTAATTGGTATTACAGATGATGGATTACAATGAAGATGATGTGGCTTATGGACCAAAAGATGAACAGAGTACAACCGACAAATGACTTAATGCTTGCCTATAACTTATGCCCGTCACTGCCCACAACAACTGCCAACCCGATTACAATGTAATGGGTCCTATTTATATTCCTTGGGTTTACCATGGTAATTACCATAGTAATTACTGACTGATGATCCACTGCCCGTCTCACAGGAGCCGGTTCCCACATAATGAAACTTTCTCAGCCATCTACATCCTTCCCTCCTTTTTTGAATTTTGGCAAGATTCCAAAATTTCTGAAAAGAAAATTTCCCCGTATGATTCTGGTTTGAAGAGAAAAAATCCATTGTCTGATTCTACCTCCTAGTATCTAGGAATGTCATATCCATTGGTGACTCTCCCTAAAATATTATCTTAACACTATTCATTCATCATTTTAGCTTAGCAAATCATATCTATAACCTTTTGTCTTTCGCATTTTGCGATTATGGTAAAAAATTATAATCATAGTGTATTTATTGATTTTAGGATATATTTTGTTGAAGTCAAGAAGCATGGTGAGAGGAAAAGAGTGGACATATGTGGAGGAATAGAGAAAGGGGGCAAAATAGTTTCATTTTTGGAATGCAAACATTGTGGGCATAAGTGGCACGGCAATGCAACTTGCATCAAGGAACATTTATTTGGCAGTAGCCCCAATATGAAAGAATGTGGAGCACCGCCTAAAGACATATGGGTCCATTTTGCAGGGTATGCAAAGAGATGCAAACAGGCAGGAATTCTTCCTAAGAGACAGAAGGGTATAACAAGCGGGTCATCTGGCAACATAGAAGAAGTGAGTGTAGATCAAGAGGACGTGTGAGCTAGCCAAGGACCTTCAATGGGAACAACCTGAACACCTCAAAGTCCTTACACTTTTCCAAATGGTGCCATGTGAGGGATGGATGCAAGTCCCACGACATCCAGCAAAGTCGCTACACATGGGACTCTACAGGCAGCATTCGCTCAACAGAACATGCTCAAATTGCATCTAAAGTGGACACAAGCCTTCATGGCTTGTGGAATTCCATTTAATGTCATAAAAAATCCTATTTTCAAAGATGCACTAATGTCAACTGCAAAAACAGGATTCATATATCCTAATTATAATAAAATGCACAGAGAGTATGTCGAAAAAGTCAAGAGTAGTACAAAAGTGATTCTTAAGCGAATGGTGCTTGACTTTTTTGTAAAGAAAGAGGATGCAAGAGAGCTACACAAGACAAGCACACACCACACAGAGATGGAAAGCTTCTTCTTCTTTTCACAGAAAAGAGAGTACAAAATGACTAAGTGCTAAAACTAAAACGTAGCACATATGTACATGCGGTCACTAAGTGTGAACTCGCTAGAAGCGTACTAGGCTGGCACTATAAGTGTAGTCCAGCTGTAGAATCACTGGCAGAGATACTCCGTGTCGGTCACCTAATGTGCCAGTGAGTAAATGTCGTAAGCGGCCAAGACCCGTAGTGGATGCCAGCTCAAGATGTAGAGCTCGACATCTCAACACTCCCCCTCGAGCTCTGCATGTCGCAGAGTCCAAGCATAGTCCGGAAACGTTGAAGCTTCTCAGCTCCGAGGGCCTTGGTAGAGATATCCGCTATCTGCTCCTCTGTACCGACGTAGACCAAGTCGATGTCGCCCGCCAACACTCGCTCTCGAACGTAGTGGTAATGGACCTCTATGTGCTTGGTCCTGGCATGGAACACTGGGTTCCTAGCCAACTGCATATGATGAGGTTTTCACAATGGATGATAATCTGCTGGTCCACCTATACTCCCAAGTCCTCAAGTAATGTGCGTAGCCAAGCTACCTCGCACGCCGCAACTGCTGCACCTCTGTACTCGGCCTCTGTGCTCGATAAAGCAACCTTAGGCTGCTTTTTGCTGCTCCAAGTAATAGCAACACTCCCAAAAGAGAACATGAAGCCACTCGTAGATCTCCTATCAACAATGCTACCTACCCAATCTGCATCTGTATACCCATACAATGCTAATGGCACATCTGCTGCACTCCTTTGTAGGTCACTCCTTTGCCCTCTAGCATCTTCTTGTACTTTCCTTACACCAGGTGTCCTGACAGCCGGAATTCCAAATTCCTCATCAAGACTTTGTTCAAAACCATCTGAATCCATGTCTACATGTGAAAACCTGATGATGCATCAGCCATAAAGGGAGGTTCATCAACCTTATCCTTTCCTTTCCGTGATACATTCCATGTACCTGCTGGTGGAGTAACCTGCGTACGTAGTCTACCATTCCATGGCTTCTCAACAGATCCACGAGAAGAGGACTCTTGTGGTCCACTCAAAACTTGTGATTGTGGCCTCACATTTTGTACAACCACATCATCTTTTACATCAGCCCCAATAGTGCCATGTGCATTACTGTACCAGCTCCTCATCTCATCAAAGACTACATCTCTGCTCACTCATAATTCTCGTGTAGTGGGATTGTAGCACCTGTACCCCTTTTGTTCAAGGGAATATCCCACAAGAATACATTTCTCTGCTTTAGGATCCAATTTCCTACGCAACTCATCTGGTACATGCACGTAAGCTATGCAGCCAAACACTTTCAAGTGTGCCAAATCAGGCTTTGTACCTGTAAACTTTTCCTCAGGCGTTACATCATGCACCGCAGCTGTAGGTGTTCTGTTCATAATGTACACAGATGTATTTACAGCTTCAACCCAGAAATGATGAGGCGTGTTCTTCTCATTCATCAATGCACGTGCAACCTCTGTAATGTGCCTGTTTTTCCTTTCTGCGACCCCATTCTGTTGTGGAGTATATCTGCATGTAAACTGCCTACGTATACCATGCATTCGCAGAAAATCTGAAAAATCGTTGGAGAAGTACTCTCCCCCTCCATCTGACCTCAATGTCTTGATTTGCATATCTGTCTCCTTCTCAATCATGACTTTGAAGTCCTGAAAGTGACCAAACACTTCACTTTTGTTACGCATGAAGTAGACCCATACTTTCCTTGTATGGTCATCAATGAAAGAGACATAATACCTGCAACCATGTATACTTGCAGTATCGGTTGGACCCCAAACATCTGTGTGCACCACCTCAAGTGGCTTTTTACATACATTGCGCTCATGTGGAGATGAGCCCTTTGACTGTTTTCCAAACTGGCATGCTGCACACACTTTATGCATACCATCGACCTTGAATTTGAGCAAACCTTTTACAATCTGTTTTGATTGCATGTTGCGCAATCTCTGCTCATTGACATGGCCAATGCGTTTGTGCCAAATGTCAACATCAGCCACAACATGTGTGCCTTGTGTAAATAATGCAGCTTTTACCTCAGGCATGTCTACATTCAGTGTAAACATTCTGCCCACACATTTTCCCACTGTGATCAGCTTACAGCCATTCTGGAAATCTTCTACATAACAACCATTTGGATTGAAGCGAACCTGCAAACCCTGCTTAACCATTTGTCCAACAGAAACAAGATTCTTTGTAATGTTTGGGACATGAAGTACATCTGCTAAGTACTTTGATTTCCCACTCTTCGTATTTAGAGGTATGTCCCCTACATGAGCAATGGGGTGAGCTGTGTCATCTCCTGTCTGCACATAGCCTGACACATCTGGTTTGCGCATATCTCTAAACCACTCTCCACGAGAGGTCATGTGATTAGAGGCACCTGAATCCACATACCAAACATCATCTTGGGTGGAATTCTCTGCAGTAATTGTATTCATTATATGCTGCATAACAAACATGCGCTCATTTTTGCTGTCATCTGCATCTCTGCTAGTAGATGCATAGTTGCCATGTTCTCTCTTTCCACTTGCTTTTCCCTTTGGACAGTCATGTGACATGTGACCTCTTTCACCACAAGTCCAACATTCTCTGTTATCTGCAATATGTTGCTGCCTGCTTGATCGTGCACCACGACCTCTTTGACTCCCCCTGCCTTGAGACTGGTTTCCCCTGCCATCTGTATTGTTTTGATTTGATTGACCTTCTTGAAATTGGCCCCTGCAACCCCTTGGGCCTCGACCATGACCTCTACCTCTACCTCTGTTGGAGTTAGAATAGAAGGCCTATTCAGAATTATTTCTGCCATGAGAAGAAGATGTGTCAAGGTTCTTCTCCTCAAGAATAAGCATAGAAATCAAATCTTGGAACACAGGGATGTCGTCTCTTGTATTCATGGAAGACCTGAAATGTACATACTCATCTCCTAGACCATCCAAGCATGCACGGACAATGTCATCGCCTTCCACTGAGACTTTAATAGATCCAAGAGCCTCAATGATACTCTTGATATTCAAGGCATAATCATTGATGGAGAGGTTGTTCCTCTTAACCTGATTTAGCTCCGACTTTAGTTGAAGCTTCCTGACCTTGGTGTTCACCTCGAACACTCTGCCTAAGTTTTTCCATGCAATGGCGGGGGTTTCAGCATCCTGTAGATAGCCCATCATGCCATCGGTGATGCTCATAGAAAGCCAATACATCACTTTGCTCTAGCCTTGTTGCCAGTCCCTCAAATCTTTTCTTTGTTCTGCTGTAGCATTTGCCTTGGGAATCTCTGGTTCCTTTTCATTGTCTCCTTCTACATAGTCCCAATAACCTTTTCCTTTTAGGAAATTTGTTATTCTGAACTTCCATGCAGGGTAGTTATTTTTCTCAAGCTTCCTAGTGACAATCTGACTGAAACCATCAGACATCTTGAAGCACTAAGACAAAATAGCTGCAATCTGCAAAAACCTGCAAATCTACTGAACCTGCTATCGTGGTACCTGTAACGCTTTCTACACTCAACGAGTGTCCACAATCAAGAGTACATACAACCATTGTACTTGTACAGTAAATCTCTGTGTACTGCACTTTGGAGACCTGTTCAGAAACTTGTACGAAAAACCCCAAAAAACTTTCCGTTGTGCGGGGCGCCTTCGGCATCTGGTCGTGGATTGCAAACGAAGGGATTGTGATGCTCTTGCTCTCTTAGCCTCTCTTGCCTACACCAGGCTCTAATACCATGTAAAGAAAGAGGATGCAAGAGAGCTACACAAGACAAGCACACACCACACAGAGATGGAAAGCTTCTTCTTCTTATCACAGAAAAGAGAGTACAAAATGACTAAGTGCTAAAACTGAAAAGTAGCACATATGTACATGCTGTCACTAAGTGTGAACTCGCTAGAAGCGTACTAGGCTGGCACTATAAGTGTAGTCCAGCTGTAGAATCACTGGCAGAGATCCTCCGTGTCGGTCACCTAACGCGCGAGTGAGTAAATGCCGTAAGCGGCCAAGACCCGTAGTGGATGCCAGCTCAAGATGTAGAGCTCGACATCTCTACATTATAAAGGAGAGCCACCACAAGAATCAACCATTGAAGACCCACCGGAGATCGAGGACCAAGAAGAGGTGTTGCAACCTGAGTCCATTCTCCGACGTGAAAACAAGGTACTAAGAGGCGGTAAGACTATCCGACCATATCTTATTAAGTTTAAGAATCATCTTTTGAAGATGCTAGATGGATGCAACGCATACAATTAAAGGATAACCTAAACCTTGTCAATGCTTACAATGCTTCCCTAGAGTAAGAAAATGTACAAATGTTAAAAATGAACAAATGTCTGTCTTATAAGACTCTCTTTTTCATTATTGTACACAAAAATGTAGTATGCATACTTAGATCAAGTTTGCGGACACAACGTCCCCCAAACACCAAGTAGAGATTGTCACTCTACTATGGAAGATTGATAGGACTACATGCTTTCTAAAGCACCAAATGGACTAGTCATCCATTCTGGAACGATGTCGTAGGGTAACATATGGATCCTCTACCCGCTAGGAAAAGGACTAATGAATATGCTTTATCTTCCCTACCCCATAGTCGAGGACGACTATGATTTCAAGAGAGAGGTAATGTCATAATAACTAATATCTAATTCTCCTAAATGATTTTCTCATGTTAAACTAATCATTTAATATGGGGAAGTGCCTGGGGGGGAGAAAAAGCTAGAATATTCGTTAAGCTAGCATCCTGCCAGAGTAGGGATCCAAAGGAGGGAAAATAGGGATCCAAAGGGAGTCCATCTGCAAAAGAGTAAGGTGCAACAATGGGCTGAAATGACCCTAAGGTTCAGCCCATTAAGACTTCCAAAATGATAAGGTTCCAAAATTCAAAGGTTGTGTCTAAAGGTCAAAAGCTTAGGAATTGGATACTTTGTGTGTGCTCAAGAAGTCTTCATGCATCCCTACATAAGAGGGGGCGAGTGCTACAAGTAGAAGATGAGAAACTCACACACACACACACACAAGCTCCCTTTACACAAAGGGAACGAGGGACACGTGTCAGCTCCCTAGCTCAAATTCCCACAAGGTGTACTCAAATCCTATTGGATGGCCTTGGAGGTGAACCAATGAGAATTAGGCTAGAGTAAATCTAGTCTAATAAATTTAAAAACACTTAATAAAAGAACCAATAAGAATTAAGCTCTCTAGAAGACTATTGAGTCTCCCAAGGGGTCCAATGAGCATTCAGCAGCCCAATGGCTTGCCTAATTCCTGTTGGCCAGGAGGCAAAGGGGTCCAATGAGAGTTTAGTTGCATTTATTAATTACCTAAAGCTCTCACAAAAGGGGAAAGGAGTACACATGTCACAAGGCTATCACTCTTGCTGCTTAGATTTCATTGGCTAAGCCTAGCATGGGCCAATAGGGTGTGAGCATGAGCAAATAGCAAGAGTGGTCGACCAAGAGAGAGAGGGGGGGCTGAATTTTTCAAGGTATTATCACTTACACACTCACACAACTCATGTGTGAAGCAAGAAGACTCTCTCTCTCCTTCTCAAGCTTTAATGGAAAACTTATCACCTACTCCAAGCTTGTGAGAAGGGAGGCCTACACAACCAACTCTTGGCTTTGTGATGCAAATCCAACCAAGAGCCAAGCTTCAATGCATGCTCATCTCCTCTACCATGCTAATTATTAAGCTAGGCTATGCTAATATGAGTGATTATGTGAGGAGATGTACATCTTTCTCATAAGACTACTTCTTCCTCTCAATCTACTCTCATACCCCTCTAGCTCTCACCATCTTTGAAGGTGTATGAAATCTTGGGTCTGAGACCGTGAGGGAATTGATGTTGTGTTTGATAAGTGTTTTGCTTAGTATTTGAAGTTTCCATCTTCATTGCACTAGCTAATATTGAAGGAACACAAAGAATTGTATTGTAAAATGTCTCTCTTGATAGGAGAAACCATACTACAAAGCCTTTTGGAGTGGGGACCGGATCCATGCAAATCCGGTCCTCAACTGTTGTCAATTGCTTAATTTCTCTCTCTTTTGAAGTATTGTTCATGCTATTTAACTAGGTGTTATACTTTTTGGTGCTATCTCCACCCAAGAACTCTTGTTATTCTCATTAGGAATCTATTCTAATGAAATTCTCACTATGTTCATGCTATTTTCTGCTACACACAAGTTACAAGACCATTAAATGTTAGAACTTCCTTGAAGTTTGAAGCTTTCCCTTTCCTTCTAGTTTTCCTTTCAACACAAGTATGCTATCTTTCCTTGTTATACACAACAAGGGTCAATAGCTTGATGGTAAAGTGTTGGCCTCTTACCCTCATGGGGTGGGTTCAACCCTCCTTCATGCAAGGGTTAAGTGGGCCTTCCTACTTGCGCATCCAACGGAAGCCTTCGGAGCCTCGGTGCCGTAGAATTACCGGTCGAGTTTGTCTTGGTCGCCCGCCTTGGTCGTGCCTTGTGGAGAGGCCGCGGTGGATTGTCGCTGTTGGAATTAGGGTTGCAGAGAAACGCACACAGCTTGGAGAAGACGAACGAAGCTCAAGGCACACAATAGAGAGTGTGTTACTTAGTGTGCAATGGAAAGATAGATAGCCCTAGAGTGATGGGCGTATATACAATGCTTGGGGGAAAAAACCTCCTAAAGAGGGAAAAATGCCCCGGCGATCCTAGTGTGTTCACACACATCACTACCACATGTATATGGTAACAAATACCCCTTGGAGTGATGCGGTGAACAAGAGCTAGCACATGAGTAAAGGGAAGTGCCATGCCCTGAGGACATGATCAATCCACAAAGGGGTGTAAGCCCAAAGCTTTGCAGAAAGCTTCAAGCTTCTCACGAGACAATGCCTTTGTGAAAAGATCTGCAAGGTTATCCTGTGTTGGCACATAAGCCAAGCTGATCTCTCCTATTGAGAGCCTCTCCCTGACATAGTGGTAATGCACCTCAATGTGCTTTGTGCGAGCATGAAAAACTGGGTTCCTCGCAACTGCCAATGCGCTCTGACTGTCAATGTAGATAGTGTTGGCAATGCCCTATCCAACACCCAAATCAGCCATAAGGCGTCTAAGCCATACACACTCAACCGTAGCTGTGAGGACTGCCCTGTACTCAGCCTCACAACTCGAAGTGGCCACAATAGGTTGCTTCTTGCTCAACCATGATATACATGAACTGCCAAGCATGAAACAAAAACCACTTGTGGATACTCGCGTGTCAAAACAACCAACCCAATCTGAGTCCGAAAAGGCATGTAAGTCTGGCGGCAATGATCCCCCCTTGGGATAAAACAAGCCAAGATGTAAAGTGCCACTAAGTTAGCGGGTCCCTACGGAGAGTCACCTCCACGTGGCGGAACTGGATTCTAACAGAGAACTCTCCATTGCCTCTTAGGGATCTTCTAGTGGAGGGGCGACGCCGAGCCCGTGAAGATTTAGCCTACAAGCTTACCCCTTGTAGGTTTTGAGCGCATTACACCCAAGGGCTCTCCCAAGGGTATTGAACACACTACGCCCTCTACCTGGGCTAAAGGTAAGAACTTCTTACGGATGGGGTAACTCCCTTCCCGTGAGGAACCAGCCTACAAACTTGTCACTTGTAGGATGGATATTGAACGCATTACGCCTTCTACCTGGGCTAAAGGTAAGAACATCTTACGGATGGGGTAACTCCCTTCCCGTGAGGTTCCAACATACAAACTTGTCACTTGTAGGTTGGGTATTGAACGCATTACGCCCTTTACCTGGGCTAAAGGTAAGAACATCTTACGGATGGGGTAACTCCCTTCCCGTGAGGACCCAGCTTGAAAACTTGTCACTTGTAGGATGGATATTGAACGCATTACGCCTTCTACCTGGGCTAAAGGTAAGAACATCTTACGGATGGGGTAACTCCCTTCCTGTGAGGACCCAGCGTGCAAACTTGTCACTTGTAGGATGGATTTTGAACGCATTACGCCTTCTACCTGGGCTAAAGGTAAGAACATCACACGGATGGGGTAACTCCCTTCCCGTGAGGGTCCAGCATACAAACTTGTCACTTGTAGGCTGGATATTAAACGCATTACGCCCTCTACCTGGGCTAAAGGTAAGTCTCTGGAGGACTTCAGGAGGGCAAGGTGACTCACCTCCCTGAAGTTAGCGAAGAGCCTCGTGAGGGGAGGCCTTGGACGACTCGGGCCAAACCCCACAGGGTGCTTGGGAGGGAGGTGTAAAAAACCTGCCTCCCCCCAGACCTGGGTCAGAGGCGCTCCCCCTATTGAGCCACGGGAGGGGCAGAAAGGAGTGGTGGCTCCCCTTGAGCTGTGGAGGGATGAGTCTCAAGCAGTACCCCCCAATCGAGTGCGAAAGGGTGGGTGTGTTGTTAAAACAAAAAAATCAAAAGGACTCACTCCATGGTGAAATCCAGACTTCACTTTTTGATGTGCGGGAGTGGGGTATGTTGTGTAAACCTCCCCCTTGTCGGCCAAGCTTGGGACGAGGGAGTAATTTAGTGGTGCCAACCCTTTGGACCTCAGGGGGATTGGAGCCAAGGGGTCTCTCTCCCGGCCCCCGCGGGAGAGAGTATTCAGGGGACCCCCCATGAAAAGTACAATCTTATATATAAACGCTCTTGCCCTCTAGCGCTCATTCTTTCAAAAATCTTCTATTCTCAAAGCTACCTATTCTCTCTAAAGCTCTCAAAGTGATGAAGAACGTGTGCTCAGTGAGTGCTTTAAGCACCCTGCGCACGCCTACTGGAAGGAATGAACTCCAAGAACAACGCCAGACAAGGCCTAATGAGAGGAACAAACCTCAAGGGCCAACAGGTAGGATACCCGTGAGGCACGAACCCCGGGAACAATCAAGTGTGTCAGCTCCTATCTTGCGAAACACCTCAAGCAGGGGGAACGAGGCACTACGTGAGGTGGGGGAATTTACCTTGCAAAGTGCTCCAAGCAGGGGGAACGAATCACTGCATGGGGTGAGGGATTTTACCTTGCGAAGCACCCCCAGGGGGAACGAGTCACTGCATGGGGTGCGGGATCTTACTAGGGCTTTGAGTGGGGGGATTGGACCCCCCACGCTTGGGGTGGATAGACCACCCCGCAAGGCCCATGCCAATGACTTCAGATGAACGGAAAGAGTGTGCATGACACGTCTGACACTGGAAACGTTGAAACGCGGAGTAGCCTTTGGTGAATTTGGTCTAGTATATGTTTGGGGAGCGGACAATCATAACGTTCGCAGCTTTTGGAAGCAGTTAGATGTTGCGAGAGTGGGAGCTAGTGTGATCAAAGTTAGCAAGGTAACCAACATAAGCCATAGGAATATACGCTTTGATCTCTATACCCACTCTCTTAGTGCAACTGAAGCGCTCGTAGGTAAGCTAGTTGCAGAACAGCGCTTCAGAAGATGGAGGAGCAGGATGTCGAGACCTTACCGAGACCGGGCCCATAGACCAGGTTCCACCTCCGCCACTGGGGAGCAGTACGTCAACCACGTTCAACGTTAACGGGCTCAGAAACAAAAGGAGCGAACTTGGGTCATTGATGGTGAAGCGGTCCGGGGCGGGCAACAAGAAGAGCAACCTCTAGACACCCTTCAAGGCTCCCGTGCTGCTCAATGGGGCTGAGGCACAACACAACACAAACCAAAACAACAAACCCACAACCAAATCCCAACTACACAAGGGGCACCACCTAGTTTAAGAGCGAACTAGGACGCAAAAGAGGAGAATCGTTAGAGCAACCCACAAACAAGCAAGGAATTTACACTAACCCTAACACCAATGGAACACTCTCACACACTAAAACACCAGAGAGAGAGAGAGAGAGAGAGAGAGAGAGAGAGAGAGAGAGAGAGAGATGGTGCTCGGGCTGCTTTGAAGTGTATCGTTAATGATCAAGCAAACATAAATATATACATGTAAGAAAGAGAGAGAAAGGGGGAGGGGGTGCTTGTTGCATTAATACCTTCTTACAAATCTTTCATGACAAATCAAAGTGAGATTAGTATTTGTTCAACATAGCTTGCGTAAATTTAACCACAACACATCACAAGAAAAGCCACCCCAATCACTGTCTTAAGGCCAGGGGAGTCCTCTCCACCCTGTCGCCCTCTTACAGTATGTGGGATTTATGGCTAGATTGATGACAACACCAGAGACAAGCTATCAAGAACTTAACAAAAAACACCAAGACACTTACGCATCATTGTTGTCCATTACTTCACGTTGGAAGGGAGACAAAGTATCCAAGCTTAGTCCAAATCCACCCTCCTTGATTTAGCAATTGTTGGGCTTACACTAGTAGGAGAAATGATAGATTTCCTACTCTCAATTGAATGATCACTCTCTCTCTTACAATGGCATAGAGTTCCCTTGCTAATCCCCTATTAAAACACATGCACATGCATAAGACAATGAGCTTCCACTCAAGAGCTCCTTCTAGAGAGGTTGAGCTTGGCTTCTCAAGCTATAGCATAGTGCTCTTGCTTATGGCTCTCCCTTTTGTGCTAGCTCACCCTCCTTTTATAGCAATTTTGAAGGCTAGGGTTACTCCTCTAACCATGGTTGGGTTAGTTTTTCAGCAATTTATCTAATTTCTTTTGCTTGGAATTATCAAGAAGTTGGTGGGAAAAGAGAGAGGAGAGAAATGGAGGTGATAGGACTTTTCATAGTGGGTTAGTGTTAGTAGAGTTAGTATTAATTTACAAATGGAATTGGATATTTACAATGGGAGTATCCATGTAGGATACAAATAAGGAATAAAAACTCTTAAGAGGTAAGAAAAGGTGGATTTCTTACAAGGTTGATGCTCCAAGTGTCTTGAGTAGGGCCAATTTTGACGCTTGTTAACGGTCCACTAGCTTTGACTGTACATTTTTTCTCCACTCTTGACCTTCCTTGAGAGACAAGGTAATTGAAGCTGAGTAATCAACCACCATGATGCTGTCTTTTAAGAGAAGAGGCTGAATTTTGTGGTTTTTTTGATAGATATGGGTAAATTGGAGGAGGAAAAATGAGACTAGGTGGTCAATTTTGGAATGGAATTGTGTGTGGGAGGTATGAGTTCACCATGGTTTCTCTTATTCTTCAAGGTTGAGGAGAAGGTGAGTAGGGTGCAGAGAGGAGTGGTGAGAGAGGTGGGGATGATGAGTGGAGAAGTGTGTGTGAAAGAGGAAAATGATAAAGTGGAAGAGAGAGTGTGGCTGCATAGTATGGGAAAACTGGGGTCCACTAATAAAATCATAGCTCACAGATCGTAGCTCAAAAAAATATGAAAAAATTTGAGGCAAAATTTCAGCCCACGAGCTACAACTTTTGTTTGTATCACCTTTTCAAATTCGGAGAGCAAGTGAACTTTAAAAATTCAGCAAAACCGACCGTTTTTTTCCACTACACAAGGTCCTTGTGGGGTCCTTCTTTGGATGATTCTTTTGAATACCTCCAAGAGTGAGCCCTCCATAGTGCATGTATGCATGCCACCTACCCTTGACCTTATTTGGTAGGTCTATAATTGAAGATATTGTTGAGATCATGATATAAGTGAATAGTACAACTAAGAAAATCAAATATTGAGGGGTCTAAAAAATATGTACATGTCAAATATAAATAATATAAGTGGAAAAAATATAAAGGGGTCAAAAGAAATCTCTCTCATTATGAGGCTACCATAAAAAGATAAATATTTTTGGTGTTCTAATTTTTTAGAAAAAAAACAAAATAGATGTAGGAAGGGAAAAATCACAATAGTGAAAAAATATACATATAAATAAAACTAGTTTTTTTGGATTTTTGTTGGGGTGGAGTTACACCAAATATAAGAGAAGCTTACATGAAAATATTTCTATATGGAATAAAGAGTATGAAAAATGGTAAGAAAAATTGTGGTAATGGTGAGGCAATGTACAGAGCATAAATAACACACACTTAGGTAGAAATATTTAAATAAATATCAAAATAATTATTAAAAAATCTTTTATTTAGGCCCTATATACAAAGAAATATTTACATACGCATGGGCCATAATATACTTATTTTTTTTTATTTTTTTATTTTTTTGGCTCAACTAACCCAATGACTAGCTAATTGAGGGTTTTTTTAAGAAGATATGGAAAAAGTCATGTGACTCACGCACGCCTATGTACAGTGAAATGGTAGGGATAGCCACAGTGTTTGGGTGATTTTGGTAGGGTGAGGTAACTCACTGTGGCAATTACAAAGAGCCGAAAAACGGCTATCATTAGCCCTCCCCCTGGATGATGGTATATTCATGTACCATCATAGAGCATCTTTTCCAAAGAGAGTGCTTCAGAGTCCTTGATGAGATTTTTATTGTTTGGCCCCTCAGAATTTTGGCTAGAGTTACACTCATGCTTTATTTAACAATACTTACATGAAACAGTGGCCTTTTGACAAATCTTTGGTAGATCCTTTGGTAGAAGGCTACTCAAATAGGGCTTCAAGCGATACCCGTTTACTTTCCTGGAGTGCTCTTTACCATTCAAGTCCATAAGCTGATAGTAACTTGAATTGAAAGCCTTCTTGACTATGTATGGCCCTTGCCATCTTGTTTCAAATTTGGCATCAAAATGATTATCGAGTCGATTGTCATACCTTAGCACAAGATCTCCTTCATTGATGCCTTTGTCCTTCAGTTTCTTGTCAAGCTTCTCCTTTGTCTGTGTGGCTTTCCTCTTATAGCACTCGTATGCTGCTTCTCTTTTCCACTCAAGCTCAGCTAAGGTAAGAAGTCGATCCATCCATGCTTCTTGATCATCTTGTGCTGATTTGCCATGAAGTCGCATTGTTGGAATGTTTAGTTCAATTGGCTGTAAAGCCTCTTGACCATAGACCAAGTGAAATGGTGTGAACTCCGTGGCTTCCCTATATGTGGTTCGATACGCCCACAAGGCACCATCCAAGAAGTCATCCCACAACTTTGTCTTGTTTTTCACCATCTTTGTAATGATGCCTGCAATGACACCATTAGCTTTTTGTACCAAACCATTTGATTGGGGATAGTAGGGTGTACTGTGACGATGTAGAATGTGAAGTTCTTCACAGACTTCTATGAGCAATCCCTTTCTAAACCCTGGACCATTATCAGAAACAATCTCCAAAGGTGTGCCAAATCTACAACAAATGTGAGTGTAGACGAATTTGCTCACTGTCTTCTCATTTACCTTTGCCATACTCTGTGCTTCCACCCACCTAGTCATATAGTCTACAGCCACTAGAATGTAGAGTTTACCATTTTTTGTCCTAGCCAGAGGACCCATAGCATCAATCCCCCACTTTTCAAACGGTCCATTTGCAAGCACGATTTGCCTTGGACCATAAACCAATCTTCTATTCCCATTTACCTGACAATTGTGACAACTTTTACACCAATGTTGGACATCCACATGCAGACTTGGCCAAACATACCCCGCAAGCAAAATCTTCTTCACAGTTAATTCTTGGGCAAAATGACCACCACATGCTTCTTCATGCAAACCTTTTAGAATGGCTGGAATTTCCTCAATAGTTGGTACTCTTCTGCATACTTGATCCCTCCCTCTTTGATAGAGGGAGCCTTCTAGGAAGAGATATGCGCTTGCCTTCTTCATGAGTCTCCTCTTCTGAGCCTTCGTGAAGTCTTGTGGAAACTTGCCCTCCAAAATGTAGCTAATAATGGGAGTCAATGACTCCAATCCCTGGTATCTCGGTTGCTTGACAGTTGCTGCCACCATGATGACCTGCACTTCTTTCTCAACACATGTAACTACTTGCTGTGCAAGTAAATCGGCATCTTCATTCTGTTTCCTAGGAATATGATATAGTTGCACTTCTTCAAATTGATTAAACAATCTACGAATGGCATGAACTTTTGTCCGTAAGCTTTCATTCTTGCATGCCCAAATACCTAAAATCTGTTTAACAATGAGAAGTGCATCTCCCTTTACCATGAGGCGTTGTATCCCTTGGCCAATGCACATCTTCAAACCATGAATTAGTGTGTCGTATTCTGCTTCATTGTTGCTAGCTGAACTTGGTAGATTGAACTTCTCTTTCATGACCACCTCTCCACTTGGGTTGAGCAACACTAGCCCTCCCCCTGCTTTTCCTGTGGCTCGACGAAAAGCTCCATCAAAGAACAAGGTAAAAGCATTAGGAATACTTTTTGGTGGTGGTAATGGTAGGGTCTTTACTTCAGGCACCTTAATCTCCTTTTCATGCACCCTATAAGTGAGAATCCCTGCCAATTGTGCACGCACACTATCTTCTACCTTGAAGGAGTATTGAAACTCTTGCAACTCCATAATCCACTTCGAGATCCTAGTACTAAGATTCATTTGAGATGACACCCAAGGGAACAAATTCTCTGCAGTGAGAATTACAAAAGGTTTTGGTAGCAGGTAGGATCTAAACTTTCTCACCGCAAACATGAGAGAAAGCATCATGAGTTCTGCTTCTGTGTAGTCTCTCTCCAAAGCATTCATGACCCTACTAGCAAAGTAGATGGGTCGCATCCTTGTACTGTGGGGATCTTGTTGTAGCAACACAGCACCAATTGTTTCCCTTCCAACACTAGAGCTAACAAAGAATGTGTACTCCCAACAAGGAGGCATGAGTGTTGGTAGCTCTGACAAAATGACTTTAATGTTACAAAAATACTCTTCAAGCTCATGAGACCATGCAAATTCTACTTGTTGTGTCAACTTTTGCAAAGGATGAAGCAACTCCGAAGCTAAGTGAATAAAGCGTGACATATACTTCACTTTTTGAATGAATGATATGACCTCTTTGAGATTCTTGGGTGAGGGGAGCTCAATAAGAGCCTTTGCCTTTGAAGGATCCACCTCAATGCCTTTATAGGAAACCTTGTGACCAAGCAAGATCACTTCATCCTCAGCTATGTGACACTTGTCGGGGTTGAGTTGACCTCCCATGTCATAGAGCTTCTTTAAACCTTCTTCTGCCCTTTGTAGATGCAATGATTTTGAGCTATAAATGCAAAAATCATCAATAAAAACCCTAATGGACTTTCCAAAGAATTCTTGAAACACCATGTTCATGAAGCGTTGGAAAGTTGCAGGAGCATTTGTCAGGCCAAATGGCATGACTCTAAAAGCATAACAACCCCAAGGAGTGATAAAGGTTGTTTTCAATTGATCCTCCAATGCGATACCTATTTGAAAGTAACCCGAGTAACCATCACACACAGTGTACTTCTCATGACCAGCTACTTCATTTAGTATCTCATCCTGAAATGGGAGGGGAAAGTGATCTCTTTTTGTTGCCTCATTAAGTGGACGATAATCCACACACACCCTCCACTTGCCGTTTTTCTTAGGAGTGACAACAACGGGAGAGACCCACTCTGAATTTTCCACTGGATAAATGAAACCTGCTGCTAGAAGCTTTCTTACCTCCTTGAGTAGAGCCTGCTCCTTAATAACTCCTAGCCTTCATAGATTTTGAGCCTTAGGTGTGGCCTCTGGCTTCAACTCAATCTTGTGTTGAACAACATCTACTCCACGCACATCGATGTAGTCTTTAGCAAAAAGCCTCGGAAATTTCCTTAGCACACATTTGAACTCCTCTCTTTCATCCTTTGTAAGTGTTGTAGACAACATACCTTCTAACGTTCCTTCATCTTCTACCTTTTGGTTCTCTTGAGAACCTACCTCCTCCAAGCCTTGACAAGAGGTCTCTTGGTTGCTTGGCTTAAACCTTACCCCCATGACTTCGATGGAA
The DNA here is from genome assembly GCF_014529385.1 of Adiantum capillus-veneris. NCBI lineage: Eukaryota > Viridiplantae > Streptophyta > Polypodiopsida > Polypodiales > Pteridaceae > Adiantum > Adiantum capillus-veneris. Next base: position 139,737,190 of record NC_140956.1, read on the forward strand.
GACTCCTCTTCAGTAATGCTGCCGCTACTTTCTTCTTCTGAAGTGCTATCGGTCCAACCTTCTTCCGTCTCACTTTGAGATGATTCTTCATGGAGCTCCTCTTGGCGTTGCTCCTTCATGTCAAAGACAACCTTCTTATGATTGTCATTCCTGCAAATTAATTTCCCACTCTCCCAATCCTGCAAAGCTCACATTTTCATTAGCCATGGTCTTCCTAGGATAAATGGGTAACCATTTCCCTTGGTAGACATGACATAGAAATCCACTGCCTTCTTAATGCCAAAGGCCTCCACAAAAACATTTTTACAAATGCCTGCGCACCTAGCCTTGCTATTGTTTGCCATTTTCAATTTGATTTCAGGTGTCTCATGGATGTGCATGCCTAGTCTTTGCATGAGCCCTTCTGTCATAATGCAAATTTGTGCACCCCCATCCACTAGACCTTTCCTAACCAATTTTCCTTTTATGTAACAATCTAGCACAGGTGTAATATCCTCGTTCATTTCAGCATGTGCAATTTTTACAACAGGAAAACTATCTTTTACCTTTCTCCTAGTGCTAACTGCCTTTGTTAAATCCCTCCTAACTTGTGGGCATAATGCAAGAAACTGAGGCCATGAGATATCAGGACCCTTACCTCGCATGTCTTCCAACAGGTTGTATGGAGCCATACCATGTCCAAGAGGGAAGTCTTGGAGATTGATACGACGTCGAGTCCTCTTAGCTTCCTTGGTCTCCTTTGCCTTCTTGCCTTGTCCATGGTCACTCTGTGATGGGACACTCTCTTTCTCTTTACCTTTTCCTCGGCCACGCTTAATGCCATTTGCTTCCATGCCAACCTCATTTGAGTTTGTCACCTCTACCACATGCACATTTGGATCTGGCAAAGGTGGAACTCCTTCTACCCCTTGTGGAGGTGGTCTTGGTCCATTTGGTCTTTGTAGAAGCCTTGGTTGTTGACAAGTTCCTTCACCTGCATTCATCACTGGGTAATTCAAGTTAGGTCTCCTTGGCTCCCCACGGGGCCAAGGACAATTATACATACCATGTCTAGACTCTCCGCAATTCCAACATTGCAAGACTCTCCTAGGTCGTGGATCTCGCTCTTCAGACTTCTTTGCTTGTCCCTTTGGACCTACAGCTTGTGCAAGGTGAATTGACAGGCTGCTTAAAGATTCGTTTAATTTCTCAATTACTTCCGCCGTTACCTCAGGAAACTCCCTCGATGTTGATGCTTGTGACTTACCTTTGGGTCTAAGACCTTCTATTGGAACCTCTCCCCTTAAGCACTTGAGTTTCCTATATTTCTTAGCAGCCCTAGTTTCAGCTGCATCAAAGGTAGCAGGTGCACCCACCTCAACTTTTACCTTAAGGTCAGGAAAGAGTCCGGCTATGAACCTCTCCTTCTTTAGAAATTCTGCACCATCACCAGGGTTAGCAACATTTCGTATCCATAGAGCCCAAAGATGTAGAAACTCTTGCTTGTACAAGTAGTAGTCATCTAAGTCTTTTTGCTTATGAGAAACAATGTCTTGCCATAATTTTTGAGTGTTTTGGGGATCAAAGAAGTATTTCTTGAAACGATTCAAAACTTCTGTGTAATTCCCCTTAACTTCCTCAGGCAAGGAGTCAAACCAAGTGCTAGCATCTTTCCTAAGGACCACCTCAAACATTTCTACACGTTCTTGATGAGTTATTATCCTCTTGATACGGCAAGACATCTTGAAATTTGCTAAAAATAATTCTGCATCCTCTCCAGGCTCTCCAAAGAAAAGAGGATACCCAGACATTTGGCGTTGGCTTTCCATTGAATTGATTTCAAAGTGACACCCATTTTTGTTTTTCTTTCTTAAAAAGATTTACACAATAATGTTTTCTAGCTTGCAATCTATTCTACAACAAAATAAAGATATTCACATCAAATGACCTATGATAATCAATAAGAGGTAGGATGACAGGGTTTGGTGATGCGAGAATTTCTCCTACTCTTTGGGCACCAAACATGAACACCATACGTTGTTGAAAATGGACTTTCCTACTAATTGCAATGTTTATTCTAATGTGTGGAGTGAAATGGAAGGGGAAAACCTCTATTCCTGGGCCATTATCCATGGTCTATGCATGACCTAATGCTTAAAACAAAACAAAAATATAGACGTCCAAACTAAGGTCGTACCTAATGAGAGGCAAAATAAAAGGATTTACTGAAGCGTTTATCTCGGCCAACCTAAGAGGACCTAAAATTCTACGAATGACACGTTGAAATTGCAACTTAGTACTAACAATTATGTGTACCTTTTGCCTTGCAATGGGAATGAAGGGATCATACAAATTTTCGTGATTCATGCAAACTACTTGACTATGCTAAAGGTTGCTTCTACACAAAAATACACAAGCCGTCCTCAGTGGGGGCACCAATTTGAGGCGGTCCGGGGCGGGCAACAAGAAGAGCAACCTCTAGACACCCTTCAAGGCTCCCGTGCTGCTCAATGGGGCTGGGGCACAACACAACACAAACCAAAACAACAAACCCACAGCCAAATCCCAACTACACAAGGGGCACCACCTAGTTTAAGAGCGAACTAGGACGCAAAAGAGGAGAATCGTTAGAGCAACCCACAAACAAGCAAGGAATTTACACTAACCCTAACACCAATGGAACACTCTCACACACTAAAACACCAGAGAGAGAGAGAGAGAGAGAGAGAGAGAGAGAGAGAGAGAGAGAGGGAGAGAGAGAGAGGGAGAGAGAGAGAGATGGTGCTCGGGCTGCTTTGAAGTGTATCGTTAATGATCAAGCAAACATAAATATATACATGTAAGAAAGAGAGAGAAAGGGGGAGGGGGTGCTTGTTGCATTAATACCTTCTTACAAATCTGTCATGACAAATCAAAGTGAGATTAGTATTTGTTCAACATAGCTTGCGTAAATTTCACCACAACACATCACAAGAAAAGCCACCCCAATCACTGTCTTAAGGCCAGGGGAGTCCTCTCCACCCTGTCGCCCTCTTACAGTATGTGGGATTTATGGCTAGATTGATGACAACACCAGAGACAAGCTATCAAGAACTTAACAAAAAACACCAAGACACTTACGCATCATTGTTGTCCATTACTTCACGTTGGAAGGGAGACAAAGTATCCAAGCTTAGTCCAAATACACCCTCCTTGATTTAGCAATTGTTGGGCTTACACTAGTAGGAGAAATGATAGATTTCCTACTCTCAATTGAATGATCACTCTCTCTCTTACAATGGCATAGAGTTCCCTTGCTAATCCCCTATTACAACACATGCACATGCATAAGACAATGAGCTTCCACTCAAGAGCTCCTTCTAGAGAGGTTGAGTTTGGCTTCTCAAGCTATAGCATAGTGCTCTTGCTTATGGCTCTCCCTTTTGTGCTAGCTACACCCTCCTTTTATAGCAATTTTGAAGGCTAGGGTTACTCCTCTAACCATGGTTGGGTTAGATTTTCAGCAATTTATCTAATTTCTTTTGCTTGGAATTATCAAGAAGTTGGTGGGGAAAGAGAGAGGAGAGAAATGGAGGTGATAGGACTTTTCATAGTGGGTTAGTGTTAGTAGAGTTAGTATTAATTTACAAATGGAATTGGATATTTACAATGGGAGTATCCATGTAGGATACAAATAAGGAAGAAAAACTCTTAAGAGGTAAGAAAAGGTGGATTTCTTACAAGGTTGACGCTCCAAGTGTCTTGAGTAGGGCCAATTTTGACGCTTGTTGACGGTCCACTAGCTTTGACGGTACATTTTTTCTCCACTCTTGACCTTCCTTGAGAGATAAGGTAATTGAAGCTGAGTAATCAACCACCATGATGCTGTCTTTTAAGAGAAGAGGCTGAATTTTGTGGTTTTTTTGATAGATATGGGTAAATTGGAGGAGGAAAAATGAGACTAGGTGGTCAATTTTGGAATGGAATTGTGTGTGGGAGGTATGAGTTCACCATGGTTTCTCTTATTCTTCAAGGTTGAGGAGAAGGTGAGTAGGGTGCAGAGAGGAGTGGTGAGAGAGGTGGGGATGATGAGTGGAGAAGTGTGTGTGAAAGAGGAAAATGATAAAGTGGAAGAGAGAGTGTGGCTGCATAGTATGGGAAAACTGGGGTCCACTAATAAAATCATAGCTCACAGCTCGTAGCTCAAAAAAATATGAAAAAATTTGAGGCAAAAGTTCATCCCACGAGCTACAACTTTTGTTTGTATCACCTTTTCAAATTCGGAGAGCAAGTGAACTTTAAAAATTCAGCAAAACCGACCGTTTTTTTCCACTATACAAGGTCCTTGTGGGGTCCTTCTTTGGATGATTCTTTTGAATACCTCCAAGAGTGAGCCCTCCATAGTGCATGTATGCATGCCACCTACCCTTGACCTTATTTGGTAGGTCTATAATTGAAGATATTGTTGAGATCATGATATAAGTAAATAGTACAACTAAGAAAATCAAATATTGAGGAGTCTAAAAAATATGTACATGTCAAATATAAATAATATAAGTGGAAAAAATATAAAGGGGTCAAAAGAAATCTCTCTCATTATGAGGCTACCATAAAAAGATAAATATTTTTGGTGTTCTAATTTTTTAGAAAAAAAACAAAATAGATGTAGGAAGGGAAAAATCACAATAGTGAAAAAATATACATATAAATAAAACTAGTTTTTTTGGATTTTTGTTGGGGTGGAGTTACACCAAATATAAGAGAAGCTTACATGAAAATATTTCTATATGGAATAAAGAGTATGAAAAATGGTAAGAAAAATTGTGGTAATGGTGAGGCAATGTACAGAGCATAAATAACACACACTTAGGTAGAAATATTTAAATAAATATCAAAATAATTATGAAAAAATCTTTTATTTAGGCCCTATATACAAAGAAATATTTACATACGCATGGGCCATAATATACTTATTTTTTTTATTTTTTTTTACTTTTTTGGTTCAACTAGCCTAATGACTAGCTAATTGAGGGTTTTTTTAAGAAGATATGGAAAAAGTCCCGTGACTCACGCACGCCTATGTACAGTGAAATGGTAGGGATAGCCACAGTGTTTGGGTGATTTTGGTAGGGTGAGGTAACTCACTGTGGCAATTACAAAGAGCCGAAAAACGGCTATCAATGGGAACCGGTAAATGGAACATTGTCGGGGTGCAAGAGACCCGAATGTTCCAAGGATGTTGGCCTCTTAGACTCCCCGGTCATTCTGTCTTTAATGCCCTAGGCACTGCAAAACCAGGAGAACGTAGAATGGTGTCTCTAGTCACGGTTGAGCTCAGGCCCTTTGAGCTCAACTTCTCTTCCCCGAATCAAATTTTCATACAATTTTTTCCCAAAGGTTCAGGGGCTTGGATTCATGGCAATGTGTACATTCCGCAGCGTCAGTTGGGCGAAGCCAGAACGGTCGCTTTGAAGACCCTCGCATGAACATTGGGAGTCATCTCGAACAAAAACCTACCGGTAATTGTTGGAGGTGACTTCAGCATGAAGATGGGGGCGTTGAAGAAGTGGCTACTGAGATGCGGAAGAGGATTCGAGAGCTTAAAGGTTCGAGGCTCGAACCTCACGTACCATTCCAGGTGGGGGAAGGGAAAGTTGGACATCGATCACTTCATTGTGAATGACTCTGCCGCGAGTCAACTTCTCAACAATACAGTACAAAGGGGGATAGATTTGTCAGACCACTAGCCACTAGTGTGCCACCTACACTCTGTGGATTCGCGAGTAGCAGGCAAAGCTACTTTGCCGTCCGTACCCAAATTGTATGCATGTAAGATGGAGGTGAATTGCATACTATTTCTCGATGAAAATCGGTGGAATACTCTGCTGCACCTCGAGCATGAGGATGGACGTGCGACCCAACAGTGTTATGACAAGTTTGTCTCCGTTGCTACATCCAAAGAGGCAGGAGCTCTTTCTACGAAGCCCCCGCCGAGGCCAAGGTCAGGTTGTCGACTCGAACCTCGGGCTCAGAGACTCATTAATGCGCGCCGGAAAGCCTGGAATAGGGTGAGAACCAAAAGTTCGAACTCTAGGGCTGGCCGGCAGGCGATTAGGGAGTATAAGGCAATAGCACTCCGTGCGAAGGCCGCTGTCCGTGACAGCAAAGATCCTCTTGCTTGGTATGACAAACACATGCGCATTTGGCCTGGTATGCCTGAAGTATGTGACCCATTGAACTGGTACGAAGTGTGGGAGGCCTGTCGGCGGTTGAAGAGACACAAGGCAGCTGGAGGTGACGGGTTACCACCCGAATTCTTTAAGCTGCTTGTGAAAGATAAGGGGCTTAGGTCGGATCCGCGTAAGCCACGATCGGAGATGGGCAAGTCTTACTTGCACATGATTGAGGGAATTTATGATACCGGAGACATCCCGGTCGGCGCTAGCGATGCAGTGATTGTGTCAATTCCCAAGAAGGGCGATTTGACCAACACTGATAACTACCGCGGGATCGCGTTAATCTCCGTTGCCATAAAAGTCCTCACTACGGTCGTGATTAGGCGGATCACTTAGCTACTTGAAAAGAGAAATTTCTTCAATCCCAGCCAAGCAGGCTTCCGTACTAATGAGGAATGCATAGGGCAAGTCGCTTTTCTGACAGAGATCGTGAAACTCCATCACAAGGATGGGAAACCAACTTATGCGGCCTACATTGATTTCAAGAAGGCATACGACACAGTACCGCACGAGGCGTTGTTCCTAAAGCTCGCTGCGGCTGGACTGCAAGGTCGAGCACTTAGATTCTTCCAAGCGCTCTACAGGTCCACCTCTGTTAAAGTCCGACATATGGATCAACTGTCGGATTCGATTCTGGTGCAGCGGGGAATCTGCCAAGGATGCCCGGGATCGCCCTGTCTATTCAATATATACATCAATGATATTTTAGACGCAGATGGGGAAACATGGGGCCTGGAAGTACCTAACCTCCTCAAGAGAATAAAAGGACTCCTTTTTGCCAACGACCTGGTTCTACTTGTTGAATCTCCTGAAAGCCTACAAACGAGCCTTGACAAGGTAAGTGAATGGGCAAAGACTTGGGGCATGACCTTTGGAATTGACAAATGCATGGTCACGGTGTTCCACGGCGACCTGCAAGATCTCTCTATGAGGATCTTTACTTTGGGTGGTGAGATGGTTGAAGTAGGTGAAACGTACAGATACCTCGGCATCGACGTTGACTCGACCTTTTCCATTGAATGTATCGTTAAAGATCGAGCGGACAAGGGGAAGAAAAGTCTCTTCACATGTCAACACCTTCTGTCGAACCGAGCCATCCCTATCTGGTCTTGACTGACTGTTTTTAAGGGGTGTGTATATCCAGTGATTTGTTATGGCGTGGAAATTATGGGGGCCCACGACCAGCATGTCCTTCATTCTCTGCAGTGCCTCGTCGCCACCGGGATGCGAATGTTACTCGGAAATGGAGCAAGGTCAACCTCTGTAGGGGCGGAAACTCTCCATGACGAGTTTAACATACCACCCGTACCTACCTTTTGTGGGGGACAACGAGCACGGGCTTTTGACAAGTACCGCTCAGTTTCATCTACTTGGATAGGCTCCTTGGTAAACAAGAAGCCTAAGAACCAACCGTTCAAGAAGTGGACTTGGACGACAAGAACCGAGAATTGGATGAATAAATATATCCCAGTGGCTGACTTCATCTCAGTAAGCTACCACGCATGGGACAAGTGGGACGAGAGGCATTCGTGCCTGGCGTTGGAGCCCTATAAGGAGGCCGGCTATGAACAAACACGTGGATACCTGCTGCAGCTCAATAGGAGCACTGTAGTCAATAGAAAGGAGGAGAGAATGTTGGATCTCGCGAGAGTAGGTGGGCTCAAACTGGCTGATAGTTATATGCGCGGACACAGCATTTGCACGCTGTGCTCCCAGTTAGAGGGTCGTTCGCTTTCGCATTTGCCGACGGGGTGTCCGGCGGCTGATGATTCTAGGGGGAGGTGGCTAGACCGATTCAGCTCCACCTTCAACGCACTCGACCCTTCGTTGGACCCTAAAGAAAGGACCGTTATCCTCCTTGGTGGGGAGGCTCACGGGAAGCGGCTGCCCTTCTGGGTACGCCGTGATCCGCACTCGAGGGATGGAACTGCAGGGCACGTGCCTGTGGCAAAGTTCCTCGGTGAAGTTGTACCCCGGTATTTAGGTGCTCTGCATAGGCGGATGGGGAGATAATGCTCCCCTTCCTATGCCATTATTTGAATCCGATCCCTTCTGGGGGGAAATGACGTAATTCTCCCCAAGCGAATCCAGATGAGCTACTAGAGCACCCAACTGCCATTCCCCCTCGTGGGGGTCAACTTCACCTAAAAAGGGGTTGGGAAATGCATAATGGGAGACATTACCAGCCTCAGCGGACGCCACCTGTGAGCCGACGCCCTTCCAAGCGGGTATGGCATTTCCTAGGGGAAAACCGTCGGGTTTCAAAGGCAGTTTAGTGAGGTGAGTGATAAGTTACCTGGAGGAGGCAACTCCAAAGGGAAGACCGAAGCAAGTCCCGCAGTACCTGGGCCTCTGAACAGAGGTACTTGGTCGCTATCACGCCCACCAAAATGGGTCTCTCAAGGAAAAAGTCATCGCCCTAAGATTGTAGATAATTCTAGCCTCCCTAAGAGTCTTGGTCGTTCTTCTTGTCCACTTTTATGGTGGATAAGGGGAGCGGTCGGGATTGCCCTGCTCGACTCCGAAAACAAAACAAAAAACTAAGTTAGCGGAAACTCCTCTTGACAGCCTGCCAATGCTTAGACCCTGGGCTATGCATAAATCTGTTGACCTGTGAGACAACAAACTGAATATCCGGCCTCGTGTTGCATACATAAATGAGGCAGCCAACAACAGTTTGATAAAGAGTGACATCAGCAAGATCGCCAAAATCATGTAGACTCAACTTCAAACTTGTTTCCATGGGAGTGGCAATAGGTTTACAATCCTCAAGTCCAAACTTACATAGCAATGTCTCTATGTAACTTTTTTGACACAAGGCAATACCACCATCACACTGCTTAAACTGTATGTCCAAATAATGATGCAACAGCCCCAAATCTTTCATCTTGAAAGTAGCAGTCAAATCATACTTAAATTCAGCAATATGTCTCTCATTTGGTCCAGTGATCAGCAAATCATCTACATAAAGAACCACAATGAGAAGTACATCACCCTCACGCTTTACATACAATGTGCTTTGTGTTGGACTGTTACGAAAGCCTTGTTTGACCAAATGAGTGTTAGCTTTCTCATACCAAGCACGAGGAGATTTCTTCAACCCATACAAAGCCTTGTTACATTTGCACACTTTGTCCTCTTGTCCTTTGTTGACAATATCGCGCGGCTGCGTTACATAAACTTCCTCAAATATGTCACCATTCAAGAAAGCGGTAACAATGTCTGATTGATGTACCCCAACCAAAATGAGCTGTCAATGCACATAGAAAACACATAGTAGTCATACGACAAGTGGGAGCAAAGGTCTCTTCACAATCTATGCCTTTTTGCTGTGCATAACCCTTTGCAATAAGTCGAGCCTTATGGCGATCGATGTCACCATCCGGCTTGCGTTTCAACTTGTAAGCCCAGTTCGTACCAATGGCCTTTTTGCCAGGAGGCAAATCACATAAAGTCCATGTGTCATTTTCTATAAGTGCATCATATTCTGATTGCATGGCAGCCATCCAATTTTCTGAATTCTGTGCTTCATCAAAAGATAGAGGCTCCTTGTAACATTTAATGGCCTAAAAACTTGTGTGTAGCGGAAATTAGCATGAACATAGTGGGCATTTCATTACAATAGATTCCTAATGAGAATTACAAGAGTGCTTGGGTGGAGAGAGCAACAAAAAGCATAACACCTAGTTAGATAGCATGAACAATATTTTCAAAAGAGAGAGAAATTAAGCTATTGACAACAGTTGAGGACCGGATTTGCATGGAGACGGTCCCCCCTCCAAAAGGCTTTGTATTATGGCTTCTCCCATCAAGAGAGACATTGTACAATACAATTCTTTGTGTTCCTTCAAAACTAGCTAGTGCAATGAAGATGAAAGCTTCATGCACTAAGCAAAACACTTAGCAAACACAACTTAAATTATCCCCGATCTCAGACCCAAGACCTCACACACCTTCGAAGATGGTGAGAGCTAGCAGGGTATGAGAGTAGATTGAGAGGAAGAAGGAGTATCTTACGAGAAAGATGTACATCTCCTCACATAATCACTCATATTAGCATAGCTTAGCTTAGTAATTAGCTTGGTAGAGGAGATGAGCATGCATTGAAGCATGGCTCTTGGTTGGATTTGCATCCACATGCCAAGAGTATGTCGATGTAGGCTTCTATCTCACAAGCTTGGAGTAGGTGATGAGCTCTCCATTAAAGCTTGGGAAGAGATAGTCTTCTCTTTCTTCACACCTGAGATTGTGTGTGAGTGTGTGTGTGTGATAATGCCTTGCAAAAATCAGCCCCCTCTCTCTTTTGGGCGAGCCCTCTTGCTATTTGCTCTTGCTCAACCCTCATTGGCCCTCCCCAAGTGAAAGCCAATGACTATTAAGCCACCTAAGATAGTCTTCTCTTTCTTTGTGTTCCTTCAAGACTAGCTAGTGCAATGAAGATGAAAGCTTCATGCACTAAGCAAAACACTTAGCAAACACAACTTAAATTATCCCTGGTCTCAGACCCAAGACCTCACACACCTTCGAAGATGGTGAGAGCTAGCAGAGTATGAGAGTAGATTGAGAGGAAGAAGGAGTATCTTACGAGAAAGATGTACATCTCCTCACATAATCACTCATATTAGCATAGCTTAGCTTAGTAATTAGCTTGGTAGAGGAGATGAGCATGCATTGAAGCTTGGCTCTTGGTTGGATTTGCATCCACATGCCAAGAGTATGTCGATGTAGGCTTCTATCTCACAAGCTTGGAGTAGGTGATGAGCTCTCCATTAAAGCTTGGGAAGAGATAGTCTTCTCTTTCTTCACACCTGAGATTGTGTGTGAGTGTGTGTGTGTGTGATAATGCCTTGCAAAAATCAGCCCCTTGTCTCTCTTGAGCGAGCCCTCTTGGTATTTGCTCTTGCTCAACCCTCATTGGCCCTCCCCAAGTCAAGCCAATGACTATTAAGCAGCATAAGTGATAGCCTTCTGACATGTGTCCCCCTTTCCCCTTTTGTGAGAGCTTTAGGTAATTTAATAATTCATCTAAAATCTCATTGGACCCTTTGCCTCCTGACCAATAGGAATCAGACAAGCCATTGGGCTGCTGAATGCTCGTTGCACCCCTTGGGAGACTGTCCAATAGTCATCTAGGAGACTTAATTCTCATTGGTTCTTTTATTAAGTGTTTTTAAATTAATTAAACTAGATTTACTCTAGCCTAATTCTCATTGGTCCACCTCCAAGGCCATCCAATAGGAATTGGGTACACCTTGTGGGCATCAAGGCTAGGGAGCTGACATGTGTCCCTCATTCCCTTTGTGTAAAGGGAGCCTGTGTGTGTGTGTGTGTGTGACTTTCTCTCTCATCCCCTACTCCCAAGGCTCGCCCCCTTCTATGTAGGGATTTGAAAATACTTTTTGGTCACACAAAGCATCCAATTTCCCCTAGGGTTGACCTTTGGACACAACCTTTGAATTTTGGAACCTTAGCATTTTGGAAGTCTTAATGGGCTGAACCTTAGGGTCTTTTTAGCCCATTGTTGCACATGGCTCTTTTGCAGATGGCCCCCCCTTTGGATCCCTATTTTCCCTCCTTTGGATCCCTACTGTGGCCGGTCTGCTAGCTTAACCAATATTCTAGCTTTTTCTCCCCTAGCACTTCCCCACATTAAATGATCAGTTTAATATGAGAAAATCATTTAGGAGAATTAGATATTGATTATTATGACATTACCTCTCTCTTGAAATCATAGTCGTCCTCGACTATGGTGTAGAGAAGATAAAGCATATTCATGAGTCCTTTTCTTAGCGGGTAGAGGATCCCTATGTTACCCTACGACATCATTCCACAATGGATGACTAGTCCATTTGGCGCTTGAGAGCCTGAGGCTGCCGCAAGCATGTTTTCACATTAGTCCTATCAGTCTTCCATAGTAGAGTGACAAGCTCTACTTGGTGTTTGGGAGACGTCATCTCCGAAAACTTGATCTAAGCATGCATACTACTTCATTTTTGTGCACAATAAAGAAAAAGAGAGTCTTATAAGACAAAAACTTTGTTCATTTTTAACATTTTGTACATTTGCTTATTCTTGGGAAGCATTGTAACTTTTGACAAGGTTTAGGTTATCCTTTAATTGTATGTCTTGCATACATCTAGCATCTTCAAAAGGATAATTCTTAAACTTAATAAGATATCGTCGGATAGTCTTACCGCCTCTTAATACCTTGTCTTCATGTCGGAGAATGGACTCGAGTTGCATCACCTCCTCTTGGTCCTCGATCTCCGGTGGGTCTTCAATAGTTGTTTCTTGAGGTGGCTCTCCTTTGTAAGGCTTTAATAGGCTCACATGGAAAGCATTGTGTATGAGCCAATGATTGGGAAACTTGAGTTGATAGGCCATCTCATTGATTGGCCTAAGAATCTGGAAGGGACCATAGTACTTTTTTGCTAGTTTAGCATAGTACTTTTGGTGGCCCGTAGGATTCTTGCCTGTCGTGTGCTAGGAAACTTTAATAAGACCCAATCATTTTCTTTAAAGGTTTGGGCTCTTCTGTGCTTGTCAACAGCAGCCTTTTGCCTTTGCTGTGAGATAGAGATAGCATCCTTAATCTTTTGAAAAGATTCTTGTAGGTCTCGGCTATACTCATCCTGTTGCGAAGATCTTCCCATGTACCTTAAGTAGCAAGGGACTTTTTGATCTCCCCTCAATTACCTCAAAAGGTGCTTTTCCCATGGAAGTATGTACAGTGTTATTGTAAGCATACTCCACTAAGGGTAAGTACTTCTCCCATTGGGATCTTTGATCTACTTCCGTTACATAGGCTTTTAGTAGATCGAGAATGGTTAGGTTAGCTATTTCACTTTGGCCATCCGTTTGTGGATGATAGGCCGAAGAGAAGTTTAGCCTTGTCCCTAAATTCTCAAAGAGACCCTTCCCGAAATTACTGGTCATTCTAGGATCTCTATCCAACACTATGGACATTGGCAAGCCATGGTACTTGAAAATTTGTGAAATGAAGAGGGTTGCCATTTGATGGGCTTTGATAGTCTTTTTGACAGGTATAAAATGAGCTTGTTTACTAAACCTGTCTACTATCGTCCATGTTCCCATATTCCCATGGATAGACTTAGGCAATCCAAAGATAAAATCCATGGATATGCTCTCCCATGGTGAATTAGGGATTGGCAAGGGTTGAAGAAATCCAAGTTGCTTCCCTCTATCAAATTTTGTCTTTTGGCATACCACACATTTAGAAACATACTCTTGTATGTTCACTTTCATGGTAGGCCAATAGAAATATGTTTCAATTCTCTTTAAGGTAGACTGAATCCCTCTATGCCCCGCATACGGTGGACCATGAGATTCATACATTACTTTCTCACGTAGTGAGTTAGTAACTCATAGTCTATTGCCATAGAGAAGATAACCATCTTGTAAAGTAAATGGTTCTTCTTTCTTCCCTAATGCAAGGGCTGAAATCACATTTCTAAAATCGGGATCAATAGCGTACTCATCTATCACTGAAGATAGATCATTGTGAGTTGCTATGGAAACCGCATTTACTCTCGGCCGTCTTGAGAGTGCATCAGCTACTTGATTATGCTTGCCAGCAATGTGAGCAATATGAAAATGAAATTGCGAAAGGAAATTTGCCCACCTCATTTGTTTGTCGGAAAGCTTGGTCTGCGTCATGAAGTACTTAAGACTTTGGTGATCCGTTCGCAGAATGAAAGGAGTCCCCAATAAATAGTGCTTCCATGAGTCTAAGGCATGTAGAATTGCAAGGAGTTCCTTTTCATATATGCCTAGAGCTTGCTCAACAGGGTCGAGCCTTCGACTCTCATAGCCTATGGCGTGCCCTTCTTGGAGCAAAACAGCTCCAAGGCAATCACCAAAAGCATCACATTGGACCTCAAATGGTTTTGAGAGATCCGGTAATGTAAGCACAGGTTGAGAGATAAGCTTTTCTTTAAGCTTTTTGAAAGCATTGTTCTCCTTAGCAGACCATGTATACCTAACGCTTTTCTTTGTTAGGTCATGTAATGGTCCCGCAATTTGTGAGAACTTTTCTATGAAGCGTCTATAGTATGCACAAATACCTATAAAGCTTCTTAGTTCATGAAGATTCCTTGGTTTAGGCCATCCTTTTATTACCTCCAACTTTCATGGATCCATTTGGATGCCATCTTGAGAGATAATGTGACCTATATACTGAATCTCTTGCAAGAAAAATTCACTTTTCTTTCGATTAACATAAAGTTTATTCTCTCTTAAAACTTGAAATATTACCTGGAGGTGTTGCTTGTGTTCGTCTAATGAATTAGAGTAGATGATAATATCATCAAAGAACACTCCAGTGAAGGTTCGATGAGGCCTGAACAGCTTCTCCATCAAGCGGTTGAATGTGGCTGGTGCATTGGTCAAGCCAAAAGGCATGACAATGTATTCGTAAAGACCAAATGTGGTGCGAAATGCGGTCTTTACAATGTCTTGATCAACTATCCTTATTTGATGATAGCCACTTTTTAGGTCAATCCTACTGAAGTAGGTCGATCCTTGTAGCTTATCAAATAGGTCTTCTACCCGTGGAATGGGAAACCTATTCTTGATAGTGATCCTATTTAGTGCTCTATAGTCGACACACATATAATATGTACCGTCTTTCTTTTGCACTAATAGCACCGGTGAGCAAAATGGAGATGAGCTAGGCCTAACCATGCCCTTCTCAACTAACTCATGCACTTGCCGCATAATCTCCTCTTGTTGAGCTTGAGAAACTCTATAAGGAGGTTTGTTAGGCGGTGAACTTCCTGGAAGAAGTTCAATTGCATGGTCATCATTACCTCGTTTAGGAGGTAGCTCACAAGGGATGTCGTCAATAAAAACGTCTTGAAATCCCTTGAGAAAATTGGATAACTCTAATTCCTTTTGGTTTCTTTTATTTTCTTTTGCTAAAGCATTAGGGTCATTTTGAGAATCTTTAACAAAAATCATGTACACGGAAATAGAGCTCTTTATTGACTTGTTGAAAGCTGGTGTATGTACAATGGGGATAGTGTTACCCATTTCCTTAGCATCTATATACATGTCTTTTTCCCTGAACTTAAAGGAGATTCTCCTTTCAGGAAATTTAACATTGGCAGCCAGGCGGTCAAAAACCATGGTGCCCCTAGGATTACATCCTCATGCTTGAGAGGAGAGATAAAGAAGTCCTCTTTGTCCACATAGCCTTAGACATGAAGCCTCAATTTCCCGATTAAGGGAGTGACTGAAGCTTCTTGCCCCTTGAAGGCACTCACTGTCTGCGGGTAGGACATCTCCCATCTCGTAGGCTTGTATGCCTAGCTTGGTGGCCAACTCTATAGATATAAAATTGTGAGTAGAACCAGGGTCAAAGAGAATAAAATCATCATGTTCTCTTACCTTTCCCCAAGCATGGCATAGAGGAGATCCTTTGTGGTGAGTTTGGTGAGTCTCCTCCTCTTGGATTTCAACCAAGGAAGCTCTAGGAGGATCTTGGTGGTTGTTCTTTTGGGGACAAGCGCGGTATGCATGCCCTTGTTCGCCGCACTTGAAACACCGGTTATCCTTACGATAATGCTCAAGCTCTTCAGGAGAGAGTTTGTTCTTACCTTTGTAAAATCCGTTCTCTTTAGCTTTGTTGGAGTTGCCCTTAGGAGACTTTTGGACATTGTCCTTCCCCTTAGGCTCGTTGGAACCCTTGTTTTCCGTGGGCTTATTATTTCTTTTAGCCCCCGTTTGGAAATTGCTTCGAGAGGCCACCATAGTATGGTGTATTACCAACGATATGGTACGTGGCCTTTGGGAATTGACATACTCTGCCATTTCTTCGGTTAAGCCCGCACAAAATTGTTGCTTTTGCTCTCCAAAATCCAAATTTTTGAAGACAGTGGCTTTGAGTTGTAGGTCCCAAAACTTGTCTACATATTTGTGGATGGATTCACAGGGAGAGAGCTTTAAGCTTCGCCATTCGGTGAGTACATTGTCTTTGGCATCGGTGGCCAAAAACTGCTTCATAATGGAAGCTCTTAAAGCTTTCCATGTTCGTGGAGCATCACCGTTGGCTCGTAGGCTAGACCACCATTGCCTGGCAGACTTTTGAAAGTGCATAGCTACATGGTGTAGCTTAGAGGACTCCGTGAAGCCCTCATCTCCAAACGCCGCATCAAATTGCTGGATAAAGGCCAAGACTTTCTCTGTAGCACCAAAGGTACCATCATAGGTAAGGAAAGAGATGCTCTTCCCTCCCTCTTTGAATTCCTTCAGCTTGGACGACCTCTTCCATGCGGCATAGGATTTCCTATGGCCTCTTCTTTTTGATGGTTCAAAGGTTGCACCATCACTTTCTTCAGAAGGTGAAGAATTTGAAGAAGGTGGAGAAGAGGGTGACCTCTTTCTCGCCTTTTTCTTGTCTTGATCTTCGTCGTCTTCACCATCACTTTCATAAGAGGAAGAGGATGAAGAAGATGGAGAAGAGGGTGTCCTCTTTCTCGCCTTTTTCTTCTCTTGCTTTTTATCATCCCTCTTTGAATTATGGCGTGGAGAAGAGTGTGATGGTCTCTCCGCTTTGGTGGTGATGGAGAGTGTTTCGCCCGCCGTCTTCGTGGAGCCATCTCCGCCGAGGTGGCGGGAGACTCACTTCTTTCTCGTTCCTTTGGTGGAGGCTCTTGAGTTCTCCTTTGGGAAGGAGATGCATCATCAAGAAGTAAATTCTTGAGCCCTTCGTATGGATTCTCTTCTTCTTCCCGAATCGGAGAGAGACCTCTTTTGGGAGTCTCACAAGGAGGCTTCCTAGGTGTTCTCTCCTCATGGTGATGAGCTTGGAGAATCCCGTGAGCACGGAGCTGCCATTGCACTTCACTTTGGCGAGATGGATTGCCCATGGCTTGTTGAAGCCTAGAAACAAGATAGTTAACAAGCATCGGAGCATCATTAGTAGCTTGCTCATTAGCAAAATCAAAGTTATCAACATTAATTTCACTCTCTTTACTATTGTCAGCCATTCTAACAAATTTTAGGTGTAAACTTTTTAGGTGTACTTTGGCACTTCAAGCCCTAGTTGCTACTCCTCTTTACCCCTTTAGAAAAAGCACTCAAGCTACTGTACCCGCGGCTCGAATACCATTAATTGCAAGGAATAGAAGAGAGGGTCTTTCAACACCAAAACAGCACCGGCTCCTATCAAGCTTCTAATAGCTCAATAGTGGTTAAACCGTAGGCAAGCCCCGTAGGACTCCACTATTAAGACCATAGCTCTCGACGGTGATGCCCCGTTATCTGCACGAAGGCAAGCGCACTGCAAGGCTGAAAAATCCCTATTCTACTTACTCACAGGCAATTAATAATACCAACCATTTATAGCTAGCTTGAGGACCTCCCTTCTTGAGCAAGAAAAGAGAAACCTTATGCTCTAATACCAATGTAACATTTAATGGCCTAAAAACTTGTGTGTAGCAGAAATTAGCATGAACATAGTGGGCATTTCATTAGAATAGATTCCTAATGAGAATTACAAGAGTGCTTGGGTGGAGAGAGCAACAAAAAGCATAACACCTAGTTAGATAGCATGAACAATACTTTCAAAAGAGAGAGAAATTAAGCTATTGACAATAGTTGAGGACCGGATTTGCATGGAGCCGGTCCCCCCTCCAAAAGGCTTAGTATTATGGTTTCTCCCATCAAGAGAGACATTGTACAATACAATTCTTTGTGTTGGGGTATAAAGCCCAATGTGGTCGCCCAGGTAAGTGGGCGGGCCGCCAGGTATGTACACATATTCTTTTGTAAAAACCTAATAAGAACTCACTATGCTCTACACATTACAGTAGAGCGAGTTCACCATATCGTCGTGCTCTTCTTCTCACACTCTCTCTCGCGTCGCACTTTCGCTCGTACTCCTTCAACTGGCATGGGAGCTCAGATCGAGGCTCGGGGCAGCACTGCAAAAGGCTAGAGTCACCAAATCAGATTGGAGTGAAATTTGACAGGCGAAGACATGGCCCCAAATCTCGTGGGAGAGGTGGAAGGGCTTGGTGTTGTCAGAATTTCATTCTGAGGTCATCTCGGCCACCGTTCGGCTTCGACAAAGGTCTGCGCAGGCCATTTTCAACTACGTGGTCTCGACGGGTGCAGATCCGACTCTGCAAATTTGGGGTTTTCGGCCTACGACTGCAGGTGCTGAGGATATCCACACTCCTAAAGTGTTGATTTGTGGCTGTCTACACATCGAAGGACGGCTCACAGTTCTTGGAGGCGTGTCACAAACGACACGGGCGCATCTACACACAGATTGTAGGCGACATCCACTAGTTCATCAGGTAGCTTGTGTTTGCTGCTTGATATTCCAGATTTCATCCTGACATTGTAGGTACTTCCACATGGGATGTATTGTCAGAGATGATGTATGTCTGTTGAGGGTTTGCTGGCTGTGAGTCACGCAGCAAACAACCGCCACAGCGGTTACAACATACAGTGGGAAATTTGTGGATGTATGACTTTGTGGGAAGTCTATGTACTGTCAAATTTACTGCAGCCTTTGTTGAGGGTCGAGTGAGCTTTTATTGAGCTGGGGGATTCTCAAATGTTGAGATCCTTTCGGTGATACAGGTCTTGGAGCAATCCCTCGAGCACCCTTAGATAGGCAGCTAGGATGTATTGACTATGAGTTAGACAGTTGGGATTGCATCTTTGCTTTACTGTCGTTGAGGCATTGTCGCAGTCTATGCTTACAGGACAGTGAGAGACAGTACAGGTGCAGGACAGGTTTACCCGCAACTTACAGTGTCAGAGATACAGTGTTTTTTGAGCTGTTTTTTGGTCTGTTTTTTGAGTACACCAAAGCCATTTTACAAAGGAGACTCTGCCAAAATTTACGCAGAATCTGAAGCTTTCTTGGTTCATTTGACAGGTTGATATTGGTTCAGAGGTCAGTTTACAGGGGAAACTCTGCCGAATTTTTCCCAGGAAAGTAAACCACTGTGAAGCGTAGCTATGGCTGGATCACAGGACACTGCTCTTTACAATATCAAGAAGCTGGATGGAACCAATTTCCCATTGTGGAAGCAGCAGATTTGGCACGTGTTGGTACAAAAGAAGCAGATAAAACCTATAAAGCTCAAGGGGATAAAACCAGAAGATATGGACGAAGATGAATGGAGAGAAATGGATGAATTGGCACTTTCTACCATTATGCTGACTTTGACAGAAAGTGTTTACTTCAATGTAGCAGACGAGATGTCGGCTTATCAAGCATGGTTAAAGCTGAGTGATCTTTATGAGAAGCAGAGTGCAGCTTCACAGGTATACTGGCTTAAAAAGCTTGTTGACTTGAAGATGAAAGAAGGGACACCTATGTCCAATCATCTGAATGAATTCAACACAATCTATAGTCAGTTGTCAGCTCAAGGTGTCAAGTTTGATGAACCTGTTAGAGCTATGTTCCTGTTGATCACATTGCCGGAAAGTTGGGACACTTTTCGCACAGCTTTGAGTAATTCTGCACCTCCAGATGGTTTGAACATAGCAGGTGTAGAAGGAAGTCTGCTTACTGAAGAAACCAATAGAAAGACAATGGACAAAGGCAAAGGAACAGCCTTAGTTGTCAGAGGAAGGACCAAAGAAAAGTACAAAGGTGAAAAGAGGAATCAGTCTCGTAGCAAGTCCCGCAGTGCTAAAGGCAAGAGTGACATAGAATGCTACCATTGTGGCAAGAAGGGTCACATGAAAAGAGACTGCAGAGAATGGAAAGCAGAAAAAGGCAAAGAGAAAGCTGAAGACCATGGTGAGAAGAACAAGTCCTCAGTGAAGATTCAAGAAATAAATGTGACAAACACTGTTGCAGAGGATGACAGTCTAGTGTCAGGAGACATCTACTTCTTGAAGAATACAATGGACTCAGCTCTTCTTATAGCATCTGATGGAAATGCACTGAGTGACTGGATTATAGACTCAGGGGCATCACTTCATGTGTCTCCAAACAAGGAGTGGTTTACCTCTTATGTGACCACTAAAGATCATGTTCGGCTAGGCAATGGGCAGACATGTGAGATCTTAGGTGTTGGAGATGTTCAATTGAAGTTTCAGAATGGCTCTTCTTTCACGCTGAAGAATGTGAGACATGTTCCCCCAATTACAAAGAGCTTGATCAGCACAGGTTTACTTGATGATGCTGGCTACGTCACCACTTTTGGACAGAACATGTGGAAGATATCCAAGGGTTCTATGACAGTAGCACATGGAGTAAAGTCTGGAGGACTTTACATGATTTATTTATCAAATGTCTCTAAAAATGTAATCAATGTAACCGAGCAGCCGAACGTTTCTTTGTGGCATAGCCGGTTAGGACATATGTCCAAGAAGGGAATGGAAATCTTGTCTCGTTCTGGTTATTTGCCTGGCTTTTCATTTAATGAATTTGAATTCTGTGAACATTGTCTGTATGGTAAGCAAACACAGCAGCCACATAAGCATAGAAGCAGTAGAAGAGATACACAGCTGGCACTTGTTCATAGTGATTTGTGTGGACCTATGCCTAACCTATCTCTAGAGGGAGCTTCTTACTTTATGACATTTATAGATGATTACTCGAGGAAAGTATGGGTTTACTTTCTCAAGCACAAGGATGAAGCATTTAGTGTTTTCAAAACGTTTGTGACACTTATGGAGAATCAGACTGGCAAGAAGCTTAAATGCTTACGCACTGACAATGGTGGAGAGTATGTTTCAAAGGCCTTTCAGGACTTTTGTGAGTCAAAAGGTATAAAACGTGAACTTACTACTCCTTACAATCGTCCTCAAAATGGTGTTGCTGAGAGGATGAATAGGACCATACAAGAGAAGGTCAGAAGTATGTTGTCTAATGCACAGCTACCAAATGGGTTTTGGGCTGAAGCTGTATCAACAGCTGTTCATCTTGTAAATAGATCTCCTAGCAAGGTTTTGCAGAAGGATTCAGTGCCAGAGATGGTATGGTCAGGCAAAATGCCCTCATACAAGCATCTCAGAGCCTTTGGATGTGAGGCATATACTCACGTTCCAAAGGAATTTAGGAACAAACTTGAGCCAAAGAGTAGAAAGTGCATCTTTCTAGGCTATGGTAATTCTAGTGAGATGGGGTACAGACTTTGGGATCCCGAATCCAGAAAGGTTGTCCGCAGCAATGATGTTCACTTTAATGAATCCAAATATCATTCTAAACCAGAGAGGGTTGAGGAGATTAGAAGAGTTGTCTTCCAAGAAGATGGACCTGCACGTGCAAGACAAAATGTCAGGGCTCAAGAGGAGCAAGGACAGGATAGAGTGGAACCACAGGTTGTGGCTGAGCCTAAGCCACCTATTGTGTGTAGATCTGGACATGTCACGCGACCTCCTGATAGGTTTGTTCCATCTATGAACTATGTCATGTTGACTGATTGCAATGAGCCTTCATGTTACAAGGAAGCAGTGCAAATGAAGGACTCCGGGAATTGGCAATTGGCCATGCAATCAGAGATGACAGCTCTGCATAAAAACAAGACATGGAAGCTAGTTAAATTACCACAGGGCAAAAAGGCTCTACCTTGTCAATGGGTTTACAGGTATAAGATCACCGCTCATGATAGTCAGCCAAAGTACAAAGCAAGGCTTGTTGCCAAGGGCTTTAAGCAAGAACAAGGCATTGACTTTGATGAAGTCTTCTCTCCGGTGGTCAAGATGACTACATTGAGATGCTTTCTTGCATTGGTTGCCATATTAGATTTGGTGTTGCACCAAATGGATGTCAAGACAGCGTTCTTGCATGGTGATTTAGATGTGGAAATTTACATGCAGCAGCCAGAAGGGTTTGTTGAGAAAGGCAAGGAAGATTGGGTATGCCAGTTGTTAAAGAGTCTTTATGGCTTCAAACAATCACCGAGGGCATGGTACCATAAATTCCACAAGTTTATGCTTTCTCAAGGCTACAAACGTAGTGAGTTCGACACTGTCTATATACAAAGAAGGCTAAGGATGGCAGTTGGCTGATCCTTATTTTGTATGTGGATGACATGTCTATTGCTGGCAAGCACTTGGAAGAAATTTCAGCTTTGAAGTCAAAGATGGCAAAATCGTTTGACATGAAAGACATGGGTGAGGCAAGTCATATACTTGGTATGCGCATTGAGAGAGACAGATCAAAGAAGTTGATTTGGTTATCTCAAACAAAGTATATTGACAAGGTTTTGCAACGTTTCAATATGGAGAAGGGAAAGGCATTGAGTGTTCCATTGCCACCATATGTGAAACTTAGCAAACAAGATTTTCCTTTGTCTGAGGAAGAACAGGCTGAAATGGATAAGATTCCATATGCGTCTGCAGTGGGTAGTTTGATGTATGCAATGATTGCTACTCGCCCAGACATTGCATTTGCAGTGGGAGTAGTAAGTCGATACATGTCAAACCCAGGCAAGAAACATTGGGAGGCAGTGAAAGGAATATTGAGATACCTGAAAGCTACAAAGAGTATGCGTATATGCTATGGGAGTCAGGAGCTAAGTGTAAAGGATTTTACAGACTGAGATTATGCAGGTGACTTAGAAAACCGAAGGTCTACGTCAGGGTATGTCTTTACATTGGCTGGTGGAGCAGTATCATGGAGTTCTAGATTACAAGATTGTGTTACTCAGTCTACTACAGAGGCTGAATATGTTGCAGCATCAGAGGCATGCAAAGAATCAATTTGGCTTAATCGACTAGTAACAGATTTGGGAATCAAAGAAGAGATGCCTGTGTTATATTGTGATAGTCAAAGTGCTATACAATTGGCTCGCAATCCAGTTTATCACTCAAAGACAAAGCATGTGGATGAGAAGTATCATTTCATCAGGGAAATGCTCGAGGATAAGCAACTTCAGCTTGTCAAAGTTCACACCACAGAAAATCCTGCTGATCTACTTACAAAAGGACTTCCCTCAGAGAGCTTTGCGCATTTTCGCAAGCAGTTAGGTGTAGGGTAGTACATCACTTCTCTACATCTCTTGTATATTAGCTTGTATAGTAGCTTCTCTCACACTTAAAGTACCACATTGGACTTTAAGTGGGAGGTTGTTGGGGTATAAAGCCCAATGTGGTCGCCCAGGTAAGTGGGCGGGCCGCCAGGTATGTACACATATTCTTTTGTAAAAACCTAATAAGAACTCAGTATGCTCTACACATTACAGTAGAGCGAGTTCACCATATCGTCGTGCTCTTCTTCTCGCACTCTCTCTCGCGTCGCACTTCCGCTCGTACTCCTTCACTTTGTGTTCCTTCAAGACTAGCTAGTGCAATGAAGATGAAAGCTTCATGCACTAAGCAAAACACTTAGCAAACACAACTTAAATTATCCCCGGTCTCAGACCTAAGACCTCACACACCTTCGAAGATGGTGAGAGCTAGCAGGGTATGAGAGTAGATTGAGAGGAAGGAGGAGTATCTTACGAGAAAGATGTACATCTCCTCACATAATCACTCATATTAGCATAGCTTAGCTTAGTAATTAGCTTGGTAGAGGAGATGAGCATGCATTGAAGCTTGGCTCTTGGTTGGATTTGCATCCACATGCCAAGAGTATGTCAATGTAGGCTTCTATCTCACAAGCTTGGAGTAGGTGATGAGCTCTCCATTAAAGCTTGGGAAGAGATAGTCTTCTCTTTCTTCACACCTGAGATTGTGTGTGAGTGTGTGTGTGCGATAATGCCTTGCAAAAATCAGCCCCCTCTCTCTCTTGGGCGAGCCCTCTTGGTATTTGCTCTTGCTCAACCCTCATTGGCCCTCCCCAAGTCAAGCCAATGACTATTAAGCAGCATAAGTGATAGCCTTCTGACATGTGTCCCCCTTTCCCCTTTTGTGAGAGCTTTAGGTAATTTAATAATTCATCTAAAATCTCATTGGACCCCTTTGCCTCCTGGCCAATAGGAATCAGGCAAACCATTGGGCTGCTGAATGCTCGTTGGACCCCTTGGGAGACTGTCCAATAGTCATCTAGGAGACTTAATTCTCATTGGTTCTTTTATTAAGTGTTTTTAAATTAATTAAACTAGATTTACTCTAGCCTAATTCTCATTGGTCCACCGCCAAGGCCATCCAATAGGAATTGGGTACACCTTGTGGGCATCAGGGCTAGGGAGCTGACATGTGTCCCTCATTCCCTTTGTGTAAAGGGAGCCTGTATGTGTGTGTGTGACTTTCTCTCTCATCCCTACTCCCAAGGCTTGCCCCTTCCTATGTAGGGATATGAAAAGACTTTTTGGTCACACAAAGCATCCAATTTTCCCTAGGGTTGACCTTTGGACACAACCTTTGAATTTTGGAACCTTAGCATTTTGGAAGTCTTAATGGGCTGAACCTTAAGGTCTTTTTAGCCCATTGTTGTACATGGATCTTTTGCAGATGCCCCCCCCTTTGGATCCCTATTTTCCCTCCTTTGGATCCCTACTGTGGCCGGTCTGCTAGCTTAACCAATATTCTAGCTTTTTCTCCCCTGGCACTTTCCCACATTAAATGATCAGTTTAATATGAGAAAATCATTTAGGAGAATTAGATATTGATTATTATGACACTCCTCAACATCATGTAAGCTAGACACAGCCAAAGCATACCAATCTGATGCATAAGATGCATGGCAAGAGCCTGAATGAGTACGACTAGAAAAAGGTGCATCCAATTTATTGTCACACAAAGTGTGTACCAGCCATTTTGACATACCTCTAGCCTGCTCATTTTCAGCCCTTTCCTCATCAAGTACATCATGTACATCTGCATCAGTAATAGGCTGATTTGTAACATTTTCAGAAACCCCCATAGGCTGTACCTTTGCCTCATTGGAACGTACATTCGTATTTCCACCACTGAAAAGAGGCGACAAAGTGCCATAAAGTGCTGAACAGAATCTTCCACAAACACTACATCACGTGAAACCAGAATACGATTTGTTTGCGGATGATATAACCTGTAACCTTTGCTTTCAGCACTATAACCAACAAAAATACATTTGACAGCCTTATCATCCAATTTTCTACGCTGTGTTTGTGGCACCAAAGCATATTCCAAATAGCCAAAAACACGTATGTGCTCATTAGAAGGCTTTCTATCATGCCATGCTTCATATGGAGTAATAGAGTGCAAAGCTTTCTAACGACACCTGTTTAGTACATAAGTGGCACACATGATGGCCTCAAGCTAAAAAGAATGCGGCAAAGCTTGACTTTTGACCATACATCGTGCCATTTGCGTCAGTGACCTATTTTTCCTCTCAGCGACACCATTTTGCTGAGGTGTATAAGGCACTGTACATTGGTGTTTTATCCCACGACTAGCCAGAAATGCATTGAATTCATGAGACATATACTCCCCCCCTCGATCGAAATGGAGGGTGCCCATAGTACATTTCGAGACATTTTGAGTCATAGCCAGAAATTGTTTGAAGCACATAAAAACTTCGGACTTCGCTTTAAGTGGAAATACCCATGCATGCCTGGAGTAATCATCAATGAAAGTCACGAAGTAAAGGTAATTGCCCAAGGACGGAGTTTGCATGGGCCCACAAACATCATTATGCACAAGCTACAACCTGCATGTGGCCCGAAATGAACCATCCTTTGGAAACTTAGAACGATGTATCTTACCCAAAATACAGCCTTCACAAACATGTTTGACAAGTGTTTCAAGAGGCGGCAAAGAAGCAACCATATCAGATTTCTGCAAACGCAGCAAACTGGCAAAATTCAGATGACCAAAACATGCATGCCAAAGTTTTGCATCTGCAACAACATTTGCAAAATTTTGTCCACAATTGTCATACTTGTTGGAATTAGGGTTGTAGAGAAACGCACACAGCTTGGAGAAGACGAAGGAAGCTCAAAGCACACAATAGAGAGTGTGTTACTTAGTGTGCAATGGAAATATAGATAGCCCTAGAGTGATGGGCGTATATACAATGCTCGGGGGAAAAACCTCCTAAAGAGGGAAAAAATGCCCCGGCGATCCTAGTGTGGTCACACACATCACTACCACATGTATATGGTAACAGTCGCTGTTTGTCTTCGGGCGGCGCACAGGAGAATGTGCATGTCTTCTTTTTGCTGCACATCAGAGACGTCGCTATCTGCGGAACGTGTGAGAGAAGCAGCGCGTCGCATGCACATGGAACCCGCTTTTCCTCTTCTCCAAAAATAGCTCGGATTCCAGTGAAAGGGTCGTGGTAATGCATGTGCTAGTCTCCACCCAACCGTGCTATCTTATAGCCTCTCCCTAGCGTACACACTGTCCGACCGTGCCGGTGGCCTTGCCCATAGGACCCATGTCCTTACAGTACTCCTCACGAGATGGCTCATTGGGTGGCGATGGCACTACACATCTTCTGCACATCCATAGCCAATTGCATCTCTCAGATGTGGTACACATAGGCATGATCGTCTTTCATGTCGGCCAAAGATGTGCATTAGCTCCTTCATCATGGAGCTGGAAGGACCCACTTTTCCTCTTCTCCAAAAATAGCTCGGATACTAGTGCGTGTGCTAGTCTCCACCAAACCGTGCTATCTTATAGCCTCTCCCTAGCGTACACACTGTCCGGCCGTGCCGGTGGCCTTGCCCATAGGACCCATGTCCTTACGGTACTCCTCACAAGATGGCTCATTGGGTGGCGATGGCACTACACATCTTCTGCACATCCATAGCCAATTGCATCTCTCAGATGTTGTACACATAGGCATAATCGTCTTTCATGTTGGCCAAAGATGTGCATCAACTCCTTCATCATGGAGTTGGAAGGCCCTATGTAGATCTCTTTTGTCTCAGACAATTAGACTGTGTGTGTGTGTGTGTGTGTGTGTGCAGTGTACAACAAACACCATAAACATTGGAGCCTCTTGGGAGCAAAGCTTTATAAAAAAGTGTAATGTCACCTACAAACTTTGAAGCACTATCTCTAAATTATAAATTAGAATGTACGAAAATCTACAAAATTTGAAGGTATTTAGTATTTAAAGTTTTTTTTGGGCGAGAGAGAGAGAGAGAGAGAGAGAGAGAGAGAGAGAGAGAACGATAAAATTAAACAACTACAAGCAACCTAGAGAACTATCTAATTAAACAGAGACAAGGAGGAGGAGGAGGAGGAGAATGTAAATATTGATCTCTCTATCTCTCTCTCTCTTTGCTCTCTTCAATAGCCATAAAGCACTCCTAGATCCATTGAATAAGGTTTAGAAAATCCTACGTAACATCTGAGATCCCGCCAAGCTTGGTATTAAAGGAATATTTGCTGCCTCTTGCATGCATAAATTCTTTTAAGAATCCATAGAGAGATGTGACTCATTTTTTTGAAACGCAAAAGAGTGTATACATGTAGAAAAATAGAATCTATATAATTTCCACCTTTGTAGTTGTAAGAATAGGCAAAGCGCTGGTCACATACTAGTTATATATAGTATAGAGATATATTACCCAATGTTATATTCATTTATTTGGTATGTTGAAAAAGGCTTGTATTCATAGGAGTGCGATCCCATGATGTGAAGTATTGATTCAACAAAGTATCTCTAATAATTTAATTTGTAAAGAGTCCTTTTATTTAAGGACTTCACAAAGATTTATTTCAAATTGTTTTATTATTTTTTATGTTTATTAAATCTATTATTTTTATGAAAATATCAAAAAATATATATATTTCTAAGTTTGGTGCTGTGTCTTTTTCTTTTCTTTTCATTATATTTGTTTTCAAACAATAATATGCAATGCGCACATTTCACCTTACGATTTAAGTGGGGCCTTTTGTAATATATAAACCATTCATGATTATATATATATGTAATGGATAATATAATGTATGTATAATGAATGGATTATGTATATATAAAGGATAACATAATATACGTTTTTATTTTATTTTGTTTTCAAATGATAATGTTTAGTGTGCACTTTTTAGTTTATTATTTCAGTGGGGTCTTTCTTAATCATTTTTTATTATAATGGATTAAAAAAAAATCAAAACTAAAAAAAAATCCATGTGATTGTAGGCCCTCATTTAAACTTACTCTCCATCAAGGTCGGGGGGCAAGCCATCCTGCCATCCATCCCTCCCCCATTACTAGACAAAATACGCTTCTAGCACAGTCAGATGTACGCCACCTCAGCATTGAGAATCTCACAGACAGTTGTCGGTTTGCGGTTCAATCAGCGCTGGGCAACTCAGCAACCAGAACAATCATTGCCAAGTCAACGAAGAGAATGCCATATTGTCATGACACATCAGCGTACGTAATAAGTTATCCCCGACTATTGTCAATTGTGCCGCCTATTGTCCTCCTACCTTATGTAGTACAACCCCCCCTCCCCTCGAGCTTTGATGGCTAGGAATGGCTGAGGGACCATTCACCACAATTCTCCTCCCCCATGGCTGTTGACATCCGTCGATCGCCAAAGGGTCGAAGAATTATGGAGAATGGTCCATGGTCCCTATACCATAAATCTCACCCCTTCACTTAGCAAGCGTTTGTGCCTCTTCACCTTGTTACAATGCCATTCCAAATACTATTATCAATATTCATAGCCATTCCAACAACTTTGGACATCCAATAAAAAAAAAAAAGAGTGATTGAAAAAGCAAACTTGTTTGTGGTTGCCAATAAAATCTAACCTAAAACACTTAATTTTTAGAGCAATCAAATGAGAACATTGCACATAAATTCACCACCAAACTTGGTAAGGACTTAGGATGTTAGATTCTAAACTTCACAATGTTTAAGAATAGTAATGAATATATATTGATCTAATGAAAACTTCTTGAATTTGTTGTGGACGGGCAATTCAACATCCATAGGCTAGACAGGTTATTTTACAATGTCTGGATGGGGTAGGGAATGGTCCATGAGGGACCATTCCCCATAATCCTTCGACCACTTGGCGATCGGCGGATGCCGGGAGCCATGGGGGAGGAGGATTGTGGGGAATGGTCCCTCATTCCCCATAATCCTTCGACCACTTGGCGACCGGCGGATGTCGGGAGCCATGGGGGAGGAGGATTGTGGGGAATGGTCCCTCAGGGACCATTCCCGGCCGTCAAGGGTCCGAGGGAGGGGGGCCAACAGAACAGACACAGATTCGGTCTCATACGTATAATATGCACAGTGAGAGCTTAGCCGGTTGCATGCGTAACAATGTCAGAGCACACATGCCACGCATAGCCCATTCGCATTCCAATACGAACTTCGCTTGTTGACCTGGCATATTTCAATTGCTCGAGAGGTTTATTACGGATGCTGACAGGGCCTGCAGTTATTGGCAATGATTGCGAGAGGTCGACGGACTCATTATGAGTGCTGACGAGGCTTACATTAATTGGCAATGATCGAAAAACATTCTGTGCGTTGACATGGCAAGCAGCCAGTAGGTTTCTGTGCGCTGAGCTGGTAGAAGTTGATTGAATGCATGGCAAGAACGTCCTGCGTGCTGACTTGGCAGAAATCGAGCGACTGCTGTAGGCGATTCTGCTGAGGAAACGCTAGTGGATGGACGGGTTAGATTCTCTGTCCCTCGACCTCGGACCTTGACGGACATGCAATTTTTGGTTTTGCCATTTCATTGACATCCGCACAATTTCCTTGCGTGTCATGTCGTGAGACATTTCAATACCTTTGATTGGTGTATGGCCATCAAATAGTGACGTTGAATTGAGTCGTGTGTGTGTGTGTGTGTGCGCGCGTGTGAAAGAGAGAGAGAGAGAGCGCGAGAGGTTGTAACGTGACCTCAACAACCCACTTGACGTTCTTGAAATTATTTAAGAGTCGAGCGTGACTCAGCCAGAGAGAGAGAGAGAGAGAGAGAGAGAGAAAAGGTTACGATGGCAATCAATTTCAACTCACGTACCTATTTGGGCTGACGACTCCACGAAAGCAACAGTGTGTTTGTGTCTGTTCGGCGTGTTCGCGCGAGGTCGCGAGGCAATCGGTCAGTTAATCATTCGCGCGCGCGCGAGAGAGAGAGAGAGAGAGAGAGAGAGAGAGGCCCGGGGGGACTATCTTTCACGAGGGGTGGCCTCGTCACGAGAGAGAGAGAGAGAGAGAGAGAGAGAGAGAGAGAGAGAGCGAGCTGTACAATGGAATCCTCTCCTAGAACTGCTGCATCAGCAGTGGCCTACTACAAACTCTTTGGCCTGGCAGACTGGGTGGACATGATAGCTATGCTGGTAGGTGGCGTGGCTGGACTGGCGCATGGTGCGGCCTTGCCCATCTATGTGCTCTTTCTTGGCAAGCTCATTGACGCCATTGGCAACTTTGCTGACACTGCTCAACTGTCCAAGCAAGTCTCCAAGGTAAGTAGCTCATTCTGTTGTCTAGAGCTGCTGCACTTTTGCATCGTTTGCAATTGCCGGGCATTCAAACAAGATGAGAGTTCACCTTGGGCTTCCAGAAAATCGATTTATTGTTATTCATTCTGTAAAAATCTGCATCATTTTCTACATAATCTTTTCTTTCGATTGTTTGTTCCCATTTCATTGCTTTACGCGTGATTTTATCCCTCTTTTTTCTTGTTTCCTGCAGAGTTGTAAGTATTTTTTCATCTTATTCATGCATTATTTTTTACTCTCTAATATGTACCTCAAAAACTGCCTTCTCTTCTTACTCTTTCTGCAGCAGTATAATTGGCTTTCCTTAGATGGATACTAATACTTTCTTCTGCTCATTTTTTTAAATTGTTAGAGCTTACTGAAGCTTGCCCTGACTGAATGAAGCATAGTGTTTGAAGTGAATGCGATCATGAATATCTAGCTATGAATTTTTTTGCATTGCATGCTAGGAAAAAAGAGAAGCAAAGTACGTTTTTGTTTGTCAGAAATTTAATGTAAGACTTGGAGAAGTCATGCATATTTGATAAAATTATCACCTTTTGAATTGAATAATTCCCTGCCGTGATTTTAATCATTACCGTGCGTGATTCTCTGCAGTACGCGCTCTACTTTGTCTATTTAAGCTTGGTGCGGCTTGGGACAGGATGGCTAGGTAAGCCCTTTTAAGACATTACAATTGAAAGTGACTTTTTAAGATGATTGAAGGTAGAACATTTTTGGCAGTAGTTATTAGAGACGGAGAAATGAAATGAAATGTTATATTAACATCTTTGAAAGGCCAAAATGACCGATGAGACCAAAGGTTACAACCGTATCGGATGTGATACAATCATATGAGGTAAAGCATAAAAGGAAAACACTCTAGATCCTAAAACAATCCCAGTAGGAAAGGTAATGAAACTGGTAGGCAAGTAGGATACAATCTCATGTTGCAAATTGGAGAATGGGTGTATGGCAATAAGGACACACTAATGGGGGAGTGGGTGGGATGATGAGTCACTCCATGAACTCTTACTTAGGTCATTGCAACCTGGAATAAATCTCCTCCATGGTGAAAACCCGGGGAGGTCTCATCCGGCCTCAAGCGGTGATACCCTCTATCCTCATGTGTGCACGCCTGCATAGATCTCCGATCAAACTCTCCCTTGACACACCATAGGTTTGTTACTGCCAATTAACACTTTGCACAAAGAATAAATACTAGTCTCCGGTTGGAGAGAGGTACATATATGTGTAGAGATATAGCGTAATAGATGCATAGAAATATGTTTATAACTTGAAAGACTAAGATAGACAAATTAGAGAGATAGAGAGAGAAGATTGAGAGTCACACAGTGTTGACCCGGAACGATAAGGCCCCTTCATAGGAATATGTTTTTAAATTACAAGTGTATGGGCTGAAAATTCAGCATGGAATTACCATCAACAAGTAAGAAAGTAATATTGTTGGTTTCCCCTCATTTGCATGTGTTGCCCTTACACGCACATGCTAGAGTTGGAGAAACTCACCCGTCTGTGCCCTACCCCAAAGGCCTACCAATTGGTCACACAACCAGTTGTCTTCTCTCGCACATCGAATGCGCGAGAGTGATGTCCTTCAATGAAGAAAAATTCAACAATGGCTTCCTCATGCATTCTCCTTCATGTGATCACTTCGTAACACCTCCTCCAATGTCTTCCTCACATAAGCTTGAATGATAGAGAGA
This sequence comes from Adiantum capillus-veneris, assembly GCF_014529385.1. Classification (NCBI taxonomy): domain Eukaryota; kingdom Viridiplantae; phylum Streptophyta; class Polypodiopsida; order Polypodiales; family Pteridaceae; genus Adiantum; species Adiantum capillus-veneris. The sequence continues at coordinate 139,769,435 of NC_140956.1, forward strand.
GATAGCATGTGGAGGCTTCCTGGGCTGAATTAGAGAGTGATTTAAACAATGATGTCATGCTCCAAAAATGAGGGAAAAAGGGTTGCTTTTATAGATGAACTTGCCTCTTGAATAAGGAGGTTATGTGCTCAAGATTATGTGGTAGCATTATCACAAGTGTCTCGCCACTAATCTAAAAAGATAAATTATGTTTGACAAATGTTCTTACATGTCTCAAGTGTCTTCTTTTTTATAAAAAGGAAAAAGTGAATTGTCTTTTGTCTTTGACAAGTGTCCTTATACATGCAATAAGTGTCTTGACAGTTGGTCATACTCCTTTTAGATTCTTCTAGCCCTTGACTAGAAGCTTCTCGAACATTCTAGAATCGATGGAAAATTGACAACAAAAATATCAATACGAGAAACAAGTGAAAGATCTTTTTGAGTAGAATACGGTACACCTAATGCTCAAGCATTATCAAAACAACACTCAATGCAAGGCATCATGAACGTTTTACTGTGTGTGTGCCGAAGGTATCAAAGTTGACGATGCGGAAGCGTAGAGCAATAGGGAGAATACACAAGAGAGAGAAAGAGAGAGATAGAAAGACTGTTGAACCAACCAACTGGGCAATGAATTAGTGATTTACAATGGGGGACTTGGGTGTTGCCTACCCAAGACTTTGACAAATAAGTAAAATTAATACCTAGAGCCAAAGTAAATTTTGGGATCACATTAGGCCATTCACTTGAGATGCTATAACTTTAACACCCTCTGTGCAACTCATAATGGACATATTTAGGAAGGCCAATTCGATGGAAACTATCATGGACACCCCAGCAGTGGCCCATACTAAATACACCTCGGATTTGCTACCTCCAACTTTTTACCTTAATAGAATGCCATCTTGAGCATCGGTTGCCTCATGGAATAATTCAGACCACACTATATCCAAGAATCCCCATTTGTGAACTGTGAACACATCACCTTCAAGCATTCCTAGACAATGTACTCTAAAACCCATCCTCTCCATAATCTGGTCAACAACAATGAATTTGTTTACATATCCATAATGTATTTATACGTCGTGTTGGTTCTTCCTTGCCAGATGCATGTGCCTTGAACTCCGACTCACGAGTTCAAACACCAATAATTTGAACTCCAACACTTGGGTCAAAATCATCGAGCGAAACAAAGTGTCTTCTTGCATTTATAAGAACGGGCCTCAGACCTCATGGGTACCGAGACAGCTAATTGCACTTGCCTTTTCATCCTTGTCAAGCTTGCCTTTGCCTCCGAGCTTGTCCATTTGTCTTTGGCTTCACAATTCCAAGCCAAACAAATTGACGGCTTCCTTGAGAACTTCATCCTTGCATAGGCTGCTAGCTGGGCGCTGGTCGATTCAATTTCGTTAGCCCATAGTTGGTGTTGGTGTTGGGTTCAAGCCCTATTTATTTGTCTTAATCCGTGGGAAACCATCCGGTAACAAATTGATATAGGCCACTCTTTTTTGTGGAGTTCTACATGATAGAAAGGTGGCTAATATTACTCAGTATCTTTATATGTAGAATCTTTGTCAATCAATAATAACGAGCTGTTTTGCTTGGTCAATCTGCTCTCTCTCTCTCTCTCTCTCTCTCTCTCTCTCTCTCTCTCTCTCTCTCTTTGTCTCTCTCCCCTTGAATAACATGTCTTGAGTTCAACTCTCCTCGTCAGCTAGATCTTTAAGGTCTCTTGGGATAGTTTCCTACGAGGTTAAAACTCTCTTCTTCTCCTCTCTCTCTCTCTCTCTCTCTCTCTCTCTCTCTCTCTCTCTCTCTCTCTCTCTGTCGCGACATTTAGACGAAGGTTTCGAGAGAGTGCACTATCGCCAGGTTCGGTGAGAGTAGAAAAACTGTCGAGAGTCAAAGATGACTTAATGTATGAGAATGTACAGGTGATAAGGCGGAGCTGATCCTTTTGAGGGGTGACATTGAAAAAGAGATGTAAGCAAATGGGGAGACTTACAAAAAATCTATGTATGCAGATATGATGTAAGGTGCAACGGAAGTGAACGTTGAACTTGCTCAAGATGAGTGCTCCAAACTGTGCTCTAGGGTTCCTTTTACTTACGGAAGGGAGAGCCTTCCGTTCCTTTAGTGAGAGAGTGCAAATGATCACAAACAAAGTGAATGACACTGTGAATGAAGGCATTGAGATTGAGAGATAGAAAGAGAAGAGAATACGACACCAGAATGTACTCAAACCCTCCTCCAAGGGCCTTACTTTCCATGGCGAGCGAGGTCTATGCTAGTGATTCAAATCTGGTACAATATTCTAGATGCAATGGACTTGCCGACGATGTCGACGACAATGATGATGGCGACGAGACAGGCTGAAATCTGAAACGTTAGGGGCTGAAATCTGCAAATCTGCTATCTTCTGAATTTTGACTCTGTCTCGGCGAGGATGGCGATGGCGACGACGTGACGACGATGCGCTGAAAACGCAGATGCTGAAATCTGCGAACAGCGGGCTGAAACTGAAAATGCTGGCTGATTTAACCGTGCGGCGAGGATCTGCTATGTGGAGGTGAGATCTGCGAGGTTTCGGATTGATCTTGCGGAGTCTAAATGCTGAAAATGGAAAACGCTGATGCTATGGCTGGTTCTGTTGCCGAGAATCTGCAAAACGCTGATGTTGATCTGCAATTACAAAAACGCTAGGCCTGATCTTGTGATTTGCTAACGCCAGGGCTGATCTGCAATTTGCAAAACGCCAGGGTTGATCTGCTATTGCTGGAAATGCTAGTTTGAAACTGAGCCAAAACGCTGGTCTTGATCTGCTGTTGGCTGGAAATGCTAGGCCTCCCGCCGGTCTTGCTGAGAAGGTGCACCGTGAGTTGGTGGACTCTTATTGCCTCGTCTGCCAGAAAGTGCTAGCGCTAGGTTTCTTATATACTTTCTTGCAAAATTGCCCTACCTAGTTTCCCAACAAAGTCACTTACTAAAACTGGCTAAAATAGGGAAAATGGGTTCTGTGCACTGTAAAATGCTCATGATGGCTACTGACTGTAATGTTGATGATCATGCTGTGTACAACCAGAGGATATGCAACCACTCTAAGTGCCTGGACATGCACGGCTTGCGCATAGGCTCACAAACTTCAAAGGTGCCAGAACACTTCCTAAGCTGACGTGAACCCTAGACCTGAAGTAACTTGTCCATAAGCACGTAGGGCTAGATGTGCATGTGACATCCCCTCCTTTTTAAAGTGAGGTACTGGTCGAACAATATGGCGTCGAGGGAGATCCCCAACAATGTCTGGAATCCTGGGAAGGACTCTTCGCCAGCCCACTCTGATGCGTGGGTCGTGCGATACTTGAACTTCATGAAGGTGTGCAACGCTTGCTTCTTTGGGCCGCGTCGAAAGCGACACAAAGGGATCTGTGGCTGCTTCAATGGTCCACCTTCGGCTATGGATGTAGGTCCACCTTCTTCAAGAATCTCTGAGGAGGAAAATTCCTGAAACCACTTCCAACACAAAAACATGAACATATCCATTCCATGTAGAGTGACTAGAAAAATACTAGTGTTCTTAAAAGACTGTGCATGAGAGAGTCCATACCGGGAGCGAAGCCCGACACCTCAAGAGGAGATGTCTTGCTAACCTGCAAGGGGGCTCTTTCTACAAGAGTGTCACCAATCACATCATGCATACTACCAGAATCAAACAAGACCACCATGTGTTGACCATTCACATGACCATAACACTTCATGAGAGACTCATCAATGATAGGATCATGAGAAACTTGGGACACACGAGGTTCTCATTTATGGCATTAACAGAGGATGTGTGTTCTGTGAGTTCTTTAGATTCGTTAAATTCAATCTTAGGACATGTGTTCTTTATATGACCCTTGACGTGACAGTGATAACATCGACCTTCCTTAGAATAAATGACTTGTTCTTCTGCCGTGATGTATCCTCCTATGATTCCTTGTGTAGCTTTTTCATCTGGGGTGAGCTTAGGTTTAGCAAATGTGTTAGCTTTACCCTTAATTTCATTTTGAGTGTTCTTTTCCGAAAGACTATTGGAAGATTGGCTAGAAGAGTTACCGTTCTTACCATTCTTACCGTTTTGAGGATTCTGAGAGGTACTTTGAGACGACTTGTTCTCCTTAGGCTTTCCCTTATTGTGCTTCATTTATTGGGAGAGAGCAATTGCTACCACCTTGTTGAGATCCACGGGGTCGAAGACTTCTACATCAAACTTGATATGTTCGTCCAACCCAAAAAGGAATGCCTCTTTGCGGCGTGCGCTGATCATCCGATTTGCGCAATTGGATGCCGAGCTGCAAAACATTAATAATAAAAAAAATGACTAGCATACCATTTTGCTTGAGATTGTGCCTATCTTCTTTCAACCGCGCTAGGTACTGAGGAGGCATAAACCGTGCCTTGAGCTTGTCTTGGAAGTTGGCCCGATTGAAGGAAAGGGGCGCGCCTTCTTCGGCTTCCTCTAGGTGCATGGTCAACTGTGCCTCTTGCCATGCGTGGTACCAATTAATGGCATCACCAGCAAGGTACATGGCTGCCGTCAAAACCTTGCTATTCCCTGTCTTCTTAGTTGTCGCAAAATAAGCATTAAATTGATGCAACCAAGAATGAATAACACTAGCATCCATCTTACCGCCATACTTACTGAATGTGATCTTCTCTGTGACGGGGTTGTTAAGAGTCCGAATCTCTACTTGTGCTACTTGATGAACTACCAACATTTTTGACTGGCTTGGGCTTCGAGGTAAGTATCTGTAAGACCAACTCTTGCATGCGTTGCTCTCTCTGCGCCTCACGCTCTAACTCCAAGGCCGCTCTTTTGTCTTCGGTTGCCAAACGCGCTTGCTCGCACTCACGCTCCGAGGCTAACCGTCTTTCTTCGCGCTCGCGATCCAATTCTGCCTTTCTTTCTTTGCGCTCGCGATCCAATTTTGCCTTTCTTTCTTCGCGCTCGCGATCCAAGATTGCCTTTATTTCCTCGGCCGCCAAGCGCGTTTGCTCACGCTCGCGATCCAAGGCTGCCTTTCTTTCTTCGCGCCCGCGCTCCAAGGCGGCGCGTTGCGCTTCTTGTCATGTCCTGCATCGTCTTGACCAAAGCCTCCATAGGATTTGGTGCAACCCTTGGCGTAGATGGGGAGGGGGGAGTGTCGGAAAAACCTCCTGGTGGGGAAAATTCTTCTTCTCCACCTCCATGCTCATTACCTTCACACAAAGTATCCATTCCGCTTCAGGTGATGACCATACATTGAGATCTTCGGTACTTAAGTCCACGAGGAACTTAGGTTCTTGAGTCCGTGAGTTCTTGAGGTCTTTCTTTAGCTTGCCATCTGTATTAGAGAAGGATCTTCTCTTACCTGAGCTCTACTCTTCCCTGCGGGCGCACCCCTTGGCGGCCTTGCGCTCACACCAAGGTTACTTTTCCCACCTCACGTCGATCGGCCAACCCCTAAGTGCACGGTCCGCTCTTAATGAGTGAAAAGAGGAACAAGGGGAGGCCGGCCAAGCCCTTCTTTCTTGGGTTACCTCTCACTCTTCAAAAACACGATTAGGAATCGACACGCCCAAGTGGACTTGGGTTACGTGCGACCGCAACAAGCAAAACAAAATCTGTGGTTCTTTCCTTGAGTGATACAAAAACACTGCCAAATCTCTGATACCAATGTAAGGTGCAACGGAAGTGAACGAGTGCTCAAGATGAGTGCTCCGAATTGTGCTCAAGGGTTCCTTTTACTTACGGAAGGGAGAGCCTTCTGTTCCTTTAATGAGAGAGTGCAAATGATCACAAACAAAGTGAATGACAGTGTGAACGAAGGTATTGAGAGAGAGAGAGAGAGAGAGAGAGAGAGAGAGAGAGAGAGAGAGAGAGAGAGAGAAGAGAATACGACACCAGAATGTAGTCAAACCCTTCTCCAAGGGCCCCACTCTCTATGGTGAGAGAGATCTATGCTATTGATTGCACAAATCTGGTACAATGGTCTATATGCAATGGACTTGCCGACGATGTCGACGACAATGATGACGGCAACGAGACGGGCTGAAATCTGAAACGTTAGGGGCTGAAATTTGCAAATCTGCTATCTGTTGAATTCGATGGCGACGACGATGCGCTGAAACGCAGATGCTGAAATCTGCGAATAGCAGGCTGAAACTGAAAACGCTGGCTGATCTAACCGTGCGGCGAGGATCTGCTGTGGGGAGGTGAGATCTGCGAGGTTTGGGACTGATCTTGCGGAGTCTAAATGCTGAAAATGGAAAACGCTGATGCTATGGCTGGTTCTGTCGTCGGGAATTTGCAAAATGCTGATGTTGATCCGCAATTGAAAAAACGCTAGGCCTGATCCTGTGATCTGCTAACATCAGGGCTGCATCTGCAAAACGCTAGGGCTGATCTGCTATTGCTGGAAACGCTAGGCTGAAACTGAGCCAAAACGCTGGTCTTGATCTGCTGTTGGTTGGAAAAGCTAGGCCTCTTGCCCGTCTTGCTGAGAAGGTGCACCGTGAGTTGGTGGACTCCTATTGCCTCTTCTGCCAGAAAGTGCTAGCGCTAGGTTTCTTATATAGTGTCTTGCAAAATTGCCCTACCCAGTATCCCAACAAAGTCACTTACTAAAAATGGCTAAAATAGGGAAGGTGCAGTGTAAGGTGCAGTGGAATGAATATTGAACTTTGCTCAAGATGAGTGCTCCGAACTGTGCTCAAGGGTTCCTTTTACTTACGGAAGGGAGAGCCTTCCGTTCCTTTAGTGATAAGAGTGCAATGACACAACAAAGTGAATGGACACTGTGAGTGGAGGTGCTGAGACTGAGAGATAGAGAGAGAAGAATACGACACTAGAATGTTGTCAAACCCTCCTCCGAAAGCCCCACTCTCTTATGGCGAGAGCGGTCTACTTATGATTGCACAAATCTCTACAATGCTTTGGACTTGCCGACGATGTCGACGACGAGATGGGCTGAAATCTGAGAATGCTAAGGGCTGAAATCTGCAAATTTTTATCTGCTGAATTCTGACTCTATGTCGGTGACGATGTCGATGGCGACGATGCGACGACGACGTGTTGAAAACGCAGATGCTGAAATCTGCGTTTTCTGAGCTGAAACTGTAAACTTCGATGGATCTGAGCGTGCAACGAGGATCTGTTGCAGGAAGGTAAGATCTGCGAGGTTCGGGGCTTCTTCTGCGATGTCTGACTACTGAAAGCTAAAAACGTTGATGCTTCTTGGTGTTCCGTCGCGGTGAATCTGCAAAACGCCAGGGCTGATCTGCAAACCAAAAACGCTAGGGCTAAAAACTGTTCTGTTGCTGTCTGTTGTCCTGCAAATGAAAAACGCTAGGCTTCTTGATCTGTCTTGCTGTTGTCGGGGCTGATTTGCTGTGCACAAAACGCCAGGCTGCCTGTGGATGAAAGCGCTAGGTCCTTGCAGATGCAAAAACGCTAGCTCTTCTGAATTTTCTCAATGTCATTCCATGTGCTGGCCGGAATACTTGGTCCCCATACCTCTACTCCATACAATAGCATTTGGACCACACACGCATTGAAAGCCAAGGACTTTATTTCCCACCTTCTAGTGATGCTTTGTTTGCACATGTTTTCAAACTCGTAATACCTTGCTTGTCTTGCCGCAGTTCTTGTTTTTGCACATTGCCCCCATCTATGATTTGAAGGTATAATGATGCCCAGGTATTTAAAGCTGTCAACTGCTTGAATCTCTTGCCCATCATACATAAGGGCGGGCTGATCCTTTGATTTGTGTGTACAAGTCGCCATACATTTTGTTTTTGTGACATTCACTGAGAGTCTTGTAGCTTCGCAGAAAGCATGTACCGCATCCAATTTTTTTGCAAAAGAGATATGCTTTGCGCTAAAAGAACCACATCATCGGCATAAATGAGGAGTAGCAAAGTAATGAGGCCTATGCTTGGTGCATCTTCATTATCTTGCGTCGTTTGGCATATAAAGTCCTCAAGCTCATCTATGCATAGCCCAAATAATGTTGGAGACAAAGGACACCCTTGTTTGACGCCCATTGTGCTAAAAAACTCTTTGGAGAAGCCTGTTTGCATTTTCAGTTTACATCGAACCGCATGGTATAGGCGTGCCACCGCAACCCTCAAATGGATGGGAACCCCAATGGTCTCCATGCAGGACCATAACCCATGACGAGATACTTTATCAAACACTTTCTTAAAGTCCACAAAACAGCAGTACATAGTTTCCCCTTTGAGTAGCGCCTCTTCCATCATAATCCGGATTGTAATCAAGTGGTCTATGGTACTATGTTTTTCTCTAAAACCTGCTTGACCGATAGCCCTCTTTCCACTGTTTTCAGCCCATGTGCTAATATCTTTTTCTGTCAGACTCCCAAAAAGTTTTGCCATGCAAGAACCCACCATGATGGTGCGGTAGTTCTGAGTAGGTTATGGTCTCGTCCTTTAAACAAAGCTTTGACCCAATTCTCTTGCCAATCTTTAGGCATACCTTGGTGAATAGCTTGATTCATCATGCAGTGTATCCATTTCTTAGCTTCATTACCCGACCATTTCAGCATTTCGGAGTTGAAGTGCAAAATGTCAGAGGCTTTCCCAGTGGCTAGTTTTTTCAAACCTCTCATAGCCGCTGCAAAAGTTAAAGGTTCCTTAGTGTCAACCTGAATTTCAGCATTTATCATTATTTGAGCATCGGTGGGAGCATAGAGTGTTTGTGCATATACATACATTTCGTCCATGCTGAAATTTCCTAGTATATCCTCCTTTTTACCTTTCATGTTGCGCCATGCTTTCTTGGGTTCTTTCTTAAATTGAATCACCTCTTGCTCCTCCTTCAAAAGTTCATGCATCCTTCTCTTTTTCCTTTTCAGCATTCTGTATTCCTTGGTTGCAATTTCCCACTCCTTCGTGGACTTATTGAAGCACTTTAGCTTGCGTTTGGTTGCTTTACACTCTTCATCAAACCATGGGTTATGAGGGAGACCCTTCACTTGTTGTTGGTCTCTTTTAGATCGCCCCATAGTGACCTTTGCTGCCTCTTCTATTGCTTGACGAAAGGTAGCCCAATTTTCGAAATGTTCTGGGATATGCATTGTCTACTCAATAGGTTGTCCAAAAAAGTGGCATAGTCAAATTTATTTGTAACTTGCATTCGATATGCCCAACTTGTCGCCTTTTGGAGGCGTTGTGTAGGCATGTGTGGGAGGTCTAGACATACATGAATTGGAGTATGGTCCGAGTTCGGTGACCGAGCACCAATTTTAAAGTGTCCAATTAAATCCAATGCATTGTGGCTAACTAACGCATAATCATTAGAGAGAGAGAGAGAGAGAGAGAGAGAGAGAGAGAGAGAGAGAGAGAGAGAGAGAGAGAGATGAAATAAAATGTTATATTGACTTCTTCAAAAGGCCAAAATGACCTATGAGACAGAAGAAGAAGACAGATTGTTTTAACGTCGTAGGAAACTATCCCAAGAGACAGACCTTAAAGATCTATTCGACAAGGAGAGTTGAACGAGAGAGAGAGAGAGAGAGAGAGAGAGAGAGAGAGAGAGAGAGAGAGAGAGCTGCTTTATGTTGTTCATAGAGGTCTCGATGTGGATGCACACTGGAGATAGACAAGCTGCTCGATTAAGAATACGCTATGTGAAAGCTCTTCTCTCGCAGGATGTGGGCTTCTTTGACACCAAGATGTCCACTGGTGAAGTGGTAGCTGGGATTGCAAGTGATACCACTCTTGTCCAAGAGGCCATTGGAGCCAAGGTTTGTCCTACTTGTCCCTTTTGTGATGAAGTTGTCCATCTAGGGAAGATAGAATGAATTATATGCATGTCCATCAAGTCAGCGATTTGGTTGAATCATGGAACGCATGTGTGTTGATGGTTTTGGTTAGATTGTGAAAGATAATGATACCAATATGCATATAGAATTAGTGTTTTGATGAGTATAGCTAGTGTTTTATGTTCTATTGAAATTGCCAAACAGCAAAGAAAAGCAAGTGGGTCTAATTAAAGCATTGCATGTGAATGGTTCGTCCACAAGAAGGCCCTGGAGGTTGTCATTTATTGATGGTTCTCTGGATTCTAGATTTTAATTTAGATAAAATGGGAGCTTTGAATATCTATTGCAACTAAGAGAAATGTATAGTACCATGATTTTATTTATTTAAGAAATCCTTTTTGCGGTCCTCTTTTTTCCGTCTTTGTTTGCACTCCTCATAAACACTTTTTGTTGAAATGATGAATGTTACAGTGTATATCTGTGCAAATGATGAACTTATCTATGATTGTGATTGTAAAATTCCTTTTATACTTGCCTATAGAAAGTTGATCCATAGGACCAATCGGATACATCTTCCACTTTGGGCATCGCACCTTGGTCCTCACAGTTCTCTCTCCTTGGGGAAAAGTTTTAAATCCTATGGCAGCAACATCCAACCTTTGGTTAGTCTCAGAACAGTAGTCTTTTCAGCCCAAGACACAGACTCCCACCTTATAGATGAATCAGAGGTATCATTGAGCACCATAGGGGCAGACATGAAGGCATCTCGGTCACAATGAGCTACATCTTCTCACGAGGAAGAAAGAAAGAAAGTTTACTAACGTCTTCTAGAGGGTGAAGTCGGCCTATGAGACAGAACGGTTGACATGTGTCCATCAGGCTTGGAAGGAGCTCTTTTACCTGCCATTCAGCCGTTTTTGGAATGAGATAACTACCTTGCTGCCCTTAGACAGGTAGCCTTCCCTTTTTCATTATTGACCATGTACCCACCCATGGTCAATAATGAGATAATTACCTTGCTGTCCTTACCCAGCTAGGCTCCCCTTTTTCATTATTGACCATGTAGCCATGTACCCATGGGGTACGACCGTGACCCAACGGACCGATTGGATGAATCGGAGATGTATCAGATCCCTCCGACGTCTAGACGGGGGGAAAGGATGAAATTCTCCTTAATAGCAAAAAGTTATGAAACTATGTGCGAACTCGAATGACTTGATGATACTGATGCATGGGTTGCCTCATCAATGGGCAAGAGGAGTGTTGGAGACTCTAATTGTCGCCGGATCGGAACTCCACCTATGAGCCGACGCCCAAGTTGGGTATGGCAATTTCTCTCGAAAACCCGCCGGGGTGATCAAGGTTTTGGCGAGTGAGGGAAACCAAGTCTCGTAGTATGTGGATCCCTACGGGGCTCTTGGGCGCTGTCACACCCCTAATGGGGTCCGCTAGGGATCCCTTGGATAAACTAACAAGGGTGCAATTTCTAAAAGATTGAACGGGCTAACCATCCACAAGGCGGTGTCTAAGGTCTCTAATTGAGATTGAAATGGCTCGCTAAAGTAAAAAAAAATGTACTGGGAATTTCCTCCTTGGGTGACCCACCCAAGAAGGAGAAATTGCTTGAGTGGTCAAGGGTGGTAATACAAATTCTCCAAGAGACTATAGTTGTTGAATCTGAAAGCTTATCAAGGTTCCACCTGCTTCATTCTGATGTCAAGAGAGACATATCTTCGGAAAGCCAAATTTTACAAGGATTTACATCTTATCTGGCATGAATGCTTCTTATTTTCATGAGTATTACGGAGCCTGTAAGGCTTATCAGTATCTAATATGCTTGTACCTAATTGTATGATGATATTTTTGAGTAAATTGGAAGGGGGAGAGATGAACCTTTTACTTATACAAATTCATTGAATGAGCTTGTGGATTCCGTGTTTTGTGCAGACAGGAAATCTTATGCATCACATGGGTCAATTTGTAGGTGGTATGGTGGTTTCCTTTGTCACCTTGTGGCAGCTGTCACTGCTGACTCTGGCTGTGTTGCCGGTGACTGTGATGTCGGCAGCGTTTTACGCCTATGTTATGGTTGGAATCACTGCTAGAAACCAACGAGCATATTCACGAGCAGCAGAGGTGGCTCATGAGGTTGGACTCTTTCATACTTTCAGTGTGTGCATCAAAGATGGGGCTTTACCCTCTTAGTTTAATACACTGACTATCTAGCCATTGCAGGTAATAGCCCAAGTAAGGACAGTACACTCGTTTGTTGGAGAGAAAAAGGCATTCCGTTCCTATTTGGATGCTTTGCAAATAACCAAGAAGCTGGGGATCCAAGGAGGGCTGGCAAAAGGACTGGGGATAGGGGCACTCTATGGGCTAGGCTTTGGCTCTTTTGGGCTGCTTCTGTGGTTCTCTGGAAGGTTAATAGAGAAAGGAATCACAAATGGAGGTGAAGCCTTTACCACTATACTCAATGTCATCTCTAGCTCCCTGTAAGTTATCGATCTAGTAGAGAGGCAGACAGCATCATTTCTTTTACTTTGCATGAATGAGGTGTGTAATACTTTTCTTATAAAGGTATCAGTTTTCTTTCATAAACTCTCCAGTGTTTGGTCTTCTTTAAGTGGAAAAACACAAGTAGGAGACTAACAGGGGGCGAAAGTGAAAAGTTGTATTAGCTACTACCCTTGAGAGGGGTTTCACAAGAACTGTATCATGGGGCAGGCCAACATAAGTGAGGTGAAGCAGAAATGGAGAAATAAAGAATCACAGGTCGTTGGCAAAGCTCTGAAAGGACGTCCAGACATCTCTGATCAGAGAAGGATATGATCTGGGATTATCAATTCACGAAAGAGGCATGGAATCTCATACTTGGACAGGACATGTGCACCCAGACTTGCATCAATAAGGAAGAACATTCAAATTGATGATAAAGCAATTGGGCAAAAGGATGAAACACTGCTTCACGAGCAAAGAAAAATGGAACTCATTAAGCCATCAGTCAATATTCCTTGAACTTTGACAACATCATGAGAGTAAGAAAGATGAGAGACTTGAATTTTGGGGAACATAAGGGGGCGAGACCAAAAAGAGGGTTCACTTGTTGGGCTTGTTGCATACATGAAGCAGGGCCTTGTGCATTGGCCAAAACCTTTTGCAATGCAAGTCACACCTGCCATAGTGCTTGCTATCTTTTGAAGTGTGCAAGGACCAAGAATAATTGTGCTATAAGGTCTCGAGTTGCAATATTTGTGGCCTTTGTAACTTAACAGTAGGTCATTTTGTGCTTCTGTGACAGAGCTTTAGGGCAAGCTGCTCCTGACATAGCCACAATAAGTAAAGCTAAAGTCGCAGGTTACACTATTTTGGAGATGATAAAGAGAAAACCCCTGATATCTAACAATACTGATGGCCTGATGCTTGAACAAATAAGTGGAAACATTGAGCTGCAAAATGTCAGTTTCAGTTATCCTTCTCGACCAGACATCGATATCTTTCAAAAGTTCTCTCTCCTCATTCCAGCTGGGAAGGTGGTTGCTATAGTAGGAGGAAGTGGTGCAGGGAAAAGCACTGTGATCTCATTAATTGAGAGGTTCTATGATCCAACGTCAGGTGTGGGCTCAAACTAGCAGTGTTGACTTGGTTATAGATGCTACCAATGCTAAATCTTCTGTGGTGCTGCCACAGGGGAAGTTCTTTTGGATGGACACGACATAAAAACCATGCAGCTCAAATGGTTGAGGAATCAAATGAGCCTTGTGAGTCAAGAACCAGCCCTTTTTGCTACCAGTATACGGGAGAATATCATGTGTGGGAAGGCGGGGAGCGTTTCACTGGATGATGTAGTAAAGGCAGCATCAGTTGCATGTGCAAACACTTTCATTGACACACTCCCGAAGGGCTATGAAACTCAGGTCTCTCTGCTTTCTCTATAGCTGTTTTGTAAGGATTTATAAATATTGATCTAGTACAACTTCTTTACCGGGCATTTTAGTTCATAAAACCTCCCATGCAAACAATCCTCTTGTCTTTTAGCAAATTTTGCTTGCTCTTGACTGTGGACACAGGTAGGTGAAAGAGGTGTGCAGCTGTCTGGAGGTCAAAAACAGCGGATAGCAATTGCAAGAGCTATGCTGAGGAATCCCGCAATACTTCTTTTGGATGAGGCTACCAGTGCTCTAGATTCAGATTCTGAGAAGAGTGTCCAGGAGGCTCTTGATCGAGTAATGGTTGGCCGAACCACTGTGGTTGTGGCCCACCGTTTATCAACAATCCGGAAAGCTGATATAATCGCTGTTTTGCAAGAGGGGAAAGTTGCAGAACTTGGATCACATGAAGAGCTGATGGAAAAAGATGGTGTTTATGCTGCCCTCATGAAAATTCAAACGGATGGGCCAGCTGATAGCAGGCAAGTGAGGGGCTGGCTGTACTTGACACTTTTCTTCCAAATAGTGATTTGTAGAGGAGCAACTTGGTTCTGCTCATAGTACTTTTTGTTTTGTGATGACAGGACAGGTCGACCGGTCGTAGATGGGCACCTTTCACAACACTCCTTGCCTCAGCATTCCCTTTCACAACGAACTTTCAGCTTCAGATCCATCACGGATTCACTTCCTGCAGAGGGATTGACGAGTAAAGAGTTTGAGCTCAATGGTGTCGATGTTGTTGGTCCAAGACCATCCTTGGTGAAGCTGATGAGAATGAATGCAAATGAGTGGCCTTTTGGGCTTCTGAGTGCAACTGCAGCAATTGTTGCAGGTGCTCAGAGCCCCCTTTTTGCTCTGATAATATCTCAAGCTCTTGTATACTTCTATTTACATGATATGGGTGCAATGAAGCGGGAACTCCAGAAAGTTTCTCTATACTGTTGTGGGGCGGGTGTGCTAGTTGCATTGGCATACACATGCGAATTTTACTTCACTGGTCTTGCTGGAGAAAGAGTCACATTGCGGATCAGGAAGGCGATGTTTTCTGGTACAACTGCTTGCTATGTAAGTTTGTCTTTAAATTCAACATGTACATGTGTGCAAGCTTATCTGACCCTTTCAGTATTGTAGCTATACTGCAGAATGAAATTGGCTGGTTTGACTTGAACAGCAGCACTCTACTTGCCTCTCGCTTGGCGGCTGATGCCCCTTTGGTGAAAGGTGCTATCGTGGATCGCGCCATCACTCTTCTGCAAAATATGGGATTGATTGTTACTGCATTTTCCATAACGCTCAGCCTTCAATGGAGAATTACGTGGGTCATGATCGTTAGTTTTCCAGCTCTGATTATTGCATATCTAGGACAGGTATGATTGTACATGGCGTTTGACCCTTCAGAGTACATGTGTTTTGGACTGAACCTTATTTTTTGTGCGATTATAGATGCAATTGATGAAAGGTTTTAGTGGCGATATACATACAGCTTACATGAGGGCCAACATGGTGGCAGGCGAAGCCGTCACCAACATTCGCACAGTAGCAGCGTTCTCAGCAGAAGAGAAGGTTTTAAATCTCTTCTGTAAGGAGCTTAGTGAGCCTAGAAAGAAAGCATTCGTTCAAGGACAGATAGGAGGGATCGGTTATGGGGCGTCCCAGTTTGTTTTGTTCTGTTGGTGTGCTCTGGCACTATGGTGGGCATCGGTGTTGATAGGGAAAGGAGAGGCCAACTTTGGTCAGTCAATGAAATGCTTTATAATTCTCTTAATTACAGGATTTGGCATCTCAGAAGCCTTTGCAATGGCTCCAGACTTGCTTCGCAGCACCAAAACGTTACAAGGTGTCTTCCAAATCTTGTACAGGCGGACTCAGATTGATGTTCGAGACCCGAGTGCAGAAGAGGTGCATGCGATCAACGGAACCATTGAGTTCAAGAATGTATATTTCAGCTATCCATCCAGATCAGAGGTACCCATCCTTACTGACTTCAATCTTCGAGTACGAAGAGGCTATACCCAGGCTCTGGTAGGAGCCAGTGGGTCTGGGAAAAGCTCGGTTATTGCGCTTATCTGCAGGTTCTATGATACCCAGAGAGGACATGTGTTTATAGATGGCAAAGACATCAAGAAGTTGAGGCTGGAGTCCTTGAGGCGATGCATAGGTTTAGTGCAGCAAGAGCCAGCCCTCTTTAGCACAAGCATATATGAGAACATACGGTATGGCAAAGAAGGGGCAACAGAAGCAGAGGTTGTGGAGGCTGCCAAAGTGGCCAATGCTCATGGCTTCATCAGTGGGCTCCCGGGGGGGTATAAAACAGAGGTGGGGGAGAGAGGGATCCAGTTGTCTGGCGGCCAGAAACAGAGAGTGGCCATAGCCAGGGCTGTCCTCAAGAACCCAGCCATTTTACTTCTGGATGAGGCTACAAGTGCCTTAGATATGGAGTCTGAGAAGCTGGTGCAAGAGGCCTTAAACAACATGATGCAGCACCGAACCACTGTGTTAGTAGCGCACCGCCTCTCCACGGTGAAGAATGCACATTCCATTGCTGTGCTTGGGAATGGGTCCATCAAGGAGCAAGGCAGCCACCATGAGCTAATTGCCAAGGAAGGTGCTTACTTCCAGCTGCTTAATCTCTCAGGGTCAGAAGATTTGGAATTGTAATTGCAATGGTCTCGTGTGATGCAAATGGCAACGGCGATGGCGACCGCATTGGCATTGGCAATGGTTTTGGGTGATGCAAATGGCAAAGACAATTCACAAAAGCAGTATGGTTACATCTCTCTAAATACGCTCGATATTTCTAGCAGCAACACAGAAAATGGCCCCTGCATCACATTAAAAAAAAAAGATGGCCATAGAGATACAATCATGTACAAAATTGTTTCGCAAAGGCCGAGCACATGCGAAGGATATGAAACCCAGGGAGACACAGATGGACACTGGCAAGTAATGTGCATCCGTTCCAAGGTCTCAACAAGATGTGAAGCTATTGGCAATATAAAAATGATAACCGATCTAGGGAAGTATAAATTGTGGCACTCGTATATGTGCTAAGCCATAGAAAATGGCAGGTAATTTGTATAATAATCA
Source organism: Adiantum capillus-veneris (assembly GCF_014529385.1). Classification (NCBI taxonomy): domain Eukaryota; kingdom Viridiplantae; phylum Streptophyta; class Polypodiopsida; order Polypodiales; family Pteridaceae; genus Adiantum; species Adiantum capillus-veneris. The sequence goes on from NC_140956.1 coordinate 139,786,236, forward strand.
AAAGGCTCTCCACATCTTTGTTTCTCAAATAAGAACATACTTGTATTTTTAAAGGTGATCCATACATATTGGAAAATAAAGCTCTTTTTTATGAATGATCATGTGCATTGTTGACGTTGGCAATATTTTCCTTGTAACCACTTTGTATTGAGAGAAAAAACAATGGAGTCTTTAATCAAATGAAAACAGTATGAAACCTAAGTCCATATGCAGGGTTTTTACTGGGATTTATAAACTAAAATGCCCCATTTTATCTTCGAAATTAAGGTCCAAAGGAGTTACAACCAGGAATCTTCAATTTCAGTTGAGAAATTTATATGTGAGCACTAGTACAAAAATCAAAAGGCTCTCCACATCTTTGTTTCTCAAATAAGAACATACTTGTATGGAAAAGAAAACTCTTTTTTTAATGAATGATCATATGCATTATACGAATGGGGTATGTTGGTTGGAATGGCCTTTGTTGACATTTGCAATATTTCCCTTGTAACAATGGAGTATTGAGAGAAAACAATGGAGTCCCTAACCAAATGAAAACAGTATGAAACCCAAGTCCATATGCAGGGTCTCAACAGTTGGGTAACGACAACAACTCAATCCTCTTCTACTGAATGGAAGTTGATTCTGATAGTAATACCAATTCAATGATAGGATTTGATGGCAATCTTTTCTTCTTGTGAATGGATGAGTGTTTTGGCCTTTGGATAGGTTTGAAGAGAGTTTGCTCTTCCACAAGGAAGAACGAATTTTCCACAATTGAAAGCTTAAACTTGGTAATCCAATTTTGATCTTCCGAGTTGGACCTTCGAAGGCTCTTCTCTTTCACATTGGAAATCTCATTTTGTGTACAGATGCTATGTCCAAACTAATGAGACAACCAGGATTTATGCCCAATTTATAAACTAAAATGCCCCATTTTGTCTTGGAAATTAAGGTCCAATGAAGTTACAATCATGAATCTTCAATTTCAATTAAGAAATTCACGCCCCACTGGGATATGTGAGCACTAGTTGGGAACGGTATCAAATTGAAAAACAAGAACTTTTCAAGGACCTCAAAGAGGCAGTGCCTTTTGTACAAGGCTTTGGATAGAACATGCAAGAAGGGAATGAAACAAAGGCCAAGGGAAAAAAAGCACCGATTCTTGACTTACTTGGTCATAGTGAAATGTATAATGAAATTGAAGATCAAAATACTGCAGAAGGGAGGGACTTAGCACATAATGATTTTGTACAACTAGTGCTTCGAATTGGGCAAGCATAAACTTAATCATGGATACTCAAGATTTGCAATCAATTTATTAATGCAATGATCAAATACTACCTATTAATGACTCCGAGATTTGTGAGTGAATTATTGCATGAATGCAATCCTAGTCTCTAATGATCACAAGCCAGCCAATTAAGAAGGATACCAACCGTTAGAGATTATGGTGGATAAATCAAACTATTATTCTAAGAGTATCCAAGTAGACAATGATCTAGAGAAATGTAACTAACTTTGCATCAAGTTAAAAATATTGTACGAGAGTTTTTGGGTATATGCATTGTTAGATCTCTTTGTCCTCTGATTCCTACGCTTAGCATATTCCTTGAGAAAATTTATACATTGGAAAATTCAAGATTCCTTATTATTTCTTTATTTTGCCATGATCTTGCACTATATTCATTGTTTCTTGTGTACCTCATGCTTATTATAGTCATAAGCATCATGTATTAAGTAAGCTCATTGCTCATCAATTTTTGAAGGTTGTTAGATCTCCTTTGGGTCTCACCTCTTTTTTCCCATCAGTGTGGGGGAAGGATGTTAGGAGAACATATCTCTATATTTACACCCAGACATTGTTGTACACACATACCATGGGAAAAACTTCCTGAAAGGAGAAGTTGGTAATACCCATCAAGTGTAGCTTGTGAACCTCAAACCCTCAACCTTGGGGTTACATCACAAACGCTCAACCAATTGAGCTACACTCTTTGGGTGTTGGGCTCGCCTTTCATCATCACCTTATCTTGTTGTCCTTTCACCTACTAAATGTTTGTTAGCTCAACTCTCCCACATAAGAACTATCCTTTGACATGCAATGTGTTTGAAACCTTTTGGCTCATTTCCCATCCTCTATGGCAAGAGAACTAGTACTGTATTCTTTTCTTTTTGTAGCAAGTTGTACCACATCCTGGAAAATTTTGGGGTCTACTTCTTTCAAACACTTATTTGTCCAAGCAAAGCTAGTATTCAATATTTTTGGAACATACTTATCAAGAGCGATGTCTCCACTTCAGTGAGTTCACAGCTATTTTTTGGATTCTTCCATTCAAATCTAGATATCTAGAGTGGCAATATCATGGCACCTGCATGGTCATTAGGTGCATTCGTATTTTGCTTATCCCTTGCCTTTTCCTTTATCAACAACATGATAGCATCTACCTAGGCTATCTTTATATTCCCTTAAATACCACAATACTTCTCAAGTTTGTGAAAATTTCCAAAATACCCCAATAGTTTGAAAATTTTCCAAAATACCCCTCTTTTGGATTAAAATTCCAATATTTTCCAAAATTCCCAATCTACCCATTGTGATAATAGAAAACCATAGCAAAATTCGTAATCTTTTATACAAGTTTCTATACAAAACACTCTATTCAATAGATTGAGCATGTCAAAATGCAGATTCTTGATGGTATTATGGAATCAAGCGATACAATAACTTGATATAACACACTCTAATGCTACCATTTTTGAGTATGTGGGTGATTATCTTTGAATAACAGCTTTTTAAATATATTTTTTTGCTTTTGTATATTCTCTTTGGGGAAATTGGAGCAATTCCTTGTGAAAAATAGCACAATAATATTTTGGAAAAAATTCAAATTATAGGGACATTTTGGGAATTTCCACAGATTCGAAGGGTATTTGGATAATTTTCCCTTCTCAAAATCATCTATGTATGGACTTTATGATTTTAGCAAAAGATTTGTGGCAATTCCATAATTTTCCCCCACAAATTGGGTTCCACTTTCAAAAGATGTCTAAGGAATAGAGTGCATGTGATTAGAATTGACTTTAGAGGGTTTAGAAGCTTGGGGTATCTTTCTCCATTTTTAACGCTTATGAGTGTCGACATATAATTTTGGAAAAGTTTTTAAACTTTTAAAAATTTCATAATAGGTTTCCACAAATTGGACTCCACCTTCAAAAGATTTCTAAGGGTAGAGTGCAAGTGACTAGGGTGGTCGACTTTAGGGTATGGAAGCTTCAAGAACCTTTCTCCTTGGCCATTCCTTGCCTATGTGTTTGGGAAATGTATGTATATTGCTTGCCTCACTCTTGTTTCCATCCTCTTGCTTTCCTTCCCACCATTTTTGAGTGGATGTGTCTAACTTTCCTATTGCGTGGATCTCAAAGATGGGGCAATTGTGGCTAGAGATGGGAGGATTATTCAAGAAAATTTTTCTAGACCCTTCCCATAGTAGCATAGTGAGGTCTCATCTACCTCCTTTTGAGTATCGAAGACTGGATGTTTTAGATGGAAATTGTAAGGATCGTTTGATATGACCTCTCATCTTCAAAGTCTGACATTGCTTTCTTCATGGAAGTATGCTTCTTCTTTTGGTATAGTTTGTACTTTCTTGGCATACCTAAATGGGAAATCTTCAATGCAATCTCCAATCAAGACTTGATGAAATCTCTCATCCTCAAAGTCAAGAATGTGAGTGCATGCAGAGCGTGTGCCGCGCGGTGAGTGCGGGAAGGAGAACACACAAAGCATGTGGTGGAGCTCAGGATGAGAATAATACTCATCAACTCCTTACTGTTCTATTAAACCAATAAGTGAATTATGTTTGTGATGGGTTAGTGGGTGTTTAGCTTAGTTGGTTCGAAACCCTGACAAACCCTCACTTGAAGGTCAATGTGGCCAAAGTGGTCTATGTATGTACAAACATGTACTATTGCGAAGCATGCATGTGGCTTCACCCCACACCCCTTATCTCAATGCAATGTGCAAACCGCTCTAAGGCTAGTCTCTTTGTAAGAGCATATGGGGGGCTATCATCCGAATGGACCTTTCATTAGGTCAATGCTTTTGCTAGCCAATGTATGTCATATCACATGATACCTAACCTCTATGTGTTTTGACTTTGAGTGGAACACATGATTTGTAAGCTAACGTTATAGCACTCTGACTATCACAATGAAACACTCCATGGAGTCTGATGAATGCCAAGATCTCCCACTAGACAAGCTAACCACACAACTTCCTTGCTAGCAGTATAACCGCAACATACTTTGCCTATGTGGTGGAAGATGAAGTGCAATCCTAGAAACATGACTTCTACAAAACGAATGCTCAAGAATATATAACTAGATGTGGATTTGTGACTATCTACACAGTCCACATAATCTGCATCCTTGTAACCCACTTTGGACGCATTGCTATTCCGAAAGCATAATAACTTGCTTGTTGTACCCTTAAGGTATCTCAAAATGTGCTTCATTGCTTTCGAGTTCTTTTTGATAGGATATTCTAGAAATTTTCTAACCACTCTTACTGCAAATGCAATCTCTAATTTGCTGGCATACATAAAACTACCCACTACTGAAGAGTATGGCACCTTTGCAAATTTTTCTTTCTCAACATTAGATTTAGGAGGATCATCCTTGCTAAGTTTTTCATATACTTGCAGTAGGGTGATTAATGTAGCCTTTCCCCCTGGCAGACTAGAACATTGCAAGATTTTGTGGATACATGCTTTGTGTCTCTCTTGATATCCATACAGAGAAAGTGATTTGAGTCTCCCAAATCCTTCATATTGTACTGCGTGCTAAGTGATTTTTTCAGGATGAAAATCTTATCCTAAGACTTCTCATCAGTGAGCATATAATCGACATTAAAGTATCAAGGTTAGTGAACCATCTTCAGCTTCCATGCATACAAGCAATGGTCTTCTTGGCTCCCCACACAACCTAAGACTACATGTACTTGTCAAATTTTTGGTACCACTTCCTTGAGCCTTGCTTGAGGCCATACAATGTGACACACCAATTCTACCCTGCTACATTTTTTGAGGGGTTGAGGAACAAAACCTACTATTTCCTAGATGGTTCATCTAGCTACAATTAGGCATGGATAGCACTATATGATTAAGGCAAATTGCATTTTCCATAAATCATAAAATTATATTCTTTGGTTTGAGAAATGCACCTTGCACATACCAAAGGCAATACCATGCTTTCAAGAAATATCCTTGAGATTTCTTGAAAATTTTCAAGGATGATCTCCAAGTACACTCCAAGGTATGGGAAGCTTATGTTATGCACTTAATCAAGGTGCTCATTGTCCCCTCATTGTTGGGTATGGGCTTTGTTCTACGACCTAGTATCTTTGTGAACCCTATCTAGGAGTTTTCTTTTGTATCTTGGTGTGTAGTCTCTCTTGCTTTCTTGGAGCCTATGTGGCACATCAATCATATGCAGTCATGTGTAACCTATGTGCTCTTTCTTAGTTGTACATGAAGACAAATGCATCCCACCCTCACTAGACTCCACCACACTCCTTTGTAGGGGACTAATGTCATGCAATATGATGATACTTGGGCACTATTTAACATCATGAATGCTAGTTTGATTAGTCCACATTAATCTCTAATGAGTGGCATCATAATTAGTTAATTAGCATCATCTTTCTTGCTAATCACTAGAAAACTAGGTAAGTTTGGGCATGCTCTTGACAATACTATTGGAACATTACCCTTCTTAGTTGGCTAGTTTGTGAGATCTAGAGTGAGGGTTGCACTAGTGGATTTAGGATTACAATAATTTACTCACTAATCTTCTAGATTAGTGTGTGCACTATTTAATCATTGCATTACTAAATTGCTTGCAAGACTTTGTTAGCTGTGAAACTATGCTAGTGCGTGTGTGTGGTGAGGAAGGAGATGAAGAGAGCATGTGATGGATTCTATAGTGAGATAACCCTCGCTAACTCCTTTTCATTTTACATGTAAGAATAGGTTAATCTAGTTAAATGGGTGTTAGCAGATTTTTTGGCCGGCCATGTTGGTCGTTATCCCAGCAAAAAGTTTTGAGAGAACAACTCTACATGTGTTGGCTTTAACTTTAATGTAAACTTGTAAAACAAGTTTGAACCAATAGCTGGAGGTGAAGATATGGAAATTGAAAAGAATATATAGTGAGGTTGAAGCAAATGAAGAAGGGAAAAAGGATGAACCAAAGATCAAGAAGACAATGTGAATGAAAAAGCACCCACAAAAACTTTGATTTTTAATCAGCAGAATGGTCTTTGATTTTGAACAAAATCCATCCACAAAGTGTGCCGGTGTAAAATCAAGGGGTTTCAAATATACTTTGAATATAGTTTTAGTCTTTGATGTGGGTGATATAAAAAGCCCTCTTTTAGGTCAAGGGGCAGTTTTGAAATGTAATCTGCATATGCAAACATTGGGAAGTGTGAAGGATAGTTACCTTACAGTGAGCTTGAAGCAAATGAAGAAGGGCAAAAGGATGAACCAAAGCATCAAGAAGAAGATGTGAATGAACAAGAAACAAAAAAACCTTTGATTTTTAATCAGCATAATGGTCTTTGATTTTGAAGAAAATCCATCCACAAAGTATGCCGGTGTAAAATCGAGGGGTTTCAAATATACTTTAAATATAGTTTTAGTCTTTGATGTGGGTGAAGGGGCAATTTTGAAATGTAATCGGCATATGCAAACATTGGGAAGTGTGAATGATAGTTATCTTGGTATTCTAAATGTGTTATGTGCATGCTAACTTGTATTCCTCTACATACATATATTTCCTATGAGAAAATTTTGTGTGGAATCTGTGGTTTTAAGTTCAAAGTTGTGTAATCTTGAAGCTGTTTCTGTGTTAGAATTAAATCAGAATTCAGTTAATCAATATGTTTCTGCTTTATGGAAGAAGGGTTTGTGTGTTTATGAAGTGTGCCTAGTTCACCCCCCCAACATTGAGCAAGGAGAGGCCTCCTCTTATCATACACAAATAGAGTATCTTGTAGCACACACACAAGTAAGAAGTACACATCTAGAAGATGATACATGGGGTAGGTTGTTTCTGTGAAGACTTTTTTTAACAGCAGACTAGCATGGGATGCAAGCTAGAAAAATACCCAAATTATCAACAATTGAACTCTTGATAAGTGCTATAGATCAAGATCTCCTCAATGAGCATGTATATGGAGATATGAGCTCATTAACATTGTTTTGGCAAAGATTTGAGAGATTGAAGCTCTATAGAAGGAGATAGAATAATTTCCCAAGGAAATACAGAGCATGCAAGAATACATAGACCATTAGGACAAAGAGATTGGAGACATGTAGAGTGTGATGGACATTCAATGGTTGAAAAAGATGAATAAGATGTGCATCTTCAAAATTGAAAAAGTCTCTACACTAGACAACACTACAAGTCTGCCATCTAGAAATGCAATTAACTATTTCAAATACAAAAATCACACGGACTAAAGAAATAGTGTAGCAACAAGTAGATGTGCTCAAATCCATCAAAGAAAATATATAATTTGGAGTCATTTCACTAGAGGAGGATGTTGCATATAAAGAGCTTGATACAAAGTGCTAGCAATTCAAGTTTGAGCTATGAGATGAATAGTTACAAAGAAATAAGCAAGTGATTAGATTATTGAAGCAAAAAGACAAAATTTAAAGTGAATTGAAAGCCCTCAAATTTGAAGTGAAAAAGATAAAGGCGGAGTTGGTAGAAAAAGAAAACCTATAAGCACACCACCATTACCAGAACCATCCACAGTTGAGAGTGTCATTTTTTTTGGAGCAGGTGGAAGTGAGCCTTCATCATTAGCAACCCATTATAAGACATGAATATGGGAGAGCAAGATACCATGAGGTCTGCCATTTCAGAGACATCATAAAAAGAAAGATATACCAGTTAGGTGAAAGAAAATATACCCAAGGAAATTATTGTATGAGATGAGGTGTTTGTAGAAGCTATGTAGTGGGAGAAGAGGGTACTACATAACATGAACATCAATATGATCAATCCTAATAGACTCACAGAAAGATATGTGACCTGATGTCCTGACTACATGTAGTGATGTTGGGGATGACATGAGCTAGGAGCGAGGAAATGTTGGCAATAGCTAACACAATTCAATAAAAGCCAAATCCACATTGGCTAAGATGTAATTCCAGTTAGGTGAAAGAAAATATACCCAAGGAAATTATTGTATGAGATGAGGTGTTTGTAGAAGCTATGTAGTGGGAGAGGAGGGTACTACATAACATGAACATCAATATGATCAATCCTAATAGACTCACAGAAAGATATGTGACCTGATGTCCTGACTACATGTAGTGATGTTGGGGATGACATGAGCTAGGAGCGAGGAAATGTTGGCAATAGCTAACACAATTCAATAAAAGCCAAATCCACATTGGCTAAGATGTAATTTAACTTCACATGTAAAAGTGGACTCCACAATTTTGTTGTGATCACTTATTGATTTTTAGGGATCTATACATGGAATTATCTAAGTAGAGTGGGGCCACAAGCTTCCAGCTTGTGTATTTCTTTCACTTTTGACACTTCGATTGCCAGATTTGATAATCATTTTTGACTAAACAAAAAACACAAATGAAAAAAGAGACAAATGAATAGTAAATAAAATGCTCCCAAAAGCAAATCAAAACAAATATAAATGATAAGTATATGAAGGAACAAAGGTTGAGCATATTAAATGGGTGTCTTTTATTATATTACTTCCTAAAGGAAGACCAAGATAAGAGCTTGTGTGGACTAAAAGCAATCAATGTTGGTGCAATTTGAGACAATTACCCACAATAAACCACCAACAAAATTTTAGGACGAGTGGTTGAGAAACATAATTTACTGTTTCCTAAATGGTTTATCTAGCTGCAATCCAGTACCAATAGCACTAGATGATTAGGAAAAATTGCACTTTCCATAAATTGTAAAATATTCTATTATAATATATTCTCTTTGGTTTCACAAATGCACCTTGCACATACCAAAGGCTATTGTAGGACATGCTTTCAAGAAATATCCATGAGATTATGATGATCTCTATGTACACTTCAAGCTATGGAAAGCTTACAACATGCACTTAACCAAGGTGCTCATTGTCCCCTCATTGTTGGGCATGGGATTTTTCCTATCTCCTGGTATCTTTGTGAACCCTATCTTGGAGTTATCTTTTGTATTTTGGTGTGTACTCTCTCTTGCCTACTTGAAGCCTATGTGGCATATTAGTCAGTGTAGACCATGTGTTCCTGCTTAGATCTACATGAAGGAATATGAAAACATCATGAATGCTAGTTTGATTAGTCCACCATAATCATAGGTAGTGTGGGATGGGTGTCTAACCTCACTCCTATATTATTGCAGATTTAGCGAGAACCACGATTAAATTGTCAATCCATGGGACGAAGTTGAGTCGACTAGTGCATAGAGGCTACAAGAGGTTGTCAATCTCTCGGAAAACAACAAACAACTCGTATCTAACTCAAGCTACACTCAAGTGAATGATATTAATCCAAACTTTATTTATATACACATTATTTTCTACCAAGGTTGGTAGTCTTTAGGTACAAGGATTGTAATGTCTCTATATTTTGAGTTTAGTGACTACATAAATCACCAAAAGCCAATCACTCATCGGCAAACAAATCACATCCATTACATCATCAAATGACATCCAAACGTAACGAAACTTCTAGGACATGTATGTAAAACCTAAGCACACATGCTTATGGTCTCAAATTCCACTTTAGGTTAGGTGTCAAAATCACGATTATTAACAGTAGTGGATTTTTGACATAGTCGTTTTTGACCCAGAATGCACCTAAATGCTTAGCAATGATGCCCCAATACCCGTCTATGCTTAGTTTTTTATTTTGAAGTGTAAATTCCTATTTATGATGAAATTAGGCCGCGGGTTGGCGACGCCAAAAGCTACGAAATACTGTGATGTTTTTACGTCAATGAGTAGAGCTCTTACCTGCGGTTGCAATGCAACAAACACGGCTACAATGTGACAACCGGGGAGGGAGTAGGAAGCGCGAGAAGGAGAGAAGTGAGTGCCGTTAGCTCACGCTGTGTATTTCATTATCCAATACTTAATAATAACTTACAAAAATTGGCTTTTATACCTTAGCCAAGGTTTTTGGTGGTCAAAACTGATAATTTGGGAGCTCTAACTAAAGATAGGTAATGACAGGTTGATACAATCTGGAACCTTGTAGCCCCGGCTCATCAATTACAAGGTTTACCCAAAAAATAGGAGTTACAATATTCTCGATTTATAAACAATAATAAGTTTTTTTACATGGGAGCTTCGAAAATGGTATCCGAGTTAGCTTATTGCTAACATTCTCCCCCCTCCTCGCCTGTGTTGTCCCTTGACACGGCTTTATGGGCTGAAGTAGTCTTTAGGTTGACGTTAGGGAGGCGGTCTTTAAGCGCATTTAGGGCCTTTCGCATTTGATCTTCCTCTCTTTATCTGGCACCTACAAAAAATTGCATTGTGACTCTGTTTTTAAGCTCCACAATTGAGTAGCCTACAAATCTCGAAGTGAGGTTGTTGATCACTAGCACAAATATCTTCGTTTGCCAAGTGAAGAACCCTGTGTAGAATGCTTCCTCAAACGCCAGCATATTATGTGATGGTAAGAACATGCACCGGGTGTAGAAGCCATAGAGGACTTCTTCGGAAGGTTGACCATTGAAATCGTAGCATAATTCTTGATTACCCTCAAGGAATGACATCCACGGGGCTCTTGCTTGTTGTGGCTCATGGAAAACTTCGATGCAGGTGAGAAGCATTCGGTAGATTTTATATAGCATCACACATGATAGATCCGGTAGACTTTTGAAGAAGGACATGGCACCCATTAGGGTTTTCACCATGTACTCTTCTGTCGGCGGTCCCTTTTCTGGAGCAGGAAATCTTGGGTAGCTCAATCAGGTTGGCCACTTCTTTGCTAATGCCTCATGTGCTTGCCAGGTCTCGACTCTTGGTACAGGACAGAAAGTAGGATCCTTTTATAGGACCGCAAGTGCTCTTGTGCTCTAGTTATTTAGCCTTTGTGATGTGGCTAAGTGCTGCTGAGCGGAGTATTTCCGTCATGTTCTGCGTTTGCTTGGGATATTCGTTGACTTTGCAGGATCACCTCATCGCTAGATTGCCAATCTTCATTTTTTGTTAGCTTCCTAGATGTCTCAGCAGTCTCTTGTGTCTCTCTCAGCTGCGTTGTGGCAACTGGTTGTTCTTGCCCTTGAGGCTGTGGCTGGTATTCTTCCGCTTTGTTATTGTGAGGCTTTGTGGATGCCTCAGCCTTTTCTTGCTGTGTAGAGGTAGAAGGGGTTTTCTTCGGACTCCTGTTCTCTTGTTTGTCCAAAATTTGTCTCTGGTGCAGGACTCGCTGCCTTTTTCGGCTCTGGCTCTTGCTCTTTGTGTTGCTCTTGTGTAGTAGATGCCTGTTGTGCAGATTCAGCTGCTTCTCTATGTTCAAGCTCTGTCTCCTTGGTGGGCTCAGTTTCTTTGGCTTTATCTGCTGGTGATGGTGGTGAGCTTGGCATGGGGTGATCATGCTGTTATGAAGCAGGTGAAGAAGTTTGGGGAGACATATCACCTTGATCATGCTGTGCTTCTCCTTGTGTAGTTTCTTTCTCTGCTTGCTTTTGCTGCTCTGCCACCTCTTTAGCTTTCCTTTCCGCTTCTTGGGCTTCTTTCAGCTTCAAGGCTTCTGTCTCTTGATACATTTTTTCCAGTAATTCGGTGGGATCTTTTGTTTGTTTCCTAGAATTATGCTTTGTTCTTGGTCCTTTCAGTTCAATTGGTACCCACTTTGCCAGGTCCTTACCTTGTGCTTGGCGGCTGCGTTCATAGGACTACTTTTCTCTTTCAAACCTGGCTTGTTTCTGTTGCATCTCCTCCTGATGTGCTCCCACGGCTTTTCTGTTCATCTCTTCTCTTCGTGCTCTTTTTTCTTCATTATCTGAGCTTTCACTGCTATGTCGTTTTGGCGAGCTCTCAGCAGACTCTTCATCAGGCTTGTATGTTCTCTTAGTAGATCTTGTGGCTCGAGGGGAAGGTTGAGCTGACACTATCCAAGTGTTCTGATCTGGGTGTAGGCGGCAGGTTGTCGGCCATGCCGATAGCATGGTAGGCAATTCTGGTTAGAACCTTTGGTGCTCCCAGATATGTTATTTTTCCCTCTTTCTTTGTCCCTTTCAATGTGGACAACACGTACTGTGCATGGTCAATTGGTTGCCTAGTTGTTGATCTGAGAACTTGTGTAAAGGTTGTGGCAACCGCATGATTGGGTGTCGTATACCTTGGCGGTCTCTTGGTGAGGAAGTGGAAGGGTTGATAATACAACCTTGCAGGTTTCTCCACCTGTTTTTGGATCAGATCGGCAAATGTCGCAGCGGCGGTTTCCTTGGTGAAGGCTCCTGCCATTTTTCTATCTCTTGCCCTCATTGTCATTCCTTCTGTTGGCAGTCTTAGAGCTTCTGCCACTACCTCTTCTATTATCGCCACTTCGACTTTGTTCCCCCTGTTGGTTAGAGAGTTGGGCGGTTTCATCTTCTTTGATCGTGGACAAAAGCTCATAAGCTTTTTGGAAGTCCACTCCACATGGCTCTTGTTCATAAAAATCTGTGAGTCCCAGCCTTTGGTTGGCTTCTTTGGTCTCGGGCTTTGCAGCGACATCATAATCTTCTTTTGGTAGAAGTTGCAGTTCTACTTGATGTCCTTCTTTGCTCTTGAATTTACCTATAAACACTGTTGTGTTATGATCTTCAAGCTGTTCCTTCGATAGGTAGGTCACTTTGGCAATCTTCATTGAACTGGGATCCAGTTGATATGGTGGTAGCTTCTGTAGCTTCTCCTTTTGCGAGAGCTTTTTCTTGGCTTTCTCTGCGGCTTGCATGGATCTTGTTGAATGAATGAGTGTCAAAGTTAGAAAATTTGGCAAATTTTCTTTGAAATGTTCTTCAATCAAAAATGCTGACAAATTGAGTCCAATTTGCTTCAAATCAATTTTTGAACATGCATAGATGCATAAAAACATGTAAAGAGCAAAATTATTAAGTCAAAACAAAAATTTGCAACAAAAGTAAATAATGACGATTATTTATAGCTGAGTATTTTTTCAACTTTTTGCAAATTTGACATTATAGGCTTGAAGTATATACCAAATACATATTCTGAGTGAAATATGGGCTCATTTGGGTGCATAGGATGAGAACGGTGCCAGATTTAGGCTTTAGGTCTCTGAAATAGTAGATGTAAAGGAATTTTGAGATTTTGAGCTCCAAATTTGTTCAAAGTTGGTCAGTGGGCTTACGACATCATGTAATTTGGTCCCATGATGGCAAAGTTGTAAATTTCCCCCATTTTGGCCAAAAAGTAAATAATCATGATTATTTACTTTTTCATCAAAATGAACATTTTTTGGTACAACTTGGTTCTAAGCATGGTGTAGACCCTGTGTATGTGATATGAGGTGATTTGGATCAAAAAATATGGCTCATAACTCAAAAATTGGCTTGCAAGGACTTCTTTGCGTTTTTTGGCAATTTTCCAAGTTATAGTTGATCATTTTGGCTCATACTTGAAATTTGGCATGTAATAGGTGTGTACAAGTGATAGGTGAGGCGATGATACAATTTTCAAGCCAAAATATTACAAAAGTAAATAATCGTGATTATTTACAGCAGTCAACATTTTCTTGCAAAACTTAAAATTTTTGACCTAAACACATTCTATACACCTAAAACAAGTCCTAAATTGAATTTGGTAAAGTTTGGTCTTGGCGGCATCACTTTGTGCTTTATCGACTGTGAAATCTCTAATTTTTGTGAATGCACTGAAGGAGTACGAGCGGAAGTGCGACGCGAGAGAGAGTGCGAGAAGAAGAGCACGACGATATGGTGAACTCGCTCTACTGTAATGTGTAGAGCATAGTGAGTTCTTATTAGGTTTTTACAAAATAATATGTGTACATACCTGGCGGCCCGCCCACTTACCTGGGCGACCACATTGGGCTTTATACCCCAACAAGATTTCAGCCTGTTCTTCCTCAGACACAGGACAATCTTGTTTGCATAGTGAGTTCTTATTAGGTTTTTACAAAAGAATATGTGTACATACCTGGCGGCCCGCCCACTTATCTGGGCGACCACATTGGGCTTTATACCCCAACAACCTCCCACTTAAAGTCCAATGTGGTACTTTAAGTGTGAGAGAAGCTACTATACAAGCTAATATACAAGAGATGTAGAGAAGTGATGTACTACCCTACACCTAACTGCTTGCGAAAATGCGCAAAGCTCTCTGAGGGAAGTCCTTTTGTAAGTAGATCAGCAGGATTTTCTGTGGTGTGAAATTTGCAAGCTGAAGTTTCTTATCCTCGAGCATTTCCCTGATGAAATGATACTTCACATCCACATGCTTTGTCTTTGAGTGATAAACTGGATTGCGAGCCAATTGTATAGCACTTTGAGTATCACAATATAACACAGGCATCTCTTCTTTGATTCCCAAATCTGTTACTAGTCGATTAAGCCAAATTGATTCTTTGCATGCCTCTGATGCTGCAACATATTCAGCCTCTGTAGTAGACTGAGTAACACAATCTTGTAATCTAGAACGCCATGATACTGCTCCACCAGCCAATGTAAAGACATACCCTGACGTAGACCTTCGGTTGTCTAAGTCACCTGCATAATCTGAGTCTGTAAAACCCTTTACACTTAGCTCCTGACTCCCATAGCATATACGCATACTCTTTGTAGCTTTCAGGTATCTCAATATTCCTTTCACTGCCTCCCAATGTTTCTTGCCTGGGTTTGACATGTATCGACTTTCTACTCCCACTGCAAATGCAATGTCTGGGCGAGTAGCAATCATTGCATACATCAAACTACCCACTGCAGACGCATATGTAATCTTATCCATTTCAGCCTGTTCTTCCTCAGACACAGGACAATCTTGTTTGCTAAGTTTCACATATGGTGGCAATGAAACACTCAGTGCCTTTCCCTTCTCCATATTGAAATGTCAATATACTCTGTTTGAGATAACCAAATCAACTTCTTTGATCTGTCTCTCTCAATGCGCATACCAAGTATATGACTTGCCTCACCCATGTCTTTCATGTCAAACGATTTTGCCATCTTTGACTTCAAAGCTGAAATTTCTTCCAAGTGCTTGCCAGCAATCAACATGTCATCCACATACAAAATAAGGATCAGCCAACTACCATCCTTAGCCTTCTTTGTATATAGACAGTGATCGAACTCACTACGTTTGTAGCCTTGAGAAAGCATAAACTTGTGGAATTTATGGTACCATGCCCTCGGTGATTGTTTTAAGCCATAAAGACTCTTTAACAAATGGCATACCCAATCTACCTTGCCTTTCTCAACAAACCCTTCTGGCTGCTGCATGTAAATTTCCACATCTAAATCACCATGCAAGAAAGCTGTCTTGACATCCATTTGGTGCAACACCAAATCTAATATGGCAACCAATGCAAGAAAGCATCTCAATGTAGTCATCTTGACCACCGGAGAGAAGACTTCATTAAAGTCAATGCCTTGTTCTTGCTTAAAGCCCTTGGCAACAAGCCTTGCTTTGTACTTTGGCTGACTATCATGAGCGGTGATCTTATACCTGTAAACCCATTTACAAGGTAGAGCCTTTTTGCCCTATGGTAATATAACTAGCCTCCATGTCTTGTTTTTATGCAGAGCTGTCATCTTTGACTACATGGCCAATTGCCAATTCTTGGAGTCCTTCATTTGCACTGCTTCCTTGTAACATGAAGGCTCATTGCAATCAGTCAACATGACATAGTTCATAGATGGAACAAACCTATCAGAAGGTCGCGTGACACGTCCAGATCTACACACAATAGGTGGCTCAGGCTCAGCCACAACTTGTGGTTCCACTCTATCCTGTCCTTGCTCCTCTTGAGCCCTGACATTTTGTCTTGCACGTGCAGGTCCATCTTCTTGGAAGACAACTCTTCTAATCTCCTCAACCCTCTCTGGTTTAGAATGATATTTGGATTCATTAAAGTGAACATCATTGCTGCGGACAACCTTTCTGGATTCGGGATCCCAAAGTCTGTACCCCATCTCACCAAAATTACCATAGCCTAAAAAGATGCACTTTCTACTCTTTGGCTTAAGTTTGTTCCTAAATTCCTTTGGAACGTGAGTATATTCCTCACAGCCAAAGACTCTGAGATGCTTGTATGAGGGCATTTTGCCTGACCACACCATCTCTGGCACTGAATCCTTCTGCAAAACCTTGCTAGGAGATCTATTTACAAGATGAACAGGTGTTGATACAGCTTCAGCCCAAAACCCATTTGGCAGCTGTGCATTAGACAACATACTTCTGACCTTCTCTTGTATGGTCCTATTCATCCTCTCAGCAACACCATTTTGAGGAGGATTGTAAGGAGCAGTAAGTTCACGTTTTATACCTTTTGACTCGCAAAAGTCCTGAAAGGCCTTTGAAACATACTCTCCACCATTGTCAGTGCGTAAGCATTTAAGCTTCTTGCCACTCTGATTCTCCACAAGTGTCACAAACGTTTTGAAAACACTAAACGATTCATCCTTGTGCTTGAGAAAGTAAACCCATACTTTCCTCGAGTAATCATCTATAAATGTCATAAAGTAAGAAGCTCCCCCTAGAGATAGGTTAGGCATAGGTCCACACAAATCACTATGAACAAGTGCCAACTGTGTATCTCTTCTACTGCTTCTATGCTTATGTGGCTGCTGTGTTTGCTTACCATACAAACAATGTTCACAGAATTCAAAATCATTAAATGAAAAGCCAGGCAAATAACCAGAACGAGACAAGATTTCCATTCCCTTCTTGGACATATGTCTTAACCGGCTATGCCACAAAGAAACGTTCGGCTGCTCGGTTACATTGATTACATTTTTAGAGACATTTGATACATAAATCATGTAAAGTCCTCCAGACTTTACTCCATGTGCTACTGTCATAGAACCCTTGGATATCTTCCACATGTTCTGTCCAAAAGTGGTGACGTAGCCAGCATCATCAAGTAAACCTGTGCTGATCAAGCTCTTTGTAATTGGGGGAACATGTCTCACATTCTTCAGCGTGAAAGAAGAGCCATTCTGAAACTTCAATTGAACATCTCCAACACCTAAGATCTCACATGTCTGCCCATTGCCTAGCCGAACATGATCTTTAGTGGTCACATAAGAGGTAAACCACTCCTTGTTTGGAGACACATGAAGTGATGCCCCTGAGTCTATAATCCAGTCACTCAGTGCATTTCCATCAGATGCTGTAAGAAGAGCTGAGTCCATTGTATTCTTCAAGAAGTAGATGTCTTTTGACACTAGACTGTCATCCTCTGCAACAGTGTTTGTCACATTTATTTCTTGAATCTTCACTGAGGACTTGTTCTTCTCACCATGGTCTTCAGCTTTCTCTTTGCCTTTTTCTGCTTTCCATTCTCTGCAGTCTCTTTTCATGTGACCCTTCTTGCCACAATGGTAGCATTCTATGTCACTCTTGCCTTTAGCATTGCGGGACTTGCTACGAGACTGATTCCTCTTTCCACCTTTGTACTTTTCTTTGGTCCTTCCCCTGACAACTAAGGCTGTTCCTTTGCCTTTGTCCATTGTCTTTCTATTGGTTTCTTCAGTAAGCAGACTTCCTCCTACACCTGCTATTTTCAAACCATCTGGAGGTGCAGAATTACTCAAAGCTGTGCGAAAAGTGTCCCAACTTTTCGGCAATGTGATCAACAGGAACATAGCTCTAGCAGGTTCATCACACTTGACACCTTAAGCTGACAACTGACTATAGATTGTGTTGAATTCATTCAGATGATTGGACATAGGTGTCCCTTCTTTCATCTTCAAGTCAACAAGCTTCTTAAGCCAGTATACCTGTGAAGCTGCACTCTGCTTCTCATAAAGATCACTGAGCTTTAACCATGCTTGATAAGCCGACATCTCGTCTGCTACATTGAAGTAAACGCTTTCTGCCAAAGTCAGCATAATGGTAGAAAGTGCCAATTCATCCATTTCTCTCCATTCATCTTCGTCCATATCTTCTGGTTTTATCCCCTTGAGCTTTATAGGTTTTATCTGCTTCTTTTGTACCAACACATGCCAAATTTTCTTCTTCCACAATGGGAAATTGGTTCCATCCAGCTTCTTGATATTGTAAAGAGCAGTGTCCTGTGATCCAGCCATAGCTACGCTTAACAGTAGTTTACTTTCCTGGGAAAAATTTGGCAGAGTTTCCCCTGTAAACTGACCTCTGAACCAATATCAACCTGTCAAATGAACCAAGAAAGCTTAAGATTGTGCAAAAATTTTGGCAGAGTCTCCTTTGTAAAATGGCTCTGGTGTACTAAAAACAGACCAAAAAACAGCTCAAAAAACCACTGTCTCTCTAACACTGTAAGCTGTGGGTAAACCTGTCCTGCACCTCTACTGTCTCTGACTGTCCTGTCACTGTCCTGTAAGCATAGACTGTGACAATGCCTCAACGGCAGCAAAGCAAAGATCCAATCCCAACTGTCTAACTCACAGTCAATACATCCTAGCTGCATATCTAAGGGTGCTTGAGGGATCGCTCCAAGACCTGTATCACCGAAAGGATCTCAACATTCGAGAATCTCCCAGCTCAATAAAACCTCACTCGACCCTCAACAAAAGTTGCAGTAAATCTGACAGTACATAGACTTCCCACAAAGTCATACATCCATAAATTTCCCACTGTATGCTGTAACCACTGCAGCGGTTGTTTGCTGCGTGACTCACAACCAGCAAACCCTAAACAGACATACATCATCTCTGACAATACATCCCATGTGGAAGTACTTGCAATGTCGTAATGAAATCTGGAATATCAAGCAGCAAACACAAGCTACCTGATGAACTAGTGGATGTCGCCTACAGTCTGTGTGTAGATGCGCCCGTGTCGTATGTGACACGCCTCCAAGAACTGTGAGCCATCCTTCAATGTGTAGACAGCCACAAATCAACACTCTGGGAGTGTCGATATCCTCAGCACCTGCAGTCGTAGGCCGAAAACCCCAAATTTGCAGAGTCGGATCTGCACCCGCTGAGACCACGTAGTCGAAAATGGCCTACGCAGAACTTTGTCGAAGCCGAACGGTGACCGAGATGACCTTAGAATGAAATTCTGAGCACACCAAGTCCTATGGGTTCCCCCACAAGATTTGGGGCTGTGTCTTTGCCTGTCGAATTTCACTCCAATCTGAGCTGGTGACTCTAGCCTTCTGCAGTGCTGCCCCGAGCCTCGATCTGAGCTCTTATACCAGTTGAAGGAGTACGAGCGGAAGTGCGACGCGAGAGAGAGTGCGAGAAGAAGAGCACGACGATATGGTGAACTCGCTCTACTGTAATGTGTAGAGCATAGTGAGTTCTTATTAGGTTTTTACAAAAGAATATGTGTACATACCTGGCGGCCCACCCACTTACCTGGGCGACCACATTGGGCTTTATACCCCAACATGCATGGCCTGTAGAGTTGGTTAGTCACTTTTGAGGCTATGAACTTGTCCGCAACATAGTCGTGAAGCAACACATCCAATTTTGGCCCATTTGGAGTCAGTTTGACCTCGTATATTGAATTTGACGCTTTGTAGCCTTCGAGCCGTTTTTTGCTTTTCAAGGGATTCGCTTGATTGATTTTATGAAACCAATCATATAGAATGTGTATAGACCTCGTATACAAGCTGTTTGTGGAGTCAGAATGCAATTTTGGCATCTGCCAAAAACCTAGCTTTTCTACTTGGGACCCCCTTGATCCTTGCCAAATGGCCAACTGTTGCTATAGAAGTGTTCTATTATGTTGGGGCATGCTACAGTTCAAATCTCATCCGATTTGGTTGTGCTGACAGGCCTCTATGGTCGATTTTTGGTTGTAGGTCTTCGTGCACTGCTCGGATTCTAGGGTTTCTTCTAGGGGTTTGTACTAGCTACCGACTGTACAAAATGGATCATTCATAAGTATAGAACTTGCCCCTCATGTCTCGTGTGAGACGACATTGAAAATAGGTGACTGTGGACTCCGGAAAATACGAGCGAAGAGGGTCGAAAGCTCTCTCTCCAAAGGCAACAAGTAGAAATGAGGTGGTTTTAGCCTACCTTGGGTATCTATACTCAGATTCCCAAACCATTTTTCTCCAGATTCCCCGGTTAGTCCTACTAGGCCGTGAAATCTATGTTAGACTCAAAAATTTCCCCAATCGGATTCCTGTAGCTCATTCTGCAACAATTCTGCAAAAGTAGGTATGACAGCCTAATTTAAGCTTCCCGCTTCCATCTTCCGATTTTATTGAAATTTTTTATGCTTGTTTGCCTTGTCTTCCTGATCACCATCGTGTCTTCATATTTTCCATCTGAGCTCCTTTGCTATTTATTATTAATTTTTAACATGTTTATTAAAAAAATCAAAGAAAATAAATTGCTCTAAAAAAGCAAAGTGAAAATCCAATAATTAAGAAAATCCATTGAAAAACACAGCTTTATTGTTTTTTATTGAATTTGTCTATTTTTAAGTCTCAATATCAAGAAGAATGATGAAAAATACCCAAAAAGGACTATTTTTGATGATTTTCTGATAGTATATACACTATTTACACTCATCGAAGAGATATTATCGATAAATTTCCCCTATCCATGAATTATAAGGGCATTATTAGGTAATTTTATAAAAAATCACACGTAACATCAAACTTTTTTCCTCCCTCTTCAAACATTACCCTTAATTACTTAGTGCCCTTCCACCCCTCTTGGATGGCGTACTCCGGGAGGATTGTGTGCATGGGTTGAATAATCGTGTCTATGCATAGCCTTGGTTGGCTCTACCATGCTTTGAAGATCAATCCAGTTCAAACTATTATGCTGTGCAAGAGTTGGGTCTTGAGTAATTAACTCAAGGGTTTCTGATGTCTTCCAAAGAGAAAAGCTTGTAGTTTGTGTGCTCTTTGCTTGATTGTGCCATCAAGATGCTTTACCATGCTGATTTAATGAGTTGTTGGTATGACTTTTGATTGTTGTGGAGCTTTTACTCGCCATTGTGCGCGTATGTCGCACGTGTCAATGCAAGGAACTTGCCGATACACAGTGTGCGAGCCACAAATGGCTCCAAGCACACACAAGCCTAAAATAGTAAGCTCAAAGAAGGTGATGGTGTGTCACTCACCGCTCTACGCTTGCTTCGTGGAGGATTTCTCGCCGCGAAGAAGAAGGAGCCGCCACTTCGCCGCGCTCAACCGCTTCACCGCCGCCGTGCCATCGTCACAATGCTCGATCGCACTCTCTCTCTCTCTCTCTCTCTCATGCATACACACACACACAAGGAGATGAAGAAGAAGAAGATGGAGATGGAGCAAGAGCACTCTTCTATTGCACAAATGAGAGAATGAGTGAATTTTAGGTTTAGTTGACTTTTATATGAGCTCGCCCCATTCACACTTGGGCGTCCATGCTTAGCCAACTAATCCCTTGAATGTTCAAGTTAGAGTGCGCCTCTCATCGGCGATCACTCTTACCCTTTTCCTATTGGACCGACAAGCCCGGTACTTGACTCTACCAAATAAATAATACAATGTCCGCCGTAGGTTACAACGTCCGTCGTAGGTGATAGGGTGTTCGTGAGCCGTGAGGGTTAATATGCCCCCCTTTCGATGTAGATTCCGTCCTCGGAAGCTATTGAGTTGAATCTCGTTCGTCGAGGTGGAAGAGCATTTGAGATGAATGTCCTTAGCCTTCTTCAGTCACTGCAAAATCAAACAACATTTCCATAGTAATTGCATTCTCATAAGCGATTAAAAAGCATATGCAGTTTTAGGCAGACAAATTGATCGGTAACATAATTTTAAACAATTTGTCAGCAATAAGCATTAAATTGCAATATGATCAAATGTATAAACAGATGTAAAGATAAAAAATTAAACAAGTCTGGGGTCGTTAATTTAACAGTCGAAAGGCACTAGAGATCGACTATTAATAACATGGGTAAGCTTCTTAATATTCTCTGGTCAATTAAGTTGTTTAATCGCAAGAGCCAAGTATTTCATGTTCGAGGGCTGACTAGAGGCTATACCTAGAAGACCTTGTAGTTAAGCTACGATAAAAGAATCTCTCATGAAATCATTGCCTGACTGATTACCTTTTGTTTGACCCCCCAAAGTCTTTTCACAGCGATTCAATTTCGATGTGTGTGCTTATTTTGTATGCCTTGGGTTTTTTTCTTTTCAAGGAAAAGCGCCCACATTGGGAACCTCTAGGGCTCTAGTACCATAGGCGATACATGTGAGTGAAGTACCCAATCTGAGATTTCTCTTCCAGCTTAAGATTTTACAATGTGGCACTTTGATTTTTTGTTTGTTCATTTTCAGCATTTTAATTTTGTAACTTTGGGGGGTCATATAACACTGATACACCTCCCCAGGCTCATCACACAAGTAAACGTCCTTTATAATACTTAAGCTAAAGGTCAATAGAGTCAAGCCCACTAGAAAGCCCTAGTACATTTCACACAATGCTGCCTAAATCGGATTAAGAACCTAAGTAACCATTGATTATTAGGAAGGCATTCCCCATGGTATTAAGAGAAGATCTCTAACACCTAACTTGGTCAAACTAGCTTAGTCGGACTGCTTGATTTTTAAATATAGACAAGTGATTATGACAAAAAATTCATTGAATTTAATGTTTGGTACTAAGAAAATGCGTTGAATATTATGCTACCAATCACAATCAAAGCAGACAAACATGGATGCAAAAAGATAAGGGGCAATGCTAATGGACAAGAAACACCTGTTTGTGTCGATGTTCACGCTTGATTTGAAGTGTGAATGAGAGAAAGATCCCATGAAGGTCCAAATCCTAACAACAGCAACACGTTCCTGTACACACTAAGAAACACAAAGAATACCTCTAGGAGGCACATCAGTGGGAAGAAAGAACTTTGCTAATCACTCAACTCTAAAACAGAAACACTCCTATCGTACTAATTCTACCTACCCTCCATCACTTGAGTGATGAGGATCAAAGGTGTTTGATGACATAATTTTCTGTTTTAGTGTACCGGATGTGAATGTGTAGGTCTGGTCAATGTTTTGACTTTTATTGTGCATACTCGTTTGCTAATTGCTGTTGCTCTTTATTTTTATTTTTTTTAATGAGTATAATGCTTTATATATACATTCCCCAAGATTGGAGATTAAGAATTCAGGGAGAAAGGTTGAGAGGGGAGTGACTGAATGATGACTGTCAGCAAACGCTCCCCCCTTCCTTGGGGTAGATCATCCGTTTGAAATGAGCTTGTCACCCTTTGAAACCAATTGTTCCAGTTGATAATAGGTGGGGATCTTTTTTCAGTAGTTTTCTATTACCTTAGGTGCCTCATCGAGTTGCAAGGGTGGTAAGGTACTCTCCCAGTAGTTGATAATAGGTGGGGATTTTTTCTAGTAGTTTTCTATTACCTTAGGTGCCTCATCGAGTTGCAAGGGTGGTAAGGTACTCTCCTAGGATCGAACTTGAAGTGGTTCATCAAGTGATTCTTGGACACTAGGAGGTGTGGATTCCTTTGTAGCTTCATGAAGTTCCACTATTGTAGGTGGAGGTTGTGGAGGATTTTACCTCTATGGATGCATTATATGAGGATCTAGAAGCTTCATGGGACTCCCCCCTTCCCGAGCTAGGTGGAATAAATTGTTCTTTCTTCGGTACCCAAACTAGCTCTGGAACGGGTGTGTAGCATTCTGTGATTTTTTTCTTTTCACGATCGTTGATTTGTTTTAGAGTTACGGGATTGGGCTCACATGGGCCTGGTGACAAGTAAGAGCACAATCTACGTTTTGGCATCCAGATTTGATCATTTCCTTGATAGTAGCCTTAGGCTCCCAATAGTCGTTTAGGAATCCAACGCCACATTTTCTTACTTTTCTTGGAGCGAGTGGTACGTTTCTTACAAGGCTTCTGTTTTTTAGTACTAGCCATGGTCGCTAAAGAATCTTTAGGGACCCACTTGTATATTTTCTTTGTTATATGAGGATGAGTCTTGACAGAAGCTATATGCATTGCTTCTAGCATATTTAAGGGCACGAGTGGTGGCATTTCATCCCCCTCAGGTGTTACCCAGGTTGTCCCCCTATTTCCCCAAGTGTCTATGGTTGCTGCTAGGTGGACCCAATCCACATTGTCCGACTCAGTCATCCCAAGTAGTACATCCATATAAGGAGAATCTTCCCCAACATCAGTGTCCGCTTTACACGTGTAACAATACTGCAATGGGGCCGAGTGAACTGTGGTGTCAGATCTATGATCAATTATAAACCTGTTTCCTAGAGGATGTGCTCGACCTGTCACAAGATCCACTCGAATGACAAAATCTTGGAATTGCAGGTAGACATGGTTCTTAGACCAGTCATGCACCATTTTTGCTTCCCTCATGAAAGGACGTCCTAAGATCATCTCCGATGCCATAGTGTGTTTGGAGAAATCCATAAAAATAAAGGTAATCCTTATTTTATGTCCAAAGACCTTGATCTTTAGATCTTCTAGCATCCCAATAGGTTTAACAATAGACCCATTGGCCATCTTCACTACTATGGTTGTGGTCGCAAGGTGAGGTCTTTCCATAGTTTCCCAACAATTTTTAGTCACAATGCTAACCCCAGTGCCACCATCAAGGATTCCCTTCATAGTTAATCCCTTAGTAGTATTGGTATAGTCGCATTGGATTCATCACCCTCAAAGTATTGTCCCAACTTGTTAACTGGTATTTCTATAACAAGGTTCTCATATAGGTTGGGTTGTGGATCTATGTATTCCTTCTCTATTGGCATCTCCCCAGCTCCATCCATCTGTGCAAATTGTGGTAGCCCAAACTTCAGTTCTCCATTGAGGAAGGCTCGAAGAGCTAAGACTAGCTCAGGGCCTTTATATAGTTTGGACATGATGGTGGTTCTAACTTCTGAAGACATGAAATCCATCAATTTGGCAATGTTTAACGACACCTTTTGGCCTTGAGTCCCTTGACATGGAGAAGATGGGATCTCCATTTCTTCGATAGGATCAGGTAGTCCCTCTGTAAACATTCTTTCCATCAAGAAGTGAGTACGCCCACTTTCCCATGACTTTAAGTCACTTTCTTCTTGGATGACACTAGGTATGTCCACGGGTCTATGGACTTGGTGAGGTTGTTGTTGCGTAGGGAACACGGTGTCTGTAATCTGGATCTTCCTAGGTGCTGGTTCTAGATCCCTTTGGGTATCTTCTACCAAACTCCTTAATTGCTTGACTCACTCAATCTCCTCTGTAGGGTTTGGGTAAGTTTCTATCTTCTTTTTGGATCCTGGCCATTGTGGCTCATGAAGATCTTCCTTGTTGGTTTCTATGTTAGTGGTCGTTTTGGTCTCCATGGTGTCACCTGAATCAGAATCTTCTTCAGCGTCGTTCATATATACGGGGTTGTCACCAGTCCCTATGTTGGTCTTTGAATTGGGGTCTGACTTCACTGCTTTTTGCGATCTCTTTCTTCGTGTTTTCTTCTTTTTCTGAGATTGGTCAATTGATACCGTTTCTCTTTCCTCAAGAATATAATTTTGTTTTTGGAGCATCGATCGTGTGAGTATGTTTACTAGTACCACGGGTGTACTTGGTAATGGCTCCTCGGTAACTTCAATCAAGTTTAATGGCGTGATCTTCGGTGCATTTGGATTATTTGGACATTGGGCAATCAAATGATCTATGCCACATCGATTACACATGAGTATCGGCATTGTAGACGTGCTTGCTTGATTGGTTTGCATTAGTGTGGCATTCTTTTGTAGCCTAATAGGACACTCGGCTACACGATGTGGACCTCCACACTCAAAGAATTGAAGAGGTGGTCTCTTAGCAGTGTAATTGATATTTTGGCCTCTTGCCGCAAGAGCAACTCCTTGATATATAGGTTTGACTTGTCCCCAATAGTCCTCCATGTAGTATTGTGGACCTTCTTCAAGCACATCCATCCCATAGGCGATATTAGGATCTATATCTTCCTCACAGCCTTCCAAACAAGAAATAGATTACTCACAACCCACTTGATTCACAGAAGTGATTCTCGTATGTGGTGGTTGCGGTCCTAGCACTGGAGGTGGTAAGGGTGTTGTTTGATCAACATTTTGGGCCCTAGGGACCATGTGTTGTGCTGTTTGTTCAAGAGGTGGGGCCGGCATCAATGCAGCAACTCGAGGTGTGTCTGTCCATGCTAAGGTTGGTCTATTGGCCACTGCGCGCTTAAATACTATGCAATTCCTAGCTTGATGACCATACCTTCCACATGCGTTGCAGTTCCCATTGAATTTTACTCTAAAAGTAGGGCATTCACTAGTACTATACGGTCCATAGCATACTGAGCACCATTGCTGCTCCCTTCTTGGATACATATGATTGTTTTGCAGAGCACGATTGTCTCTAAGACTCTCTTGAATAGCCTTGGTGATATCTGCTAAAGTCATCTCAGATATCTTTGGCTCCTTAGCAATTGGCTTCAGGGTCATTGGCTGATGCCTTGATGCTTGCGAGCTAATAGATTTAGTCTCAATAGACACTCTTTCTCCTTGAATCATTAAATTATCCTCCAATTGGATCACATTGGTGGTGACTGCTTCCCAAGTGGTGATACCTCTAATGACTAGGCCATTGTAGATATCCTCCTGTCGTACTCCCCTAATGAATCTATCAAGCAATTGGTTATTGTTGAAGCGCTCATTTGGATTACAACGAGAATTCAAATGCTTCAAGCGACTTATAAAGTCTCTCACCGACTCTCCTTCCTCTGGTTGGGCTTTCTGGAGCTAAGAGGCTACACCCCAAAGCACTCCCTATCGTATGTATTCTTTTAAGAACAGTCTCCTAAGAGTAGGGTAAATCGTTTTTTCTTCCACCCTTAGGGTTCTATACCAATCCCGAGCCTTTCCACTTAAGGTTAGGATTAAAGCATTGCTCTTATGTAGTTCATTGTGTTCTCCTAGAGAATCACATATTTGTTCAAACACTTCGATATGCTTTCTCACATCCCCGTCTCCACTAAATTTTTGTGTGAGCTTGGCTATTTGTACTGCCTTACTTCTAGGCTCTCTATCAGGTGCGTAACGCATATTCTTAGCAATAGATCGACCAATAGCTTGAGCAAATGTTGCCAAGTCACCTAAATGAGCAAGCAACGTGGGTGAAGGCGCTCCAAAGACTACATGTGGAGTAGGTATTGGCATTGGGCTTGGCGTATAGGAAGCCCTTGGGTTCCGCATTGGGTACGATGTTGTGCCATGTGGTGGTCCATAGTTCATATCTGTGGCCCTAGGCATAGCAGACGTCGGATGTGACATGCTAATGCTAGCGGGTATAATCCCATGGAAATAAGAACTTGGGTGTTGTGGTTGTGGAGCATAGGTAGTTGAAACAATGGGAGGGGTAGGGACTACATGAGTGTGATGACCCATAAGTGTATACGATTGGTACACACTTGTAGGTAATGTTGCAAGCATTGAGCTACCATGTAGCGGTGCTTTACTAAAAAATGAGGTCCATGGCGTGTTTCTCGGCATGCCCATCATTGGGGTAGGCATGGTGGCCGTGGTGTCATCAAGGGAAAGATGAGTTAGACTTGGAAAGGTGAAGCTATCACTGCTCAGATTGCACTGAGACCCCTAGAGAAACAACATATGAGGGATCCATTGGACTTACCGAGGGAGTCTTGTGAGACCGCGGGGGATTGGACCATGAAACTCTCCACCCAACCGTGCTATTTATAGACTCCTAGCCTCTAAAGATAGCGCCCCTTGACCGCATGTCCGTCCTGGCCCTTGGCCCTGCCCTTGGCCTGGCATTACTCCCCCCTTGGAGAAGCGTTTTCGTCCTCGAAAACACAAGTGGTAGTATCTTCGTAAGAACACTGACGTTTTCCTTATTGGCATCCTCTACACGGGCCAATTGTCCATATGACCGATACCTAGTTCACTGAGGAGGTTCAATGAAACCAAGAGCAACATCTTGATTTTCAACATTGTTGTCCTTTTGCAACCACCCGTATCTAAATGGTAACTCATGATAACTCATGTGAGTATCTTGAAAATCTCATAGCTACTGAAAGATAGAATAGGGAGTGTCCTCATGTCAGACTTCTGAACATTTTGGAACACACAGAACCACATGTTCACCCCTAACAAATGTTACATGCCAACATACTCTGTCAGCACACCCACTAAGTACTTGACTTATGAAACTATCGGTATCCAACCCCACCACAACAGGTGTTCAAAGTTGAAAACCTAACCTAAGCAAATTCTAGAATAAGGAGAGAATCACCTATTCAGAATGCATTGTGCTAACGTATTCTCTTAGCAGATCCTTTAGCACGGTTTACTAACGTATACGCTTAGCATATCCTTTAGTACTAAATAGAATACTTGTAAGCTGCCCATCCAACGTGGGATGAATAACAGCAGTAAGAGTGAGGTACTTTCCCCAACCACTTACAGAAAGTCTTCCATGACTGACGACAAACTATGACTCAACCATTGAGTATCTAGCCATATACTCGATATGGAATGGAGACAACCAACTAGGTTGAAGGTAGATTGGAGGTTCCAGCAACCAATCACTAACATCCATACTCAGCCATCACCTTGTTGTAAAGAATGAGGATGCAAGAGAGCTACAGAAGACAAGCACAAAGCACACAGAGATGGAAAGCTTCTTCTTCTTCTTTACAGAAAAGAGAGTACAAAATGACGAAGTGCTAAAACTGAAAAGTAGCACGTGTACATGCGGTCACTAAGTGTGAACTCGCTAGAAGCGTACTAGGCTGGCACTATAAGTGTAGTCCAACTGTAGAATCACTGGCAGAGATCCTCCGTGTCGGTCACCTAACGCGCCAGTGAGTAAATGCCATAAGCGGCCAAGACCCGTAGTGGATGCCAGCTCAAGGTGTAGAGCTCGACATCTCAACACTCCCCCTCGAGCTCTGCATGTCGCAGAGTCCAAGCATAGTCCGGAAACGTCGAAGCTTCTCAGCTCCGAGGGCCTTGGTAAAGATATCCGCTATCTCCTCCTCTGTGCTGACGTAGACCAGGTCGATGTCGCCCGCCAACACTCGCTCTCGAACGTAGTGGTAATGGACCTCTATGTGTTGGTCCTGGCATGGAACACTGGGTTCCTAGCCAACTGCATGCTGCTGAGGTTGTCACAATGGATGAAAATCTACTGGTCCACCTGCACTCCCAAGTCCTCAAGTAATGTGCGTAGCCAAGCTACCTCACACACCGCAACTGCTGCACCTCTGTACTCGGCCTCTGTGCTCGATAAAGCAACCGTAGGCTGCTTTTTGCTGCTCCAATTAACAGCAGCACTCCCAAAAGATAACATGAAGCCACTCGTAGATCTCCTATCAACAATGCTACTTGCCCAATCTGCATCTGTATACCCATACAATGCTAATGGTGCATCTGCTGCATAGAACAATGTGGAGTCAAGAGTACCTTGCACATACCTAAGTGTGCATCGTACTCCATCCAAATGTGGCTTCCTCGGAAGCTGCATGAACTGACTCTCCAAGCCTACTTTGTAGCTCAAGTCTGGCCTCGTGATAGTCAAGTAGATTAGACTACCCACAATCTTCCTGTACATGTTGACATCCTCAACAACATCACCCTTCTCTGCACTCAGCTTTGCATTCACATCCAAGGGAATAGAAATTGGCTCACAATCAGCCATACCATACTTTGACAACATGTCCAAAGCATACTGTCTCTGTGATAGCCATACACCCTCTGGAGTCCTGATCACTTCAATCCCAAGAAAGTAGCGCAACTCGCCTAAATCTTTCATTTCAAACTCCTGTTTGAGAAGACCCTTCACATGGTCAATCTCCATAGCATTGTCACCAACAATAATAAGGTCATCTACATATATGGTAATGACCACAATCCCCACATCACTCTCACGTACATAGAGTGAATGATCAGTAGGAGCTCTCCTAAAACCAATACTGACAAGATACTTGGCAATCCTGTCATACCATGCTCTAGAGCCCTGCTTCAAACCATACAAAGCTTTGGGAAGTCTGCATACATAATCTGGGTAACCTGGATCGACATAACCAGGTGGCTGATCCATATACACTTCCTCTTGCAAATCACCATTCAATAAGGCATTCTTTACATCCATTTGATGCATAATCCATCCTCTAGATGCAGCCACTGCTATGACATCTCTCACAATCGTCATCTTTGCCACTGGAGCAAAGGTCTCCTCATAGTCTATGCCATACGTCTGTGCATAACCCTTTGCGACCAGCCTTGCCTTGTGACGCTCAATGTTACCATAAGCCTTATGCTTGGTTCTATACACCCATTTACAGCCAATAGCTTTCTTGCCACTTGGCAATGGCACCAACTCCCATGTGTCGTTTGCTTCCAATGCAGCCATCTCTTCATTCATTGCATCATCCCAATGCACATTTCCAACTGCATCCTCAAAACATGTGGGCTCCACATCCTGTATCACCTTAGCCATGTAGGCTTGGTGATGCGCTAGATACCCATCATAAGTCAATTTCTGAACTGGATTTCTGAATCTATTAGATCTGCGCGGTCCTGGGTCACTCCTTTGCCCTCTAGCATCTTCTTGTACTTTCCTTACACCAGGTGTCCTGACAGTCGGAATTCCAAATTCCTCATCAAGACTTTGTTCAGAACCATCTGAATCCATGTCTACATGTGAAAAACCTGATGATGCATCAGCCATAAAGGGAGGTTCATCAACCTTTTCCTTTCCTTTTCGTGGTACATTCCTTGTACCTGTTGGTGGAGTAACCTGCGTACGTAGTCTACCATTCCATGGTTTCTCAACAGAGCCACGAGAAGAGGACTCTTGTGTTCCACTCAAAACCTGTGACTGTGGCCTCACATTTTGTACAACCACATCATCTTTTACATCAGCCCCAATAGTGCCATGTGCATTACTGTATCAGCTGCTCATCTCATCAAAGACTACATCTTTGCTCACTCGTAATTCTCGTGTAGTAGGATTGTAGCACCTGTACCGCTTTTGTTCAAGGGAATATCCCACAAGAATACATTTCTCTACTTTAGGATCCAATTTCCTACGCAACTCATCTGGTACATGCACGTAAGCTATGCAGCCAAACACTTTCAAGTGTGCCAAATCAGGCTTTGTACCTGTAAACTTTTCCTTAGGTGTTACATCATGCACCGCAGCTGTAGGTGTCCTGTTCATAATGTACACAGCTGTATTTACGGATTCAGCCCAGAAATGATGAGGCATGCTCTTCTCATTCATCAATGCACGTGCAACCTCTGCAATGTGTGTAAGGTCTCCGACCCAGAGCTAAAAGAGCATCATTGTACCATGAAATGATCATAATGGAAAAAGTTACTATTTTTAGCAGTTTTCCAGATTCTGTTAGTGCCATGATGTTTAGAATGCTATAAAGCTTCAAAATGTGAATTAAAATAATTTTTGTGAAAAATTTCCAAAAATAGTAAGTTTTTGGTCACCCGAACCGTCCAGTCTCGACCGTCTCGAAAATCTGCACCCGTACCCCAAATTTGAAAAAAATGCATTTTCGGACCCCGAGGGCTGCTAAATATGGCAGATACTCGGGCCAGTACGCCTTAGTTAGAGCTTCGTATGGCAATTTACGGCATCAAAATCCGATTCGTATGACCCGTTTTAGCCTAGAACCAAATTTCCTAAAAATTATCCGGGGAGGCACCGGGGGCCCGGGACTGTGTGGGAACAGGTCCCAGGCCACTCCAGATCAGCTTTAGCAGCTAGGGGGTGCCCTCTTGCTTTGTGGGAGTCATGGGAAAGCTACCAAGCCTGCAACTCAGTCTCAGAACCAGTTAACCAAGCCAACCTGACACTTGGTGGGCAGAGAACTGGACTTGCCATGCTTAACTGGAGAAGCTCCAAGATGCATTTAGCAACCTAGATCGAATTTCAGCCTGTAGGAGCCTATTTAAAGACCTGCATACACACACACACACACACACACACACACACACACACACACACACACACACACACACACACACACACACACACACACTTATGATCACACACACACACACACAGTGCATACACACACACCCACATACATTGGGGAGGTGCTGCGGAATCACACACCTATTGAAGAAGAAGCTAGGAGGGAGGTGCTGCCGAATTTTCATCTCAAGAGGCTCGATTAGATCAGAAAATCCAGAAGATTACCAGCTCTTAATCACGGTAACGACAGTTTAATTAATGCCATCTATGAATCTTTTTCTCTACCATCTAAATCCCTTGTCTATTATGCTTATTCCTAGTCAAAAATCTCTATGACTACTCTCTAAATTCTCCTTGTTCGTACTCTATTATGTAATCATCATTCCATAGCTGAATTATCAGCCATTCTTCACTCTCGATTAATGATTAGAGCATAATTATTAGAATCTTCTCTCTCTAGATAGCATAGTAATTAATCGGTAAGCTAGTATTTGTGCAGATTGAAGAGAATCACTATTGTAATCACTCATTAACATTGTAGCTTAATTAAATTCATTTCTCTTATGCATTAAGACGTAATTAAGGAGAAATTAATCCGTCAATAAGTTTCTAAGAATTGGTTTTTCCTCACACATATGCATAGGGTAAATCTGCATCATCTAATTGCTAGGAAATAGTTTAATCATACTTAATCCAATTCTCTGGTAATTCCAATAGTGAAATCCTAATTATTCTTGATCATGTAAGCCGAATAATTATCTTAGAGCCGGTTCCCATAGGATTATGTGCCATCCTTAATGATTGCTTTATGAAAGAAATCTAGACTCTCATATAGGAGGGATTAATTGATGTCACTAA
The DNA here is from genome assembly GCF_014529385.1 of Adiantum capillus-veneris. Taxonomy (NCBI): domain Eukaryota; kingdom Viridiplantae; phylum Streptophyta; class Polypodiopsida; order Polypodiales; family Pteridaceae; genus Adiantum; species Adiantum capillus-veneris. The sequence continues at coordinate 139,819,242 of NC_140956.1, forward strand.
TCTACCCATTGGACTGTTATGATGCTGTGAACCTTAGCTCTTTCTCCAAGCTAATCATTTAAAGTAGTGAGAAATGGCCCCGGTTAAGAGGACGCGCTTCGGTGGTGCCCATGATCGCGAAGCAGGAACGAGCAATGTCAACGGGAAGGGGAAGGCTCCCATGGACGAGCAAATACCGGCCATCTCACGAGCTATTGACGAGGAAATGGAAGAGGTAGGAACCAATTTCTATTCAAGTTGTTTAATTAACATTGCATATGATTAGTTAGGAATGAACATATCCCCGAACATGTTGGAGAAATCCGACAGAAACCTCGGCATTGAATGCATAGTACATTTAAGTATAAAGTAGGAAAGAAATGATTGATGGGTATGCTCTTTGCAAGAGGAAAGAATGTTTGCTAGGGAAAATTTAGCTCGACATGTTCATTTTATTTCCAATGTTGAATCAGTCCTGACCCCCCTACTGATCACAGGGGATAGAGTTCTTCGTTAGGACTCTTGAATCCACGACTTGCTTTTTATGCGGTGGATACCCACGACTTGCTTTCTATGCGGTGGGAACCCACGTCTTGCTTTCTATGCGGTGGGAGTGTCCACGACGTGCTTTCTATGCGGTGGACATACCTAGTTGTATGGGCAGCTAGGCGACAACGGGAGGAGTGAACTCTCGTTGGAGGGGGGATGTTGTACCTCCAGGACATTGGAATTTCTATGAATAAGTTTGAGTATAATTTTTACTAGAATTCTGTCTTGGTGTTGTTTGCAATACTGGTTGAAGGGCTGTTTTAACGAACCATGTGATTCGGAATTAAACAAGTAATATTTATGTTGAACAACCTTTGTGGTAGTAATTAGGTCACACGATGAAGTGTGAGTGTGGGGGTGGAAAGTGGGGGCTTGGCTCGGGTTACCAATACCTACGAGATGGGTGGGTGGTCCCGATTGGTCGGGAACTCTCTGTCCCCATAGTGCTAACTCGATATTGGTATTACTCATTGCCCCTAGAGCGGCGAATCCTCGAGAGTACGTGCCTCTGAAACATGGGGAAAAAGGCACTCGGGGTTTCTCTCCTCTTGGAAGGTGGGTCTTAGGATCGCTAGATAGTTAAGTACGCTTCCCCTGCGAGGTGGAGCTAGATCTCGTTGCTAGTAGGCTCGAACTCGACTCACTTTGTGATGAGAGATCGTCCGCTAGTTGAACCCTGAACCATTTTGTTTGCTTCCGCTATAGATCTAGTGGCCACCAGGTTTACCATCAGATCCGTTGTTTGATACGACGGGGTGGGGACCTCACACCTGGTATCAGAGCCTAGGTTAGGCTGGGAAAATAAAGTCGTATTGTTTGAACATTTAAAAGGAACTGAAAGTATATAGGTAGTTGATCCAAATTCCTTGCATTGGTGTTGCAGGAAGACCCCGTGCTCGAATATCGAAAGTTCCAAGTGTTTGAGCTTATTTATGAGCAAGCTCGAAGATCCTCCGTTTACCAGTTCAGGCGAGATGTCATGGAGATACTGTTGAAGGCTTATACGCCACACTCCACTCGTATTGATAAAGGATGGGAACTTGATTGGACATTTCCAGGAGGGGTTTACTACATCAATGCTCGGAAGCTAGGATGCCTGGCTACCGACTTGAAGAAGATACGTTGGGGAGAAGAGTTGAGAATGATAGAGATATTCTACTTGGTGCCCACACGATTGGACCAGACTGTTTCGGGCAACTCCAACCAAACCATCAACGACTGGCTCTTGGAGAAGGTCACCAATGTGATTCCAGCAAACCGAGTCAAAACCTTTGGATTACTGAAAGCGGAACTCCGGCCCGATATCTTAGTTTATTATCCCCTCAAGAATGTGTATAAGAACTATTACACGAATGAAGTAGTGCATCATGTCAATACCATTTCCTAGGCGTATGCTATACGCGAAGCCATAAAGCCATGTAATAAGCGGTCATCAGTCATTCTAAACCTTGAGGAGTTTCGATTGTAATAAATTTCCATCAATAAAGTGCTTTTTGTCTCTGAATCTCTGTCTCCTGATAAAGTAGAATCTTGAATTTTATTTAAAGTCTCGTGTCTATTTTGAAATCCAAGTAATGGTATCAAGAATTTCGTATAACCCATGTAGGCACCGCCTGTTGCTCTGTACTCGGCAGCGCAAGAGAAGAAGCTTCTCCTCAAGCAAGCCCAACCTCCGATCTTTAAGGGCGAGGGGGCAAATGTGGAGAGAGATGCGGAAGTATGGATGGAAGCCATGGACGATTACTTTGAAGCTGCAAGGACCCAACCCGTAAATCAGACCATGCTTGCGATGTTCCGCTTGACTGGCGATGCCAAGATATGGTGGAAGCAACATTGCAGAGACCTGGACATTAAAGGATCTTCCCAATCTTGGGAAGACATCAAAGCTGCGATAATGGGGTGTTATTTACCACCTGCTTATAGGACCTTGAGAATGAATGAATTCTTTTCACTTTGGCAGCTGAATTCAATGGTCGAAGAATACTATGCAAAGTTTGTCACTCTTCGGAGATATGCTCCTAAGATGACCTTGGAACAACAGGTGGCAAGGTTCTGTCAAGGACTAATCGATCCCTTGAACACTCGGTTGGAGGCTCTCAGGCCGTCAACACTACAGGATGCCTTGTTGAGGGCTAAACCTCTAGCTCTCGAAGTACAAAAGGCTAATCAGAATAGGAGGAATCATTGGGCAAAGAGGGCAAGGAACACTGCTTGGGACAACAGACCAGCCAACCAAACCTATAACCAGCGCCCTATTGTGGCTACCACCACAACCATGGAGTTCCCTGATGTTCGATGCTATGGTTGCGGCGAGCATGGACACTACAGATCCAATTGCCCCATGAACATTCATGCAACCAACGCCAATGCCATACCCTTGAATACCCGTGGCGTGGCCAAGCTAATGAAAGAGGAGGACGCGGAAGAATGAACAGAGGGCGAGGGCGTGGAGCTACCGCTAGAGTGAATGCCGCAGTAGTTCAACCAACAGTGGGTGATGAATCAGTGGAGAGAGCAACCCTACATGCTGCAATTGACAATCCCAATGGTTGCGAGCAATACGCAGTCATTCATACGCCAGGATCTCTTAGAGGTGAACAAGTTAACTTCCTTATAGATTGTGGCAGTACTCTTTCATTTCTTTCACCCAGATGCATGAGAAAGCTTAAGCTAGATAAGTATCCGTCAAGCAAGCTAGTTGTCGAGTTAGCAAACGGCAAGGAGGTAGTATCTCAACACTCTGCAGGAAAAATTGACCTCGATTTAGGGGGACACCCAACTTCTGCCCAATTTCGAACCCTACCCTTAGGATTCTTTGATGGGATACTAGGGATGGACTGGTTAAAGCAAAATAAGGCCCATATCCATTGTGCACAAGGAAACTTTACATTTACAGATAACTTGGGTAATGAAGCCTTAATCCAGGGGGAAAATGGGAGACCTAAGGCTACTCTAGTTAAGGCCAGCAGACTTTTGAAGGGACTAAGGAAGGGTCAACAAATATATGCAGTTAAACTAAACAAGGTGGACCAATCAGATACCTCACTTCGACCAAACTAGTTGAGAGAGTATGATGATGTATTCCCCGAAGACCTTACGAATCTTCCACCACACAGAGAGGTAGATCATGAGATTGAGACTATCCCTGTGTGTGAACCTATCTCAAAAAGACCTTATAAAATGTCACTTCCAGAGGCCATCGAACTCAAAGAACAACTTAGGCAACTCATTGAGCAAGGATTCATCTGACCCAGTACTTCTCCTTGGGGTGCTCCAGTTCTTTTCCAAAAGAAGAAGGATGGGACCTTAAGGCTATGCATAGACTATCGTGGACTGAACCAGGTAACTGTCAAGAACAAGTATCCAATTCCAAGGATTGACGAACTTTTGGACAGACTCCACGGCGCCAAAATATTTACAAAGATAGATCTAAGGTCAGGATATTACCAAATCAGGATCAAGGAATCAGATATTCCGAAGACAGCTTTCAATACTAGGTATGGGCACTATGAATTCACAGTAATGTCTTTTGGTCTAACAAATGCTCCTGCAAGCTTCAACCGACTTATGTAGGATATTTTCAGACCTTACCTCGATGATTTTGTCTTGGTTTTCTTTGATGACATTCTGATCTATTCCAAAGACGAGGCAGATCACGAAGAACATGTTCGCAAAGTACTTGATCTTCTTCGAAAACACCAACTTTACGCTAAGGAGAGCAAGTGCACTTTTTGCTCACCAAAGGTCAACTATCTTGGATTTGTCATTTCGGCTGAAGGGATTTCAGTGGACCTAGACAAAGTCAAGGACATCGTTGACTGGCCTCAACCATCCATTGTCAGCGAGGTAAGGGGATTTCTTGGAATAACGGGATGGTACATGATTTTTGTCAAGGATTATGCACGTATTGCTGAACCTTTGACGGAACTCCTGAAGAAAGGAACGAGGATCGATTGGAAGACCAAGCACGAGTCTAGCTTTGCTAAGCTAAAAGAGTTCTTGGTCTCAGCTCCTTTTTTAAGGCTTCCAGACTCCAGTAAAGAATTTGAAGTAGCGACAGACGCTAGTAAGTCTGCTCTAGGCGGAGTTCTTACTCAAGAAGGAAGACCGGTGGCGTATACTTCACGAAAGCTGAAGGATCATGAGAAGAATTATCCCACTCATGATCTGGAACTTTTAGCAGTTATTCATGCACTGAAGTTATGGAGACTGTTCTATTATCAAAGGATATCTTTACTTTAGATAAGGGATATATGTACCTAAGTAGTTAGAATAAAATTTGCCCAGATATACTCTTGAGATGAGGACATGTCAAATTCTTCACGTTGGGGAGGATGTAAGGTCTCCGACCCAGAGCTAAAAGAGCATCATTGTACCATGAAATGATCATAATGAAAAAAGTTACTATTTTTAGTAGTTTTCCAGATTCTGTCAGTGCCATGATGTTTAGAATGTTATAAAGCTTCAAAATTTGAATTAAAATAATTTTTGTGAAAAATTTCCAAAAACAGTAAGTTTTTGGTCACCCGAACCGTCCAGTCTCGACCGTCTCGAAAATCTGCACCCGTACCCTGAATTTGAAAAAAATGCATTTTCGGACCCCGGGGGCTGCTAAATATGGCAGATACTCGGGCCAGTACGCCTTAGTTAGAGCTTCGTATGGCAATTTACGGCATCAAAATCCGATTCGTATGACCCATACCAAATTTCCTAAAAATTGTCCGGGGAGGCACCGGGGGCCCGGGACTTTGTGGGAACAGGTCCTAGGCCACTCCAGATCAGCTTTAGCAGCTAGGGGGCGCCCTCTTGCTTTGTGGGAGTCTTGGGAAAGCTGCCAAGCCTGCAACTCAGTCTCAGAACTAGTTAACCAAGCCAACCTGACACTTGGTGGGCAGAGAACTGGACTTGCCATGCTTAACTGGAGAAGCTCCCAGATGCATTTAGCAACCCAGATCGAATTTCAGCCTGTAGGAGCCTATTTAAAGACCTGCATACACACACACACACACACACACACACACTTATGATCACACACACACACACAGTGCATACACACACACCCACATACATTGGGGAGGTGCTGCCGAATCACACACCTATTGAAGAAGAAGCTAGGAGGGAGGTGCTGCCGAATTTTCATCTCAAGATGCTCGATTAGATCAGAAAATCCAGAAGATTACCAGCTCTTAATCACGGTAACGACAGTTTAATTAATGCCATCTGTGAATCTTTTTCTCTACCATCTAAATCCCTTGTCTATAATGCTTATTCCTAGTCAAAAATCTCTATGACTACTCTCTAAATTCTCCTTGTTCGTACTCTATTATGTAATCATCATTCCATAGCTGAATTATCAGCCATTCTTCACTCTCGATTAATGATTAGAGCATAATTATCAGAATCTTCTCTCTCTAGATAGCATAGTAATTAATCGGTAAGCTAGTATTTGTGCAGATTGAAGAGAATCACTATTGTAATCACTCATTAACATTGTAGCTTAATTAAATTCATTTCTCTTATGCATTAAGACGTAATTAAGGAGAAATTAATCCATCAATAAGTCTCTAAGAATTGGTTTTTCCTCACACATATGCATAGGGTAAATCTGCATCATCTAATTGCTAGGAAATAGTTTAATCATACTTAATCCAATTCTCTGGTAATTCCAATAGTGAAATCCTAATTCTCTGGTATCTCTACCTTATTTACTATCTCTACATGTAAATACTGAACTTTTACTGAGGCATCAATGTTTGTAACACAATTCCTACCCAACCTATATCAACTTTGCCAGCTACAATACATGGTAGAAAAGTTTTCACAAAATTGTACAATCTTGGGCTTCACTTTAAGTTTGGATATGTGCGTTCACGGCTAAGAGCATTGTAGACATGTACTTTGCTCAGTACGGGTTGATGTATGAACATGTTTTCATTTTGGCTCAATCCAAGAACTCTCAAGAAAATGAAGTACAAGTGCTTGCAAGCCAAATAAGATTTTTTCTATACCCCTCAAAGGATGGTTCATGAGTCACTTTACTATATGCCACAATATTTTGTCCAGATCTTTTACCACCACTAGGGGTGCCACTGCATGTCACACGACTACCAATAGGGGCTCCAATATGAATGAGTAAAGATTGTGGCATTTCATGTTTATCTATCACCTCTCTCTCTCTCTCTCTCTCGTCATCTTGCTCATGCCCTCTCTCTAACTGTCTTTTCTAACCGCCACCTTCTCTCTCTCTCTCTCTCTCTCTCTCTCTCTCTCTCTCTCTTGGTTATGCATGGGCCAAGGGGCTAACACATGGTGATCCCTGCTATTTGTCTTCTAATGAAGATGGGAATGAATTCATCACATTGTGGGAGAGATGGTGAAGCATTTACAGTAGTTCAAGGAAGGTTTCTTGGCGGAGTGCGGGAGAGTTAGAGCATCTTCTCGATGCAATTTTCACTCTGTTTTGCACAAGCAGCGAAACAGTAAATATTGTTGCGCTGCAGGATGACTTGGATCCAACTGGTTCAAAAATTTTCACAGGAAAAATTGACGCATTACCCAGTGCGCTGGAGTGGACAGATCCCATGGCAAGACTTACACAATACAAGGGTGCAACCAGTCGGGTAACGAAGCCTAGGTTGAGCTAATTGTAGTAAAAAACACATTTCCTATGCATTGCGGCCTTTATTGCTGCAATGAGTCGTTGCAAACAACCACTACACCGTGTTGAGCATGCAATGTTGTTTTACTGCTCTTCCAAGATACACAACCATTCAGGTGATGCTACTGTGTGTTTGACACATTGCATTCAACACATAATTTTCTTTGTATTTTGTATAAGTGCTGCATAACAGGTGAGCACAAGGATGAAATCAGTTGCAGGGATTTTTGTGCGCTAGACCTGGTAGATGCAGCATCGAAGCAAAATCGCTTTGGGAGATTGCCTATTGCAGAATCACTGTGTGCAGTAGACGGTGGTTTCAGCATAGGGATGAAGGTGCAGGGTTTGTTCGAAGGCACACGCTTTACAAAGCAGTTTGAATTTCGAAAATGAGTAAATTTTCAACTTTTTAAGAGGTGATGCCCACACTCTTAACATGAAGCTCATGAATGATACAAGAATAAAATCTATATGTGTGGAAGATTAAATAAAATTCACTACAAAGCTCGCCGTCAACACCATTCTAGAATAATTTAATGTGCAAATTGCATGTCTCAAAATGTTGTGAACGTGAAATGAAGGCATGGGAAAAAGTGTAGGCCACTTTGTATTTTTTGTGGGGAAAATAATTACAAATGAGAAAAATGTTGCAATAAGCCGTCATCACAATGCGGGCATGATGATCACAAAGCCCGACATTGTTCATTAACATTATTGGAGCAATATTACATTTTTGAGCATGAAATTGTACAAAATTGTTTGCATAAACCCAAAGCATGGGTAGACGATTTTGTTGGTGCAGTAGAAAAAGCATATTTGTTGTTTTATAAGCATGGTGACAATACCTCTCGCACTCATAGGCATTTGAACTTGCTAAAGGAGTTGCACAAAAATGCAAAGCATTTTCATGAGTTGCTTGGAAAAAAAGGTTTCTAAAGAAACTGCTGAGAGCTTGGCATGTTGTAGCCAAAGAAGGGGATGAAAATGATGACGACCATGATGAACATGGGAATGGTAGGAATGAGATGGAGACTGAAGTGAACAGAGAGGACCCTATGAGCCAAAAGAGCCAAGGAGAGTCCTCGAGTAGCTCCATACTCATATCTTGCACCATTAAACAAAGCATTTTGGGTCAAACTCCATCGGTTTTTGATGGAGAATTGCATAGTTTTGATGTCGTAAAAGAGGATGATGATAACATAGATTTGTTTGTTGATTATCATGAGATGAATCAGGAAATTATTTTTTGCAACTCTAAAGTAAATGAATCCATTGATGAGCTTTGTGATGAAGCATTGAAGAAAAATCATGATGAAAATGATGAACTCTCAATTCTTAATGATGAAGAAGATGATGTCATCAATGCTTTTGTGAATTCTCTTGCACTAGGAGAAGATTTTTGTGTTTCTCATGATGTTGAAATGGCAACAACTAACCAAAATGAATTTCTTCTTGATGAAATGTCCAAACATGAGAAACAAATTGTGATCTATGTGAAGCAACCTATTTCACAAATTGATGCTATGCTAAATGAATGTTTTCTTGAGGCAATGTTGTGTGATGGGATATGTGTATTTATCCACACAATTAGTGCCTATATAAAGCATGATGGGGCTTGTATGCTTATCCATGCTAAGAAAGGTGATGATGTTGTGATTTTGGGCAAACTAATGCTTATTTTTGTGCATGATGATGCAAAGATGCTATGCCTTTTTCTCATTGTAAGCCTAGAACCAGATCATGTTTGGTGGTTTGAAGTCCAAATTGCATTAAGGAATGAAGTTTCTCTTTGCAAAAATAACATGGAGCTAATGTTATTGGATTTCAATGTGCTTGTTGAAATAATGCCTTTACAAATTGAAGCCAAAGCTCACAATGTTTTTGAAGAAGTGTTTGTCAAAGCAAAGGATTTTTTGCTGAATAATTTTGATCCTTGTTCGCAAAACAATGAAGCTTATTTTGAAGTGATTGGCTCAAAGATGGAATCTACTCAATGGAGTGGAGATTTTTTGATTACTTTATGGTTCTACAAGTTTGTTTTGTATGAGCTCTCATGGATGTTGATTTACTTGATGGGTTCCCAGCCCTGGCATGTTGCCAATAAATGGTGCACTTGTATTCACATTTTTTATAAGAAGGCACACGATACCCGGTTTGGTAATTGTAATGCAATATATAGATTTGGGAAGTGTATTTGTGCATCTTGGATTAAGTTTTGGGCACTGTGCTTTGCATTTTCTAAATGCTTGGAGGGAAAAAGGGAGGTGTTTCATGAAATATTGTGGCGTATATGTGTACCTTGGAGTAGACTCCAGGCACTGCACTTTGCACCATGGTATTCTATGAGCACAGATTTTTTGGATCAAGGGAATTTTGTGATTTGAGTTAGATTTTTGTGCCAAAAATCTTACCACCGGACTGTGCCAAGTGTTGAACCGTAAATGTGCACTATTCCCTAGGCTAGCACTAAGGTCTAGGATAATTAAAGGGTTGCCTAGGAGGAGGCACCAAAGGGCATGGGAAAGCTATAAATTTACATTGTAATCTTAAGCATCAATATGAATGAGTAAAGATTGTGGCATTTCATGTTGATCTATCTCCTGTCTCTTGTCATCTTGCTCACGCCCTCTCTCTAGCTATCTTTTCTAACCGCCACCTTCTCTCTCTCTCTCTCTCTTGATTATGCATGGGTCAAGGGGCTAAGACAAAATATGCACTGATTGCTAGTATACAACCAGATCTAAGGTTCATATAGACTTGTGAAACCTTGCATAGAGTACTTACCGTCGGATGGACTTGTTGTCAACTTCTTCTACTCGACTTGATTGAAACTTATATCAAGCTTTCAATTCCTTGTCTGCAACCTGATTCATGTATCAGTTTTAATCAAGTTAGCTATTCTTTCACAAAGACTGTACCATTTTTGCTAAATATTGTGACTGGTCTATGTGTATCACTTCAAATGGAGCTAAGTGAGTAAGCAATTGAGACTTTCAGATTCTACTTTTTCGAAAAAGCCAAATGACTAATCTGCAACCTCAAATTGAGTGAACGTATACCAATTTGGATCCGATTGAACCCAAAATTGCCCGGTGGCCTTGTACTATGTTGGTCTAACACTGTACAAGTTCAAAAGTCAAAAATTTTGTCTCTGTATGTCAATAGTGAATAATTGTGATAATTTAATTTTCTTAGTTTTTGTACTTTTTGGCTTGATTTGCCAAGTATGCAGCTTGTTAAGACCTCTGGACAAGTTTCACTAAGTTTGAACAAACTTTGTTCAAGTTATCAACTGTTTTGTGTCCCCGCAGACTCAGTTTTCAAGAATCTGGCTTAAGTTCGACTTTTGTTCCAATTTTCATCAAAATTGATTTGTGTGGTCTACTTGATATGCTTCACCTTGTGGTATGCTCAAATGTGAAAAAATGTTCAATTTTGTAGCAGATGTAGATAATAGCGATTATTTACTCCTACTATTTTTTGCAAGTTTTTGTCACAATCTTGACATAGGTCTGTTAAGCAGCCTAATTTAAGCTCCCTAGCCAAGTTTCATCAAGTTTGGATAGTTTCTATTCAAATGGTCAATAGTTTTGTGTTTGCACATTCACTTTGCAAATTTGGCCACAATTCTCAATCCAATGATCCAAATCTTACCAAAGTTGATTTGTGGGCTTAATACAACATGATAAAACTAGTGGTATGCTGACTTGGTCAAAAAAGTTGAAAACTAGGATATAAGTAAATAATGGTGATTATTTACTTCTGGCAAATTTTTGCATCTTTTTGGTCAACTGAGCATGTACACTTGTTTTTCACATCAATATAAGCCTATAAGTCAAGTTTCACTTGGTTTGAACAAAAGTTTTCTAATTTACACTCAAGTTCTCGAAAGTTAGTACATAATTCAATTTTTACCCAATTTTTAGTTAGTTTGGTGATCCAAATTCTATGAGCCTTTACAAAAGATGTTTGTACACATGCATACAGTCTCTGGTATCAACCTTGGTTAGTTTAGAGCTGAAAGTAAATAATCACGATTATTTAGTTTAGGCCTAAAATGAACACTTTTGAAAGTTTTTCACTGGACAGTCTTTTCATGAGCTATTTTAAGACTCAGAGTTAAGTCAAAACTTAATTTGGCCTAAAATGTTAAGAAAAAGTAAATAATATGAGTTTTTGCAAACTCTTCAAATCTTTACCTCAATGCGTCCTTGAGCTTACCCACTAGTTCATACAACTTTTAAAGCATACTCTCCAATCGGATTCAGTGGTTGACAGTCTTCTATTGTTATTTCTAGCCGCAGACCTGAAATTTTGCAGTCTCACATAAACATTCACAATTGATTCTTTTGGAGAGATCAATATTCTGAGATTCCACCTTGTATTCTACTTACCCTACTCCTAGATTCTACTATAATAGGGTTGTGAAAAGTGTCAACAAACACTCGTTTTCTTGTTTTTTATGGTTTTCTGAGCCTTGATCTTGAGACTTGTCTCGTCATCAATCATTCTCAAAATCCTAATCTAATTCTACAATCCTACAGTTCTAAAAGGTACTTAGCAAGTACAATCTACTTTCAAGCTACCTCTACATAGCAAAAGACGACAATCTTAAGCTATGTGGTTTTAAAAAGATAGTTTTGACTCTAGGAGATCCTAGGGGAAGTTAAAAGATAACTTCACAAGACGCTCTTGTTTTTCGCTAGTTTAGGTCTCTTCAATCCTCGGAAACGATGCCAAATGTGGGACGGGTGTCTAATCTCACTCCTATCTTATTGCAGACATAGCGAGAACCACGAATATAATTGTCAATTCATGGGATGAAGCTTGCATAGAGGCTACAAGAGGTTTTCAATCTCTTGGAAAAAAACAAACAACTTGTATCTAACTCAAGCTACACTCAAATAACAGAAATCACCAAAAGCTAATCGCTCATCGACAAATAGATCACATATGTTATAGCATCAAACGACATCCAAACATAATGAAACTTATAGGACATGTTTACAAGAACTAAGCACACATGCTTATGGTCTCAAATCTCACTTTAGGTCAAGTGCAAAAATCGCGGTTATTAAGAGCATTGAGTTTTTGACCTAGTCGTTTTCGACCCAGAAAGCATCTAAATGCTTGGCAATGATGCCCCAATACTCCACCTATACTTAGTTTTTGATTTCAATGCTTAAATTCCTACTTACGATGAAATTAGGCCACGGGTTGATGATGCCAAAAGCTACAAAATACCGTAAAATGCTTACACCAATGCGTAGAGCTATTATTTACGATTGCAGCGCAACATACACAATTGCAATGTGACAACTGAGGAAGGAGTAGGAAGCGCGGGAAGGAGATAAGTAAGGTATGTTTCTATTATCCAAAACTTATGAAAAACTTATAAAAATTGGCTTTTATAGCTTAGCCAAGGTTTTTGGTGGTCAAAACTAATAATCTGTGAGCTCTAACCAAAGACAGGTTGATACAATCTGGAAGCTTGTAGCCCCAGCTTATCAATTACAATTTTTATCCAAAAAGTAGGAGTTACAATATTCCCGATCCGTCTAAATAGTAATTGTTTTTACACTGAAAGCTCTGAAAAAAGATATCCGAGTTAGCTTGCTGCTAACTCGGATATCATTTTGCTAGCACAATTTACTAGATTTTTGTGTCAAGTGAAGTGGTGTAACAGATTTTAGAGATATTTAGCTCATGTTTGTACACCACTCACAAAGCTTACAAAGAAAGATGCAGTATTTGTATGGGGTGAAGTGCAGGATAGAGCATTCAAGATTTTGAAGAAGATGTTGACAGTAGCACCAATTTTAACTGTTCCTGATTGGAAATTACCATTCCATATTTTTGTGGATGCATCTCATGTGGCAGTGGGTGTAGCATTGATGTAAGAAACCAGAAGAGGTTGGTTTAGACCAATTTATTATGCAAGCAGAGTATTGACACCTGTAGAGAAGAATTACACAGTGACTAAGAGAAGATGTTTGGGAATGATCTACGCATTGCAAAAATTTAGACATTATCTTTTAGCCAATAGGACAATCTTCCTTGTAGATCATCAGGCCCTTATTTATTTGGTGAACAAACCACATCTGTCAGGAAGATTGGCGAGAAGGATACTGATTTTTCAAGAATTTAAATATGTGGTAATTTGTATACTCCTGATAGACTTCATGTTTTGGCTGACTATCTCAGTAGATTGGAAACAAATGAGTCAGATCCTTCAGGTGTCCCTTATCAATTACCAGATTCAGAATTATTTTTATTTCAGGTGACTGACCAATTAGGGGATTGGTAGGATGACATGTTTCGGCTTTTGATTGAAGGGGTGTTGATACAATGACCAAAGATCACAGGAAGAGAATGGCATTGAAGAGTAAACCATTTATAGTTATTGCATGGCTTTGATATGAGAGAGGAATTGATTAGGTGATAAGAAGAAGTGTTCCTCAATTTGAGCATAAGGCAGTACAGGTAGAGGCTCATGCATGTAATGCAGGGGGACATTTTTTAGGAGAGGTAACTGCAAGAAACATATTCCATGCAAGTAATGCACAAGGACGTTTTTCAGGAGAGGTAATTGCAAGAAAAATATTCCAAGTAGGACTTTGGTGGCCAACAGTAATCAAGGATGCTCAGAAGTTCAGTAAGAACTACTTGTTCAGTAAGAGAGGGTAGATCACTGAATGTGGATAGAATTCCATAACAACCTATTTTGCCTTTTGAACCATTCCAGAGGTGGGGGTTGGATTTTGTTGGTCCAATCAAACCACCTGCAAGATTTACATAGAAAAGATATATATTGGTTGCAACTGACTATTGTACAAAGTGGGTGGATGCAGTGGTTTTGAGAGATAATAAAGCAAAAAGTGTAGCCAAATTTTTGTACAGAAACATCATGACCAGGTTTGGCTGTCCTAGTGAGCTAGTTTCTGATTAGGGAGGACATTTTATCAGCAAGATGATTAATAGATTGAATGAACTGCATATGATATTACATAAGAAGTCAAAAATGTACTATCCCCATGCCAATGGACAAGAAAAGAGTACTAAAAAGATTTTGGTCAGGATCATTGAGAAGCTGGTTAATCAAAACAGGACAGAGTGGGATGAGAAATTGGATTCAGCACTATGGGCTTTTAGAATAGCATATAAAATGACTATTTGCAGGACACCATTTAAGTTGGTGTATGGGTTAGAAGCAGTGGTACCAATGGAATTTATAGTTCCAAGTCTCAAGGTTGTAGTCCAAGAAAACTTATCCCCTAAAGAGTCAGTTAGTTTACAGGAAGGAGACTTTATTGAGGTTGGAAGAGGAAAGAATCCATAGCCAGTATTGCAGATATTATTCAACAAAGAAGATAAGCTTGGATTAGCAGAAATATCAAGTTCAAATTTTTCTTCAAGTGATTGGGTGTTGGTCTATAACAGTAAGTTAGGATTGAGGCCAGGTAAACTCAAACTCAGGTGTGTGGGGCCATTTCATATAGTCAAGCCAGTGGGGCCAAACACTTTCATACTATCTAATCAAGAAGGTAAAATAAATGAAAAGCCAATCAATGGATTCTGACTTAAAGCATTTTTTGGACAAATCATCGAGAATCAAGGAGGACATCCTATTAATGATGAATTTTGGAGAGTGACTAGTTATGCATGTGAAGGGTTAACACGTAATCACCACCTTGTGTACAACAAGCTTGTGCATTTTACGAAGGGGGTGAAAATGTCAATAGTCCGCAACTCGTCTCCGAGTGCTGGTCTGCATACAAGAGAAGAGGAAGAGATTGCACCTACACTAATGCGATCGGCAAGGAAAACTTGCTAGCAAGGTCCGATGGTGCCAGATCTGAGTTCAGATGATGAGCCAGAAATGGTTACTCCTACTCGCATGGTAGAGCCTGTAAGGGATGGCATATTTATTTATTATACTTTTCTCGACTTTAGGTATGATTTAGAGCGCACTGAGGCAAATGATTTATGGCTTAGCAGTATTGATTTGCTTGATTTTTCAAGATTGCCTTGGGCAAGTTGGAGAAATCACCAAATGGCCTTAGTTTACTTGAAGCACCTACAGATGAATGATGGACAGGTTTTCAAACATGACTACTTGACTGAAGAGTTAGTTGCCAAGGTGTTTGACCTTTCTACTTTCTACTGCAGATGATAATGAAGTCAGTAAGGCAGCTGAAAAGGATATGACCAAGGCTTTTGGTCAGTCTCAAGGGGAAAGGCATTATTATCGGTTTACAGGCATGAAGAATTTAGTCAAACTTTAGCAGGTTAGATGGTTTATAGAGAGAGTCTTTTTGCTGGTGAAATCAGAATACATCAGTAGGGAAAACTAGGGCATTTTGTTGGCAGCTGAGAGTGGTAGGCAAATGGAATGGGCCACTATCTTATTTGATAGAATAAAGTTTAAAATTTACACAAAGCAAAAAAGGAAGGACAAAACTACTAAGGTTGGGCCTTAGCTAGCTGCTATCTTTCAATATGTCAATAACAAAAGTATTCTACAGGGGAAAATGTTTCAAATTCCAGCACAGATGTCTGAAGATGCAGGAAATACAGTGAGAAGGGAGAAAAGACAGAAGCTGCAATTTGATCATAGGTCTTTGCAAATGACTACAGATGTTCAAGACCTTTTATTTGCAGAATATTCACAACAAGAGTCTTTGGATGCAGTAAAGGATAAAATGGATAAAGAGTTTGGGGACTTATTTACAGACACTGCAATTGAATTTCCTCAATAATTGGGTCTTCTGTCATTTCTCAATAATTAGTTGAAGTTGAAGTGGATAGAACAGTTTAGGATAAAGTACCGGGAGCATTTTCAGTTGGAGTTACACACACTGATGACACAGGTGATCAACAACTACTAGAAGACCCATTGATGGAAATTGTTGAATTAATGACAAAAGACCCAATTATTGAGGTTACATTAATGGAAGCTGATGATGATGAGAATGCACAGTCACGTGCAGTGGCAAAAACTGAAGAAACAGGTGTTCAAGAGCAGTAACTTCATTTTGGTTGTCATGTTTTTATGTCAAGGGTTTTTTTGGGTTCTTACAATGTTTTGCAAACATTGCCCACTGGGTGTGCCAAGTGTTACAGGCATTGATGCCTCAGTAACAGTTCAGTATTTAGTTGTAGAGACAGTAACTAAGGTTGTAGCTTTGGGCTCTAAGGATGTATTTACACCAGTACTTTGGAAGTTATAACTAGAAGTTCATGTGAGGATAGAAAGGTTCTTCTTAGTTCTTGACACTGTCCTGCATTTCGACAGTTAGCTTTTCTCTTATGTAGTCACACTGCTCTTGGTGTTGGGTTGTTGTAAGCACTTATGGGTTCATGAACATTAAGTAATGTAGTGCCTTCTCTTCTTTTTTCATTGTGTTATTCAGTATTCTCTGATGCAGTAGTGTAGTGTAATATGCAGTTGTACTCTATAACTATACTGAAATACTATTAGGGCGGTTGACCCCTAACAAATTGGACCTTTGGCAGAGATATTTTGGATTATCTTGGGTTATACAACTTTTAATATCTCTTTTGGCTAGCACTAATCTTGATGTAAATTGATTTAGGTGTATACTTCTCCGAGAGAGAGAAGAACAAGAAGAAGAAGAAGAGGATTTTAACGTCGTAGGAAACTATCCCAAGAGACCTTAAAGATCTATCCGATGAGACTTGAACTCAAGACCTGTTATTCAAGAGGGAAATGTCATAACCAATCTACCACACTTGGGTGATAGAAAGGTTATACCTTTTTCCTCTTTTTATTCACACACACACACACACACACACACACACACACACACACACACACACACACACACACACACACACACACGAGAAGAAGAGGATTTTAATGTCGTAGGAAACTATCCCAAGAGACCTTAAAGATCTATCCGACGAGACTTGAACTCAAGACCTGTTATTCAAGAGGGAAATGGCATAACCAATCTACCACATTTGGGTGATAGAATTGTTATACCTTTTTCCTCTTTTTATTCACACACACACACACATGAGAAGAAGAGGATTTTAACGTCGTAGGAAACTATCCCAAGAGACCTTAAAGATCTATCCGACGAGACTTGAACTCAAGACCTGTTATTCAAGAGGGAAATGGCATAACCAATCTACCACACTTGGGTGATAGAAAGGTTAAACCTTTTTCCTCTTTTTATTCACACACACACACACACACACACACACACACACACACACACACACACACGAGAAGAAGAGGATTTTAACGTCGTAGGAAACTATCCCAAGAGACCTTAAATATCTATCCGACGAGACTTGAACTCAAGACCTGTTATTCAAGAGGGAAATGGCATAACCAATCTACCACACTTGGGTGATAGAAAGGTTATACCTTTTTCCTCTTTTTATTCACACACACACACACACACACACACACACACACACACACACACACGAGAAGAAGAGGATTTTAACGTCGTAGGAAACTATCCCAAGAGACCTTAAAGATCTATCCGACGAGACTTGAACTCAAGACCTGTTATTCAAGAGGGAAATGGCATAACCAATCTATCACACTTGGGTGATAGAAAGGTTATACCTTTTTCCTCTTTTTATTCACACACACACACACACACACACACACACACACACACACACACAAGAAGAAGAGGATTTTAACGTCGTAGGAAACTATCCCAAGAGACCTTAAAGATCTCTCCGACGAGACTTGAACTCAAGACTTGTTATTCAAGAGGGAAATGGCATAACCAATCTACCACACTTGGGTGAGAGAGAGAGAGAGAGAGAGAGAGAGAGAGAGAGAGAGAGAGAGAGAGAGAGAGAGAGAGAGAGAGAGAGAGAGAGAGAGGGATAGGTGGACAAGTAAGGGGTAAAGACAGACGGAGAGAGATAGAGAGATAAATAAATAAATAGATTTATTATCGTCCTCGAAGGTCAA
The DNA here is from genome assembly GCF_014529385.1 of Adiantum capillus-veneris. Taxonomy (NCBI): domain Eukaryota; kingdom Viridiplantae; phylum Streptophyta; class Polypodiopsida; order Polypodiales; family Pteridaceae; genus Adiantum; species Adiantum capillus-veneris. Next base: position 139,837,391 of record NC_140956.1, read on the forward strand.
ATATGACCTATGGGACCAAAGTTACATGTGTGATGTAGTATGTGTAGGGCTGATGAGTGACTCTCGATGCTCCAAAATTATGGTGATAATAGCCGCAATGGAGAGCCCACACTCTGGCTGGGAGAGGAAAGTGTGTAGGTCTAGTTCATGGCTGAAAATGTGAGAGAAGCAAGTTATAATGTGACCAAAAGCAAAGCACTCTAGTACTGTGTGGTAATCAAACTCTCAAACTTGCAATGAGCATAATGTGCACAGTCAATTTGACTCTTCTCCATTGCCTTAATGCCATGTCTTGCATCGAATGAAATGGGAGCTAAGCCGAATGACTGCGATAGTGCGTATCGTCGACAAGGGGATGGGCTCAAGCATTTATGTGTGAGTACGGTTTCCTCTTTCAGCGAAGAACATGGTTTTCTAGTTGGGGGCAACATGGGTAATGTAATGTATAAAGCGTGACCCTTTGAACTTCTCCCAAGCCGTAATACATTGGTGTTGTAGAAAAGCTTCATTCACTTGGGAGACAATTGAAGCATTGTAAGGTCCCAAACCTCGCCGACACCAAAAACGGGATGGTACCATTGACAGGCCTCGAACATGATGTTGAAAATCACAAACTTTTGGTAAGCTTGGAGGATATTTTCCTGTATTGATAGGGAAATTCTCATTTCACAATATATCATAATTAAAAATGCGATATAACTTGTGCCTATTTTTTTCAACTTTTACCCTCCTAAGGTCAGGACCTTATTAAACCATGCTCGGATACCACTTGTAAGGTCCCCAATTCCGCCGACACCAAAAACGGGATGGTACAATTGACAAGTCTCTAGGCCTGCTAAGTCAGAGTCCTTAAACAAGAAAAATTCCAGGGAATTCACCCTTACCATTGACAATGGTTTAGGTTTATAGCCCTAGAAAGAGACCAAGTCCTGTCTCGCAGTGGAAACGGGACTATAAAAAAAGAAATTCCAGCCCTATAGCTTCATCATTCAGATTATGGTCTTCTTAGCCAACACTTTTTTCCCCCTAATATATGTGAAGGCAAAGCCGTTGGTGGATTCCTCTTCCAAATGAAGAAGTTTCTCAACGTTTTAGTGCCTAGGAATGGATAGTTACATGACTAATCAGGTCCACCCGTCCATCATTGACAACCTTAGTCAATCCCCACTTACCACCCCGCACTCACACATGATTTCTGTGTTGTTTAATTACTACCACATTCTTTTCACAATTTAAAAAAATGATTCCTTTTAACTTTCACAACTGGATTAAAACAGCCCTTGAAAACAGTATTGAAGACATTCTTTCAGCAAACAAACATCTTTGGACTTAAGACAAGGTACTGTCATTCTGAAGTATCTCTGACCAACACTGGCTTGTCTCAAGACCACCTATATAGGGGTGAAAAAATGGCACCCATTCCTTATTTATAAAAACCGGGGTGGAAAAAGCCATCACCCAAAGTCCGGGCGCCCATACGCCAACCGGCTGCCCATACAACCAGGCGGTTCCTCTAGGATAAACTAGAAAGTAATATCCACAAACACAAACAAGAACGGGATAAAGAATCCACGCATGCTGAGAAAACCGACTCATCCATGATGGTATCACCATCATTACTCATTACCTAGAGTAAAATATTTCCAAGGAATCAGAGGTGTCTTGAGACAAGCTGTCTTAAGGATGGTCAAACATTTCTTTCCTAGATCAATCAGTCATAACCCAATCATTTCTTTCCTATTTACGATCATTGCTCGTTGGTTTCGTGGAAGTTACCTTCCATTTATAGCCAACTTATCCTTCCTAACCTTACGTATGCAATGTTAACTTAAAAATGAACTTTAAAAGATTTCAAGTGAACAAAATAGAAATCCACCTGGGACTGCTCGTCCATGTGCTGTTGGGCGGGAGCCCGCAGACTTTCCTTCATTGGCCTATGGCTAGGCCCAACCTCATGGTCATTAGTGGCTTTGTTTCTTTTGTTATTAAAATCCTCTTCTTCGGTAAGAGGAATTCCCCTGGTTCTCTTTGGAGCCATGTCGGTAGCCTTATAAAAAGACTTAATCGATTAGAAGTTTAATTGAATAATCTTCTTTTTTCCTCTTTTGTTTTAACCCAAGAATAAGTATTTTAGGAGTAAGTCGGTATTCTTTATAGCTAGTTTGATGAGATATTTCCCCTGTAACTTCTTTATGCTAGAAGTAGTTTCTCATAATTATCATTTAATTTGGAAAGCCCTTTAACTAGGTTTATCCTTAATCATATTCCATTTTAGCCTTAGTAAATATTAAATTTCTATCAGCTAATGGATTACTCACCCTAATTTGCAATTGAATATGTTCTATCTTTAGGAATTTTCATACAGTTGATTCATAACCTTTCCCTCCTATACTTATGGTCTAATTTAGGTAGAATTTTACTGATAGTAATTTGTTATACCAACCCTTTATGCTGAGGTAATTTTACCACCCTTCAATAGTGATTTTGGACCTCAGGTATTTATTTGGTAATTAGATAAATTCATTTACTAATTTCCTTTCTCTATTTTATACACAAAATAGGTTACTTTTATTGAAAATAAATACTTAAACTATTTATCTGAAGTTGAGTTATTTTACACGGATTTCTCAAGGTGTATTCTACCTTTGATATTTATATCAAAGGTTTTTGGATTAATTTACTATTTTACCCTTTTTATTTTTTCCTAAAAATAATATGATTCTACTAGGATAATTGGGTAAATTAATTATCTGAGGGTAACATGATTATCATGGGTTCCCTAAGGTGTAATTAACCTCTGATAAATAACTTAAAACATTTTGAATCAATTTGCTAATTTCCCCCTTTTAATTTGTCATAAACACAGGGTAATTCTGCTAAAGTAATTAGGTAAATTAATTATGTGAGCTTGAAATAATTATCACAAGTTTTCTAACATGTAGTTAACCTTTGATAAATAACTCAAAGCATTTTGAATTAGTTTACTAATTTCACTCTTTTAATTTGTCCTAAATACATAGTAATTTTGCTAAAATAATTAGAAAAATTATTTATCTGAGCTTGAAATAATTATCACGAGTTTCCTAACATATAATTAACCTCTGATAAATAAATTAAATCATTTTGAATCAATTTACTAATTTCCCCTTTTAATTTGTCTTAAAAGTAGAGTAATTTTGCTAAAGTAATCAAGTAAATTAATTGTCTGAGCTTGACATAATTATCACGGATTTCCTAATATATAATTAACCTCTGATAAATAACTCAAATCATTTTGAATCAATTTGATTATTTACCCCATTAATTTTCTCTAGAAAACAGTGTAATTCTGCTAATTTAATTATGAAAAACACTCAAAAAATTATAAGATAATTTTTCTAGCTTAATGATAGTCTAATGCAGCTCTTATAATTATCTCAACATAATCTAAATTTAATTAGTATATTTTTTGTTAATTTATGGTTAATATGGACAATTTCAGTCCTAATATGATATAGTCATTAATTATCTTAATAATTCTAAGCTTAATTACAAAATTTAGTAGAGAATATTTAATTAAGAGAGGATTTTTGAGTATGAATAGGCTTAATCTCTATTTTACTAAGAAAATAGATTAATCTAGCCTTGCTAATTAAGAAGGATTAGGCTAATTACCGTTTAATTTAATCAACTAGAGCTTAATCTCTAGTGATTTCTGTGTAATTTTCTCTCTAGCTGAGAGAGAGTGTGTCAAGGATCCGAGTCTCAATTTTTATGAAGGGAAGGGGGTCTTTTTATAGTTTTTCTGGGCCCCAGGCTATTTCTGACAAGTTTTGACACCCCAAGCAGGCCCGTAGCTTGAAGATGGTGCCAATTGTTGCTATTTCAATCTCTGGAAGGTTCCCCCTAGCTCCACACTACCCCCATACCTTCGAGAATCTATTTTGGTTGATTTTACTGATTTCTAATGATGAAAATTGGAATATCATTTAATTCTAGAACCTTAGGATAAGAAAGTCTTTGTTAATAATTATTACTGAAACCATCCAATTTTTATTAACTAATTGAATTCCTAGTGTAACCTTCCATGGCCTGTAACTTTTTCAGTTTTTATCGGATTCTAATTCTGAAAATTACTAACCATAGTAAAGCTCTGCTTATGATTCAAAAAATACCAATATTAGCCATGATTGAATCCTTCATCAGTGGTTTTCAAGTTAATTTTACAAGCTTTGTACAATTTTTAAGGTTTCGAAAACTGGAAACCTTACAATCACCCTAACTTAAGTAATTGAGATGTCCTCATCTCGACCGAAATTGGGAAAATCTTTGCGAAGTGATACTTCATCCTCCCAGGTGGCGTCTTCAGTGGGGTAGTCCTTCCATTTTACTAAATGTTCTCTGATAACTCTGTTTCTTAGACTCCTTTCCCTAGTGACGAGAATACAATCTGTTGGAGTTCAAGAATTCCCTGCTTCTGCATCACAATCTATTCATCGTCTAGAGTGTGATTTGGATTTGGGATGTAGGGTTTTAGAAGACTAATATGGAATACATTATGGACCTTGAGGTGCTCAGGAAATTTTAGTTTGTAAGCTTGATCACTGTTTACTTTAATCACTTCATAAGGTCCACAATATCTGGGGCTTAGTTTTTTGTATTTTCCCAAGGATAAAGTGCTTCTTTTTGGTTGTACCCTTAGGAATACTTTATCCCCTTGTTTGAAAACCCGATCAGACCATTTTTTATCAGCATATTGTTTTAGGCGGTCCTTTGCTGCCTGAATGTCTTGTCTTATGGCTTTGGTTTGGGCATCCATCTCCTCCAACATTTGCTTTGAAGATTCTACTCTTGTAGTAGGGTCAGAAAAGTTTAGGGGTGATATACATTCATGCCCATAAAGAGCGTTAAATGGTGACATCCCAATGCTTTTATGAAAGGATGAGTTATAGGCGAATTCCACTAGAGGAAGAAATTGAATCCATTTTCGAGGTTCTCTAGTACAATAGGCTCTAAGGATGTTTTCAATAACTTGATTCACTCTTTCTGTCTGGCCGTCTGTCTGAGGGTGATTGGATGTACTGAAACATAGGTGAGTACCTAAGGATTCAAATAAAGCTTTCCAGAATTTTGAAGTGAATTTTGCATCTTTATCACTGACTATTCTCTTAGGAAGTCCGTGTAATCTGAAGATCTCTTTAATAAAGAGATGGCTTATGTCTAATGGAGAGTAAGTTGTTTTTACAGGCATCAAATGGGATACTTTAGTCAGCATATCCACTACCACCATAATGGAGTTGTAACCCCCTTGAACAATGGGAAGGCCTGTTACAAAGTCCATGCTAATGAGTTCCCACTTCATTTGAGGAATGTCCAGAGGTTGAAGTTTCCCTGGCATCATTACTCGTTTAGCCTTAATCCTTTGACAGGAAAGACATTGTCTGATGTAGTGAAGTCTATCTCCTTTCATTCCTGGCCAGAAATAGCTTTTCCTTATGGCATTAAGGGTCTGTGCATAACCAGGATGGCCGGCAACTGGAGCGTTGTGTCCTTCATAAAGGATTAACTCCTTTAGTGTTAGATTCTTAGGAATGTAAAGCCGATAACCATAATAGAGAAGCCCATCCTCAAGTGAATAATCCTTGATTATGTCTTTCTCTTTCTCTTTTAGGTCATGTTGATTGATAACCTGTAGAAGTTTTTGATAATCCTTATCTTCCAGGGAAGCTTAACCTTGTTTAGGATTGGATTGTCAACTGTGGAAATAGCCCCAAGAAAAACCTTACGGCTAAGAGCGTCAGCAACCACATTCTCTTTCTCTGGTTTATATTTTATTTCAAAGTCATGTTCCTGTAAGAGTTCTATCCATGTTTTTTGCCTCATGTTGAGTGTTGCTTGTGAGAAAATCCATTTTAAACTCTGATGATCGGTGATTAACTCGAACTTCCCCCCTAGAAGATAGTGCCTCCAGAGTTTTAGAGCATGGATGACAGCTAGGAGTTCCAGATCATGAGTTGGATAATTCAGCTCGTGGATTCTTAATTTTCGAGAAGGAAAGGCGAATGGTCTGCCTTCTTGGTTTAAGACTCCTCCTATAGCAAGACCGCTAGCATCTGTTACTACTTCAAACTCTTGAGTGAAGTCAGGAAGTTTGAGTACAGGGGTTGATGTGATATTTTGCTTTAGTTTGAGGAAACAATCCTCCTGTTCTTTTTCCCATGTAAGTTTGGCTATCTTTTTAAGTAGCTGCGTCAAGGGTGCGGCGATAACTGCATAATCTTTGACGAAGATTCTATACCATCCTGTAATGCCCAAAAATCCTTGAATCTCATTGACCGTTTTGGGTTGTGGAAAGTCTATTATATCTTTAATCTTTGCGGGGTCTACTGAAATTCCTTCAGGGTTTATTATAAAACCAAGATAACTAACTTCGGGCGTGAAAAACACACATTTACTCATCTTGGCATATAACTGATGTTGGCGTAGAAGATGAAGTACTTTACGTACATGGCCTTCATGCTCTTTTTCATCCTTGGAATATATCAGGATATGGTCGAAAAACACCAACACAAAATCATCCAGATATTCTCTGAATATATCTTGCATGAGACAATTAAAAGTCGTTGGAACATTCGTAAGACCAAAAGGCATCACAATGAACTCATAATGCCCATACCGGGTGTTGAAAGCAGTTTTGTAAATATCTGCCTCCTTAATCCGGATTTGATGGTAACCTGATCTGAGATCAATTTTTGTGAATACCTTGGCTCCATGTAATCTATCAAGTAATTCATCGATGCAAGGAATAGGGTACTTATTCTTTATCGATACCTGGTTAAGTCCCCTATAGTCTATGTAGAGACATAAAGATCCATCCTTCTTCTTTTGGAATATAACAGGCACTCCCCAAGGTAAAATGCTTGGTCTTATGAATCCCTGTTCAATAAGCTGACGAAGTTGTTCTTTAAATTCAATAGCTTCAAGGAGGGACATTTTGTAGGGTCTTTTTGAAATTGGTTCACTACTTGGAAAGGTTTCTATTTCGTGGTCTATATCCCTTGGAGGAGGTAAATTTGAGAGATCTTCCGAAAATATATCTGAAAATTCCTTAAGCCATTCTGGAGTTGTGTCATCCCTTGAATCATCTGCCTTATTAAGTTTTACTACAAAGATCTGTTGCCCCTTACGTAACCCCTTCAGAAATCAACTAGCCTTAACTAAATGAGCCTTAGGCTTTCCATTTGATCCTTGTACTAATGTTTCTTCACCTAAGTGATTTTTGAAGGTTAAGTTCCCTTGAGCACAGTGAATTTGGGCTTGATTTTTTATTAACCAATCCATTCCTAGAATACCATCATAGATTCCTACTGGTAGAGTCCGAAAGTAAGATAAAGTCAGGGTTCTCCCTAGTTCAAACTCAACTTCCCCAACTGTAAATTGAGATAGAACCTCTTTTCCATTTGCTAGTTCCACCACTAATTTCTTGGTGGGATATTGGTTCAATTTAAGTTTCCTTAAACATTTATGGGAGAGAAAAGAGTGTGTGATACCACAATCTATAAGTAGTTCAAATTTTTCACCCTCTCTCTTTGCAGTGGTTTGGATGATAGCATATTGTTGCCGAGCTCCAGGGTTATCAATGGCGGCAAAAAGAGTAGCTCTTTCATCTTCCTCATCCAGCAAGGTAGGCTCTCCCACTGCAGCATAAGCTCTAGCTCCTCTACCTCTTCCTCTGCCTCGTCCTCTATTGCCTCTACCTCTTTGATTATTTCCTTGTCCTATCTGAGTCTGAGGAGGGGTTCCGATAGCAACTCAGGGATTTTGCCCCTCAGGACATTGAATCCTGTAGTGTCCTATTCTATTGCATCCATAGCATCTGATGTTTGGAAAATACTGCTCTATAGTTGTTGCAGCTGACACTGCCCTTCATTGGTTTCCTTGGTTATAATTTCCCCTTGCTCTTCCTCTAAAGTTATTGTAGTTGTAATAGATCCAAGCAGGGGGGTTTCCTTCAGATGCAAGTGGTTTAGCTCTTAGAAGAGCATCTTGAATAGAGATGGGTCTCATAGCTTCCAAGCGGGTACTTAAAGGTTTGTTTAGACCCTGACAGAAATGAGCAATCTGTTGTTCCATAGTCATTGGTGGTGTGTAACGTCGTAAAGACACATATTTGGTGTAGTACTCTTCCAAAGTAAGCCCTAACTGTTTGAGGGCGAAGAATTCATTCATTTTAATAGCTTGGTGAGTTGGAGGAAGATATATTTCTTTCACTGCATGCTTCATTCTTTCCCAAGAGGGACTAATGGAAGGGTTATCTCTATAGTATTGTTTCCACCAGAGTTTGGCATCTCCGATGAGTCGAAACATTCCTAACATTACCTGATTTTTCGAAGCAGTTCCTGATACCAAGAAATAATCATCCATGATGTCGAGACAGGCTTCGGCATCACGTTCTAAGTTGGTTTCTTCTCCCTTGAAAGTTGGGAGTTGAACTTGTTTTAACAGTAGTTTCTTTTCCTGAGTGGGAGTATAGAGACTTTTTGCATTTCCCTAGGTTTGTAATTAATGAAAATCTTTTAGTGATTACACTACTTTTGTTTAGTCATGCAATTTTTGTAATCTATATACTTTTAAAACAATGAAAACAGAAATCTGACAATCATTATCACCATCTTACTTAAACTACACAAGCATGTCATAAAAACCATGGTATATACAAACGTTAATACAACACTGACTCATACTATGTACAAGATGGACTCATACTATGTACAAGATGGACTCATGCTATATACCTGGGTCTGATCCTACCTGGGTATATTACTTTGGCTACCTGATCATATACCCACTGATTTTGTGACACTTTTATCCCATCTATAATAATGGTCTGATCTGGATCTTCGGTCCCACTGAAAAAGAAAACTTCGATGGTCCGAAGTGTTTCTGCCCACTCGAGTATTTTCAGCTTGAGTGTCAACCCTTCTACCTGTCCCGCATCAATTAGAAAAATTCCGCCAAATTGTGACCAACTGATTCCCCATGTAGGAGGAGGGGAAAACATTACATCTAACAATTGCATGATGCTCTTGCAAAGTACAAAGTTACTGGAGCTGCAAGCAGCCTCGAACATGATGTTGAAAATCACAAACTTTTGGTAAGCTTGGAGGATATTTTCCTGTATTGATAGGGAAATTCTCATTTCACAATATATCAAATTAAAAATGCGATATAACTTGTGCCTATTTTTTTCAACTTTTACCCTCCTAAGGTCAGGACCTTATTAAACCATGCTCGGATACCACTTGTAAGGTCCCCAATTCCGCCGACACCAAAAACGGGATGGTACAATTGACAAGTCTCTAGGCCTGCTAAGTCAGAGTCCTTAAACAATAAAAATTCCAGGGAATTCACCCTTACCATTGACAATGGTTTAGGTTTATAGCCCCAGAAATAGACCTAGTCCTGCCTCGCAGTGGAAATGGGACTACAAAAAAGAAATTCCGGCCCTATAGCTTCATCATTCAGATTATGGTCTCCTTAGCCAACGCTTTTTCCCCCCTAACATATGTGAGGGCACAACCGTTGGTGGATTCCTCTTCCAAGTGAAGAAGTTTCTAAACATTTTAGTGCGCGGGAATGAATAGTTACCTGACTAATCAAGTCCACCCGTCCATGATTGACAACCTTACGCAATCCCCGCTTACCACCCCGCACTCACACATGATTTATGTATTGTTTAATTACTACCACGTTATTTTCACAATTCAAAAAAATGATTCCTTTTAACTTTCACAATTGGATTAAAACAGCCCTTGAAAACAGTATTGAATATATTCTTTCAGTAAAAAAACATCTTTAGACTTAAGACAAGGTACTGTCATTCTGAAGTATCTTTGACCAGTACTGGCTTGTCTCAAGACCACCTATACAGGGGTGAAAAAACAGCACCCATTCCTTATTTATAAAAACCAAGGTGGAAAAAGCCATCACCCAAAGTCCGGGATCCCATACGCCAACCGGCTGCCCATACAACCGGGCGGTTCCTCTAGGATAAAATAGAAAATAATATCCACAAACACAAACAAGCACGAGGTAAAGACTCCACGCATGCTGAGGAAACCGACTTATCCATGATGGTATCGTCATCATTACTCAATACCTGGAGTAAAATATTTTCAAGGAATCAGAGGTGTCTTGAGACAAGCTGTCTCAGGGATGGTCAAACATTTCTTTCCTAGATCAAGCAGTCATAACCCAATCATTTCTTTCCTATTTACGATCATTGCTTGTTGGTTTTGTGGAAGTTACCTTTCATTTACAACCAGTTTTTCCTTCCTAACCTTATGAATGCAATGTTAACTTAAAAATGAACTTTAATAGATTTTAAGTGAAAAAAATAGAAATCCACCTGGGACTGCTCGTCCATGTGCTGTTGGGCGGGAGCCTCAGGTATTTATTTCGTAATTAGATAAATTCATTTACTAATTTCCTTTCTCTATTTTATACGTAAAATTGGTTACTTTTATTGAAGATAAATACTTAAACTATTTATATGAGATTGAAGTATTTTTCACGAATTCCCCAAGGTGTGTTCTACCTCTGATATTTATATCAAAGGTTTTTGGAATAATTTACTATTTTCTCCTTTTTATTTTTTTAAAATAATGTAATTCTACTAGGATAATTAGGTAAATTAATTATCTGAGGGTAATATAATTCTCATAGGTTTCTTAAGGTGTAATTAACCTTTGATAAATAACTCAAAGCATTTTGAATCAATTTACTAATTTCCTCTTTTTAATTTGTCCTAAAAACATAGTAATTTTGCTAAAGTACCTAGTTAAATTAATTATCTGAGCTTGACATAATTATCAAAGGTTTCCTAACATGTAGTTAACTTTCAATAAATAACTCAAAGCATTTTGAATCAATTTAATAATTTCTCTCTTTTAATTTGTCCTAAAACCAGAGTTATTCTTCTAAAGTAATTAGGTAAATTAATTATCTTAGCTTGACATAATTATCACAGGTTTCCTAACATATATGTAACCTCTGATAAATAACTCAAATCATTTTGAATGAATTTGATTATTTTCCCCTTTAAATTTCTCTAAACAACAGTGTAATTCTGCTAGTTTAATTATGAAAATTACTCAAAAAATTATAAGATAATTTTCCTAGATTAATGACAATTCAATGCAGATTTGATAATTATCTGAACATAATCTAAACTTAATTAATATATTCTCCATTAATTTATGGTCGGTATGAACAATTTCAGTCCTAATATGATATAATCATTAATTATCTTAATAACCCTAAGCTTAATTACAATATTCAGCAGAGAATATTTAATTAAGAGAGGATTTTTGAGTATACATAGGCCTAATATTTAATTTATTAAGAAAATAAATTAATCTAGTCTTGCTAATTAAGAAGGATTAGGCTAATTATCGTTTAATTTAATCAACTAGAGATTAATCTCTAGTGATTTTTGCATAGCGTTCTCTCTAGATGAGAGAGAGTGTGTCAAGGTTCCGAGTCTCAATTTTTATGAAGAGAAGGGGGTCTTTTTATAGTTTTTCTGGGCCTCGGGCTATTCCTGACAGGTTTTGACACCCCAAGCAGGCCCCTAGCTTGAAGATGGTGCCAATTGCTGCTATCTCAATCTCTGGCATGTTCCCCCTGGCTCCACACTACCCCCATACCCCAAGCAGGCCCCTAGCTTGAAGATGGTGCCAATTGCTGCTATCTCAATCTCTGGCATGTTCCCCCCGGCTCCACACTACCCCCATACCTTCGAGAATCTATTTTGGTTGATTTTTTTGATTTCTAATGATGAAAATTGGAATACCAGTTAATTCTAGAACCTTAGGATAAGAAAGTCTTTGTTAATAATTATTACTGAAACCATCCAATTTTTATTAACTAATTGAATTCCTAGTGTAACCTTCTAGGGCCTGTAACTTTTCCAGTTAATTTTACAAGCTTTGTACAATTTTTAAGGTTTCGAAAACTGGAAACCTTACAAGCATCATGTAGCAAGTGTAATGCATCCCATCTCCCAAACCACTTCTTATGTCTTGCATCCATCATGTGCTCAAGATCTTGCTTTTATGCGTCTTTTAAAATTTTTTGATTGCTTTCCATGCAATTATAGGAAGTCTTTGTGAGGGGTTTTGATGCTTCTTTATCATGTACTCCATAACCATTTCCATGCCCATAACCTCAATTGGAAAAGATCCCGACTCAAGAAGTGAAGCAAATATATGGTGTTTGTGTCTTAACTTGGAGAAAGTTTGTAAGAAAACGCTTTTGAACATTCTTAAACTCTTTCCAAATAGACTTTGAGATGCTCCCACCCCACACTTCAACTCCATAAGGAAGAACCGGTGTCATCAGTGCATCAAAAAGATACTTCCTGAGAACCCAACACCTGATGTTTACTACATGACACATGTTCTCAAATGCATAATATGCTCTCTAGTTTCCCGCTCATAAATGACGCATAGCACATTCATGCCACTTGTGATTCGACTGAACCTCAAGGCCAAGGTACTTAAAGATCTCAACATCTTCAAGTGTCTCATTGTTGTACACAATGCATGGCTTCTCCTTATGGTTGGTTTTCACAAGCATAACCTTTGGGATTCATTCACAATCAGCCCACTATGCAAGCAAAAGTTCTCAAGGATAACTATAAGCTTTTGTGCATCTTCTAAAGTGTGTTCTAGAAGCACTACATCATCCACATACAACAAAAGCATGACTACCGCATTGCAAATAGTGACCCCTTCAATGCCTTCTTCTTGCATAAAGTCAAGTACCATTAGACACATACACACACACACACACACACACACACACAGAGGGTCATAGGAGAGGAAAAAGGAGCAAAAACTATGGTGACGATGTGGGATCGAGGTGTGTTTACCAAAGGAAAAAATATAAGAGAGAGAGAGAGAGAGAGAGAGAGAGAGAGAGAGAGAGAGAGAGAGAGAGAATAAAGTTGAGAAGAGAGGAAAGAATATTTTTGGAATTTGCTTGCCGGATTTCAAGAAAGTGTCGCCAAAAATTGCTCGCCCCAAAATATCCAAGACAAGATCTTTAGTTAAGAAGATGGAATTCAGTGCTCAAAGTACAAGTCTAGATATCATAATTCTAATGAGTGTTCATAGTGTACCTAGTGTAAAGCCTATGGTCATATTTGGAACAATGGTGGCATCAAAATTCATCACTTTAAGAAAGGAAAGAATTTGTCAATGATTGCACTTACAAATCCAGGAATAGCAAAAGTAGATGGGGCTAGTGGATCCAAGGGCAATGAGACCAGCACAGGTACTGGTACTGGCTTGGGAAGGTACCAGGGAGGCATTAGCAGAGGCGGGGAAAAAAGGAGATTTTCCAAAACAAAGCCTAAACTTCTACACGTACGAAAAGTATGGTCACTTTGTAGCCCAGTGTCCAGACCTTGCGAAGCCATAGGCACCTTACCAAAAGTCACCAGAACCAGTGCCAGTCAAGTTGATAACTAGAAGCAAGGGTGTTATCATTGAAGAGATTCCATATGAAAAAGAGGAAAAGAAAATTGTCGAAACTAGGAAGTGGGAACAACATAGAGCAATATAGAAGGCAAAATGCAAGGAGAAGGTAGTAGATGAGTGGTAGAAATAGCGTGAGCTCACAGCCAAGATCATTGAAAATTTGACCAGGTGGAAAACCTTGCATGATGTGTAACCGCCAAAAAGCACAAAAATGTGGTGTAGTTCAGAAAGCACAAAAAGTGCTTAAGGAGTGTCCTCTTCAAGATGTCATCTCTTGACACACATTTTACCAAGATATGGCCAAGAAGCATGGGCTGCTTTCAATGGATGAAAAACAAGGGTGTCTCTCTAGATGGAATCACTTTATGGTTGCATCTTGAACGATGTGGCACTACACAAGATGCTGATTTCGGAAAAAGACTTGAGAATGATATTGTCAGTCAAGTGTTGTTGAGAAAGAAACTATTGCTTCACAATGCATTGATTGACATGTATTAAGTGTATCATAGAAAGCACAAAAAGTACTTGAGGAGCTTGTTATCTAGAGCATCATCTCTTGGAATGCACCGGTTGTAGGATATGCACAAAATGCATAGGACCAAGAAGCTTTGGGTTGTCTTCAGTGAATGCAAAGTGAGGGCATCCCTCCAAATGAAATCACCTACGCTTGAGGAATTTCTTGTCTAGAATGTTGTCTCTTAGAATCATTCTATCTATGGTTAGATTTCACTATGGTGGAAGGTTGGTAGTTGATAACATTTCATATTAGCAAGTGCTATTTGTGGATGATTGGGATATACGTGCCATCAAATGTGGTTGTACCACAACCCTTCAAGGGTGGATTTCAGATTTCAAATCAACCAAGGCCATTTCAACAAGGGAATTGGCAAAATGTGCCAAGGTCTCAAGAATCAAACAATTAACACTAGTTCTGTAATTGGACACTCAAATGTCCCAAGACACTAAAGTTCCTGTTTTTCTAGAAAATTGTCATAATTATTTGGTGAATCTAGAAAAACAATTCATAGGTCACGTTCATATCTTAGGTCAGCTATGAGGTGAAGAACATAGCCAAATTTTACTTTTGCCAAAATTAATACCACATTAAGATTATAATGATAAGTTTTAAGATGAAAAAATTATAGAAATTTAGTGCAGTTTTAATAAAATTTTCATAAACTGAATATAACTTCTCATCAAAATAAGAGTTTGCATTGATTTCAAGGTGTATGGATAGGAAAAAACTTATTTTAGCAAGAAATTGAGCTTCATAACCTATATGGGACTAAAAATTTTTTATAATCAAAAGACCAAAATCTTGAAAATGCTGACAAAGAGGAAAATTTTGGTCTTTCAAGGCCTCTTTTATTAACATGATGAGGTTATGGGACAAAACCTAAGGTGTATAATGTATCTATAGGTCAATACCCATCAACTAAGCATTTTTCAAGGGTTCAAACTGATAGGCATCTTGTAAGTTAAGCTCATTTAAAAAAAATTGTAGTGCGTAATTTCTTGCAAAAAAACCATTGCTATGAAAAACTAATGAAAGTGTGTGTATAAATCTCCCAAGTGTGTCCATATGAGGTATTTGTATACAAATAAGTGAGATGAACAAAAAATTCCAAAGGTGACTTTATTTTAAGGCTTATCTTTGATAAATAAAGAATCATAATTACAACATGCGCATTTTTTTGGATATGCCATAAATCACCAGATGTGGCTTGCATAACCATTAAAAATTATCACCTTATGTAATGGAGTCATAGATCTAGTATATATGCATCATAAGACATTGTAAATTTAGATGAACTAAATTTTTTTTGTGATTGTTAATTGAATTTGTGAACGTTACATATTTGACCCACAAGACTTTCTATATTTAATTCTAGTCACAAAGAATTTTTTTCTCACATGACAATTGCAAAAATATCAAACACATATATAGGTAGTTACCACGGATTATTGCATGCATCCTGCTCATTTTTTTCTTAGGCTAGAGTATAAGTTTTAATGAAACATTGAATGCTGTTTTGCGTAGGTTCTTTTCACATGTGTAGTTACTATTGAGGTTATGATCAAAAGTGAGGGATTATAATTTCTATGAGTACTTTGAATAACATTTTATAGGTTTGCAAAAGAATTTCTTGAGATGTGCTCTAAATTTCACGTACCATTTTATTTAAATTCGCAAAAAAGGACATTAAAAGTGTCCTTTTTGATACCAAACTAGTGTTAAACGCAACCATGTACTTATTGTGGTACAATGGGGCATAGGCAAGGACCTTTTGGTGTAAGCATAGGAATCAGAGAGGGATTCCAATTGTGAACTTCAACCCTCCAAATGCATGCACTCATTCTTCTAATGATGGAAGAATGAAACCACTAGCTCAAGTTAATGCAATCTTTTTGGAAGAAATTGATACCTCAGTAGAAAAACAGGGCAGTCAACAAGCAAAAATGGCTGCAAATAGTTTACTGAGGAAATAGGTGGGAAACTCACAAACTCGTACACTGATTCTTTACATTCTTCTCATTGTGATTGTTCCCAATGAATTGAAAATGAAGAAGTGCTGGAGAAACCATTGGAAGTGCAGAGTTTAGTTATTACTAGGTCAAAAGGGAAGTTTCCACCACATGAAAAGGAATAGGGGAAAGATCCTGAGGATCCTATTAATTGGAAACCTCATAATAAAATCAAATGAGGAGTTCTAAAGGAAATCCAATCCAATAAAAAATTTGAAGAATCATCAGATTTTTGGTCAACAGGTTCAGTGCAAAAAAGTTGGGAGAACTTGGGCAGTAAACAATCAGATTCTGAAGAATTACAAAATCACCTGAAGACAGATAATTCAGTACAATCTCCTACTAAGTGGATATCAGATTATCTTTTTGAGGCATTGATGGATGCCCCTATTTCAGTGAAGGTGGGACAGCTGTTGAAACTAGTTCCTGACAAATCAGGTTAGAGAAAAGGATTTGCAACAGAAGGGGGAAATGAGTCACATCCATCTAGCACATATAGATTCTAGAGATGTTTCACCAGTGATGTCGACTACAAGGTTCCAGTAATCAATATTTCCATTGGTAAAGTATATTTGTCAGATGTGTTGGTGGATAGAGGATCATGAGTAAACATCCTTCCTAAATCAGTTTGTAAGAACCCGAATTTAACCAAATGGGAACCTTCACCTTTCCAAGTGAAGATGGCAGATCAGAGAAGAGTGCAACCTTTGGGAATTCTGAGGAATCAGACTATCAGTGTTGTATGATTAATCTTTGTTGTGAATTTTGTGATTCTATGATTGGAAGAAACAACATGTTCTTGTCCAATGATCTTGGGAAGACCATGGTTAAGGGTGGCCAAATTTAAACAGCTTTGGGGTACAAACACCATTGTTATTAAACAGGGCAAGAAGAAGGTCAGAATGCGGATGATTCCTAGGAAAACTATCCCACCAGGTTTTAAACCCTTGTATGCAGAAGGCATCAACATGGGAGAAGATATTGAAGAAGATGAGGAAGAAGAATTCCTTCAAAGGAATGAGACAATCATTCCTATTTTTGAAGTAGATGTGCAAAAGATTACATATGCAGTTCATAAGTAGGTACAATCACCTGACATAAAATGGACAGATAGCAAAAATGTTTCAAGTAAAACAATTATTACTAAAAAGTTGCAAGAGGGCAGGAAACAGTAGAAGCAATAAAGCATGCAGAAAGAATGTTTGAGGAACAAATGTCAAAGAGTTCAAGGGTCAGAGAAGACGATTTGGAAGATATGAATTTGGGAGAGGAAAAAGAGTCCAAAATGGTCAGGGTGTCCACTGAACTGGACATGAATTTTAAGAAGTCATTGAAAATTTTATGCAAGAGTTTAAAGATGTTTTTGCCTGGTCTTATACTGATATGGAGTGAGAAGATCTAGCAGTATGTCAACATAAAATTAACTTAAAAACACATGTAGTACCAGTCAAGCAACAGAGGTATATGATGAGTCCTAATTATGTTAAATAGGTGAAGGAGGAAATAAGCTTTTTGAAGTAGGCTTCATTTATCTAGTGAATAAAGTAACTTGGTTGTCACCCATTGTGGTGGTTCCAAAGAAAAATGGAAAAATCAGAGTTTGTGTGGACTATAGAAAATTGAAATTTGCTACAATTATTGATCCATTCCCACTACCTTACTGTGAAACAATGCTAGATGCAATTGTTGGAAAAGAAATGTATAGCTTCCTGGATGGTTTCAATGGCTATAATCAGGTCAATATGGATTTGGAGGACAGAGACAAAACTGCATTTATTATAGAATGGGGTGTGTATGATTCCACAGTAATAAACTTTGGATTGAAGAATGCACCACCAACATTTCAGAAATGGGTCATGGAATTATTTGATTCCTACCTGACAACATTCATGAAGGTGTTTTTATATGATTTTAGTGTTTCAGGAAACAAAGATGCACTTGTTTCATTTGAAGTTATGTTTTGCAAAATGCAAGGAAGCTAGAATTTCACTCAACCCTGCAAAGTGTGCATTTTCAGTAAAAAGGGGCATTTTGTTGGGTCACGTAACCAGTCAAGAGGGCATTGCAATTGATCCCAAAAAGGTGGAAACTATTTTGATGGCAATGCTCCCAAAAATGTCAAGCAACTGATGAGATTTGTTGGACAGGTTAAATGGCATACAAGGTTTTTGAGATACCTAGCTCATGTATGTTTACCCCCCCTGACACATTTAACCAAAAAGTATGTGAATTTTGTTTGGAAGGAGGAGCAAGAAAGGGCTTTTACTTTATTGAAGATAATGCTAGTAATTACACCCATCTTAATTTCTCCCAATTGGAAACAACCATTCCACCTGTTTGTCAATGATTCTCATTCATCCATTGGTGCAGTTTTGATGCAGGAAGCTGAAAAAGGTTGGTTTAAACCAATCTACTATGCA
Source organism: Adiantum capillus-veneris (assembly GCF_014529385.1). Taxonomy (NCBI): domain Eukaryota; kingdom Viridiplantae; phylum Streptophyta; class Polypodiopsida; order Polypodiales; family Pteridaceae; genus Adiantum; species Adiantum capillus-veneris. The sequence goes on from NC_140956.1 coordinate 139,855,860, forward strand.
AGTAGGGTGTTGTCCTCTATAGAAAGAAATTACTCAGTCACTAAAAAGGGAATGTCTGGGGATGATTTTTGGACTTCAAAAATTCAGGCATTATTTTCTAGCTAATCAGGTAACCATTCATGTGGATCATCAAGCCCTTGTGTATTTGGTGAACAAGCCACATTTGTCAGGAAGACTCGCTAGATGGGTTCTATTGATGCAAGAATTTGACTATTCAATAATTCACAAACCAGGTCAGGAACAGGTTATTGTATATTATTTGAGCAAATTGGCTACAGGAGAAATTCCCACTCACACAATTGATGAATTACCTGATGCAAACCTGTTTCCACTTCAGGTGATTCAAGACAAGGATTCATGGTATGCAGATATGTTGTACTTTCTTCTTGAAGGTGTTTTACCAAGACAAATGATAGTTACACAAAGAAATACACTTGCATGGCAAAGTAGGTCTTTTACAGTAATAATGGGAGTTTTGTATAAAAAGGGAATTGATCAGATTCTTAGGAGATGTGTGGAACATTTCAAACAGAATGCAATATTATGTGAAACTCATTCAGGTAATACATGAGGACATTTTTAAGGGGATATCATAGCAAAGAAAATCTTACAAGTAGGTTTGTGGTGGCCATTAGTTTTTAAAGATTCCCATTAGTTTGTAAAGACATGTTTGACATGTCAAAGGGATGGCAGACCCTTGAATGCTGATAGGATGCCTTTATAACCTATTTTACCACTTGAACCTTTCAAAAAATGAGGGTTAGATTTTGTGGGCCATGTGAAGCCAACAACAAAGTTTAAAAGGAACAAATATATTCTTGTGGCAACAGACTATTGTACCCAGTGGGTAGAAGCACATGGCACCATGAAAGACAACAGAGTAGAGACTATGGCTAAACTTCTTTATTATGACTATGTTTGGATGTCTAGTGGAATTGCTTTAGGATCAAGGAGGACACTTTATCAATAAAATAATCAAGAAGCTTACTGAATATCACCTGATTATCGATAAGAAGTCCACAGTCTATTATCCATAGGCTAACGGTCAAGCAAAATCCACTAACAAAACTCTGGTAAGTGTTTTGGGAAGAATTTTTTTAGATAACAAGAAATATTGGATAGAAATTTAGATTCAGCACTGTGGGTATTCAAGACGACATTCAAAGTAAGTAGAGGGATGACACCATTCAAGATGGTGTATGGTTTGGAAGCAATTGGTCCAATGGAATTTGTTGTTCCTAGTTTGAGAATTGGAATTCAATATAAATTGTCAAGATATTAGTCATCAGTTTGTAGATAGGAGCAACTACTGAAACTAGAAGAAAGTAGATTTTAGGCTGCTTATGTAACTAAAGCTATCCAAAGGATAAAATAGGCTTGGGTAGACAGGAATATAAAATACAAATCATTTTCAAAAGGAGATTGGGTTCTAATGATGTATAATAGCAAACTTGGCAAGAGGCCAGGAAAACTCAAACTGAGGTATTTGGGTCCTTTTCAAATTGCAGAAGATCTAGGGGATTCAACATTTTTTTATTGGCAGACTTCGAAGGCAAAATATTCTTTAAAGCAGTCAATGCTTTTAGACTTAAACCTCTTGTGGGTGGGAACCCTTTCAAGAGTAAGAATAATGATGATTTAAAGCATGTGGAAAATTTTGTGGGGATTTACATGATTAGTGGTGAAGAGTCACGTCAGGTGATTTCAAACTTTGAATTTAAACATTACCTCGAGGTCATTTTACCACAAGTCACTTTACAATCACCGTGCACGCGTTTCCTTTTTTTTCACCTTCTACGTTTTGTTTCTCTGTGTAGTCATGTCTAAAAAACCTCTCACCATTGATGTTTTTTTCTGCTATACCTTCTAAAAAGATTGATGAGCAAGGTGCTATGGGGACAAGAAGTTCAGCAAGGAAAGCTTTTCATACTACTCAGGCCATTGTTGTTGCGGGTGTACTAATTGATGAAGAGTTGTCTACACCTCTTGAAGAGTCACCACTTGCCATGGAAACTGGTCATATTGATTACACATTCCTTGACTTGCATCAGGAGTTGGATTTTCAGGTAGTATCACACAAGGAATAGCTCAAGAGGATAGGTCTCTTTCAGTACGCTATGTTGCCTTGGAAGCATTGGAAGAATAATCATTCTCTAATGACCTTGTTAAGTCATGTTCAAGACACTAAGGGTAACATATTTGGCAGCTTTTGGTTAAGCCCAGAGTTAATCTTTTCAATGGTTCAACTACATTTGGAGGAAGATAACTTTGTTGGTAGGGCTTCAGATGCTCTGATGGACTCAGAGTTTGGGCAGGCTCAAGGTGACAGAGGCTATTACCCAGTGAGAAAACTGCAAAACCCTTTCAAATTTCAACAAATCAAGTGGTATTTGAAGAAGGTATGTGTTTTGGTCAAACTTGAGCATATCTCTAAAGAAAATTATGCACTTCTTCATGCTGCTGAAGGTGGAAGAAAGATATGTTGTGGGCTAACCTACTCTTTCAAAGGATCAGTTTAGATGTTTTTTAGAAGAATAAGAGAAAGGACAGATCCACAAAAATTGGAGCTTTTCTTATTGCTCTACAAGTTCATGCAATAAGCATGACAACTTTGGGGGGGAAAACCTTAAGTGCTATAGAATCTTTGGGTTTACCCAACAAAGATTATTTTGGTTATGGGGGTCAGGTTGAGAGTGTAAAGTGTGAGCTTTGTCTTAAGGTGTGAGTCAAGGAGAGGAGAGTGGATTTATCCCACATACTGTGGAGCAAGGTTGTAGAGCTACTTAAAGCTCATTTCTTGAATCAATAAACAACAACTCATTTTGCACTACATGCTTGTCTATGGTGAGCTTGTGCTAAGCTAAATCAATACTCAAGATTGTGTTTATGAGTCCAAGCTAATCTATCTTGGAACCTAATTCACTTGAGTGATAAGCTTGCTTACACACACTCACACACTTGCACCATGTTTCTCTTTCATCCACCATAGCTAGCACGATCCAAATCCTAACATTTGGTATCAGAGCCATGGTGTGCTAGCTAGGATTTTCATTATGCATTAGTGTGTGTTAATCATTAGCATCTCCATTAGACATATTAGCATTTCATTATCATGGCCCATTAACATTCTTCATGATTAGTTGCATCTCACTAATTAGGCCTTAATCTAGCTATGTGTGGGCATGTCCTCGGCACACCCAAGAGGCCACTACCCTCCATGGCTAGGTAGACTTAATTAGGGAGAAGATTAGCATCATTTGAATTGCATTTTAGATTTCCCTTTTGTGCATCAATTTTTGCATCATTTGACCTTTCAATTAAACTCATTAAACTCGTTTTCTTTTTGCAGTAGTCACCTCATCTCGAAGCTCTCTTTGCAAGCGTTCCATAGAGCCTGCAAGCACTCAAATTCGAGCTCAAGAACCCCCTAAAACTCTTCCCCAATCTTGCCTAAAAATAGGTGTGTGTGTGTGTGGGTTTGTGTGGGAAAGAGCCTGCCAATTTCAGCTTAAAACCTTGATTTTCAGAGGATTCTTCACAACCAAGCCTTTGGGCTTGTTGGTTAGCTCAAATTGGGAAAGCTATTCTTAGCTTCGTGGGGTCCAAGGTTCAACTTGACTCGGGCAAGCCCGGACAACTTGAAAAGGCGCATCAAATCGGTTTTTTAAAGCTAGGCGGGTCGGCTGGAGAACTTCCCCATGCCCGCTGCCCGCGCTTGTTCCCGAAGATGCCCGTGCCTGCCCAGTGTGCCCCCGCTTGCCTGGCTTACCCGACCCTCTAAGAGGTCTATCCCGCAGCACTGCTTCAAAGGCTTCAAGCCCATTAACCTTCAAAGTGGGCAATCCTGCCTCAAAGCCTCAAGGGCTTCCATCTTCCCACAAAGGGGTGCTCCCCATCCTAAGCACCCGGTCCCACTCCCTGGCGTCCAGCCTCAAAAACCCCAAGGCAAAGCCTTTCTTTAGCCCTTGCTCCCACAGCCTACTGCCTCAAAACTCTGAACACCTCAAGAGGCCCGGCCACAAGAGCTCCTTGTCGATGCCAACATTTTGGCTCACACAATTTATGTTCATTAAAGGCACTGCATGCCAACTTGATTCACCATTGATTCTCACTGAATTAGAGTTGTTATATGCAAACTCAAAGGATTGCAATTGATTGTTGAAGCCTATATTGTAAGCACACAACCTTTGTATCCATTTGCAAAGATTGGGTAGACACTGCCTTGAAGAGAGTCTCTGCAACTGGAAAGACCCCCAATTACACCCATTGCACTAGCATCCATGCATTGACATCCAATAAATCAACTCAAAGGTGTATGTGAAGAGTGACTTCACCTCGAGTGAAGAGGTACTTCACATTTCATTAAGAAGATATTAAAATCTTGCAACCAAGCACAAAAATTTTGCAAATAAATTTTATGTCATCAATTGTGCTCGTGTAAAGAGGCAGACATTGGCTAGGAGAGTCTCCTAAGCTAAGACCCCTCTATTGCACAAATGGGGGACAAGGGAATAGAGAAATTCAATGGGAAGGGATTTCACACTTGGAAAACGAAATTAAGAGGCTATCTTATGAAAAAATGTTTGTGGTCTGTCATTAGCACTGCCCTCGATCAACAAGCCGAACCCGATGGAGTGCACACTAGGGAATCTACACTCATAGCAAGCGCACAAAATTTAGCCACAGACGAACAAGCATTGGGAATTATCATCACTTCTTTGCATGATAACTATGTGCATTTCATAGATGAATGTAAGCATGCACATGAAGCCTGGCATGTCCTAGAAAGTAATTTTGGAGCTAGAGCCAAAAGAAGCAAAGTCAGTCTTAAAAGACAGCTTTACAAAGTAACCATGATTGAAGGGGAGGATATTGCTAGCCTAGTGAACAGACTTAAGAGAATTGTCACACAGCTCACTTACATCCAAGTTGAAGTACCGGAAGATGACAAAGTGGCTATACTTTTAAGCACACTTCCACCTTCTTATGACCACTTAGTCACAATTCTTGAAGAAAAAGAACCAGCACCACCATTCTAAGATGCCATCAACTCAATCCAAGCAGAAGAAAGAAAGCAAAGAGGTTTACTTACCCCATCAGGAGGAGTTTTCATCGCAACATCTTCAAGGGGAAGATATTCACCATCAACATCGACAAACGGACGAAAGTGTTATGAATGTGGAATAATGGGACACGTAGCGAAATATTTCTACACAAACAAACCTTGCAACAAATGTGGTAGGAAGGGACACCCTCCTTCTCGGTGCTACTCAAGTAGAGGCAGTAGCAGTGGAGAAAGCAGCAGTAGCAGCAGAAGCAACGAAGGCAAGAGACCTGACAGAGGATCAACTCACATAGTAGAAGACAAAAAGGGCAAAGACGAAGGTAGCGTTTGGGAAGACCCATTTTGAAGATGCAGACTCTCTACTTGTAGGGGAGGACTTTTTCCTGTGTGGATACCAGCTTATCATCCTGTGTGGATACCAGCTTATCATCCTGTGTCTCCCCTAATTAGGGCCCTAACCTAATCAAAGAACCCAAACCTAATGCAACCTGCACCTATAAAAAGGCATTGAGAGGTCACAAAGGCCCACCTAGGAGTTTTCATTTTTAAATCCTCCTAAGACAAAGCAAGGGTCAACCATCTAGGGCCCAACCCCATGCTTTGTCTCCCCTAATTAGGGCCCTGACCTAATCAAAGAACCCGAACCTAATGCAACCTGCACCTATAAAAAGACACTGAGAGGTCACTATTGGGGGGGGTGGTCAACACTTGGTAGCATTTTGGTGGGAGGGAATGCCAACACTTGCATCAAGAGAGAGGGGATTTAGTGTAGCATTTTGGGAATTAGCACCATGTGAAGAAGCCATGTCTACACCTTGACTCCAATGGTCACCACACACTCACGATAGTAGAAATCTCCGTGTTTATGAGTCACCTCTAAAGAATGCACTATAGGCTCAATATCTCTCTCTATCTCTCTGTGTCACCATGGTTTCCAACTCGCCAAAGATAAGCTTTCTATAAATATTGCATTAAATCAGTTTTCGCTCACACCCTGAGGGGTTTTTATCACCTGCATCACTCTCTCTCTCTCTCTCTCTATCTATCTCTCTTGGTGTGGATAGGTTGTGTTATTTCAAATCACCGTTGTCCGCATCCTAGCCTCTCAAAGCTAGGTTGTGCCCCCCTTGTTCATCTCCCCATGGCTAGCTCGGCGTGCATTGGCTCCTGGAGTTTTGAGGCCGTCGGGGTCTGCGGTGCGCTTTGCCCTCGTCATTTGATGCCCCCACTGAGGAGGGATTCTTGGAAACCTCCAGTTTACAATGCTGAAAACAACACACATCATCAATCATGGACAAATGGTTGAAAGAATTCTCCAACTGGAGAACGGAGGAGGAGGAGACTGAAGAAGCACTGAACGCCTTCATCGAGGTGCTACTTCCAGGTTGTAGTGTCATCAGTATCCAAGAGGTAAGCTCCCCATCTCGTATTGCTCATGCTAACCGCAAATTAAGAGCATTAAGTGGGAGGGCTATGAAATGTCGTCACTGTCTCATTTTGTCAATGAGTGCCGATAGAGGAGGTGAAGAAAGAATAGTGAGTTTTGTTTTTGAGAACCACAACACTCTCACGACAGTCAAATTTTGTGTAGCACCAAGTGTTTCCTCTCTAATGGTCCGAGAAGAGTCGTCAACTACATCAACCACAAAGTCCAAGCCACAAAGGCCAAAGCATTTGGTGGACGCGACTGGGCCTACACTCTCCCTAGGCCTAGAGAGTTCAAGTGAAGTGCAATCCACAAACGCCGCCGTCGCATGCAAAGTGGAAAGCAGATTGAGGTGGAATCTTCTCGCCCAGTCTGTTTTGAACCTAATGTGGAGGACTGTGTGGACTTCAACACGAGGTAGAGGCATGTGTTGAAGGTGTCATCTTATCAACACCTAGGGTATGTAACTATAGTGGTCAAATCCTTGCCCTACACCCAACATGGATAATAACAATAGGCCATAAGTCTTTCCTTTCTGCTTCTTCCAACGCATTCATGTAAACATATATTTTGATAGGAAGAGATTTCTTCCAGCAAAAGATTGTTTTCCTATTCGGAGCAGAAATGCTTGATGAAATCCTGAGATCTCCACGTCCCATCATCTTACCCCTTCTTGACTACTAACACTCTTTTTGATCTAAGCATCTTTATTCTGTTCTAGCTTTGCGATCCATTTTTATCATGTTTTAAATCTATCCACCCAACCCTATAAGAAATCCAGTATGAGCCGCTGATGTCATTTGTGATATTTAAAAAAAAAGTTTGTAATTTCCTGCTCATTGAGTTACTACCATGGCAAGTGTCTCTTTTCCCACATTTAGTAGAAAAAAAGGGAGAAGACATCACCATAAATTCTCTGGATGACTTTTCCATCATCTGTGTGGTTTCCAACAAGGATGATGATGCCTCATGGCTACAAATATTTCCTCTACTAATGAGAGTAGAGGCCAAGTCTTGGTATAATTCTTTGCCCCAAGCTACTAGAGAGGTCCGGGGCGGGCAACAAGAGAGGCGACCTCTAAAAACCCCTCAAGGCTCCCGTGCTGCTCAATTGGGGCTGAGGCAACCACAAGCATAACACAACAACAAACCCACAGCCAAACCCAAACAAGATAGGGGCACCACCTAGTTATGGTATGCGAACTAGGACGCAAGAGAGATTTTGTCACAACCAAGAAGATACACCACAAAAAAACACACACAAGCAACCTCACACCAAGACACACACAAAATGGACTAGAGAGAGATAGAGCAAAGGGAGGAGAGAGAGGAATGGATCTTGTGTAATACCTTATTTGTGACTTGCAAATGGAGATGGTTCGTTATGTTCCTATCGTAGAGCTTGTACAAAAACTCACTCAATGCTTAGTGAATGCTAAACATTGCCAACACACACACACACTCTCACCACAATACCCTCTTACAATGGACACAAAATTGGCAATGAAAACACACTAAAACACTTTCTAATGCAAGATCAAACGATAGAACTCAAAATATACAAGTCACCTTGAATTCACTAATCCATATCGCACAAGTGGAAGGACGAAGATTTGAATGTTGAAGCACGCCTTTGATGCACCAAACCTCAATTTATTGATGATGGAGGAACATATACAATAGTGGTTTTGCGATTTTGAACTCACGCTCTCTCACTTGCAATGTGTAGCTTGAAAGCTTCTCTCACACCAAGAGTGAAGCTCACAAAGTGGTTGCTACACCTAAGTCTCTCCTCACATATAGAGTGTTGGGGTGCTATGTGAGATATTGGAGGTTGTTTTACAAGAAGAAGAGGGGCCTATTTATAGGTTGGAGACCCCTCATTAAGATTATTGGAAATCCTAATTTTCAAGATAACAAATCAGGATTATGATTTTTTCTGAATATCAAAACATTGCGGGCCTTCTTTGTCTGCTTGAGTAATGGATGTGGGCTCAAAAACGAGCATTATTGATGGTAGATAAGGTGAAAGTAATTAAGGAGAGAGAGAATGAGAGAGAGAGAGAGAGAGAGAGAGAGAGAGAGAGAGAGAGAGTTACTATACACATGTCTTGAGGTGAAGTGTCTTTTATGGTTAGGTCAATGGCTATTTTGTGTTAGTATGTTAGTGGTTAGTGTTAGTAATCACTAGAAAGTTAATGATGTATTTACAATGGGTTGAATGAGATGGATGGTTGAATGAAGTGAAGAAATCCTTGTGTAGGTTCCCAAAATGACTATTGATCTTCTTCTTTGTCTTCTCTTCTTTACGCCACTGCCGCCAAGGTTGATTATCGCGATGAAAATGGCAATTCGGTTGATGAGATCTCTTAATTTACAGAGGTTAAGCATGGTTTACATGCTGAATTTTATGTATATAGAGAAGGGGTAAGATGTAATTGTACTTTGGAAGTAATAGAGAAAGGCATAGAGATGGTGTATGTACATAGAGAGCTCATATGAGATCTATGGGAGTAAGAGGGGAGGTTAATGATGAAGAAGGTGAGACAAACCATTGAAGGTGTAGGTTTGAGTAAGGGATTGAGAGGAATGAGTGTGTGTGTGTGTGTGTGTGTGTGTGTGTGTAGAAGTGTGGAAAGAGGTGAGAGAAGACTAAGGGCTACTTGTGAGAAAAGTGGACAGACTGGGGTCCACTCAAAAAAACCTAGCTCACCGGTAGTTGCTCCAAAAATCACCAAAAGTTTTGAGGTGATTATTCAGCTCTTTTTCCACATTTTCTCTTTTGACCACCGCTTCAAACGCGGTGTGGAGATGGGTGCCAAAAATCTCACCAAAAAGCCTATGTTTTATGCCTGCAAAAGTCTTTTAGTGACCCCCTCCTTGTTGAATTTGTACAATGCATCCAAGAGTGAGCCCCTCCTTTGTCATATCATAATACAAAGCATCCAAGTTGCCCTTTACACATGCATGGAGGAGGTGAGCCCCTCCTTTGTCATATCTAATACAAAGCATCCAATTTTTCCTTTACACATGCATGGAGGAGGATTATTGGTGAATAAAGCAATATATACATGGTGGGACTAGTGTATGGACTATTCATGGATTTTAGCTCAATGAGCACATGGTGTGAGAATAATGAGTAAAAATAATAAAAAAGTATGGAGGAATTATGGATATGGAAAGATATTGGAATCATATAATATGGTCCCTCTTTGTATTATTTTGGGTGAAAGAGGAAAAGGTATGCAAGTAAATAATATAATAAACGTGACTAAGGGAGTAGAAATCAATTTTTTGTTTTCATTAGGGTGAGGGTGAAAATGTGGGGGTGATTTATATAAAATAAAAATTTGAGGTTAGAGTATGTACACATTGAAAAATATATACTTATGGTGGAAGAGGATGAAAGAAGGCATACACATGTTTAATAAAACACACACCTAAGTATAAATATTTAAATAAAATATCAAAATAATTATAAAAATCCCTATATTTAAGCCATATATACAATGCAATATTTACACACAAATAGGCCATAATATATTTTATTTTTTTGATTTTATTTATTTTCTTGGCTCAACTAGCCCAATGACTAGCTAGCTAAGGGTTTTAAGAAGATATGGGAAAAGCCCCCTAACTCACACACGCCTATGCACAATGAAAAGGTAAGAATAGCCATAGTGTTTATGTGATTTTGGTAGGGTGGGGTAACTCACTATGGCAATTATGGAGAGCCGAAAAACGGCTATCACTACCAAGAATGCATGGGACGTACTACATGCTGCCTTTGTGAAACAAGGAGGGGGCCACTAAAAGACTTTTGTAGGCATAAAAAAAGGCTTTTTGGTGAGATTTTTGGCACCCATCTCCACTTTGAATTTGGAGTGGTGGTCAAAAGAGAAAATGTGGAACAAGAGCTGAATAATCACCTCAAAACTTTTGGTGATTTTTGGAGCAACCACCGGTGAGCTAGGATTTTTTGAGTGGACCCTAGTCTACCCACTTTTCTCACAAGTAGCCCTTAGTCTTCTCTCACCTCTTTCCACACTTCTACACACACACACACTCATTCCTCTCAATCCCTTACTCAAACCTGCACCTTCAATGGTTTCTCTCACTTTCTTCATTATTAACCTCTCCTCTTACTCCCATAGCTCTCATATGAGCTCTCCATGTACATACACCGTCTCTATGCCTCTCTCTATTACTTCCAAAGTACAATTCCATCTTATCCCTTCTCTATATACATGAAATTCAACATGTAAACCATGCTTAACCTCTGAAAATTTAGAGATCTCATCAACCGAATTGTCATTTTCATTGCAATAATCAACCTTGGCGGCGGTGGCATAAAGAAGAGAAGACGAAGAAGAGGATCAATAGTCATTTTGGGAACCTACACAAGTAAGTCCTTCTTCAAGCCTCACCATCACAAGGATTTTCTCACTTCATTCAACCATCTTACTTCAACCATCCACCTTATTCCACCCATTGTAAATACATCATTAACTTTTTAGTGATTACTAACACTAACCACCACCAACATACTAACACAAAATAGCCATTGACCTAACCATAAAAGACACCTCACCTCAAGACATGTGTATAGTAACTCTCTCTCTCTCTCTCTCTCCTTACTTACTTTCCCCTTATCTACCATCAATAATGCTCTTTTTTGAGCCCACATCCATTACTCAAGCAGACAAAGAAGGCCCGCAATGTTTTGATATTCAGAAAAAATCATAATCCTGATTTGTTAGCTTGAAAATAGGATTTCCAATAATCTTAATGAGGGGTCTCCAACCTATAAATAGGCCCCTCTCCTTCTTGTAAAACAACCTCCAATATCTCACATAGCACCCCAACACTCTATGCGTGAGGAGAGACTTAGGTGTAGCAACCACTTTGTGAGCTTCACTCTTGGTGTGAGAAAAGCTTTCAAGCTACACATTGCAAGGGAGAGAGCGTGAGTTCAAAATCTCAAAACCACTATTGTATATGTTCCTCCATCATCAATAAATTGAGGTTTGGTGCATCAAAGGCGTGCTTCAACGTTCAAATCTTCGTCCTTTCACTTGTGCGATACGGTTTAGTGAATTCAAGGTGACTTGTGTATTTTGAGTTCTATCGTTTGATCTTGCTTTAGAAAGTGTTTTAGTGTGTTTTCATTGCCAATTTTGTGTCCATTGTAAGAGGATATTGTGGTGAAAGGTCTCCCACACCCTAAGACAGTGTGTGTGTGTTTTGGCAATGTTTAGCATTCACTAAGCATTGAGTGAGTTTTTGTACAAGCTCTACGATAGCAACATAATGAACCATCTCCATTTGCAATTCACAAATAAGGTATTACGCAAGATCCATTCCTCTCTCTCCTCCCTTTGCTCTAGCTCTCTCTAGTCCATTTTGTGTGTGTCTTGGTGTGAGGTTGGTTGTGTGTGTTTGTTTGTGGTGTATCTTCTTGGTTGTGACAAAATCTCTCTTGCGTCCTAGTTCGCATACCATAACTAGGTGGTGCCCCTATCTTGTTTGGGTTTGGGTTTGGCTGTGGGTTTGTTGTTGTGTTATGCTTGTGGTTGCCCCAACCCCAATTGAGCAGCACGGGATCCTTGAGGGGTGTTTAGAGGTCGCCTCTCTTGTTGCCCGCCCCGGACCGCTCCAATTTTGGTGCCCCCACTGAGGAGGGCTTGTGTATTTTTGTGTAGGATGAGTCTTTAGCATAGTTAAGTAGTTTGCATGAATCACGAGAATTTGTATGATCCTTTCATTACCTTTTCAAGGCAAAAGGTACACATAATTGTTAGTACTAAGTTGCAATTTCAACGTGTAATTCGTTGAATTTTAGGTCCTCTTAGGTTGGCCGAGATAAACACTTCAGTAAATCCTTTTATTTTTCCTCTCATTAGGTACGACCTTAGTTTGGACGTCTATATTTTTGTTTTGTTTTAAGCATTAGGTCATGCATAGACAATGGATAATGGCCCAAGAATAGAGGTTTTCCCCTTTCCCTCCACACATTAGAATAAACATTGCAATTAGTAGAAAATTCCATTTTCAACAACATATGGTGTTCATGTTTGGTGCCCAAAGAGTAGGAGAAATTCTCGCGTCACCAAACCCTTTCATCCTGCCTCTTATTGATTATCATAGGTCATTTGATGTGAATATTTTTATTTTGTTGTAGAATAGATTGCAATTTAGAAAACATTATTGTGTAAATCTTTTTAAGAAAGAAAAACAAAAACGTGTTGTCACTTTGAAACTAATTCAATGGAGAGCCAACGCCAAATGTCTGGATATCCTCTTTTCTTTGGAGGCCTGAAGAGGATGCCAAAATTATTTTTGGCGAATTTCAAGATGTCTTTCCGTATCAAGAGGATAGTAACTGATCAAGAACGTGTAGAAATGATTGAGGTGGTCCTTAGGAAAGATGCTAGCACTTGGTTTGACTCTTTGCCTGAGGAAGTTAAGGGGGATTATACAAAAGTTTTGAATCGATTCAAGAAATACTTCTTTGATCCCCAAAACACTCAAAAACTATGGCAAGACATTGTTTCTCATAAGCAAAAAGACTTAGACGACTACTACTTGTACAAGCAGGAGTTTCTATGTCTTTGGGCTCTATGGATACAAAATGTTGCTAACCCTGGTGATGGTGCAGAATTTCAAAAGAAGGAGAGGTTCATATCCGGACTCTTTCTTGACCTTAAGGTAAAAGTTGAGGCTGGTGCACAAGCTACCTTTGATGCGGTTGAAACTAGGGCTGCTGAGAAATATAGGAAACTCAAATGCTTAAGGGGAGAGGTTCCAATAGAAGGTCTTAGACCCAAAGGTAAGTCACAAGCATCAATATCTAGGGAGCTTCCTGAGGTAATGGAAGAAGTGATTGAGAAGTTAAATGAATCTTTAAGCAGCCTGTCAATTCACCTTGCACAAGCTGTAGGCCCAAAGGGACAAGCAAAGAAGTGTGAAGAGAGAGATCCACGACCTAGGAGAGTCTTGCAATGTTGGAATTTCGGAGAGTCTGGACATGGGATGTATAATTGTCCTTGGCCCCGTGAGGAGCTAGAGAGACCTAACTTGAATTACCCAGTGATGAATGTAGGTGAAGGAGCTAGTCAACAACCGAGGCTTCTACAGAGGCCAAATGGACCAAGACCACCTCCACAAGGGGTGGAAGGAGTTTCACCTTTGCCTGACCCAAATGTCAATGTTGTAGAAGTCACACAATCCAAATAGGGTGACATTGAAGCAAATGGCATTAAGCGTGTCCAAGGAAAAGGTAAAGAGAAAGAAGGTGTGACATCACAGAGTGACCATGGACGAGGCAAGAAGGCAAAGGAGACCAAGGAAGCTAAGAGGACTCGACGTTGTATCAATCTCCAAGACTTCCCTCTTGGGCATGGTATGGCTCCATACAACTTACTGGAAGACATGAGAGGTAAGGGTCCTGATATCTCATGGCCTCAGTTTCTTGCATTATGCCCATAAGTTAGGAGGGATTTAACAAAGGCAGTTAGCACTAGGAGAAATATAAAAGAGAGTGTTCCTGTTGTAAAAATTGCACATGCTGAAATGAATGAGGATATTACACCTGTGCTAGATTTTTACATCAAAGGAAGATTGGTTAGGAAAGGTCTAGTGGATGGGGGTGCACAAATTTGCATCATGACAGAGGGACTCATGCAAAGACTAGGCATGCACATCCATGAGACCCCTAAAATAAAAGTAAAAATGGCAAACAATAGCAAGGCTAGGTGCGTAGGCATTTGTAAAAATGTCTTTGTGGAGGCCTTTGGCATTAAGAAGGCGGTGGATTTTTATGTTATGTTGACCAAGGGAAATGGTTACCCATTTATCCTAGGAAGACCATGGCTAATGAAAATGCAAGCTTTGTAGGATTGGGAGAGTGGAAAGCTAATTTGCAGGAATGACAATCATAAGAAGGTTGTCTTTGACATGAAGGAGCAATGCCAAGAGGAGATCCATGAAGAATCATCTCAAAGTGAGACGGAGGAAGGCTGGACCGATAGCACTTCAGAAGGAGAAAGTAGCGGCAGCATTACTGAAGAGGAGTATTCCATTGAAGTCATGGGGGTAAGGTTTAAGCCAAACAACCAAGAGACCTCTTGCCCAGGTTTGGAAGAGGTAGGTTCCCAAGAGAACCAAAAAGTGGAAGATGAAAGAATTCTAGAAGGTATGTTATCTACAACACTTACAAAGGATGAAAGAGAGGAGCTCAAAGGTGTGTTAAGGAAATTTCCTAGGCTTTTTGCTAAAGACTACACCGATGTGTATGGAGTAGATGCTGTTCAACACAAAATTGAGTTGAAGCCTGAGGCCACACCTAAAGCTCAAAAGCTACGAAGGCTAGGAGTTATAAAAGAGCAGGCTCTACTCAAGGAGGTAAGAAATCTTCTAGTAACAGGTTTCATTTATCCAGTGGATAATTCAGAGTGGGTCTCTCCCGTTTTTGTCACTCCCAAGAAGAACGGCAAGTGGAGGGTGTGTGTGGATTACTGTCCACTAAATGAGGCAAAGATCACTTTCCCCTCCCATTTCAGGATGAGATACCAAATGGGGTAGCTGGTCATGAGAAGTACACTGTGTGTGATGCCTACTCAGGTTACTTTCAAATAGGTATCGCATTGGAAGATCAGTTAAAAACAACCTTCATCACTCCTTGGGATTGTTATGCTTTTAGAGTTATGCCATTTGGCTTGACAAATGCTCCTGCAACTTTCCAACACTTCATGAACATGGTGTTTCAAGCATTCTTTGGAAAGTCCATTAGGGTTTTTATTGATGATTTTTTCATTTATAGCTCAAAATCATTGCATCCACAAAGGGTAGAAGAAGGTTTAAAGAAGCTCTATGACATGGGAGGTAAACTCAACCCTGACAAGTGTCACATAGGTGAGGATGGTAGCTTGGTCACAAGGTTTCCTATAAAGGCATTGAGGTGGATCCTTCAAAGGCAAAGGCTCTTATTGAGCTCCCATCACCCAAGAATCTCAAAGAGGTCATCTCATTCATTCAAAAGGTGAAGTATATGTCATGCTTTATTCACTTAGCTTTAGAGTTGCTTCATTCGTTGACACAACAAGTAGAATTCGCACGGTCTGATGAGCTTGAAGATTACTTTTGTAACATTAAAGTCATTTTGTCAGAGCTACCAACACTCATGCCTCCTTGTTGGGAGTAAACATTCTTTGTTAGCTCTAGTGTTGGAAAGGAAACAATTGGTGCTGTGTTGCTACAACAAGATCCCCACAGTACCAGGATGCGACCCATCTACTTTTCTAGTAGGGTCATGAATTCCTTGGAGAGAGGCTACACAGAAGCAGAACTCATGATGCTTTCTCTCATGTTTGCGGTGAGAAAGTTTAGATCCTACCTGCTACCAAAACCTTTTGTAATTCTCACTATAGAAAATTTGTTCCCTTGGGTGTCATCTCAAATGAATCTTAGTAGTAGGATCTCAAAGTGGATTATGGAGTTGCAAGAGTTTCAATACTCTTTCAAGGTAGAAGATAGTGTGCGTGCACAATTGGCAGGGATTCTCACTTATAAGATGCATGAGAAGAAAATTAAGGTGCCTGAAGTAAAGAGCCTACCATTGCCACCACCTAAAAGTATTCCTAATGCTTTTACCTTGTTCTTTGATGGAGCTTTTCGACGAGCCACAGGAAAAGCAAGGGGAGGGCTAGTATTGCTTAACCCAAATGGAGAGGTGGTCATGAAAGAGAAGGTCAATCTACCAGGTTCAGCTAGCAACAATGAAGCAAAATACGACACACTACTTCATGGTTTGAAGATGTGAATTGGCCAAGGGATACAACGTCTCATGGTAAAGGGAGATGCACTTCTCATTGTTAAATAGATTTTAGGCATTTGGGCATGCAAGAATGAAATCTTAAGGACAAAAGTTCATGCCATTCGTAGGATGTTTAATCAATTTGAATAAGTGCAACTATATCATATTCCTAGGAAAAAAAATGAAGATGCCGATTTACTTGCACAACAAGCAGTTACATGTGTTGAGAAAGATGTGCACGTCATCATGGTGGCAATAGTTGTCAAGCAACCGAGATACCAAGGGTTGGAGTCATTGGCTCCCATTATTGGCTACATTTTGGAGGGTGAGTTTCCACAAGACTTCACTAAAGCTCAGAAGAGGAGACTCATGAAGAAGGCAAGTTTCTATCTATCCCTAGAAGGCTCCCTCTATCAAAGAGGGAAGGATCAAGTGTGCAGAAAATTACCAACTATCGCGGAAATTCCAGCCATTCTAAAAGGTTTTCATGAAGAGGCATTTGGTGGTCATTTTGCCCAAGAATTAACTGTGAAGAATATTTTGCTTGCGGGGTATGTTTGGCCAAGCTTGCATGTGGATGTCCAACATTGGTGTAAAAGCTGTCACAATTGTCAGATAAATGGAAATAGAAGGTTGGTGCATGGCCCGAGGCAAATAGTTCTTGCAAATGGACCCTTTGAAAAATGGGGCATTGATGCTATGGGTCCTCTACCTAGAACAAATAATGGTAAACTCTACATTCTAGTGGCTGTGGACTACATGACTAGGTGGGTAGAGGCTCAAAGTGTGGCAAGGGTAAATGGGAAAACAGTGAGCAGGTTTGTCTACACTAATATTTTTTGTAGATTTGGCATACCTCTAGAGATTGTTTCGGATAATGGTCCAGGGTTCAAGAAGGGTTTACTCATAGAATTTTGTGAAGAGCTTCACATTCTAATCGTCATAGAACACCATACTACCCACAGTCAAATGGTTTGGTGGAGAAGGCTAATGGTGTCATTGCAGGCATCATTAGAAATATTGGTGCAAAACAAGACAAAATTACGGGATGAATTCTTGGATGGTGCCTTGTGGGCATATCGAACCATATATAGGGAATCCAAGGAGTTCACACCATTTCACTCGGTCTATGGTCATGAGGTTTTACAACCAATTGAGCTCAACATTCCAACAATGTGACTTCATGGCAAAGCAGCACAAGAGGATCAAGAAGCATGGATGGATCGACTTCTTACCTTAGCTGAGCTTGAGTGGAAAAGAGAAGCAGCATACGAGTTCTACAAGAGGAAAGCTACACAGGAGAAGGAGAAGCTTGACAAGAAACTAAAGGACAAAGGCATCAATGAAGGAGATCTTGTTCTAAGGTATGACAATCGACTCGATAATCGTTTTGATGCCAAATTTGAAACTAGATGGCAGGGGCCATACATAGTTAATAAGGCTTTCAATTCAAGTTACTATCAACTTATGGACTTGAATGGGAAGGAGCACTCCAGGAAGGTAAACGGGTATCGCTTGAAGCCCTATTTGAGTCGCATTCTACCAAAGGATCTACCAAAGATCTGTCAAAAGGCCGCTATATCATGTAAGTATTGTTCCATGAAGCATGAGTGTAACTCCATCCAAACTGCTAAGGGGCCAAACAATGAAGATCTCGTCAAGGACTCTAAAGCACTATCTTCGAAAAAGATGCTCTATGATGGTATATGAATATACCATCATCTTGGGGAAGGGCTAATGATTGCCGTTTTTCGGCTCTCCGTAATTGCCATAGTGAGTTACCCCACCCTACCAAAATCACCTAAATACTGTGGCTATTCTTACCTTTTCATTGTACATAGGCGTGTGTGAGTTAGGGGGCTTTTCCCATATCTTCTTAAAACCCTCAGCTAGCTAGTCACTGGGCTAGTTGAGCCAAGAAAATAAAAATAAATAAATAAAATAAAATATATTATGGCCTATTTGTGTGTAAATATTGCATTGTATATATGGCCTAAATATAGGGATTTTTATAATTATTTTGATATTTTATTTAAATATTTATACTTAGGTGTGTGTTTTATTAAACATGTGTATGCCTTCTTTCATCCTCTTACACCATAAGTATATATTTTCCAATGTGTACATACTCTAACCTCATATTTTTCTTTTATACAAATCACCGCCACATTTTCACCCTCACCCTCGTGAAAACAAAAAATTGATTTCTACTCCCTTAGTCACGTTTATTATATTATTTACTTGCACACCTTTTCCTCTTTCACCCAAAATAATACAAAGAGGGACCATATTATATGATTCCAATATCTTTCCATATCCATAATTCCTCCATACTTTTTTAGTATTTTTACTCATTATTCTCACACCATGTGCTCATTGAGCTAAAATCCATGAATAGTCCATACACTAGTCCCACCATGTATATATTGAGTATGCCACCTATGAATCCAAATTTGTGGATTTGTGGGAGCGATGGGTTGCCTCACTGAAGGAAGGTGAAGGAGCACCTAATTTCTTAAAGAAGGAACGTTTCATTGCTGGCCTGTGGTCGCCGCTTGAAGAGAAGGTGAAGGGGAGGTTCCTTGCAATGTATGAGTTGGTAGTGGAAGTAGCCCGCCTTAAAGACAAGTAGTTGCGTATGCAAGCAAGATTCAATGAGTTAGAAGAATTGAGCTCAGTCCGTCTAAGCCCAGTGACTGCAACAGCCACTTACAGAACCCAACCACAAGAGGCATCAGAAGAGCAACAAGACCTGTTGAGCCATATCACTACTCAGCTTGAAAGTTTATTTGTGCATCTGGTGCAGCAAGGGCATGCACCTGTCAGAAATCTAGAACAAGGGAGAGGACAACAAAGGCAAAACCAAGAATACCACTGCTACAATTGTGAGGAGGACAGACATCGCATGTATTACTACCCACATCCAAGAAGGCAGAACTTCAATAGAGGAGGAAGGAATAATCAGATTTCTCCACCAAGGGCGAGGCCACCACCAGCAAGACCAAGACCACCACCAGCCGTGCAACCAGTAGTCCCACCAATTCAAGTCCTACAGCCACCGATGCAACCACCACCACAATCGATACTTACACTCATTCTGCACCCACCATCAATTAGCAGCTGCACACTAAGTTTCATTGGTCTTGCAAAAGAGGTCAAGATGAAGATAACAGAAGAAGATTCAAGCGAGAATTCTATTCAAAGGACTAAAGCAGTGGAACAAGAGGTTAAAGAATCAA
Source organism: Adiantum capillus-veneris (assembly GCF_014529385.1). NCBI lineage: Eukaryota > Viridiplantae > Streptophyta > Polypodiopsida > Polypodiales > Pteridaceae > Adiantum > Adiantum capillus-veneris. The sequence continues at coordinate 139,875,404 of NC_140956.1, forward strand.
AAGATGCTACCCCAGTGAAGGAGGCAAGTCAAGAAATTCGTGTTACAAATGTTAGTACATCTCTAACCTTGGATGAAATAGACACCAAAGCGATCAATCGACAACATTGGGCAGTAAGGTTAAGAAGGTGTAAAGTGTTGATCAAGCCTCATCAAAGTAGGAGGAATGCAAAGAGCACACAAGATACAAGAGAAGAGGAAGACCAGCCTGCTAGCAAGGCTTTGCAAAAGTTGGACAATGTACCAAGCAAAGGGCAGGGGATTGAAAACAAAAGCCTATGCACCAGCATGGACCAAGAACAGTGTAGCAAGCTCAATGCATCTTGCATCAAGGGAGTTTCACTAGAGGAACATAACAAAAAGGTAAGTATGAATGAAGGTTTGGAGCTGGATATTGTTCGAGAGGCTTGGAAGCCGAGCAAGACTTTATTGTGTAGTGTCATAGACTTGGAGATGGGTAATGCCTCTAGTCTACTGAAAGGTGTTATAAACTTGGAGATGGGTAATGCCTCCAGTTTATGTGAGGGTGTTCAGAGTAAGTTTGATGATCAACATGTTTCCAGCCTTTTAAGGATGTTCTAGACTCCTCCACAACACAGCATTGTGTTTGCATGGGATGCATCAGACCTAGGGTAATGGTTAACCACTAGGACATATAGAGGTAAGATCAGCATGGAGATAAAAGTTAAGGAGCCATGGATAGAAAAAAGGCTAAAAGAATGCAAGAATGAAGGCCTCATCCCCAATTTGGTGAAATATTTTTCAAATAGTGCATCCTCTCTTTGGAGAGAGGTAAGTGGATTATGCTTGTATCTAAGCCGCAAGGTATGTGGCTCACTATCAACATCAAAAAAGACAGCTGACATGCTTGAGCACACTCAAGAGGAGCACAATATGCTTGCTGGCTTTTCCAGTCGCAATAGTAAGCAAGATTTTGAAGACAACTAGAGCTCACCACGCCAACAAGGCAACCATATATGGTGGATTCTTGGCACATTCTTGGGAATAATAATCCTCAGTTCTGCCTTTGCAGTAGCCAAGATGCTAATTTCTCCTCTTGCTACTAGTGGTTACAAATTTGGTCCTATTTGGCATGCAAATTTTATTGTTCAGACACTACAGATAATGATTCTATTCTTCACTTGGGATCCAGGAGGACACTGGCATAAGGTTCTAGAAGCCATGGGCTTCCCATTTAATTAGCCCACACTATTCCAAGAAACAGGCTATCATCCGGACCTGTTATAGATTCATGGATATCCCAGAAATCTCACCAATGGCCAAATGGAATGGCCAATTTAGAAGGCAACTCGATATCAGCTCCTATAAATCAGTTGAATCAAAGTCAGGGCTCGAGGCATGAATGCCTCCAGTCAAAAGGGGAAGGCTAATGATAGCCGATTTTCGGAGATCAAGAAAAAAAGGAAAAAAAAGGTTTATCTTTCCTCGTCTTGAAGCACGGCAACACCAGTGGAGGGCTCGACAATTCCCCGGTCAATCGATGAGCCACAAATTCTCTCTCTCTCTCTCTCTCTCTCTCTCTCTCTCTCTCTCTCTCTCTCTCTCTCTCTCTCTCTCTCTCTCTCTCTCTCTCTCTCTCTCTCTCTCTCTCTCTCTTTCCCAGCCACGACCCATGAGGCCCAGCTCTGAAGGCACCCCTGGTCATAGCCCGTCACTGTCCATCATTAGCCCCCAACTTTCGGAGCCGCAGCCACAAGAACCAACTCCAATTGGAGAGAAGCACAATACCAAGAAACTATTAAAAAAATGTTGTTTTTTTACATTCACCACCCCCCTTTCTATGCTTGCCCACGGCGGGCCGCCCCTCAGTTTGGACATACCCCTCCATTATCACCAGAGGAAAATCCTCTCTCTCCTGCTCGACTCCGACAACCCACCATCATCTCTCTCTCTTACCTTGCTTCTGTGTCACCTAGCCCAATGGGCGCATAAAACAAACCAACACCCTCTTCCTTCCACTGGCAGGCCGCCATGCTTGGACAAAAGTCTCTCTCTCTCTCTCTCTTTCATTATTCTCCACACTCTCTCTCTCTCTCTCTCTCTCTCTCTCTCTCTTACCCCTTTCCTCTTGTCCACACTCTCTCGACCTCACCCCCTCTCTCCTCTCCCCTCTCCTCTCCTCTTGTTTTATTACCTCTGACGGACCGCGACTCCACCCTCCCCTCACACACTCTCTCACCACCTCACCAACCCCCCCTCTTGTTTGACATATGGCGGGCCGACCTTTCTCTCACACACCCTCACACACTCTCTCTCTCTGCACAGTACTCCCTCCCCTCACACTCACTCCTTCTCTCTCTCCCTCCCTCATTCTAATGTCTCTATCACTTCATGTGCAAATGGCCCCGCGAGAGCATCGCTCTCTCTCTCTCTCTCTCTCTCTCTCTCTCTCTCTCTCTCACTCTCTCTCTCTCTCTCTCTCTCTCTCTCTCTCTCTCTTTCTCTCTTCTCTCTTCTCTCTCCTCTCTCTCATAACCCAACACACACACCACCCTCCACCTCCTCTCCCCTCTCCCCCCCCAGCACAAACACCCCCCCCCCCCCCCCCCCGTTGGCGCGCTACTCTCCCCACCCTGTTGACCTCAACCCCCCCCCCCCCTTGTTCCTGTCGCGGTAGTAGGCCCGAAGCCGCTCTCTCTCTCTCTCTCTCTCTCTCTCTCTCTCTCTCTTTCCCTCCTCGCTCTCTTCCCTCATCAGCCTGAAGGTGCAATACAGAGGTCTCTCTCTCTCTCCCTCTCTCTCTCTCTCCTCTCTCTCTCTCTCTCTCTCTCTCTCTCTCTCTCTCTCTCTCTCTCTCTCTCTCTCTCTCTCTCTCTCCTCTCTCTCTCTCTCTCTCTCTCTCTCTCTCTCTCTCTCTCTCTCTCTCTCTCTCTCCGTATTCACACACACCACACACACCACACTCCCTCACCTTCTCTCTCCTCCATCGCCATCCCCCTCTCCCCATCTCACTCCCGCCCTATATCTCCCTCGCTCTCTGTGTCGGGCTGTCAGGCAGCACGCCGCTGCTCTAGCAGTAACAATTTCACTCTCTATCTCTCTATCTGTATACACACACACATACACCCCCTCACACACTCCCCAACCCCTCTCACCCTTCCCTCCCTCTCTATCTGATGCACGCCATTGCTCTCTCTCTCTCTCCTCGCTCACGCTCTCTCTCACTCACACCCTGCACGTAAGCCGCCAACACAAAACACAAAAAACTATAATAAAAACTACAATAATATCTCTATCTCTCATTCCCACGTACACACCCACACACATATACACACCCACTCACAAGCAGACCTACACGCACTCACATATACACACACACACGCACGCCATACGCACCCACAAAAAATAATAAAAAAGAACCGAAGGAATCAACATCGACGCCCAAAGAAGAAGAGATGGCCAAGTCGCGCAACATGAACACTAAATCAAGGAAAGACGCCAAACGCATGCCCCATCCGGCCCCGAAACTGGCGAGCGCACTACATCGGCGCACCAGCGAGGCTCGCCGTTCGTCAAATGTTGTCCACAACACATCTTTGCAATAATATATGTTGGTTATCATTACTTTTCCAGTTTCAAGCCAAAATCTTGTAAAAAACCCCAATTGTAAATTGTCACCTCTCTCTAGGTGATGGCCACAAAGGCCCACCTAGAAGTTGTTGTTTTTAATCCTCCTAAGAAAAAGCAAGGGTCAACCATCTGGGGCCCAACCCCTTGCTTTGTCTCCCCTGATTAGGGCCCTAACCTAATCAGAGTACCCTAACCTAATGCAACCTGTAGCTATAAAAATGCACTAAGATGTCAATATCAGGGGGTTCAGCACTTGGTAGAATTTTGGTGGGAGGGATTGCAAACACTTGCATCAAGAGAGATGGGATTTAGTGTATAATTTTGGGAATTAGCACCATCCCGAGAAGCCATGTCTACACCTTGACTCCAATGTTCGCCACACACTCACGATAGTAGAAATCTCCGTGTTTGTGAGTCACCTCTAGAGAATGTGCACTATAGGCTCACTATCTCTCTCCATCACCATGGTTGCCACCTCGCCAAAGATAAGTTTTCTGTAAATATTGCATTAAATTAGTTTCCCCTCACACCACGAGGGGTTTTCATCCCCTGCATCACTCTCTCTCTGTCTCTCTGTCTCTCTCTCTCTCTCTCTATGTGCAGATTTTGTGTTATTTCAAATCACCATTGTCCGCATCCTAGCCGCTCAAAGATAGGTGGTGACCCCCTTGTTCATCTCACTGTGGCCAGCTCGGCGTGCATCGGCTCCTGGCGTTTTGAGGTTGTCGGGGTCGTGTCGTGCTTTGCGCTCGTCATCGCATCAGTGTGAGGTCTCTTCTTTGGGATTGCTCTAGCTTTAGCTTGAGTTCGAGATCCTTGTTCTTCTTTTATAATTTCTTATATAATTCATATGTACCTTTGATGGAGGCAACTGTGGGATTCTCCCTTATCTGTCACAAAAATGTTGCTTGATCATTGATCCTTTGCTCTTAGTATTGCAGAGATGCGTTTGCTACATTGAGCTGCACTTGGATCGTCTGTACTGACAGAGTTGTGGTTAAGAGTTCATTGGTTACCTCTGTCAGCTGTTGGTCTTTGGTCTTGGACGCATCTGATAACTTCGTGAGAAGTTTGCCCAGTTCCTCCATTTCCTTTTGTTGCTTTTCTTTGGCTAGCTGGTGTTGTTCAGCTTCAGCTCTCAGTTCTTGTATTTGTCTTTGCAGATCTGTGATGACATTCACCCTGTCCTCTAACTCTCTAGCCTTAACATTGCGGCTAAGTGCTTCTTCTCGCATTTTGTCTTTCAGCACATACATCTACTTGGCATATTCATTCACGTATATGATGACTTCATTGTTTGTTTGCCAATCTTTCGTCTCTATAGGCTATCTGGATGTTTCAACCATTTTAGCTTGTAGCACTTTGGCTGGTTCTGTGGTAGTTGCTTGTGGTGGCGGTGGGGGTTCTACCTCTTCTTGAGGTTGTGCGGTTGCCTCGGATGCTTTGTCTTCTTGAGGCTTCGTGGATGCCTCAGCCGTTTTCTGTTGGGTGGTTGTAGAAGGGGTGGCCTCTATCTATGTTTCTTTGGGCTGCTCAAAAGTGGTTGCTTCCTGCAGTTCAGGCTCTTTTTCCCTGGCTTCCTCACCCTCATTGGTTCTAATTGTTGGTGAAGGTGGAGGACTTGGCATAGGTTGATCTTCTTGTTCTGTAGTGGGTGAGGTAGGCTTCGGAGACATTTCCTCCTTATATAATTGTGTCTCTCTTTGTGCAGCAGTGGCCTCCACTTGTGTTTGTTGCTCTGCTACTTCTTCTCTTGATTTTCTCTCAGCTTCTTGAGCTTCTTTTAACTTGAGGGATTTTGCCTCTGCATACATCCGTTCAAGAAATTTTTTGGGGTCCTCTGGTTCTTTCCTTGCAGGGTTCTTGGTTCTAGGACCCCTTATCTCTTTTGGTACCCACCTTTCCGGGTCCTCACATGCAGCTTGGTGGCTTCTTTTGTAAGTTTGTTTTTCTCTTTCAAACGTTGCCTTTTTCTGCTAAGGTTTCTCTTGGTGTGCAACCATTGCTTTCTTCTTCATCTCTTCTATTCTGGCTCTCCTCTCTTCATTGTCTGAGCTCTCTCTGCTATGAGCTTCTTGGGAGCTTCCAATAGATTCTTCATCAAATTTATAAACTCTCTTTGTCGATCGTGTGGTTCTGGGAGAAGGCTATGCACACACAATCCATGTGTTCTGATTTGGGGTAGGCAAAAAATTGTTGGCCATGCCAATAGCATGGTATGCTATTCTTGTCAATACTTTAGGTGCGCCCAGATAAGTAATTTTTCCTTCTTTCTTGGTTCCCTTTAGCGTAGTTAGCACATACTCCGCATGATCAATAGGTTGCCTGGTCGTCGACTTCAACACTTGGGTGAATGTAGTCGCAATTGCATGATTTGGTGTTGTGTACCGTGGACGTCTCTTTGCTAGAAAGTGGAAATGCTGATGATACAGACGTGTTGGTTCTTCCACTTGCCTTTGAATTAGGTCGGCAAAGGTTGTAACAACAGTCTCCTTGGTGAAGGTGTGTGTTGTCTTTCTGTTCCCGAGCCCTCATTGTCATCCCTTTAGTACGCAACTTCAATGCCTCAGCAACAATTTCTTTTGTGACCACCATTTCTACTTTCTGCCCTTGTTGGTTGGTGATCAGTGGGCTCCATCCTCTTTAATGGTAGACAACAACTCATAGGATTTCTGGAAATCTACGCCACATGGTTCCTGGTCGTAGAAGTCCCTGAGGCCGAGCCTTCTGTTGGATTCTTTTGTGTCTGGCTTTGTTGCGACATCATAGATCTCTTTTGATAACATCTCTAGCTCTACTTGATGTCCTTCTTCACTTTTGAACCTGCCTGTGAAAACTGTGGTATTGTTTTCCTCAAGCTGTTCTTTGTACAAATATGTTGCTTTGGCTGTCTTTACTGAACTTGGGTCATTTGGTAGGGTGGCAGCTTTTGCAGATTCTCTTTTTGGGATACCCTCTTCTTGGCCTCATCCGCAGCTTGCATTGCTCCTGTTAGGTGAATGTAGTGCCAAAGTTAGAAAATTTCTGCAATTTCCACTCTAAAATGCCCTTGAGTCTGAATTGCTGACAAATTGAGTCCAATTTACTTCAAATCAATTTTGGAACATGCATAGATGCATAAAAACATGTAAAGATCAAAATCACAAAGTTCAAGAAAAAATATGCAACAAAAGTTAATAATCACGATTATTTATAGCTGAAGATTTTTTTCAACTTTTTGCATGGATATGATAGGCTTGAAATATATAGCATTTAGGTGCTTTGAGTAAAGTGTAGGCTCATTTGAGTGCACAGGGTTAAAATGGTGCCAGATTTAGGCTTGTAGTCTCTAAAATAATAGATATGAAGGGATTTTGATATTTTGAGATCCAAATTTTCTCAAACTTGGTCAATGGGCTTGGGACATCACGCGCTTTGGTCCCACAAGGTCAAAGTTGCAAATTTCCCCCATCTTGGCAAAAAAGTAAATAATAGCGAGTATTAACTTTTTCATCAAAATGTACATTTTTTGGTGCAACTTGGTTCTATGCATGATGTACACCTCGTGTATGAGATATGGGGTGATTTGGATCAAAAAATGTGACAGATAACTCAAAATTTGGATTGGAAGGACTCCTTTGCGTTTTTTTGACAATTTTCCAAGTTATCCTTGATCATTTTGGCTTATACTTGAAATGTGGCATGTAATAAGCCAAAAAAGTGCAAAAGTAAATAATCGTGATTATTTACAACATTCAACTTTTCTTTCTAAACTTGATAAATTTTGACATAAACATATTCAATACACCTAAAACAAGTCCTAAATTGAATTTGATAAAGTTTTGTCGTGTCGGCATCATTTCATGCTTTGTTGACTCTGAAATCACCGATTTTTGTGACTACATGGCCCGTGGAGTTGGTTACTCACTTTTGAGGCTGTGGACTTATCCGTTATATAGTCTTGAAGCTACCCATCCAGTTTGGGCGCATTTGGAGTCAATTTGACTTCGTATGTCAAATTTGATGCTTTGTAGCCTTTGAGCTGTTTTCTACTTTTTGAGAGCTTGCTTCGATTGTTTTTATGAAACCAACCATATACATTGTGTATAGAGTCTACAAGCTGTCTGTGGAGTCAGAATCCAATTCTGGCATCTGCCAAAAATTGAGATTTTCTTCTTGGGAACCCCCTTGACCCCTACCGAATGGTCATCTAGTGATATAGAAGTGTTCTATTATATAAGGGCATGCTACAATTCAAGTCTCGTCCGATTTGGTTGAGCTGACAGGCTGCTATGGTCAATTTCTAGTCATAGGACTTCATGCACTGCTCGGTTTCTAGGGTTTTTTCCTTGGGCTGAGACTAGCTTCCGGCCATATAGAAGTAATCATTGATAAGTATAGAACTTACCCCTCATGTTTCGTGTGAGACGGCACTGTAAACAGGCGACTGTGGACTCCGGAACTCGCGCACGAAGAAGGTCGAAAGCTCTCTCCCCAAGGGTGACTAATGGAAATGAGGTGATTTTAAACTACCTTGGATATCTATACTCGGGCTTCCCAAACCATTTCCTCCAAATTCCCCTATTAGTCATACTAGGCCGTAAAATCTACGTTGGACTGAAAAATTTCTTCAATCGCATTCATGTAACTCATTCTGCAAGAATTTGCGAAAGTAGGCCTTGGCCGTCTCATTTAGGCTTCCCGCTTCTAACTGTCGATTTGATTGAAATTTTTTGTGCTTGTACGCCTTGTCCTTCTGATCATCAGTGTATCTTCAATTTTCCATGTGAGCTCATTTGCTATTTATTATTAATTTTTGATTTGTTTATGGGAAAAATCAAAGAAAATAACAAAATGCACTAAAAAAGAAAAGTAAAAATCCAATAATTAAGAAAACCCATTAAAAAACAAAGCTTTATTGTTTCTTAGTGGATTTCTCCATTTTTAAAGTCCCAATATCAAGAAAAATATTGAATATTAACAAAAAAAGACTATTTTTTGATGATTTTCTCATAGTATATATACTATTTACACTCATTGGGGAGATGTTATCAGTTAAATCTCCCCTGCTCATGATTTGTAAGGGCGTCATTAGGTAATTTTGCGAAAAAATCACACGTTAACATCAATCTTTTTCCTCCCTCTTTAAACATTACCCTTAATTACTTAGTTCCCTTCCACCCCTCCTAGATGGCGTACTCCGGAACGATTGTGTGCATGGGTTAAACAATCGTGTCTATGCATAGCCTTGGTTGGCTCTACCATTCTTTGAAGATCAATGTAGTTAAAACCATTATGCTATAGAAGAGTTGGGTTTTGAGTAATTAACTCAAGGGTTTCTAATGTCGAGGTTTCTTTTTGCTATCTTCCAAAGAGAAAATTTTGTAGCTTGTGTGCTCTTTGCTTTATTGTACCGTCAAAATGCTTTGGCACTCTAATTTCCTGAGCTGTTGGTACCAATAGTGGTTGTTGTTGAGATTTTACCCACCATTGGTATCTTGGTTTGCTGGTCCGAATGTATTGGTTGAGTCTTTTGAGACTTAACTCTCCACTGCGTCATTGGTTTTACAGTTGGCGGAGAAGATAAGTGCTCCTTTTTCTTCCAAATCCAGTTTGTTTTAGGTTCTCTGATTGAAGATGCTCCTCTTTGTGTCTTGAACCTTGGAACCATCTTTGGTACAGTAGATGATGTTTTGGGCACCCAAATTTGAATCGGCTTATCCTTAAGCTGTGCTTTTGGTACCCAAATTTGCCTCACTCCTTGCATGCTACTTGTAGCATTTTATTGTCGATAGGATGGAGAAGATTGATTGCTTTGTGGTTTGCCCTGCTGGTAACTCCCTTTCCATTCCTATTTGCTTGGTGCAATTGGAACAATGAGTTGTCCGCCGTTAGGTGATAGCTTGAGTTAATTGATATCCCAATCTGGTACTGCCTTGTACGTCCGCATCCATGAAATTCCAAGAATCATTGTCTCATTCATATGTTCATCCGGTAATCATACAAACTATTGAGGGCATGAACATCCATGTACTATCATATTTAAGTTGTCCACTCCCAATGTCGGTGTTGGGTTCTTATTGCATCCTTTAATAGTCAATATTCCCACTGTTAAAGCTTGACTTGTTGCTTTCTTGTAGGTAGAACAACTGACTGCATTCACTCGATCTCCTGTATCGACCAATGCATTCGTGCTATGATTGTTCAGTTGTACTTTAATGTGAAGGTCCATTCATCATCTATTGACACTGCATCTTTCTGTAATTCCCATAGTCATTCATCTAGTTCTAGAGTGTTGATGGGAATAGGTATTTGTTGATTTTTGAGAGCAACTTTCCTTTTGAGCACTCGAAGTCGAGCTTCCTCTTGGGCTTCATCAATAACCTGTTGTTGTTTTATCTTTCTTTGCTTTGTTGCATGCATCTTTTCTAGCAATTCATTAGTTAGTGGAAAATTATTCTTCTTTAAACGACATCCACTAATCCAATTAGCCATTGGTTCACCATCTAGGGTCGACAACTTAATTGTTCCACTTCAAGATACATCTTCAATGATAAACGGCCGTTTTCGTTTTTCTTAAACTTGAGAATGTGCTGCTTAAGGGAATAGACTGAAACTAAGTCCCCTTTTTTGAAGATTTTTGTAACTAAATGGGAATCAAAAAACTGTTTTTGTTTTTGCTTTTGTGCATAGATGTAAGCTTTGCTTATCAAGCTTTTGAATTTTCAAGTTTCTTTGACAATTCATGTCCAATTCACTCGAGATCCTTAGCTACCTTTAGTGTCGACAATAGAAAATCTATTGGTAGTATGGCATCAAGACCATAAACAAGGTAAAAAAGTGTAGCATATAAAGCTGTCTTGAATGAGACTCTATAAGCCCATAGAGAAGCATGGAGATTCATTTCCCAATATGTCCGTCCTAACTAACAACTTTAGTCAATACCGAGCTAAGAATTTTGATTCGTATGCTCAGCTTGTCCATTTGCTTGTGGGTGATAGGGAGCCGATTTGTTATGGATGACCATAAACTCATTACCTTATTGATGAAATGAGTTCCTCTATCACTAAAAAATTATATTGGCAGTCCATATCTTGTACAAACATACGCATATAAGAATGCGGCTGTGGTTCTGGCATCATTCTTTTGAGTTTCTTTAGCCTCTGCCCACTTAGTCAAATAGTCCGTAGCTACAATGATATATTGAGATTGGGTTTTATAAGCAAGTGGCTGTATTGGCCTAGCAAAATCTATACCCCACTTTGCAAAAGCTCTAGCCCCCATCATTGGTCTTAAGGGTGTGCTATCTACACGGGTTGGCATTTTTTATCGTTGGCATGCATCACACCTTCAAACATATTCTTTGGAATCTACAAAAAGTATTGGCCACCATATGCCTGCCATTAACATTGTTGGATTAGTTGGAGGTCACTTCTCTAGTGAGGCCACCGCAAGAGACTCTTAATGGCAGGCATATGGTGGCCAATACTTTTTGTAGATTCCAAAGAATATGTTCGAAGGTGTGATGCATGCCAACGATAAAAAATGCCAACCCGTGTAGATAGCACGCCCTTAAGACCAATGATGGGGGCTAGAGCTTTTGCAAAATGGGGTATAGATTTTGCTAGGCCAATACAGCCACTTGCTTATAAAACCCAATCTCAATATATCATTGTAGCTACGGACTATTTGACTAAGTGGGCAGAGGCTAAAGAAACTCAAAAGAATGATGCCAGAACCACAGCCGCATTCTTATATGCGTATGTTTTTACAAGATATGGACTGCCAATATACTTTTTTAGTGATAGAGGAACTCATTTCATCAATAAGGTAATGAGTTTATGGTCATCCATAACAAATCGGCTCCCTATCACCCACAAGCAAATGGACAAGCTGAGCATACGAATCAAAATTCTTAGCTCGGTATTGACTAAAGTTGTTAGTCAGGACGGACATATTGGGAAATGAATCTCCATGCTTCTCTATGGGCTTATAGAGTCTCATTCAAGACAGCTTTATATGCTACACTTTTTCACCTACAAAAAGTATTGGCCACCATATGCCTGCCATTAAGATTGCTCTTGCGGTGGTCTCACTAGAGAAGTGACCTCCAACTAATCCAGCATGTGCTTGTTCTATAATGGGAATATATTCATCTTCATTTGCACAAAGATGCAAATGTTGATCTTTACCTCTCCAATACAATTGGTTTCCAATAAGAGAAAAGTCTCTTGCTTCTATTTCAATTTCTCTTTGATGACGTTTACTCATGTCCTCAAGAAACGTTCGACTTGCCCGGGAAACGTGCTTTTGTGAAAAATATCATATGTGCAATCTCTTTTTACCTGCAGCAAGGAGTGCACACCAAAGGTCTCCTTTGTTGGCCCATTCCTAGTTGTAGCCACAAACCTTCAAAACCTGTACTTCATAGTTAAATTACTTTGAAATATTATGTAAAAATAAGAGAAACATGAAAGCATCCTCACCAATTTTCCTCCACTAAGGGACCCATCGTCTCAGAAACATTTAGGAATTGTTGCTCACCAAGTACATGGCTAAAGCCCCCCTCTTGCATCAAAGTTCTCGTCACAATTTCCTTTTTTGCACACATTTGTACCTTTCTTGTGCTTGCATATCTATCCACACTAATAACTCATGCAACCATTTCTTTGGTTTTATCGGTGAGCCCTTTTGATGACCCATCCCGTATGTCATGTTGGTGAGTTCCTTGATGTACCAATAATCTGCTCATGCTCTCATCCCTTGGCATGGCATAATATACAAAGCAATCACATGTACGCAAAAAAATGGGTAGTTGATCACAATAGTGGCAAGTAAGCTTGCCACCAAGTTCATTGCAAAATTCACCCGTGCAAGGCAATTTTAGCATGCTGCCATTGAAATGCGTTGTGTTTGACTTCCCAAAATTAACCAATTTGGGACAACTTTCATTGTGACATTTTAGAGCACTTGCACACTGACTTTTGCGACACACTCCAGGAAATGCAATATTTGAGGTTTGTGGTTTGGTCCAATGGTGTGGATCATACTTATGTTCCATAGCATCCATTGGATGAACCTTTCCTAAGGCCGGTGAAAACTCAAACACCATGTTACCATTGTACACCTTTGGTATTTACAACACTTGTTTGATTTTCACTATCTTTGAAAGAAGATTCATCAAAGTGTTGGGCTTTGTCATTGCACTAAAAATGACAAAATAGTACTTGTACTCCTTATATGGGGCAGCCATGCCACTAAAATTTGAATATGTGTCATCTTTGACTAGCACCACAAATTTTGTAGAAAGAGATTTATCCACAACATAAAGCTCCTCTTGCAAGATTGCCTATTTTCTCCATTGGCACTATCGACTCTTCACTCCCAACCACGACAATTGCATGCAAAGCAGAAAAAGTTTGTGGTGAAACATGCTTCTCTAGATATTTAACCCCAAAGATAATCTTTCTATTGGTAAATGGAAAAGCCCGTTCGAAAGAAGATAAGACTATAGAGCATGACATGATAGTCGAGTAAACATCTCTTACAGGAGATTGAAAAGATGAGAGTGAAAGTGTTTAGTTGCGTCTAGAGAATTTAAGAGCATTTTATCTTAGTAGTTATTAGTAATACTTAATAGTTTTTAAAATCCATATTAGAATTATTTATAAAAAATTTGCATTGCTCTCTCTCTCTCTCTCTCTCTCACGTGAATCATCCCCACCTCCTCCCTCCCCCCTCTCTCTCTCCCCCGTGTGGACTGCCCCCTCCCCCTCTCTCTCTGTCTCTCTAGAAACGCAGCCATTTTTTGACTTAGTAGACAACAGTTCACTCTTTTGATCATAACTTCTTCATCCAAATTCCGATTTGGTTGATCTATAACCTCAATTGAAGAGCATAGTTCCCTGTACACATTGATGTCAAGAGAAAAAAAATTAGAGTTATGGAAGGTGTTTTTGTAGCAACATTTTTGAGGTGAACAGGTTCAAGAAAGTTGACTCATCTCTTATTTTACATACAATCCCTTCTAGCACTTGCAAGGGTTCTTCTTCTTCAAGGTCCACAACTATTTTGGAAAATGATCCAAAATATCCTAAGTGTGGAGATAGCAACACGACCACCCAACCAACGCCATTAGAAACCATGATCATGGCATACTTGGTATTTGTGCAGGAGATCGTAAACAAACAAGGCAAAGACTTACGCGTACTTGCAATGGAGAATGGCACACTAAGGGTACTTGTGGTGAGAATGAGAATCTCAAGAGGATACTTGAGATGCAAACAACACGTTTGATGTAACTTGAAGAGGAAGTCAAGGAATGTAAACGCTCTCTTGTGGACTTGAATGCTTTGAAGGAGCGCATGAGCAAAGTAGAGCATGACAATGTTTTGAAAGAGGAGAAATTTGACACCATGAGCCGAGATGTATGCGACTTGAAAAATATATGCACAAACAAGTCTTGGGATGATGTATGTGGTAATAATGTGGTTTTTGATTCCTCACTCATTCCAGCTATGGTTCAAACAAAGAATGTTGAGAATGTGGATGTGGAGGAGTTGAAGGAACGGGAGCGATGTTCCAAGAACATTGTTATTCGTGGAATTCCCAAAGAGAAGTTAGAGACACCTCCTTCTATTTCAATTGTTATCAAAGATTTCTTCAAAACCCATTTTGACATGTTCGGAGTTATGGTCTATGGAGCACATAGAGTGGGAAAACAGGGAGTTCCTCACTTGGGAGAATGACCAATTGTATGCACCATACCGGATGAGACCAAACAAAAGATTATCCTTGATAATCATAGATGGATCTATTTGAGGGATACAAAATGTTTTGTATGTGAAGATTGCACTATTAAGCAACAAAATATGCACGCAAGGCATATGAGGAAAAGGATAAGAAAAACAAGGAGATCTCTCATGAAGAGAATGTGCCCAAGGAGGAGGCAAGTCCCTTGAGAAAATAGGGATGTGTGACCTATGAGACCGAGTTACAATTGAAAATATTCTTTTGGAATCGTAATGGATACCCATGGAATTCGGGGGTTGGCATTAATAAACTAACAAGCACAGTCGACGTTGTACTTCTTGTTGAAACTTAGGAGCAATTTACACATAAGGAGGGGTAGACTGTATTGTTAAGAAAGGATTGGAGGATTTTGTATCAATTGTGAAAGATGACAAGTACAAACATTATATATGGCTGAAAATTATGACACCAAAAAGAGCACCCATTTTTGTAGCCGGTTGCTACATTCCTCATCATGATTCCCCCTTTTATGCTTGCACGGATAGAGATCATCCATTTTTTGATTTAGAAGAGAACATTTCTTATTTCAAAGGCAAAGGTGATGTTATTGTATCTGGGGATATGAATGCTCACACAAAAACATTGCAACATGATACTCAACAATTTGATATGTCATACATTTCAAGGGGGTTGGAGGAAGCTCACTTGTATGATCGTACTTCAATGGATGAGAAAGAGCCGGATCACAATGGAAAGTTACTTTTACACATGTGTAATATCACGGGTATTCTCATTTCCAATGGTGTATCTTTGTGGAGTGGAACCAATGGATTTACATGTAGGAAACATAATGGGGACAGTGTGATTGACTATATGCTACTCTTTGAAGCCATCATTTATTGCATAAAGAGTTTTATGTTTGGCGAATGGACCTTAAAATTTGACCATCGAAACTTATGTATTGATCTTTCATGTGGAGAAGCAAAAAAGCATGATAATCTTAGCCAAAGGAAAGAGACATTATCATTATGTATGGATTTCAAACGGGCACCAATGTACATTGAAATGATTGAGCAAAAGTTGTGGATGACAAAGATTCAATATGACGCACCATTGGAAACTAAATGAACAGATTTCAAGAAAGTTATTTGTTCTTGTGTCAAAAAACATTTTTTCATAAAGAATCTTCATGGTATCAACAAAGATAGATCACGCAAAAGGTGGTTTGATAAAGAATGGCAAGATGCTCGAAAGTCCTTGATAAAGCTTGATGCAAATACAGACAAAGACGACTATTGAAGTCATTTGCATATATACAAGGCATTGATTCAAAAGAAGATAAGAAGATGAAAAGTAAAGCAACAACTTTTTCAAGTCCAAGAAAAGGCATATTTATGTGGAAGATTTTGGAGAAACTTGAGGGACAAGTGGGTTAATAATTTCGGTAACTTGAGTCTTCTGGATATGTACACACATTGTATACAGTTATATGAGCAAGCAAATGCTTTAAAAAATCCATTTTATGGTTCACTCCCATGTATGCCCTCTTTTTCTACTATTGAGGATGTATGCGGTGGGCTTGAAAAGTTGCCCACTCGCAAAGCGGGAGATCTTCAAGGTATCAAGCCAGAGATGATCAAATAGATGGAAGATTTTATCCATGAGTGGATGTGTGATATGCTCAACCTTGCACTTCAGCATTGTATGCCTTATGATTGGAGTACTAATTGGATTAAAACTTTGTATAAAAGAGGGGATGTAAAGAATGTACGGACTATAATGATTGGGTCTCTTATGAAAAAGTTGTTTGGGTGCATAATGGAGATGAAATTGAGTGATTGGGATGAAGATAATGACAAGCGGAAAAAAGGACAAGCGGGTTTTTGTCCATTCCATATCACCATTGATCATCTTGTCACTCTTTGTGTTCTTATGGAGGAAAGTTGGTTGAAAAGACAAGTGATTTTATTGTTGTATTGTGGACTTTAAGGAAGCCTTCGATATGATTTCACGTAAGAATTTGTGGAGAAGTATGGAAGAACTCCAAGTGCCAAGTGAGTTTATGCTTGCGGTTTCTCAAATCTATGAGAAGGTGATTTGTCAATTGCACATGGGAAGAGAAATTTCAGAAGTTTTTACAAGCACTATTGGGTTTCAACAAGAATGTCCGTTGTCACCAACTCTCTTTGGTCTATGCATCAATCAGTTGGAACAAATGGTACTTGACTTTATGCAAGAAGGAGGTTACTATTTGCAATGCGGTAATCATGCTTTTGTTGTATGCGGATGATGTAGTGCTTTTAGCACACACTTTAGAAAATGCACAAAAGCTTATGGTTGTCCTTGAGAAATTTTGCTTGCATAGTTGGCTGATTGTGAATGAATCCAAAACAAAGGTTATGCTTGTAAAAAACCAACCATAAGGAGAATCCATGCATTGTGTACAACAATGAGACAGTTGAAGTTGTTGAGAGCTTTAAGTACCTTGGCTTTGAGGTTCCGTCCAATCACAAGCGGCATGAATGTGCTATGCATAGTTTGGAAGCGGGAAAGAGAGCATATTATGAATTTGAGAACATGTGTAATGCGGGAAACATGAGGTGTTGGGTTCTCAAGAAGTATTTTTTTGATTCATTGGTGACACCGGTTCTTCCTTATGGAGTTGAAGTGTGGGGCGGGAGCATCTCAAAGTCTACTTGGAAAGAGTTTGAGAATGTTCAAAAGCATTTTCTTACAAACTTTCTCCAAGTTAAAACACACACACCATATATTTTCTTCACTTATTGAGTCGGGATCTCTTTCAATTTAGGTTATGGGCATGGAAAGCGTTGTGGAGTACATGATAAAGATGCATCAAAACCAGGCACATTGACTTCCTACAATTGCAAGGGAAGCAAGCAAAGAAGTTCAAAAGATGCATAAAAGTAAGATCTTGAGCACGGGATGGATGCAAGACATAAAGAAATGGTTTGGGAGATGGGATGCATTACACTTGCTACATGATGCTTCAATTGACTCCCAAGTGAATGAAGCTTTTCTACAATGCCAATGTATTACGGCTTGGGAGAAATCTAGTGGGTCACGCTGTCAGGCATTTTTTAGATAAGCATAAAATCAGTAGATCATGCCAAAAATCTTGCTAACTAGGCTCATTTATATATGTGTACATAGTGCTTGGAGTCTTTGGGGTGACCATGTAAAAGTTAATGTACAAAGGTTTGGTTTTGCCGCGCTTGAGTACTAGTGTTTTGGGTTGTTTGAGTCTCCAAAACACTACCTTCAATGAGTATTTTTGGTCATGCTTTATAACTTGTTGATCGAACTTGTACGTCATGAGTTATGTGCATCCAAAGTGGGTGGTCTTGACTTGGAAAGTGGTTGCATATGCATGCGACAAAGGCAACTGGGCCGACTTGATGATCTAAAATTAGAAATGATGAGATTTTAAATTTTTGAAAATTGAGTGATTGGGCTAAAGAGAATGACAAGCATGCAAAAGGCAAGGCGGGTTTTCATCGATGCCATAGCACCATTGATCATCTTGTCACTCTTTGTGTTCTCATGGAGGAAAGTTGGTTGAAAGGCAGGTGATTGTATTGTTGTTTTGTGGACTTTAAGAAAGCCTTTGATATGATTCCACGTAACTATTTGTGGAGAAGGATTAAAGAACTCCAAGTGCCAAGTGAGTTTATGCTTGCGGTTTCTCGAATCTATGATAAGGTGATTTGTAAATTGCGCATAAGAAGAGAAATTTCATAAATTTTTGTAAGCACTATTGGAGTCAAACAAGGATGTCCATCGTCACCAACTCTCTTTGGTCTATACATCGATCAATTGGAACAAACGATACTTGACGTTATGCAAGAAGAAGGCATTCAAGAGGTCACTATTGCAATGCGGTAATCATGATTTTGTTGTATGCGGATGATGTAGTGCTTCTATCACACACTTTAGAAGATGCACAAAAGCTTATGGTTGTCCTTAAGAACTTTTTCTTGCATAGTGGGATGATTGTGAATGAATCCAAAACAAAGGTTATGCTTGTGAAAACCAACCATAAGGAGAAGCCATGCATTGTTGTTAGCAGCAAGCTAACGTGGACACCATTTTTGCACCATTTTTCGAATTTCTCCTTGTAAAACATTTATTATTTTGATAAATCGGGAATATTGTAACTCCTATTTTCTCGAATAAACCTTGTTTTTAATGAGCCTAGGCTACAAGCTTCCAGATTGTATTAGCCAGTCATTTCCCAGCTTTGGTAGAACTCCATATTATTAGTTTTGACCACCCAAAAACTTGGCTAAGGTATAAAAGCCAATTTTTGTAAGTTTTTTATAAGTTTTTGGATAAAAAATACACAGTGTGAGCTAACAGCGCTCACTTCTCTCCTTCTCGCGCTTCCTACTCCCTCTCCGGTTCTCACATTGCGAATACGTTTGTTGCATTGCAACCGCAAGTAAGAGCTCTATGCATTAACGTAAGCCATTCACAATATTTTGTAGCTTTTGGCGTCGCCGACCCGCGGCCTAATTTCATTATAACTAGGAATTTACACTTTTAAATCGAAAACTAAGCATAGGTGGGGTATTGGGGCATCATTGCTAAGCATTTAAATGCATTCTGGGTCAAATGCGACTAGGTCAAAAATCCACCCTGCTGTTGATAATCGCGATTTTGGAACTTCACCTAAAGTGGGATTTGAGACCATAGCCATGTGTGCTTAGGTATTTTCAACTTGTCCTAGAAGTTTCATTACGTTTGGATGTCATTTGATGTTGTAACGGATGTGATTTGCTTGCTGATGAGCGATTGGCTTTTGGTGATTTTAGTCACTTGAGTGTAGCTTCAGTTAGATGCAAGTTGTTAGTTGTTTTCTGAAAGATTGACAACCTCTTGTAGCCTATATGCACTAGTCGAATCAGCTTCGTCCCATGGTTTGACAAATTAGTCGTGGTTCTTGCTAATACTACAACAAGATAGGATGGTGAGGTTAGACATGCATCCCACATTTGGCGCCATTGCCGAGGATCGAAGAGACCTAAACTAGGAAAAAACACGAGCGTCTTGTGTATTTGTCCTTTAACTTCCTCTAGGTTCGCCTAGAGTTTAAAACTTTCTTGTAGAAACCGCATGGCTTAAGATTGTCGTCTTTTGCTGTGTAGAGGTAGCTTGGAAGTAATCGTAATTGCTGAGTACCTTTAGGACTATAGGATTGTAGATTTAGATTAGGATTTGGAGAATGATTGGTAGATGAGAAAAGTCTTAAGATCAAGACTCTGAAAAACATTAAAAACACAAGAAAACGAGTATTTGTGGACACTTTCCACAACCCCATTGCATGAGAATCTAGGAGTAGGGTAAGTAGGATCCGAGGTGGATTTCAGAACATTGCTCTCTCTGAAAGAATCAAGGTGTGAGTGTTATTGGAAGTTGTAGAATTTCAGGTCTACGACTAGAATTAGCTTGAAAAGACTCGAATGCACTCAATCCGACTAGAGAGTAAGCCTAAGAGTTATCCGAACCAGTGGGTAATCTCAAAGACACTTCGAGGTAAAATTTTAAGAGTTGTCCAAAACTCAGATTATTTACTTTATCTTGATATTTTAGGCCAAATTAAGTTTTGACTTGATTCATAGGCTTAAAAAACATCATAAAAAGACTCTCTTTGAGAAAATTGCAAAAAAGCGCTCATTTCAAGCCTAAAGTTAATAATCGTGATTATTAACTTTCTGCTCTAAATTGGCCAAGGTTCATACCATTGACTCATTGCATGTGTACAAACAACTTTTGTAAAGGCCCAAAAGATTTGGATCACTAAACTGGCCAAAAATTGGGTAAAAACTAAAGTTTGTACTGACTTTTTGAATCTTGAGTATAAATTTGGAAAACATTTATCCAAAGTTGTTGAAAATTGTTTCATAGGCTTATGTTGATGTGATAAACATGTGTATATACTCAGTTGACCAAAAATTTATAAAAAATTATCAGAAGTAAATAATTATGATTATTTACATCTACCCTATTTTTTAACTTTTCTGACCAAATCTGCATACCACTAGATTCACCATGTTGTAATAAGCCCACAAACCAAATTTGGTAAGATTTGGACCGCTCGAGTGAAATTTGTGACTAAAATTGCAAAGTTAGTCTGGGGACAGATAATTGATGACCATTTGACCAAAAATTGTCCAAACTTGTTGAAACTTATCCAAGGACCTTAACTTAAGGTGCTTAATCGATCTGTGTCAAAGTTGGGGCAAAAAATTGCAAAATCCTACCTGGAGTAAATAATCGTGATTATTTACATCTGCTTCAAAACTTCATGTTTTTGCAAATTTTGAGTATACCACAAGGTCAAGCACATCAAGTAGACTTCACAAATCAATTTTGGTGGAATTTGGATTTCAAAAGTGAGACTTAAGCCAGATTATTGAAATCAGAGTTTGCGGACACTAAACAGTTGATAAACTTGATCAGATTTTGTCCAAACTTGTTGAAACTTGTCCAGGGACTCTAACAAGTTGTATACTTGCCAAACCTATAAAAAAAGTGCAAAAAACAGGCAAAAGTAAATAGTCGCGATTATTTACTTCAGCTATCCAGAGACATCGTTTTTGACATTTGAACTTATACAGTGTTAGACCAACATAATAGAAAGCCACATGGTAATTTTGGGTTCAATCGGATCAAAATTGGTATAGATACACTCAGTTTTCAGATTGTAGATCAAACCTTTGAATTCTGCTAAAGTCGAATTTGAAAGTCAATTTTTTACTCCCATAGCTCGATTTGAAGTGATACACAGAGACCAATCACAAGAGTTCTCAAGAGCTCTACTGTCTTTATAGAAGAATAGCTAACTTGATTAAATTTGTACAGGAATCAGGTTGAAGACGAGGAATCAGTGACCTGACAGAAAGTTGCAATTGAATCGAGTGGAAATTGATGACAAGTCAATCCAAAGGTGAGTACGGGCTTCATAAGTCTATATGAACCTTAGATCTGGTGGTGTACTTAGAGAAACCTCCAGTAGAAGTCTCAAACACTTTTTCAGATTCAAAATCCAGAATGTCTTCTTACTCGACTCACTTGGAAACCGGAATGACAATGCGCTATAAGCATATACTATCTTCTTACAAGACTAACCGTCGTGGAGCCCAGGTTTACTTGGACCCTAACGAGGAGTATGCTATTCACATTGATGACCATGGTATTGAGTTCAAAGTAGAGGTTAGGGAAAACAAACAAGGAAAAATGTACATGGATCGAAACGGAACTCAGTATTTACAAGTCAAAAACCCTGACATGATAGACAAATGGGGGTTAGAAGTAAACACCATAATCCCAGATATGTCAGCAAAATAAGGACCACCAACTTTAGAATTTGAGGGATATGATCAAGTAGACTTGAAGCCTTTGAAATGGCTTAGTACGGATAATCCTAGGATCGGAGTCTATTGTTGGGAAGATAGAACTATAAAAGATCTTTTGTGGACTTCTCATTCCAAACCAGGACAATTAACGGCTATGAAGATCATCTATATCTTCAAGATCAAAGATAAGGGATCAGTAGACCTACCAACCTACCTGTTTAGGGATTGTTATAACAACAACTTTGTTATGATGACTCTTGATGAGGTAGAACAAACCAAATACCAAGGGTATTCCATACGGGATTGGATATTGGGGCAAGGACCAAAAACAATTCCAAGAGATAAACATCGTGAGAGATCATCTGAGAGTAATGTGAAGAAATCAGAAATCACCACGTAGAAAACCGAGTGACATTAAGGCGAGTCCAGGGCTACATGAGTCACTATTTCCAACAGACTGGTTTGAAGGACTCGGAACAGGACCAACTCCCAAAAGACCTAGAATTGAACCAAACAGACGTGTCAGACCAGCTGATTTTAAAAAATGGGTCAGAAAATACAGTGGATCAGGGGATCCATATGACCACTTAGCAAGCTTTAAGAAAGTGCTAAGAGCAGAGCGTATATTCGATTTTCATACTCAATTCGAGGGGTTTGGAATGACATTAGAAGGAAAAGCTTTGACATGGTTTCGAAACATTCCACCAAGGTCAATCATTGACTTGAACACTTTAACTCAAGGATTTGTAGCTGCTTGTTCCAAAACGGGAATTAAACATTAAACGGTAGCTCAAATCTACAGCTTTAAACAGAAACATGGAGAGTCTGTTAGAGATTGTGTAACTCGAATGAAACAATGCATTTCCAGATGCCCAGAGATGGAGATACGTACAAAAGAACTACTTGTATCTTTGTTTCTGGAGGGATTACTAAACAAAGAACTTCATGCTATACTCTATAGTAAAAAACATACAACCCTAGAAGCGTGTGTGTCTGATGCTATTGACCTAGGAGAAAATTGCAAGATCTTCAATGAAGAAGATGTCCCTAAGGATAACCAAAGCGAGAAAACAACATCCACAAAACCAGCACAAGTGGGAACGGCTAATGTGGCACCACTCTCAGCCATAGAATATATGCTAAAAAGGATGAATGACATGATGAACAATATGCAAAAAGCACCTATGAGAGGACCAGGACAAGGGATACCTCCACAGGGACAACCAATTAGGCCACAAAAATGGTGTGAAATCGAGGTAAATGGACCAACCATGAGACCCAGAGTGCTACTTCAGACCAAAGTATGATGGGAATGTTCAGTACGTGCCTATGAGGCCACAAGGACAACCCATGTACATATATGAGCCTAATATGGCCTAGGCTCAAAGACCACCAATGGGTATGAAAAGACCTCAACCTATATTGGGACAACAACCTACATATCCAGGACATAGTGCAGTGCCTGTAAAGTGCATGCACTTCGAAGGATTCATAGATAAACAAGCATTAGTGCATGTTACACCCTATGTAGAGCCTAGTCCATCTATAGTAATGGTAGAAGGAGATTGGTATAGTCCACATCCACCACCAATGGAAGAAACCATGACCTATGATCCACTAGAGCTCGCACCAATGTATTATGTAGCTAATCAAGGTGCCAGACCTCCCATGGGAAGACCCATGATGAAGCCTAAAACAGGAAATTTTCATAACTGTGGTGTTGATGACCATTGGAAGAGCGAATGTCTAGAGCCTAACAAAAACCTCAAACCAATTAAATCCTATTGCATATAATGTTGCAAAAAGGGAGGACACTTTTCGAAAGATTGTCCTAAGAATCCTTTGAACAAGGGAAAAACTGTCGTAAACGTAGTCCAATTGATGCCTAGTAGGTCATCAGAGAGTGAACCGATTGTTCCAATCAAGGTAATTACTAGGGCCCAGGCAAAGAAAAAGAAACACAACTCCTCTGATGATTCGGAGAACACAATTTTTTTTCCTCAAAGAATCAAAAGGAGCACAAGAAAAAGATATGAGATTAGAAAACAAAAACAATGACTTGAAATCGAAGAGAAAGCAAAAATGCTAGCCTAGGACAAGTTGAAAGAAACTGGCAGTGAATTCAAGGAAACAACCATGAAATCTGGAGGATCCATTCTCCTTGATAAAATTTTTGAGCCTATTAATGCTGCCTTGGAAGCCTACCAAGCAGGACTTAAAGCAGGACAAAACATGGAAAACAAGTGGAAAAACTATCCATCTCCAGATATGGAAGCAGCGAAGCTGGAAGCTTATCAAAATTTGGTAAGAATCACGCAAGAAATGCTGGATAAACAAAAATCCAAGCTTGAAAGTATTGTAAAACTTGAAGAGCTTGCGGTAGAAGAAACGAAAGAAAAATCCAATGTGGTGGCAGAACCCCACCTTAAAACAAATGAACCAGACCTTATAATGCCTGACAACGAAGATGCCTTAGACAGGATTCCATTCGTAGAGGGAGACTAGCTAGGACACTTATGGGAAAAAAAAAGAGTGATCAATGATGGGAGCCTAACTTTAAAGTCAGCTCCTATAGAGGAAGTCTGGTTGGATAACCTACCTTCTGATATGAACATGAATTTACAATTCTTGTACGGGGATTGCAGCACGGAAGCTTCAGGAATGTCTAAACCATTGACATTAAAAAATTACCTTCTTACTTGGGAGATAACAAAGATGAATCCATCGTTTGCAAGACCACTCAAGTAAAAAAAGTTGAACAGACCCTAGAAGTAGACAACATTCATTCAATCATGTCTACACCCATCCAATGCACTCTTACTTTGGGATAACTATTGAAACTCAGACCATACTTGTGGAATGATTTACAAAAAACCCTAGAGAAGGTGGGGATAATGGGGTTAATCTCTAAGAATTTGGGAAAATTGAAAAATGAAATGAAAACCAAAGAGATTCGATCAGTTCCTATGAACAAGGTCAGAGAATATTATGAAGGGGAAGAACGGAACACCACCCTCCCAGTGAATATAATGACATTGAAACCATGGCAATACTAGATAGTGGAGCTGGCATAGCCATAGCCACTGAAGCAGTATGAGAATCTTGGGGACAGTCAGCCATTAGACAAACTTGAATGAAATTGCAGTTGCCTTACGGATATATTGAGAGACCACAAGGGCTTCTTGAAAAAGTGATAGTCAATTCCTGTGGAATTGAATATCAACACACTTTTGCCATAGTAGACTTTGGGAAAAAACTCAACTATGAAATCATATTGGGAAGACCTTTCATGCGACGGGTACAACTTATCCAAGATTGGGGAAACAACTATCTGTACTTGAAGCAGGTGGGATCTATAACAAGAGTCAATCTAAAAGATCACACTTATAGAAATGTCTTAAAAACACCCATCCAAGAGTTTGATTTAGTCTCTTCGGCTAAAACTAAACTCCCATCTTGGTTAAACAAAGACCCTCTTATTTGGATGTGCAGAGCTTCAGAAAATGGAATCTTAAGATGAGAAGAATGTATCCTAGAAAGGGACTGCACAGACGAAGCCTACGTACCTGAACCCTTTCCAAAGCATTTATTTGAGCCATTCGAGTGGACTCAAATTTAGCGACAATAGATGTATGTGTGAATACGTATATGCCTACTCAATTTTGCAATGAGGATGGCTACGACATAATTCCCATCCAAATGATGTCAGTTCTAAACATTGAAAACGAAGATGAGGAACCCAAGGACTTGATGAAAGCTCAACAAGTCTTTTCAGACCTCTATTACGATGCAGCTGATGAGTTAGATGAACACTCAGCTACCGCAAAAGATTTGGGGTCAGAAAAAGAGCATATGAGAGCTAAGTTACTCTTAAAGGGAGGGGAGGAAAAGTTTTTTGACTTTCCAAACCAGAAATCAAGAAGAAAAAAGTGGTATAGATGAAAGAGGGACACCAAAATTGTGAAAACATGACCTATGCCATCAGTCTCTAGTAAAACACAATTCCTGATGCAGATAGGTGCTAATGATTGTGTAATGGACAAAATAACTGGCAGATATCCTTCGAAAAAAATTTTAGAAATATGTCAGACATCGCGAAAAACAAGTAAGGGTACTCAAGAAAAATCTCAGGATAAAAAACCACTCATGACCAGAGTCGAGCGGAAAAAGAAATATCAAGAGTTGAAAAAAGCTCTAAAGGAGATATACACAACTGAAATGAAACCACGAAAGAGGATGGTAAGGATGTAATGCATGTTCCATCCCATTACAAAAAGTATACTCTCCAAGATCGGAAAATCATAATTGAGCAACCTGTTAGGGAACTACAAAAACAAGGCGAATCTTACGAAGGGCCTAAAAATGCTAAAAGGGTAGAATTGGCTGAACCAGGAGAAGAGCCTAGACCTGCTTACATTGCAAATGACCTAATCGAAGAAGAAGAAAAGCTTTTGTTGAGCTTGTTAAAGGAATACCGAGATATCTTTGCTTGGTCTTACAAGGATCTCAAGGGGGTTGATCCAGGAATCTATCAACATAATATACCCATGAGAGATGATGCGAAACCAAGTAGACAGAGACCATACACTTATAATGAAACCTTTGCCTAGAAGATCAAAGAAGAGATTGAAAACCTAAAGGAAGTTGAATTCATTTACGAAATTGAACACACAGATTGGGTGTCTCCAATTGTGGTAGTACCTAAGAAGAATGGAAAATTACAAGTGTGTGTTAATCTCAAAAAGATGAATGCAGCTACCATTAGAGACAACTTTCCTCTTCCGATAACTGAGCATGTTTTAGAACGAGTTGCAAGAAAAGAAGCTTACAGATTTTTAGATGCCTTTTCGGGATACAATCAACGTTTGGTTGACCCAAAAGATCATAAAACTGCTTTTGCAGCAAAATAGGGTATATTTGCCTATTGGGTTATGCCGTTTGGGTTAACTAATGCTCCAGCCACGTTTCAGAGGTTGATCAGCCATGCTTTCAAAGAGTATCTTTGGAAATTCTTAGAAGTATATATGGATGATCTATGTGTACATTCCTCAATCCGGGCTGATCATTTTGAACACCTCAAAAGGTATTCAAGAAATTTAGACTTTTTAGGATTTTCTTAAATCTTGAAAAGTGCACATTCATGGTAAGACAAGGAAAAATTATTGGACATATAGTGTTTAAAAATGGCATAGCTACTGATATTGAGAAGATTCATGTCATTGCTGATTTGCTTAGACCAACAACAGCCAAGGGGGTACAAGTCTTCATGGGACATTGTGGATATTACTGACGGTTCATCTACATGTATGCTATAATTACAAAACCCATGTATAGCTTGATTACGCACTTTGAACGGACCGAGGCATGTGAAGAATCCTTCATGAAGCTTAAGAAAGCTCTCACCTCAGCTTCAATATTGAAAGCACCAGATTGGGATAAGGTATTCTACGTACGTGTAGATGCTTCTAATTTTACTAACGGTTGTATACTAGCTCAACCAGGAGATGGAAAAATTGACTTTCCTATTTCTTATGGTAGCCGACAATTGAACATGGTAGAAAAGAATTACACCACCACCAAAAGAGAAGGACTAGGAATGATCTATGCCCATTAAAAAGTATAGACATTACCTATTAGCCAACAAGTTTGTGTTCTTTGTGGACCACCAAGCTTTGTTGTATTTGGTCAACAAGCCATGCAACACAGGGAGAATAGTGAGATGGTTCATCATTCTTCTCAAATTTTATTTCAATGTGGTTGTAAAAAAAGGCACTAGACATCAACAAGCAGATCATTTTTCAAGGATTGTTTTAGGGGAATCACATAAGGGGTAGACGATGATCTACCAGATGCCTATTTTTTCTCCATGGAAATGATACCTAGATGGGCGGAAAACATTGTGTCATTGATGACAATAGCTCAAGTGGATTCACAAATACCACTTCCTATCACAATCGGTTTAATCGAGCAATCGGCTATGTATCAATTACTAGCTAGAAGGCTATAAAAAAGAAATTGGGACGGGATATATGCATTAACCCTGAAGAAAAAGAACAATACCTAAGTCAAGCACATGTTACCATAGTAGGACCACTTTGCAGAAGACCAAAGTATGCAAAAAATCTTGAGACTTGGAGTATTTTGGCCGACATTGAGGAGAGATGTTAGATATTTTGTAAAAGATTTCCCTCAATGTCAAAAACAAACACCCATTCCTCATGTAACATTGTTTCAAATGTCACCTGCTCTTAAGTGGAGTAATTATCTGGTTACTTACTTATCGAGCCAAAAATTTCCTGAGGATATGAGTAAATGCCGTCAAAGAGAAATTGAAATTGAAGCAAGAGACTATGTTGTTATTGGGAACCAATTGTATCGGAGAGGTAAAGATCAACATTTGCGTCTTTGTGCAAATGAAAACGAGTATATTCCAATTATAGAACAGGCACATGCTGGATTAGCTGGAGGTCACTTTTCTAGTGAGACCACTTCAAGAGAAATCTTGATGGCAAGCATATGGTGGCCAATACTTTTTGCAGCTACCAAAGAATATGTTCGAAGGTGTGATGCTTGTCAACGAGCAAAAATGCCAACACGAGTAGACAACATGCCCTTAACACCAATGATGGGGGCTAGAGCTTTTTCAATATGGGATATAGATTTTGTTGGACCGATACAGCCACCTGCTTATAGAACCCAAGCTCAATATATCATTGTAGCTACGGACAATTTGACCAAGTGGGCCGAGGCTAAAGAAACTCAAAAGAATGATGCCAGAACCACTGCTGCATTCTTATATGAGTATGTATTCACGAGATATGGACTGCCAATAGAGATTGTCAGTGAGGTAATAGAGTATTTTCTTAATGAGTTTATGGTCATCCATAAAAAATGAGCTCCCTATCACCCATAAGCAAATGGACAAGCTGAGCATACAAATAGAATTCTTAGCTCGGTGCTGAATAAAGAGGTTAGTTCAGGAAGGACAGACTTGGAAATGAATCTCCATGATGCTCTATGGGCTTATCGAGTTTCATTGAAAACAGCTCTAAATGTTACATCCTTTAACCTTGTTTATGGTCTTGATGCCATACTGCCAATAGAATTTCTATTGCCGACATTAAGGGTAGTACACAATCTTGAGTGGACTAGACATGAATTGTCAGAAAGACTTAAAAATTTAGAAAATCTAGATGAGCAAAGGCTAACTGATGTAGCTCATATGTATGCACAAAGGCGGAAACAAAAACAGTTTTTTGATTCACACTTAATCACAAAAATCTTCAAGAAAGGGGACTTAGTTCTAGTCTATTCCCTTAAGCAACACATCTCCAAGTTTAAGAAAAAGGGAAACGGACCATTTATCATTGAAGATGTATCTCGTAGTGGAGCAGTAAAATTGTCCACCCTAGATGGTGAACCAATGGCTAATTGGATTAGTGGATGTAGTTTAAAGAAATACAATTTTCCACTAACCAATGAATTGCTAGAGAGAATGCATGCAGACAAACAAAGAAAGATCAAACAACAGCAGGTTATTGATGAAGCCCAAGAGGAAACTAGGCTTCAGGTACTCAAGCGGAAGCTGCTCTCAAGAATCAACAGATAAAGATTCCCATCAACACTTTGGAAATAAATGATTGACAATGGGAAATACCTAAAGATGTAGTTTCAACAGATGATGACTGATTAGATGGAATGGATCTGCGCATCAAAGTACAACTCAACAATCATAGCACCAATGGTTTGGTCAACACAGGAGCTAGAGTGAATATAGTCAGTTATTCCACATACAAGAAGGTAACAAGTCAAGCATTGACGGCAAGAATAGATACAATCAAAGGATGCAACAAATATCCAACTCCAACTTTGGGAGTAGTCAACTTGAACGTGATAGTACATGGATGTCCATGTCCTCATCAGTTTGTATGTTTGCCAGATTGAGACGATCATTCTTGGAATTCCTTGGATGCGTACATACAAAGCAATACCAGATTGGGATACGAATCAACTAAAGCTATCACCTAAAGGAGGGAAACTCATTGTTCCAATTGCACCAAGCAAGGAGGAATGGAAGAGAAGCAATCAGCAGACCAATCCACAAAGCCAATCTTCTCCATCCCCTCAACAATCAAATGCTACATCTAGCATGCAAGGAGTCAGATAGATTTGGGTACCAAAAGCACAGCTTAAGGATAAACCAATTCAAGTTTGGGTGCCTAAAACTTCACTGACAAAACAAAAGAAGGCTCCAAGGGTTCGAACACAGAATCGAGCATCTCCGAGCAAGGAACCTAACATGAAAATGGTTTGGAAGAAAAGGGAGCATTTATCTTCTCCACAACCTGCAAAACCAATCAAGCAATGGAGAGTTAAGTCTCAACAGACTCCACCACACCATGCAGCACCAAGCCAACCGAGATACCAATGGAGAGAAAAAGATCGACAACAGTCAAAAGTGCTACCAATAGCTCAAGCAATCAGAGTGCTAAGCACCCTGATAATACAATCAAACAGATAGCACAAAAGCTACAAGATTTTCTCTTTGGAATACATTAGTAGAAAACTTCGACAGCAGAAACCCTTGAGTTAATTACTCAAGACCCAGCTTTTGCACATCATATTGGTTTGAATTGCATTGATCTTCCTATCATGGTAGATCCAATCAGGGATATGCATAGACACAATTGTTCAACCCATGCACACAGTCGTCCCGGAGTATGCCATCTAGGAGGGGTGGAAGGGCACTAAGTACTAAGTAATTAAGGACAATGTTTGAAGAGGGAGGAAAAGTTTGATGTTAACGTGTGATTTTTTGCAAAATTACCTAATAGTGCCCTTATAATTCATCATCAAGGGAAAATTCACTGATAATATCTTCCCGATGAGTGTAAATAGTGTATATACTATCAAAAATCATCAAAAATAGTCCTTTTTTGGATATTTTTCATCATTTTTGTTGATAAGGAGGCTTAAAAATGGGAAAATCCAACAAAAAACAATAAATTTGTGTTTTTCAAGGGATTTTCTTAATTATTAGAATGTTTTTAGAGCATTTTGCTATTTTCTTTGATTTTTTCAAATAAACATAGCAAAATTAGTAATAAATAGCAGGGAAACTCGATGGAAAAATGGAAGACATGATGGTGATAAAAAAGACAAGGTGGACAAGCACAAAAATTTTCAATGAAATCAGAAGATGGAAGGAAGAAGCCTAAATTAGGCGGCCAAGCCTACTTTTGCAAAATGAGCTACAAGAATCCAATCAAGGAAATTTTTGAGTCTACAATAGATTTCACTGCCTAGTAGAACTAACGGGGTAATCTAGGGAAATTTGGTTTGGGATGTCTGGGTATAGATATCCGAGGTAAGCTAACACCACCTCATTTCCACTTTGATCCTTTACAGAGAGAGATTTCAGCCTGTTTCGCGCGCGGCTTTTTTGGAGCCCACAGTTGACCATTTTCAGCACTGTCTAACACGAGACATGAGGGGTAAGTTCTTTACTCGATAATGATCCATTTTGTATGGCCGGCAGTAGCTAGTCTAAAGACTTGGAAAAAACCCTAGAAACCGAGCAGTACACGAAGACGTACGACCTAAAACTGACCATAGCGGCCTGCTAGCTTGACCAAATCGCATGAGATTTGAACCATAACATTCCCTAACATAATAGAACCTTTTTATACCATTAGATGACCATTCGGCTAAGGTCAAGGGGGTCTCCAGTAGAAAAGTTAGGTTTTTGGTAAATGCCAGAATTCCGACTTGACTCCACAGATGGCTTGCTAATCAGGTCCATATACAATGTATATGATTGGTTTGATGAAATCCATCAAGCAAAGGACTCGAAAATCAAAAAATGGCTCGAAGGTTACAAAGCGTCAAATTTGACATACGAGGCCAAACTGACTCCAAATGAACCAGAATTGGACAGGTTGCTTCAGGACTATGTTACGGACAAGTCCAAAGCCTCAAAGTTGACGGACCAACCCTGTAGACATGTAGTAGTGTTAGTGTGTATACGCGCTTCACCAGGGGCACTTTTCTCCCACTGGGTTTTTCCCCCTGGACATCTGGTGTGAAAGGACACCTTATCTCTTAGGGTTTCATATAAGCTTTGTAGCTCTGAGTTTGTATATACTCTATTATTCTAATACAGAGAGAGAGACTACAGAGATCTCGTACACAAGCTCTGTGTCTTCTCCTTCTCCATCTTTTTCCTACTCTGAGTTGCTGTCTTCCTTTTGTTTCCTGTTTCATCATCTTCAACAATTGGTATCAGAGCGAGGTGATTTCCAAAGCCTCTACTTGCGTTTTCGCGTCCGCGCGCGCAATCGCAGTTTTCAGGCAGTTTTCGGAAAATTTGCTCGTGGGAGCATCCTCGACGTTCCGGGAGTATTCTGAGCAAGTGACCAGCGGTTTTACCCCCTTTCAAAGCCGTTCGAGCCCTCAGAATTTTGTTCTGAGCAGCGTAGTAGAAGTTACTTTTCGGAGGCGTTTAGATCAAGAGGGTGTGCTTTTCGACAGATTTTCTTCAGGTAAACAGTTCTTTTGGGAAGCAGCTTGTCTTAGCTTTGTGCTGAGATTTTGTGTAGAGTTTTGCTTGCATTGGAGAGGAGATTTGTGAATCTCTTAGAGGTTCTTTTGCTCTCTTGTGTGCATCCACAGTATGGCTCAATCTACGGAGAAAGAGATTTTTGGTGCGTTTACATCTGAAGACAAATTGGATGGTACCAACTATTCTCTTTGGTCTTTTATGGCCAAAAATGTTTTGGTTGGTAAAGGATTGTGGGATTATGTATCTGGAGATGAAGTTTGTCTAGGTAGCATTGCACCTGCCACGCCTGGTCGTGGTGCAGCTGTTGGTGCAGGACCCTCACAAGTCACTCCAGAGCAAAAGAGATGGGATACTAAAGATGCACAAGCTATGGCTGTGATTGCCTTAACCATAAAGAGGACAATCACACCACATATCAGATCTTGCAGAACTTCTGAGGATGCTTGGAACACTCTGCAAGCTATGTTTGGAGGAAGAAACGCTGCCAGAATAGAGTTTTTGACGAAACAACTTGACAAAATACAAATGGACGCAGGTGACGATATCGTCGAGCATCTTACAAAAATCAGGGATCTTAAAGAGCAATTTCTTAGCATTGATGAAGTGATTCCAGAGAAGGACTTGGTTTCCAAAACAATCAATTCACTACCACCATCTTATTTGACTTTTCAGACTTCTTTGACTCTGTCTTTGCGAGCTAATCCTGAGCCTCTTCATTTGAAGAGTTGGTGGATTTGCTATTGCAGGAGGATCAATCACATAAGAACAAGTCTTTACAGGTGGATGGTATGGATCATGCTCTTGTTGTACAAAACAAAAACAAGGGTAATGAGAGTGCTCATTACTCCAAGTCTGGTGCATGACAATCTTCAGAGAAGTCTAAAGGTGATTCCGACAAGTCCAAGAAGAAAGGTAAATGTCACTACTGCAAGAAACCTGGTCACTACATTAGTGAGTGTAAAAAGCGAATTGCTAAAGAAAAGAAGAAAGAGTCAAGTTTGGTTGTTTCAGCTTCTGGTGATTCTTCTACAGCTAAAGAAGAGTCTGCAAACTTTGTGCAGGATTCTTATGCTTTTGTAGTATGTTCAGATTTTTCTGCTTATAGTGTTGACGAGACACAAATGATTTGGTACTTTGATAGTGGTGCATCCAGGCATATTACTTCAAGGAAGGATATGTTTTGTTCATTAGATGCAGCTCCAGCAGGAAAGAAGGTGACATGTGCAAATAATGCTTCTTATCCAATCAAAGGCGTTGGTAAGATTTTGATTACCATTTCAGATAGTTCAGATTTATGCTTGCCAGATGTCTTATATGTTCCAGGGATCAAGAAGAATTTGTTGTCTGTATCCTCTCTTGCAAAAAATGGTCTTCGGGTCATTTTTGAGGATGACAGATGTGTTGTACGAGATTGAGAGAATGGTTATTCTCTTATCACTACAGGTACGCTAGAAAATGGACTATTTGTGCTAGATCGTTATGAAAACTAGATTCAGGTATGTATTGCAGAAACAAAGACTCAGGCCATGCAGGATGCTGAGTTGTGGCATGCTAGATTTGGGCATGTTAGTTATGGCAGTTTGATGACTTTACAACGTCATAATATGGTGCATGATTTGTCTTTATTGGAGATGCCACCAAGACATGTATGTGAAGGTTGCGTTCTTGGAAAGATGCACAGATTTTCATTTTCACAGGATGGTTCAGTTAGAGCAACACGAAAGTTGCAGTTTGTACACAGCGATGTATGTGGTCCTATGAGGACGCCATCTATAGGAAACAGCCTTTATTTTTTGACCTTCATTGATGACTTTTCCAGGTTTTTTTGGGTGTATCCACTCAAAGCAAAGTCAGATGTGTTTGCAGTTTTTCAACATTATGTCGCCATGGTTGAAAATGAAACAGGTTGCAAAGTACAGACTCTTCGTACCGATCGAGGAGGTGAATACATGTCAGGTGCATTTAAGGATTTTTTGGGAAAGAAAGGCATTAAACACCAATGCACTATGCCATACACACCACAATAGAATGGTGTTACAGAAAGGAAGAACAGGTCTTTAATGGAGACGGCTAGATGTATGCTCAAGGCTAAGAGTTTGCCTCATAAGCTATGGATGGAGGTAGTTGCTTGTGCAACACATGTTTTGAACAGGTGTCCTACTCGTGCCTTGAAGACCATTACTCCATATGAAGCTTGGTCTAACAGAAAACCTTCAGTCAGTTATCTTTGTGTTTTTGGTTGTCTTGCTTATGCTCACATCCCTTAGCAGTTACGTGGGAAACTTGATGATAAGGCAATCAAATGTATATTTGTGGGGTACAATAGTGGAAGTAAAGGTTATAGACTTTACAATCCTACTGCAAACAAGATTTTTGAAAGTCGTGATGTAATTTTTGCAGAAACTACTGCTCAACCTATGGTTGCTTTTGATGTACCTCATATGCAGACACATGATGTATTTGAAGGTTTGCTTCCTTCTTTTGTGGAGAATCAAGAATCACAACAGGTTGATAATCTTGATCAGCATGTGACACCTCATGATGTAGAGGAAATTGTGCATGAAGAGCAAGAAGTTCTCAGGGAAGAAAGAACCTTGCCTAAATGGGCTCAGGAAACTTTGCAGGATAGCAAGTTGGATGCACCGTTGCCACGAAAAACACGTGCTGGTACTACTTTTGGCAAAGAGCAAGTAGATTTGGCTTTCTTTAGCACTCTTTGTGATGCAGATGAGCCTGATTCATTTGAACAAGCTTTAAAGTGTGTTCAGTGGAAAGATGCTATGCAGCAAGAAATTGATTCTATTTATAAGAATCATACATGGGATCTAGTGGACTTGCCTACATGTAAAAAACCTATTGGTACAAAGTGGGTTTTTAAGGTAAAAAGGAAACAAGATGGTGTTGTTGACAGGTACAAAGCAAGGCTTGTGGCAAAAGGCTATGCGCAACAGAAAGGCATAGATTATGATGAAACCTTTGCTCCTACTTCTCGTGCGTCCACAGTTAGATCACTAGTTGCAATTGCTGCTCATCATGGTTGGAAAGTGCATCAGTTGGATATCAAAACTGCTTTTTTGAATGGTGATTTGCAGGAATAAGTTTATGTAAGTCAACCAAGTGGTTTTGTTGTAAAAGGTCAAGAGCAAAAGGTATGTAGATTGCGTAAAGCTTTGTATGGTCTCAAACAGGCTCCAAGAGCATGGTATGAGAAGATACATACTTATTTGCTTGGCCAGGGATTTCAGAATAGTCCAACAGAAAGTACTTTGTATGTCAAAAAGAGAGATGGAGTTCTCATTATGCTAACACTTTATGTGGATGATATGCTTCTTACAGGCAATACTGCAGATGAAATTGAAGCGTTTAAAGATGCTTTGAGAAAAACCTTTGAGATGTCTGATCTTGGTTTGCTACATTATTACTTGGGTATTCAGTTTGTGCAATCAGAGGATGGCATATACATGCTGCAGGCAAAATATTTGCATAAAATTTTGGACAAGTTTGGTATGCAAAATTGTAAACCAATCTCTACACCCGTAGAAACTGGATCAAAGTTGAGCATGCACGATGCTGGAGAACCTTTTGATGTACATACTTATGCAGCAGCGGTTGGTTGCTTGATATATTTGGCAGGTAACACTCGTCCAGACATTCAATTTGGGGTTTCACAAGCAAGAAGATTTATGCACAGCCCAGGTATGCATCATTGGCAGGCTGTGAAGCGTATACTTCATTACCTTTCAGGTACCCCTAATCTTGCCATGTTCTTTCCAAGGGGGGATATGTATGGAAAGCACAGTTCTATGTAGCTTCTTGGTTACAGCGATTCAGATTGGGCTGGTGATTTTGACACACAACATTCCACAAGTGGCAATTGTTTTTTCTTGGGAAATGCATGTATATCTTGGCTAAGCAAGAAGCAACCCACAGTGGCTACATCAACTTGTGAAGCTGAGTACAGGGCAGCTTTCACGGCAACAGTTGATTGTGTATGGATATGCAGGTTATTGGCAGATCTTTGTGAGTGTCAACATGCACCCACTACCATTTTCACTGACAGTCAGAGTGCTATGGAAGTTGCAAGGAATCCAGTATTTCATGCAAGAACAAAGCACATAGAGGTTCACTACCACTATGTCAGGGAAAGGCTACATGCAGGGGAGATCACACTAACTTACTGTCCTACACCGGATAACATTGCAGATCTATTTACAAAGGCGTTATCACGAGAAAAGTTTGAAGCTTTCCGAAAAGCTTTGGGCTTACTCTCATACACATGATGATCTGCTACCTTGTACGGATTCACACTATCACTACATGGGGGATTTGTAGACATGTAGTAGTGTTAGTGTGTATACGCGCTTCACCAGGGGCACTTTTCTCCCACTGGGTTTTTCCCCCTGGACATCTGGTGTGAAAGGACACCTTATCTCTTAGGGTTTCATATAAGCTTTGTAGCTCTGAGTTTGTATATACTCTATTATTCTAATACAGAGAGAGAGACTACAGAGATCTCGTACACAAGCTCTGTGTCTTCTCCTTCTCCATCTTTTTCCTACTCTGAGTTGCTGTCTTCCTTTTGTTTCCTGTTTCATCATCTTCAACAAACCCAACAGACAGAGAAGTCACAAAAAATGGTGATTTCAGAGTTGACAGAGCACAAAGTGATGCCGGCATGACCAAACTTGACCAAATTCAATTTAGGACTTGTATTAGGTTTATGAAACATGTCTAGGTCAAAATTTGTAGGTTCTGCAAAGTTTTTGTCACTGTAGTTAAGAATCGCAATTATTAACTTTTGCATCAGTTTTGCTTGGAAATTGTCAAATCACCTCACCTATCATGTGTACACACCTATTACATGCCAAAAATCAAGTATGAGCCAAAATGACCACCCATTACTTGTAAAATTGCCAAAAAAACGCGAAGAAGTCTTTGCAAGCCAAAATTGGGGTTATGAACAACTTTTCTTGATCCAAATCACCTCATATCTCATACCCAAGGTCTATACCATGCCTAGAACCAATCTGTACCAGAAAATGTCAATTTTGGAAGAAAAGTTAATAAACGCGATTATTTACTTTTTGATCAAAATTGGGGAATTTTGATATTTTGCCATCATACATCCAAAGTACATGTTGTGATCAGCCCACTAGCCAACTTTGAATCAATTTGGAGTTCAAAATCTCAAATTTCCTTTATATCTACTGTTTCAGAGACTTAAAGACAAAATCTGGTACCTTTTTCACCCTGTGCATCCAAATGAGACCATAATTCACTTAGAGCATGTATTTGGTATATACTTGAAGCCTATAAAGCCAACTTTGCAAAAAAATGGAAATTTTTCTCAGCCTGTAAATAATCATGATTATTTACTTTGGTTGCAAATTTTTGTTTTGACCATATAGCTTTGTTCCTTGCACGATTTTATGCATCTTTGCTTGTTCAAAAATTGATTTGAAGCAACTTGGACCAAGTTGTCAGCATTTTAGTCTAAAAGGACATTCCAGAGAAAAATTTGATAAATCTGCTAACTTTGCACTCTATTCACTGAACGTGAGCAATGCAAGCAGCGGAGAGGGCCAAGAAGAAGCTAAACCAAAAGGAGAAACTACAAGAACTACCCGCGTATCAACTAGACCCCTTGTCATTCAAAGCGGCAAAGGCATCCTACCTTTCTAGAGAGCAGCTCGAAGAGCACCACACTACGGTCTTCACTGGCAAGTTCAAGAGTGAAGAGGGGCATTAGGTGGAGTTGAAAATCTTTCCCAAAGAGGTCTATGATGTAGCTACCAAGCCAGAGACAAAAGAGGCTAACCGCAGGTTGGGGATCAGGCATTTCTACGAACAAGAGCCTCACGGAGTGGACTTTCAGAAAGCTTTCGAGCTTCTATCCACCATCAAAGAGGACGGAACCGCACAAATATCCAACACCCAAGGGAACAAGGTCGAGGTAGTAATCACAAAAGAGATAGTGGCAGAGGCACTCAGATTGCCCACTGAAGGAATGACCATGGAGGCAAGAGACAGGAAAACCACAGGCACATTTACCAAGGAGACAGTCGCAACTACATTCGTCGATCTTATCCACAAACAAGTGGAAGAGCCTGCCCATTTGTACCATCAACACTTCCATTTTCTCGCAAAAAGGCCACCAAGGTACACTACACCAAATCACGCCGTGGCCACCACCTTCACTCAGGTTCTTAAGTCGACAACAAGACAGCCCGTGGACCATGCGCAGTATGTCTTGAGAACCTTGAAGGGCACCAAGAAGGAAGGCAAAATCACATACTTAGGTGTGCTAGAGGTGTTGACTATAATAGTGTATCATGCCATCGGCATGGCCGACAACCTACCATTTGCCCCTGATCAGAATACATGGATTTTGGCAGCACAACCCTCTCCATGAGCTACAAGGTCGGATAAAAGGTCATAAAAGTTAGATGATGAGTCAACTGACAGCTCACCAGAACAGCACAGTAGTGAGAGCTCTGACAACAAAGAAAAGACAGCTCGGAGAGAAGAGATGAAAAGGAAAGCTGTGGCTGCACACCAAGAGGAGCCAGCTCAAAAACAAGCGTGTTTTGATAGAGAAAAATAGGCTTACCAGCGTAGTAGGCAAGCACAAGGGAAGGACCCAAAAATGTGGGTACCCATAGGACTGAAAGGACCTCGAAGAAAGCATCATACCAGAAAAGAGGCAGATGATCCAACAAAATATTTAGAAAGAATGTACCAAGAGGCCGAAGCCCTAAAGCTGCAAGAGGCAGAAGAAGCTGCAAAGAAAACCAAAGACCAAAGGAAAGCCGAGGAGACGGCTAGCCAAGAGCAAAGCCATGGATCTCCCCGACCCACCTCACTGCCTCCGGAACAACAAGACTATCCCATGCCTAGACCACCACCATCACCAGTAGAGGCAAAGATACCAATGAAGAAGCAGAGCCTAAAAATAAAAATATTCTGAGTCCACCCAACGAATAGAATCTACACAAGAAGCTGACCACCGCGACAGACAAAAGGATAAAGAAGTCGAGCCAGAACCAGAGCAGGCAACATAAGAGACTCAAAAGCCAAAAGAGGAAAAGACAAGTCGATCGGAGCAAGAAACTGATAAGGAAGCAAATGCTGAAAAATAACCTACCACTGCACATGAGACGGAACCCGAGCCAGAGAAGGAAGAAAGGCCGGCACCTGAAGAGATAGCAAGGGTTGAGACAACACCATCCACTTCTACTCAGCCAAAAACTACCGAGGCATCAAAGCCTCAGGATGGCCAAGAAGAAGACCGACCATCTACCTCCACACAAGAGCCACCAGCAATTACGACACAGCAAGAAGCAACACACGAGGTTGCAGGCACATCCCAGTTGGCACGACAGGAGGAGTGGTAGTCAAATGATCAAGTAATAATACAGGTCAATGAATATGCACGTCAGATGCAGGAAATGACGGAGAGACTCCGTTCGGCAGCTTTAAACCGCAGCACAAAGGCCAAGGAACTGGAAATGGTGATCGACGCTCTTCAAGGAGAAGTAGAAGACAGGATGACGATCATCACTGATCTCCAAAGTCAAGTGCAATAGCTGAAGACAGAAGTGGAACAACGTCAAATAGCCAGGGATAAACAACAAAAGGAAATGTAGGAGTTAGGTGATCTCCTCACCAAATTATCTGATGCCTGCAAGGTAAAAGACGAGCAGCTGACAGAAGTCACGAATGAACTTCTTACGACCTCTCTGCCAGCTCAAAAAATTCAAGTGCAGTTAGATGTTTCCAATGCTTCTCTGCAATATTCTGAACAGAGAATCAATGATCATGCCATTTTCTTACGGCAAATCAGAGAGAACCCAACCGTGGCCTCGATCAAGGGAACTGATGAAGTGTACAAAGCACTTGAAAAAAAAAACAAAGACCTAGAATTGGGATTAAAGCTTGAACAGTCACAGCTCAGGGACCTGGAACTGATGCGGGTTCAAAGAGAGGAGGAGCTCCTAAAGGAGATAGCATAACTCAAGCGGATAAATCAACTCCTTAGAGATGGAAAGCTAGACACGCAAGAAGAGGCAAGCACTTCAGAGCCGCCACAGATAGACATACCCTCGGTCTCATTTGTTGAGTTTGAGACGTGGTCCACAGCAGAGCGGAGTGGTGATGAAGATTTTCAGGTTCACATCACAGATGCAGATACAGTGCCAATGGTCCAGCTATCAAAAGCTGAAGAAGACGCACTGAAGGAGAAGATCACCTTAAAGGTGGATGAGCAGTGGAAGGCCGCTATGGATTGGGAATTGAGAGTTTTACACTCTGTCAACGTCACTCAACTCACTCCCAATCAGATCAATGCTCAATGGCACCAACAATCCCTGCCGTACCCTCTCATCAAAGTAGAACTATTACAGGTAAAAGAAAGTTTGTACAAGGATATGCAAGAAGATAGCGCAGACAAAGACCACCCAAAGTGGAGGTTAAGCTGGCTGAAAAAGAATCCTAGATACCTGATTCTATTCACAAGAGCACCTGTAGCCCTACAAAGAGATCCAACATTCTATCCTGTACCCAGAGTAAGGACATGGCAAGTGCATGAAGCACTGCAGAAGAAGAGGCAAACTTGGCTCAACTTCCCTAGGCTGCTAGCTCCAGAGAGAGGCCAAGCAACGGAGGAATACATGGTGAAACCCTAACGGGCGCCATGTCTTTCTTCAAGAGTCTGTCAGATCTCTCTTGTGCAATGGTATATAAGATCTGCAGGATGCTACTCACATGTATACAAGTTTTCAATGAGCCTGAGCAAACAGGAGCCCCATGGCTCTCATTCTTGGAAGGAAACAAAGGCTTATGCTATGATTTGAGTGGACAACCTTCAGAAGAAATCCTTTATAGATTCTATGCCAGATGCATGTTCATGCCCTTGAATAATATGCTAGCCTTTGAAGAAGCATTCTACACTTGATTCTTCACCTGGAGAACGAAGATATTTGCGTCGGTGATAAGAAACGTAACATCCAGGTTTGTAGGCTACTCAGTGGTGGAGTTGAAGAATCAAGTCACCATGCGATTTCTGCAAGTGCCCAACAAAGAACAAAGAATCAGATACCAGAAGACGCTGGACGCGCTTAAGGACCGCCTCGCCCACCGTCAACCCGAAGACTACTTTAGTCCATAAAGCTGTATCAAGGGACGACACAGGCGGGGAGGGAGGGAATGTTAGAAGTAAGCTAACACGGATACCATTTTTGCACGATTTTTCGGAGTTCTCCTTGTAAAACATTTATTATTTTGATAAACCGAGAATATTGTAACTCTTATTTTCTCGAATAAACCTTGTAATTAATGATCTGGGGCTACAAGCTTCCAGATTTTAAAGCTTCCAGATTTTATCAGCCGGTCATTTCCCAACTTTGGTAGAACTCCAGATTATTAGTTTTGACCACCCAAAAACCTTTGCTAAGGTATAAAAGCCAATTTTTGTAAGTTTTTTATAAGTTTTTGGATAAGAAATACACAGCGTGAGCTAACGGCGCTCACTTCTCTCCTTCTCACACTTCCTACTCCCTCTCCGGTTGTCACATTACGAATGTGTTTGTTGCATTGCAACCGCAGGTAAGAGCTCTATGCATTGACGCAAGCCATTCACAGTATTTCGTAGCTTTTGGTGTCGCCGACATGCGGCCTAATTTCATAATAACTAGGAATTTACACTTTTAAATCAAAAACTAAGAATAGGCGAGGTATTGGGGCATCATTGCTAAACATTTAGATGCATTCTAGGTCGAAAACGACTAGGAAAAAAATCCACTGCTATTAATAATTGCAATTTTGGAACTTGACCTAAAGTGGGGTTTGGGACCATAGGCATGTGTGCTTAGGTCTTGTAAACTTGTCCTAGAAGTTTTGTTACGTTTGGATGTCATTTGATGCTGTAACGGATGTGATTTGCTTGCCGATTGTAGAGTATATGATAAAGATGTGTCAAAACCCCTCACATCAACTTCCTACAATTGCATGGGAAGCAAGCAAAATTTTCAAAAGATGCATAAAAGCAAGATCTTGAGCATGGGATGGATGCAAGACATAAGAAGTGGTTTGGGAGATGGGATGTATTACATTTTCTACATGATGCTTCAATTGACTCCCAAGTGAATGAAGCTTCTCTACAATGCCAATGTATTACGGCTTGGGAGAAATCCGGTGGGTCATGCTTCATACATTACACCACCCATATTTCCCCCAACTACAAAACCATGTTCTTCTCATTGAAAGAGGAAACCGTACTCACACTTACATGCTTGAGCCTATCCCCTTGTCAGCAATACGCGCTATCGTAGCCATTTGGATTAGCTCCCATTTCCTTCGATGCGAGACAAGGCGTTGGGGCAATGGAGAAGAGTCAAATCGACTGTGTATATTATTCTCATTGCAAGTTTGAGAGTATGAGTACCACACACTACTAGAGTGCTCAGCTTTTCGTCGCATCCGAACTTGATTCTCTCACATTTTCAACCATGACTTAGACCTACACACTTTTCTCTCCCAACCACAATGTGGGCTCTCCATTGCAACTCTCATCACCACAATTTTTGGAGCATTGAGAGTCACTCATCAGCCATACACATACTACATCACATGTTACTTTGGTCCCATAGGTCATATTTGACCTCCGAGGACGATAATAAAATCTCTCTCTCTCTCTCTCTCTCTCTCTCTCTCTCTCTCTCTCTCTCTCTCTCTCTCTCTCTCTCTCTCTCTCTCTCTCTCTCTCTCTCTCTCTCTCTCTCTCTCTCTCTCTCTCTGGAAACCCTAGCCCTGCTGCCTCGCGTCCTCCTCTTCACTCGTCCCCCAGTCTCCCCCTGGACGAGGGGCTGCCCTGTGGGGGGCGTTAACAGCCGTGCCCCGCGGCCCTGCTCACTCACAAGCTTGAAGCCGGCCTTGTTGCCTCGCCTACAGGTCGAATGCCCTGTTGCCTTGCTTGTAGGTCAAATCTCTGCTGCCCAACACATTTGCCCTGTGAGCGAGAACCGATTCACAACCTGGCCCCTGGCGAGCCCGCCACTAGCAGTCCACCACCTCTTTCCCTCGTTGGTCTGCCCCGCTGTTGGTCTGCCCCAACTCACGCTCTGCTTGGAACCACCTAACCAT
Source organism: Adiantum capillus-veneris (assembly GCF_014529385.1). NCBI lineage: Eukaryota > Viridiplantae > Streptophyta > Polypodiopsida > Polypodiales > Pteridaceae > Adiantum > Adiantum capillus-veneris. Next base: position 139,918,801 of record NC_140956.1, read on the forward strand.
ATTCAAATACCTTTCTACCTAGGTTCTGTTCCCACGGTAGTCAACCTACTTCCAGAATCAACACTCGTAAGCCCTCCTCAAAGAGCCGACCAAGTTTCTCAACAATCATAGCAGCCCCTAGCAAGCTCACTCAGATTGGACAACTCCAAGCAGCCCTCGACTGGGTAATGGAGGAGAATTGCGACCTCAAAGCTCACCTTAGCAAGCTTGAGACACTCTTTGACTCCATGGGCGAGCTTGCCACCGACAAAGCAAAAGAAGTCAAATCAAAGGTCACCCAAGCCCAATCGGCCTCCTTTGCCAAAGTACAGACCTGTGTGACAACAGAGCTCCGCGAACAAAGACTTCAAGAAGAAAATTCCCTCAAGGTTCACATTGGTGGGCTCCCCTCGCCATGGTGCACCATCAAGGACACTCTCGAGGAAGTGATCACCAAGCTCAACGACATCCTTCAACCAATTAAGATCAAACCTGAAAAGGTTTCTTGGATCAATGATACACATAGGCAAGTGCCCACCAACATTGTCTTCTTACTTTCAAAGACAGAGAGGATAAGATGCAGCTACTATGACAAGCCTGACTCCTCAAAGGGACATAGATTTGGATCAACGAGGAGCTGACAACAACTCAATTGAAGATAAAAAAGAGCGAGCTCAAGAAGATGCACGAAGCCGCAAGCAACGTAAATGGGCAGTCTATCGAGGGGGTAAAGCCATCATTCAAGAATTTTGAGCCCCTAAAAAGGCGTTGCCCAACCCTCCCCAGATCTTGTTTCCTTTTCCCTTTTTTTCCCTTATCCCGATGATTGGACCCTTAGTGCTTAACTAATATGTATCCGATGGTTTCACTTAGAAGCGACAAGTCGATGTAATGTCTTTTGTGATGGTCCCATGGGTCATATATGATCTACGTGGACGATAAATCAATCTATCTCTATCTCTCTTTGGGCGGCAAGGGACAGGGGGGTGGTGCAAGGCAATAGGGGGACGGGGGGGAGGGGAGCGGGGGAGGGACGTAGGGAGCGGCGAAAGGGTTTTAAGTGCGGATGAAAGGGGCGGCGGTGGGGGGAGGGGGTCAAGGGCCACTGCGGAGCAGCTAGAGGGTCCACGTGGCAGACCACCTAGATTGTAAATGGTTGGCAATCCATGTGGAGAGAGTAGTGGACCCTACATGCTCTCGTGGTTGTCCCCCTGTATCCCTGCCCCCCTTGCACCTCTTTCATGCATGCCCCTTGTGCTCTTATAGCCCCTACCGTGCATGTCCCCTACACCCGTTACCTTGCATCCCCCTGTCCCTTCCCTCCATCCCCGCACCCATGCTTCCACCTACCCCCCCGCCTTGCGCGTCCCCTGCCCACGTTCCCACCTGCTCCTTGCCCCCTTCTCCCTTTTGCTCACCTGCCCCCGGCCCCTACCCCCATGTTCCCTGTTGCCCCCTCATCCACACCGGCCCCATGCCTCCCCTCCCCTTGCGCCCCTTGTACCCTCACGTCCAGCCCCTTCAAGGGCCCCCACTTGCCCCCTTTCGCCTTCCCCTTTCCCCTTGTCTCCTGTCGCCCCCATGTTCACACCTGCCACCCCTCCCCTGTGTCCATGTCCCCCTTATGCCATGTGCCCCCACCTGCCCCCTCTCGCCAGTCATCCACCTCGCTGCCTCCCCTTCGTGTGCCTCCCTTGCACCGACCAAAACCCCCCCCCTCCCCTCCTCTCTCCTTTTTCAAATGTCTATAAAAGCTTAGTCTTCTACTCTTTATTTCTCTTGATTGTGGGTTTTTTAGCTTGCTTTAGCAAGCACATGTACATGCAATGCAAGCCACTAGTTTAGTGACAGCTGTCGGGCTACTATAATTGCTCGTGAGTGAGTTTTTTGAAGGGGAGCGTTAGTGATCTCTATCTTTTAGAAAAAAAAAATCATTCCTTCATACCTTTCCAAACCTTCTCCTCCCACTCTCTTTTATTACATTTCTTTTACTCTCTTTTATTTCATTTATTTTAAACCTTCTTCCCACACCTTCAACCTCTCATATTACTTTCACCTTTCATCATTTCTTTAAAAACCATAAGCACTCTAATTAACAAACAAGATGTCAATTTTAACAAGAAAACACTCCAAAGACATGGATCGATGATGATTCAAATTACCCACGAAGAAAATCCACTGCACACCACTCAAGAGAGTGGTTCCGTGGTTGGAGCGTCCGTTTTGACGACGATGCAAGTGCCTCCTTTGATGAGTGCAGTCACGTCGACGATCACCCTTGCGGAAAACACGGGTAATGATCCTTTTATCAATTTCTTTGGATCCGTGGTTGATAGCCACATCTCATCGGGTTGGATTGATGCACATGATGTTCCATACAATCACGTGTTGCCTCACATCCCCTTTGTCGTCTTTTGGCCAACGCGGCCATTAGAACGGATGATGATTGTGTGGCTGAACTAACGATCTCTATAGCTGAAAGAGGTTACCAACCCAGGATGGCTCCCTTCATTGTGTCCAAAGCTTTTTCCGAATAAGATCCTATACCATTCAATAGGCGTGGCACTTGCGGGAGAGAGTTAGTGATGTTGGACACATTTGATGACCAAATTAGAGACGTTCTTGATCTCTCTCACATGGAGGAAAAAATGTTATTATTTGGGATAGCAACTACCGGCTCCATGCGTGGAAAGATTAATCATTTAAAGATCGGTTGGATGAATTCTCTACACCAAAGGTTAAGTGCACAATGTGAAGTGTGACCTTGCGAAGATGGCAGAATTTCTCTTGGTGCTCGACATGATCAACAAGTACATTTTTTTACACTTGTATTTGTACACTTGATATTATCAATTCTTAATATAATCTTTCATTTATAATTAGGGTGACGCGAGTCCATGTGCCTCACACCACTTCCCATGATATATTTATGGTGCAAAAATTAGCGCTTGTTGACCCACAGTCCTTATTGGACAAATTCAATGAAGAAGATAGGTCAAAAGCTTTTAGGTCACTTTGTGGGATGGCAATGAACGGTTTAAAATAGCTTAGACTACCTATGTCTTTGCTGGCGCAACTAATGTGGAAGGTAATTGTAAATTTATAGTACGCATGAATTAGGTAAGCACATAGGTTTTTTTTTTTGGAAATGAGTTTGATTTGGCGATTTGTATTGCAGAAGAGTATAGGTTGAAAACACATAATTTGGCGAGTAGAGAGTACCACATTCACGAAGATGATTACAAGGCAAGCTATGATTTGACTGTGAAAGAGATCGAGAAATTTTTTGTGCACTGGCGCGGATTAGTCCTTCGCAGTAAGTACCATCTGCTTTTAAAAGCATTGTTTGTGCTCCTTAATGTATTAAAAATGTTATCCAATGATAAATTGCAAGAAATATTGCCTAATCGATATATTGGCCAAGGGTGATGTGTTGTTAGTGGAAGCATCTATTCCGACGCAGGAGAATCCCTTCTCACAATGGTTGAGAATGCACGTATATTAGTGGCAGCTTGAAAGGTGAGTGTACTAACACTAGAGTTTGGGGTCTTATCTATTATTACCACATTACTAATACATAATTTGCAGGGATGTATTCAGTGTGTCAAAAAAGATGGAGACCGAGAACTCCACGTTAAATAAGCTACATGCACGCACGGCACATGATTGTGGAATGTATCTTAGCAATGCATTGCAAGATTTTCAACAAAAGCACTTTGGCAAGGCTTTTGCGCGATGGAAGAAAATCATAAAGCTATCCACAACGCAGAGGAGCAGCCACATTTTGCTTGTACTGTCCAGCGCATGCTATACAAGTATTTAACTATACAATATTAAAATTGTGTGTTATGAATGGTGGAGTTATTCCTCTTGTTCTTTGTAGATGGTGGTTGGGCGCCCTTAAAATAGGCCTTTGCAATCCATACCCCGAGCATCCCAGTGATGCGTGGATGGAGTCTAAGAGAGAGGAGATCTGTGAGGTCCCCAACCACGAGAAGATTGTGGTGACTTGATAGATGGTGGGGGATATTTCCAGGTGAGCACTTTTTAGCGAGCGCTTTTTAGGAATTAGGTGAGCAGATTCCTAAAAAGATTCTCTCTTCCTCTTTGTGGACTATCTCTATCTCGCTCTTTTAGAGAGAGAGAGAGAGAGAGAGAGAGAGAGAGAGAGAGAGAGAGAGAGAGAGAGAGAGAGAGAGAGAGAGAGAGAGAGAGAGTGCCACATAGAGAGAGAGAGAGTTGAAACATAGTCAAAGATATGGAAGCTAAACTAATTATTTGAAAAACAATATAGAGAAGGGTACTTAAAACAAGAACTCATATTAATAATAAAAAAGTTACATTTTATTAAACTTGCATTACATAAGCAAGAAGTGTTCATCTTCTGGAAGGCCCGGTTTTAGGAGTTGATGTGCTCCCATTGATTGGCATATTAAGAGTCATCACCTTGCTTAGCTGCTGCCTCATTTCCTCCTCATCCTCCTCTGTGATGAGCCCAATCTTCTTCCAGCAAGAGAAAGCAAATTGTCTTGTCTCGTTCAAATTGATTAAGCTCCGCATATTGAGTTCCTTGCGGCATTGATAGAGGCGATACACGTTGATGGTTGCCTTTAGAGCCTGACGAAACCAATCGACTCCATACAATTCCTCTCCATTTGGAATGGCTTCCATGGCATCCCACGCAGACTTTATTTTACTCTCAAGAACGTCGAACATCCTGAAAGAAAGAGGTGTGCTAGGAAGCTAGTGGACGCTTTCACAAAAATAACTCAAGCTATGGTAATTTATAGCCACTGTGGTAATATTAAATTATTTTTTACATGATTTGACACATAAACCAACCAGTACTCAAATATGAAAAATAGCTGCAAATGAATGTATCCAAATGTGGCCATCCTAAGATAAAATTAGAAAGTAGTACAATTGTCTAGGTAAAGCATACTAAGAAAAAGTGAGCGTTGAAAAATGCTATGTATCCATGCATGGATAAGTCCGGATTTGACTCAGTTCCCTAAAGATATCAACATCTGCTAGGATTGGTTGATGGATAAACATGTTCTCATTTTGGCTTAGCCCTAGCACACGCAGATAAATAAAATACAAATGTTTACATGCAAGATATGGTTTTTCCTTTGAAACCCGTTCCATGAAGTCTGGACATGTGCACGATGGCTGGTTGCTAATACAAACCTTGTACATCCCAACATGACCATCTTCACTTTTCGTCTCTACTTTGAAGACCTCACTAACACCATCTGCTGCACATATCTCTTCTACGACCTTCGCTCTTAGGGCTAGTGCTAGACTGATCTTGCGAGAAACGTCCTTGGAAATGGAAGTCCGATACCGTACACACAGACCATCTCGCACTATGGCTCTTGCACTGCCTTCAGGAGTGGATGTATCTTTTGACTTGAAAGGAGATTTTGTCATATTTTGTTCTTGAGCAACTGGCGTTACATTAGATACTCCTTCTTTGCTTAGCTCCACTTGATACCCCCCTTCATGCAATATTTTCACCTCATCCTACGATAGGTTGGTGCCCACATGTACGGGCCAAGTGTGTGGTGGATGCTGAGGCTGCGGCTCAATGTTCTGGTCTACTATATGACAATGCCAGACATGATCCGGGAAAAACCAAAACCATTGACGCACCACACCATTTGGATGTTTTCGATATCCTTGAAACGATGGGGCTGGTATACCAAGGCTAGAACCTGCTATACCACATCCACACCTGCGTCCTCCTCTTGGTGTGCCTCTACATGTGACCCTACTACCTTGTGGAGTTTGGCGTATGGCCCACATTGCCTCATTGACCTTGCGCTCAACTACATAGTACCCACCAGAACCTATACTTCGTTTTGGGGTTTGTGATATCCCTTCTTCTGCAAAGTTGATCTTACGTGGTCTTCCACACTTCTTACGATCTTTGGTGACCAGTTGTACTCAGGCCTATGTGATGCATCATCTTCCACGTTGATAACCTCATTTGGCTTCTGTTTTTGCCTTGATGTCTCCTTATCTCCTATTAATGAATTTGGTTGTTTATACATTGGAGTTTCCTCAATAGCCACATTCACTGCTCTTATCACTTGGCTAGGACGTTTTTCATGGCGTTTCGTAAGCTTTTGTATTGATGGACCCTTCCCAATGTGTTTTCCATGGTTGTATGAAATGGCCTTTGTACTCTGTAAGATGGAATTCGCAAGGTCGGTTGTACATGCATCGTATAATGAAATGCGTTTACGGAAACCCCACTTGCTAGCCAGCTGCCATGCTTGTTGTCAACAAGGTTAGTGCGTGGAGTGTTTGGTCCATCAGAGCTACTTTATACGCATGTCATAATGCCACCCCAATGTGCAATACGAATTTCCCACCAACTAAGCCATGAATCCATGTTTGGAATGTTACGGTCTATGCAATGACCGTTACGCCACCATTGGCGTATCAGACGAGCTTTGCTGCTGTAGCCTCTTTTGTTGGTGCTTGCCTCCACTTCTCACACATTTCTTTTGTGTGTGTGTTGAGAAGCTTGCACCACATACTTTATTGTGTGTTGATTCAAACTTTTCTTCCAATGGAAAAGACAAGAACGCTCTCGACCGCTCATTGTATTGGTCTTGTCACCACCATTGAAAACAATTGAACTGCATTCCAATTTGCTTGAGCTTCATCAGCCATGTAGCCAAAGAAATTTGCTTTGCAACACCCACATAATATCATTACATCATTGAGGCACTCCCAAAACAAACATTGCGTTTCCATGTCTTCCTGTTTCATTTCACAAGTTGCAATAGTCAAAAGGTCCTGCATGCTGCAAACAAATTGTTTTAGAGAGAGTAAATGGAAAGCCACAAAGCTCTTAAGGTGTGCCATGTACCTTGGATCATAGACATGACAGGCCATAGTCACCCAATCGTTAACGCGTCTGGTGTGATCAAACTGGATCCACGCACGTCGAAGATCACCATCCCGATCTTGTCTCATTCGGTTCACTAGGTCCACACCGGATGCTAGACCAATTGTGGACATTTTGAAGACATAACATTTCTCCCCCTCCATACCTTGACCAGGAAACCGGCTTCCATGGAAAAACTCATATGTGCAGTCTCGCTTCAGTTTTAGGAGTGCATCAATGCCAAAAGATTCTTTGTCAACCCCTATACATAAAATAGATATTGACCTCCGAAACCTGTCAATGTTAAAACTGTTTAGATAAAAAAATAATTTAGCCTCCCGAGAATGGCCACGGGAGGGGACCCCCCACCTAGACACGCTAGCCTCACTCCACGCACTCTCGAGAACTGTTTATATAAGGGGTATGAGCCTCCCGAGAACGGCCACGGGAGGGGACCCCCCACCTAGACACGCTAGCCTCACTCCACGCACTCGCGCACCGTGGGGACTCCACGCAAGGTCCCCGGGGCACGCTATGACCCTCCGTCAGTGCGGCGGAGCCTGAGGCTACGTGGGGCTAGGGACCCGGAACGCAAGACCCGCGAAACGCAAACGGCTGTCGACCCATGGAACGCAACCACGCCCGAGCCGGCCCCGTCCGAGCCGGGCCCCCGTGAAGGCAACTCGACCCGAGCCGGTCCCGTCCAAGCCGGGCCCTCCTGAGCCGCCGGTGCCGTCCGCGCCAGGACCCCTTGAAGCAACACCTCGACCCGAGCCGGTCCCGTCCAAGCCGGGCCCTCCTGAGCCGGTGCCGTCCGCGCCAGGTTCCCTTGAACACCCCTCCGAAACCTGTCAATGTTAAAACTGTTTAGATAAAAAAATAATTTAGCATACAATTTTGCATCGAAATAAGAATCTAGGAAATGCTCATACCAGTTATCTTGCACCGATGGGCCCAACTCCTCAGCGATTGCAAATAGCTGTTGCTCGCCTAAAATACCTTTGTTGGAGTTGTTGCGAAGAAGTGTTGTACTTATAATTTCTTTTGCCAAACACATTTGAACCTTCCTGGCTTGTGCGTGTGGGTCAACAATCAAAATACTTTGCACCATCAGCTTGGTGTTGTCCGTTAGTGTTTTGGATGTGCTGCTGCGCACATCGTGTTGATGTGTGCCACAATGAATCATGACTCTAGCGGCAGTCTCATCGGATGGCATGACATAGTATACTACACAATCACATCTTGCAATACAAAAATCAATTGCCTTACAAAAATGGCATGTAAGGCTCTTATCCCCAATCTTACAATATTCCCCACGTCGAGTTGCCTTTTGTATGTACCCGTTGAAATGACTTGTATTGGAAATATGGTAATTAACCAAGCGGATACATTGTTCATTCATGCACTTGAGAGATCCTATGCAATGACTAAGACGCACTACATCTGGAAAAACAATATTGGATGTAGTAGGCTTCGACCACAAATGAGGATCATACTTATGCTCCATCGCATCCATATGGTGCAACTTTCCCATGGTAGGTGGAAATTCTAGAACGAGATCTCCATTGTAAGACCTTGGAATCTCTGTAACTTGTTCCACTTCTTTTATTTGCATTAACAGCTTTGTCAATGTGCCCTTCTTCTCGGCCTGTAAGAGTTTTTGTCTTGTACTCCTTTTGAAGCTGTTTGATGGCAAAACTCGAGAGGGGGTACATAGATCTATTAACTCCTTTTGACCGAATTGCATCTTTGACGGACTATCCACAATGGAAATGGGCAATGCTAGGTGGGCCATCATACTGTGTTTGATGGGATACGTTGACTTTGTATTTACGTGAAAGCTGCTCATCCAATACATAGATGAATTCACCCAAATTGTTGAGAGTCCTCTCAAGAGGCAAATTCATTTCAATATCACCTACTTCGATAACATCATCTAAAGTTGTAAATTGCATTGGAGAAATCAATTCTAAAAGAAATGATTCAGATATTATAAATTTACCATTGTAAAAAGGATAAGAAAACTCTTTACCCAGGAAAAATAAAGAGCAAGCCATAATAATATGCTAAGCAAATAATTAAGCACAAGATCACATTGTATAAACTAAAACAAATTGATTATATACTCACGTCTAATAAGTAGCCGTTATAAATTTAAAATTAATATTATTTTATTAATTTAAAAAATTAATGTTAAAAAATATCAAATATTTTTTAAAAAAATTGTTACAAAATATTTGTTTGTGACTGTATGTGTGATCACGTGCGTTTATTTATTTTAATTTATTTTTTTAATGTTTGTGTAAAAGAGATGTGTGAATAATCGGATGTACTAAAGATAGAGGAACTCTATCTAGAGGGGGGGGGGGGGGGGGGGGGGGGGGGGGGGGGGGGGGGGGGGGGGGCGGGGGGGGGGGGGGGGGGGGGGGGGGGGGGGGGGGGGGGGGGGGGGGGGGGCAGAGACAGAGGTTGGGTGGGGGTGGAGGAGCGCTATCTATCGAGGGGGGGACACGGCGGGCGGTGCAAGGGGGCGTAGGACCGGAGGTGGGGGCGGGCGCAGGAGGGGCAAGGGGGACGTAGGAGCGGAGCGGAGGCAGGGGCAGGCAGGCGGGCGGGAGGGGAAAGGGGCAAGGGGCCGTAGGAGCTGAGCGGAGGTGGGGGCAGGCGGTCCAAGGGGCGTGGAGGCGAGCGGGCGGGGCACTAACGCAACGGGGGCGGAAGGGGGGGAGGGAAAGGGGCAAGGGGGCGTAGGAGGTGAGTGGAGGCAGGGGCAGGCAGGGCAAGGGGTGCGGAGGTGAGCGACGGGAGGAGGGGAGGGGTTGGTAGTGGGCGACCAAGCGCCCATGGCCAGCGCGTTTGCCACGGACGGACACACGCTCCACATGGGAGCGTGTGCCCGCCCATGGCCAACGCGTTGGCCATGGGAGCATGTGTGTACTATGCCTCTGGCCACGCATTGGCTAGAGGCAGACACACGCCTCTGGTCAACGCGTGGCCAGAGGCAGAGTACACATGCGCCCATGGCCGTGGCAGTCCACGTGGACATGGAAGCCGACATGTCCACGTGGACTGGCTACGTGTACGATCGCTCGACGAAAGACAACGCGGCGGCCATGTGGCTTGCCATGTGGACTATCGACGGGCGACAGTACATGTGGCACGACACGTGGTGCCATAAATGGAACCATGGGTAGTGCCACGTGTACTGTCGCCCAACGACAATACATGTGGCAGGACACGTGGCCAGCGCCATGCCTACGTGGCAGTGCGCGTGGCCACGTGCCAGCCACGTGTACTGTCGATTGGAAACGGTACACGTGGCATGTCCACATGGACACGCAACGGTCCCCCTGGCCAGCGTGTCCACATGGACTGCCACGTGTGTGTGTCCACACACACACACGCAAAAAGTGTATGTGTGTGTGTGTGTGTGAACACACACAAACACAAATGCACACACACACAAAAGCACGTGCACACACAAACACAGATGCGTGTGTGTGTACACACACACATGCTGGCGTGCGTGTGTGTACACACGCAGATGCTGGCGTGCGTGTGTGTGCACCACACACACGTGCCTACGTGCAGCGTGTGTGTGCACACGCTGCACACACATACACAAACAGCAGCGTGTGTACGCACACACACGCGCGGGTACGAAAACGCACACACACACACATGCGTGCATACATGGCAACACACACACACACACACACACACTCCTCTCTCTCTCTCTCATACACACACACACAAGGACAAAAGAAAATAATTAAAAAATTAAAATTAATAAAAAAATATGAAAGCTTTATAAAGTGATCTTCTCTTCTTCATTTTCTTCTTCTCTACTTTCTTTTGCTACACAAATCTCTTTCTTTTTCTGTCAAGTTTCTTTTTGTTCACATCTCAAACTCCAACCTACAAATTCTCATAAATCATCCTATATCTACTTCTTATAAATTATCCTTCTTTATCGCAAGCATGAGAACAAGAAATCAAACAAAAAATAATGGTGCCGTAGATGAGGTTGATGTTACTACGTCACAAGAAGTACCTCCGTTAGGCACACACGATACCCAACAATCTCAAGCATTGACTTCTTTGGATCGCACTGTGTCCATCGTAACTGGAGTGGATGAAACATCACAAATCAAGCACCGTACCCAATCATCGTGTGGAAACAGGTACCACTGTTGAAGATGTCAGAGATGAAGCGTTTGGAAATGTTGTCGACAAGCACATTTCATTGGGTTGGGTGGATTTCGTAGAGTACCATACGATGGCAAACTTCCACGGTTGCCTCTATGTCGACTTCTCTCAAACCCCGCCATCCGCACGCATGATGACCATGTGGCCGATTTGCAACTCTCCATTGCAAACAAAAGCTGCCAACCAACCATGGCAAGATTTATTGTTAGTGAACGGATTCCTGGGGAGGATCACAAACAATTTACTCGTTGTGGTCACGTTGCGAGGGATCTTGCAATGTCATATGATTTGGATGAAGAGCTTCGCCAAATCCTAGAGCTTAGTCACATGGTCGAGAGGTACTTTGTGGTTTGGGATGGTAATCACCGATTGGAGGCATGGATGCGGTGGATGAACGAGAATGACATTCCAATTGAGAAGGCGCCAAAGGTGGAGCGCGTTCTAGTTGACTTTCAGCCCCATGAGGCAGCGAAATTTCTATTGGTTTTGGGTATTATCAATAGGTGAGCCCTTTTTTTCTTGCTAATGTAAATGCATCTTATTTTTAAACTATATAAATTACAATCGATTGTTAAACAGGGCCACGAGGGTTTCAGTGCCTCACACAACTGCTCATGATATTTTCATGATGAGGAAGCTAGGGTTGGCGGACCCTACATCGCTTTTGCAAAAATTCTCCAAAAGAGCGCGTTTGGCAGCAGAAAGGGCTTTGAAGTTTAAAGGTCTAAACAAGTCAAAGTGGCTAAATTGCCAATGGTTGTCCTCGCGCAACTACTTTGGAAGGTATGCTTCAAACCAATTGTATATGAGAATACGTTTTGATTGCGAAATCTTATTATGTGTATTTTGATTGAGTCCTTGGAAAATGATAGGAAGAGTTCGATCATATGTTTAGTAGTAAAATAGAAGGGCTGCCATCAAAAGGGAGTTTTGACTACGAGTTGGCACCTGACGCATACGAGGAAAGCATCAATCTAGCGCTATCTCAAACGGAGCGATACTTTACGTGCAAAGGGCTTGAGATAGCCACCATTGCAAATCCAGAGAATGGCAGCGATTTTTTCCAGAAATGTATATCATTTACAAGTTGGGGCGAGAAGACCACAAAAATGACACCCTCGAGAGTGGCAGAGGTTGCGCGTGCACACATTAGCCCAACAGAGTAAGTAAAAGTCGTTTAAATCATTGCATATATTTCTCTTTTTATTATGTGTCAATAAAAAATAAGTCTCCCTTTTCCTTTGATAGGAAGTGCCGATTGCTTGATTTGCTCCAAGGCGGTGATGCATCCTTGAAGGAGAAGGTCATCGGTTTGACGGAGAAGGCCTGGATCCAGTGTCTTCGATATCATGTGTACTGGTGGCAATTGGAAAGGTTAGATTTAGTGAACATCTGCACCAGCTAGCAATTTGTTGATAATGTAACTTGTGACTTATTATTTGCTGCTGCAGGAGAGTGCTTGAGATGGCCAAGAATCATGATGTTGCTATCCAACATGAGAAGGCTGAAGGTAGGCATGGTTGCACACTTGCCCACACATTATCGACATACAGACGCAAGAACTTTGAGAAGGCCTTCAAGAAGTGGAGTGCTTGGATCAGGTCCACACATGAACCCGAAGAGCAACCCCATTTTGCTTGTACGGCACAACACTTATTGTACAGGTTCGACATCTTTAATTGACAAATTAAGAGTGTAGTAGGACACACTAATCTTGTTCCATGCAAATGAAAACATTGTGGTCTGTCTTGTAGATGGTGGAGAGATGCTCTTGTCTTTCCCATTCCCGAGCACCCCAGTGATGCATGGTGCAGGTCGGAGAGAGAGGAGACGGGTTTATATCCTGACATGTGGATAGACGAAATGTGGCCAAAGGGAGCGTGGCTCAAGTGTCCTTGGTGGCTGGAATACCTGAACAAGGAGTACCCACCCGAAGAGGAAGAGCTATACATAGGTATGCCTCTATATAGTTTTTACCTTTGCCATGAAGCAATAGAATATGGGCTCAATAAATCTTCTTCTTTTAATTAATAACGGAGCATAGTGCGTCACGGAAGAAAGCGGTTGTGATATAGGATGCTCTATCTCCAAACACATCAAAGAAACCAGAGAAGAAGAAACAGACCTCAAGGAAAGACTCACAAGCACAACCGGCTGACAAGCAACGTGGGAAGAGAAAGAAGAGGGCTGTAGTTTCCAGCGACAGTGAGAGCGAGCATGTGGTTGCAGAGTATTCTGTAGAGGTCAGCGATAGTGCTCAAAGCCTTGGTGCTATGAGCCACAGTGTACCGACACTATCCTTCACTCCAAGACCATTGGGGGGAATCCAGGAGTCCCCTCCATGTTCACCATCACATGGTAGGTGTTTGAAGCTGGACACACCCCACGGAAACTGACTACTCGGAAGATTATCATTTTTTGTAATTATTCATTTACTGAGGAAACGTGATTTTTCACATTGTAAATATTGGGGCTTACAGAAGTTTCCAGATTGTATCCCAGTTTTGATAGTTAGATTGAGTAGATGGTTGATTTTGGAACTTTAGGGTTTGAGAATTGTAAGGTATTTATACCACTTTTTGACCTTAATGCAAAAACCTTTTGTCATTTTTAAAGAAAGTTTTTGAAGTCTGTGAGTGAGCGTATTGTGTACGAGAGAGTGTGTGAGCTTCATCTTGACGCTACGTGTGCATCGGTGGTCGGAATCGAGTGCGAAGAAGTGCAACGTATTGTCCCCGACGAGAGCTACGCGCCGATACCTACATTGCGCACGTACGGTCCGGTTTTGCGAGCTCCTTCTACGAGCTTCATCTGGTGATTTGGTGAGCATACGTTGTCTGATTTTGCATTGCAGCATATCCACACGTTCACATTGAGTAGAGCTACACATTAGGCACTTTAGACTTTGGAAACAAAGACCTACAAATTTCGGCCAGACATCCTATGTGATTTTGCACCGGGTGTTTTGGGTTGGGATTTTGGTTCATAGACCTTAGGGAGAGTGACCTATTGGTGTTAGTAGGGTCTCCCTCAAGTTCTATGGTGTTTCAAGATTGTTTGATAGGTGTTCGACTCTAGACAGCGTTGTAGAAAGTTTCCACTAATGCACTCTTGAAGGCTGTGACTTAAACAATTGGTAGAGACCTCTGTAGGAATTAGTTAGGAGTCATTCGAGTGTAGGTTGACACCTTATGCTTGCTTCCATGCACCTGCGGGTCGAGCTTCGTCCTTAGCTGACATTATATGTTAGGTGAGTTCTCGCTGTGCTGACGTCCGTCGCGGCGTATCTGTCCAACATTGGCGCCGCTGCCGGGGACGAAAACCTTAGGTAGGTGATCGAGACTAGTCCTTGAGGATAGGGATTTTTGGCTTGCCAAGAGTCTCGTTTTACAATTTAGATAGGATCAGAGGGTGGAGGACTCTCTAGGTCTTAGAGGGAGTCTAGGGAGCGTGTGTCTGGCCTAAATCTTTCGGCTTAGGTAGAAATAGGTAGACTAAGATAGTTTTAGGTATTAGTTGTGTTCTTGGGTAGGAGTTGGAGTGGTAGAAGCGGTGAGAGGAGAGCTTGAGAGTCCGCAGAGGCAAGAAAGCAACCAAAACACCATTATCACCATTTCACATGATGAGTAGGAGTAGAGTAAGTAAGACATCATGATTCAGAATCTAGAGCATTTCATGCATGTATACTTGCTTGGTAAAGTCATCACAAGTTTGTAAAAGACGCAAAAGTGTGTTAGAAAGCCTAAGTGAAGTCCAAAAGTTACTGTGAGTGTTTCTGACAGAGCTACAGAGCATCAGGAGCATTTCTGTCAGGAAAAAAATTAATTTCAAGCAAGGAGACATCCTACGCGTAGGATGTCTACATGCTAATCTGGTGGAAATTTTGGGATTTTGAGTTGATCAGTGTGTTCAGAAGGTGGGGTTTACCCTAATTTCAACTGGAAAGTGAAAATTTGACCATATCTTGACAGGATAAGGCCAGGTAGACTGAAATTGCTAGACATCCTACCCAAATTGTGTCAAAGCATTATTTTAAGACCAAAACCATATGATGATTGTATGGGCATGATTTGCATGATATACCGAGTGATTGAGAGGGGTTTCACCTCATTTGGGTGAGAAAATTGGGTTCAAAGCAGACTTTAGCACTTTTGACTGAAAAAGGCAAGAACAGCTAAAATTGGGGACTTTTGAAATCCAAACCAAAATCTAAGCATACCATTGGGTTGTTGACATCAAGGGGAAGCCGTGGGTCGAGTTTCGGGTCAAACGGGCCCAAAAGACATCCTACACGTAGGATGTCTTCTGTGTGATTTTGCACTCCAAACCAAACTTTGAGCATACCAAAGTGATCAGCAACTCAAGGAGAGCTTGTGTTTTGAATTTGAAGCCATTCTGATGAAAAAGAAATCCTACGTGTAGGATGTCTAAAGCAAGAAATTGAAGCCATACATTGACTAGGGGCATAGCAAGGTGTTGTTTAGCCTAAGGCAAGCCTCCTGGTCAATTTTGGTCCAAATTGGAGTTGATTAGACTGATCAAGATCAGCAATAGGCTGTCGGAACAGATTTCTGATCCATTGACCAGCTTATAGGTGTCCAAATCAAAAAGTAAAAATAGTTGTGGACTCAGCACATTCAGGGGAATCAATAGTGCAAAAATCCAGGCAAAACAAAGCAGGAGACATCCTACGCGTAGGATGTCTACTGGGGCCTACTGAAGAGAAAATTTGACGGGGCTTAGATAGTGAGATTCCATTTGGCTCAAGGGTTCGAGAACTTCTTTCAGAAGTTAATTTGGACCTTGTTTGTCCATTTGACGGGGTAAAGACTGAATTCAGACTTTTTCACAAAAATTGACCAACATCCAAGGGAAGTACAGTTCTAGAATAGCAGACCTAATCGAGAAAATCAGCAGTATA
Organism: Adiantum capillus-veneris; assembly: GCF_014529385.1. Lineage (NCBI taxonomy): Eukaryota > Viridiplantae > Streptophyta > Polypodiopsida > Polypodiales > Pteridaceae > Adiantum > Adiantum capillus-veneris. The sequence goes on from NC_140956.1 coordinate 139,934,811, forward strand.
TAGAATACAGTAGTGGTTGAGATGAAATCTCCAATTATACCAATCATTACTAAGATAAACTCTAGCAAATAAATACTTTGATTCGATTGCTGAAATTAAACGCTTGTGTACATGTATATTCAGCAGCAAAGCAAGAAGTAGTGCGGAGACTGATCCTTTTCCAGGTGAGTGGTTGGATTTGTGATAAATTGCATTGATAATTTTGATGAATTTAAGATCAGGAAGATACATTTTTAGAGACCAGAAGGTGGCAGGTGACCAAGGTAGCTTAGTGTCCACCGAGGAGAGTGTAACTCGGGCAAGGCTAGATCCACTAGCACCGATTATTGAGGAAGGTAGTGATACTGACACTTTGTTGGGACAAATCTTTTTTCATAATGGGTAGTCAACAGCCAGGAGGTTTCACCTATGACGAACCAATGCCAGGAGGAAGAACCTCCCTAAATCCTTTGAATGATTCCAAGCTCACTGTGATCTTCTTAGAGGGAACAAACTCGAGGGGAGCCCTAGTCTATTCTGACTATCGAGGACGCAAGTGCATTTGTATCGAAGAGAGGCCACCATAGAGATTGGAGATAATTCGATTCTATGATGATGGAGGTAGATTCCGAGATGAAAAGGGGAACCACTATCTAATAGTCGGTAATCCTGAAGATTACAACAGATATGGAGATAATGTGGCTAAAGGGAAAATGGTTTCAGAAGCTCAAGAACTGCCACCAAACATTGATCGGCCCGAAGCTATTTTTATGTATGATAAGAAAACAACCAGGGTTCCAACTTATAATGAGAACGTGGGAATCTACAAGCATGAGAGTGAGGGTATAGTCGCTTACTTTTGCAGCAAAGAACCATACTTAAACGAATTGAGCAAAGACAAGGTTCTTTACTTATTCTCTTATGAAACTGCTATGGGGAAGGGTATAGTTTTTGTTGATAGATACACGCGAGAATACCAATGTATTCTCCCATAGGAGGTAGACAGGGCAACAGGTCCAAGAGCATCAACATATGCCCCTGAGGAAGTGCCAAGAGCCACCTGCACCCCAAGCAAGTCAACAAATCCCTTTTCTGAAGAGTATGACGCTACCTCACAATCTACCCGACCGCAGGCATTCAACAACCAAAACCAACCAGCAAACCAGCCATCATTGCACGCATGGCTTCAATAGAGTGCAACAATGGAGCAAGACCGAAACCGAGATGGTTATCAAGCTGCACGAGGGCTAAGGGATTTGCAAGAACCACCACTCTATTCAAGGTATCAAGGAGAGAGTAAGCCAAAGACTCAAGGGTCAACAGAGCCTGGAGGGCCACCCATAGAACGAGTTCGAAGAGATGAACCATCTCTGGCAAGAACTATTAGAAATTATGTCTTAGGAGCACCACTGGGAGAGGAACCGGCCTACTACAGAAGATCAGAGGAGGTATATCAATTAGGACGTGGAGATCCAATGATGAGGTTTGTAGACCATCGTAGAATTAGACCTTCTCAAGTGCAAAAATGGGTAAACAAGAAATACACAGGAAACAAAGACCCAAGAGATCATGTAGCAGCCTTTGTGCATGTAATTAGAGCCGAAGAGGTGTTAGACTTCCCTAGCCAATTTACAGGGTTTGGACTAACCCTAGAGGATGGCGCTGCCACTTGGTTTGACTCTATAGAGTGTAGAGACTTTGAGTCTATGGAGGAAGTGTTTGACGAATTTATCGAGGAATTCTCACAAAGGGGGATAGCTCATAATACCGTTTCACAAATCCATAAATTCAAACAGAAAGATGGGGAATCTGTACGAAAGGCAGTCCTAAGACTAAAAAGATATGTTAAGTTATGTCCTGTGGAAGAACTCCCAACTTAGTCCAGACTTATGCTTATATTCATCCAAGGACTAAGGAATGCGGATCTCCAGAAAGACTTACATATGAAGAGGAGCACGACGTTGAATGAGTTGACCAAGGAGGCTCTTTACCTTGTGGACAATTGTGCGGTCTACAAAGAGAGGGAGTTCAAGGACCTTGACGACGATTCATCTTCACAACAAAGTGAAAGCAAATCTTCTAAGACAGCACCGAAAGGAGAAGTAGTTGTAAACCAAGAGCAGCTTGTAGATGAAGTGCTAAAAAAGATTAACTTGTACGCCAAACCCCAGGCTAAACAACCCAAGTGGTGTGCTATTGAACAAAAATGGACAAACCATGGGACAGAGGAATGTTATTATAACAAGGGATATGTGAGAGAGAGACCTTACGCTCCCCAAGCTCCGGTAGCTTCTCCTCAAGTTCCACCGATGCCTAGGTATCAAGCAGGCAACCTACCAGGACCTGTAGGTGTAGAAAGACCACAACCGGTGTTGGGGCAACAACCACCCCTACCAGGATTGGTACCTATACATGCATATTATGAATATCCCAACAGATATGCGGCAAACTCTGGCTATTATTCACCGGAAGAACCCTCGACACTAGAACCATGGAGCATGATAGAAAGTATAGGACCACCAACAACTGCACATGCAACATGAGAAGGAAGATATAGCTTAGATGAATGAACATTTTTGTTCATAGCCAACGGAGGCATGGGCGGATAGAGACATGCATACCAACAAAGAGGAGCTCAAGGAGCACCTCAACAACCCAAGGGACCCTGCTACAAGTGTGGTGGAGACCATTGCCTAAGAGACTGTCCTCATGATGAAATCATTAGAGTCAACGCATATTGCACCGAGTGTGGAGTTACTCATTTGATTCCCGATTGCCCTAAAAACCCGAGCAAAGGAGCAAAAACCACCTTGAACATGCTAGAAACAGTACCTTCCATTGGAGGGTCAAAAAATGAAACAATCATAACTATTCAGGCGGTAACACGAGCCCAAGCTCAAAGAATGACGAACGAACCCATAGTTGAAGAGAAAAAAACCGATGTCCAAAGTTCAGAAACGAAAAAGCAGAGAAGCACTTGGAAATCTAGAAAGGCGCGTATAAAATCCAGGAAAGAACGAGAGCAAACAACTCTATCCGAGGAGGTAAAACATACAAAGGATAGATTAGAGCGGTTAGAGGGTCTAGTTAGCTTAAGCTCACACACCACGGCAACCATGGCACCCAAGGAAATAGCAGAGCCCAAAAGTGCAGGATCAGGAGGATCTGTACTGGTAGACAAGGTAAATGAGCAGTTGGATGCGCTTCTAAAAGCCTATGAAGCCAGACTAAAAAAGAATCAAACCCAGGAGCAAAGGTGGATGACTTATCCATATGCGGAAATAGACGGGTTCCAGCCTAAAACATTGACATAAATGGATAAAGACTGTAATGGTCTAGATGATCTGTGGAAGCAAATCCGTGAGGCCAACGAGGCTAATAGGATGAGTAACCACATGAATAGCACGAGAAAAGAAAAGAATGTAATCTTACGTCCTATTGAAGAATTTGAGGCAAGGTCACAAATGAACTTTGAGATACATTCACAAGGGGGAGACCAAGGATCAATTAGTTCGGGGCATAGTCAACCAAACTCGCTGAAAACTTTACCCTCTTACCTAGGAGAGTATGAAGCCAAGTATGAAGTGAGAGCAATCCCATCTCAAAGACTTTCTTCTAACAAAGTGATGGATTCACAAGGATTGATTGAGTTATTGTCCACCCCGGTGGCATGCACAATCACATTAGCAGAACTCCTAAGGTTACGACCAAACATGTGGACCACAGTAGGTAAATGCCTAGAAAACTTTGGAGTGAAAGACCCCACCTTGAGGATACAGGAAGGGATCAGAGAGTTGGACAGGCCTCAACTAAACACTAGGCGAGTACCATTAAACAAGGTTGGAGAGTATTGCGAGGGAGAAGATGGAAACACCACGCTACCAGTAGAATTCCAAGGAGTAGTTTCCAAAGCTATTCTTGAAAGTGGAGCGGGAGTTGCTATCGCCACCAAGGAAATCTGGAAAAAATGGGTAAAACCATCTTTAAGAGCTACCATAATGAAATTGCAATTGGTAGACGGGTTCATGGAGAAGCCTCTAGGACTCTTAGAAAAAGTGGTTGTCACTTCGTGCGGGATCGAGTATGAGCATACATTTGCGATAGTCAATTTTGACAAAAAGAACAATTATGAGATCATCTTGGGATGACCATTCATGCGACAATTGAAGATGGTCCAAGATTGGGGTTACGACCACATATACCTCAGACATGGCAAGACAACAACTAAAATACACCTGAAAGACCATAGTTACAAAGATGTGAACCAAACACCTGTGGAAGAGTTTGATTCAGCTACAGTAGCAGGATCAGAACTCCCAGCATGGTTAGGGCAACAAAAAGAGCTATGGATGTGCGGAGCTTCACATTGTGGAAGCTTAAGAAGAGAGGAATGCGTCTTAGAAATAGAGATAGAGGACAAGGAGTATATTCCGAAACCTTTCCCTGAAGATGCCTTGGAACCTCTAGAATGGAAACACATACTAGCAACATTAGATGTTTGTAACATTACAGATAGTCCAACAACAAAATTTTGTGATAAAGAGGGCTATGATGTGCTACCCTACTACATGGTAAGTATTATACCTGGAGAAGATGAGACCATAGAACCACCAGAACAAGAAGAGTTCTATAACTCCTATGAACATCTGGAAGTAAACGATGATGCAGATAATGAGTGTTCAGACACCTCAAGTGAGCGTGGAAGGGAAACAGATAATAGCAAGTTTTATGATTTTGCTAATCAGCACCGTAGACGCCAAGAACGCTATAGGAGGAAACGAGCAGGAAACAAAGCAAGAAAGAACCTGATACCCAGGATAAAAGGTAAAACTCACTATTTGATGCTTGTAAAAGCAGAGGATTGTGTAAAAGATCAAATATCAAGAAGATTCTCAAAAGATCGAAGGAAAAGAACGCGCGAGGAAACAAAATAGGAACGAAAAGCTAAAACAGAAACAAAATCACAAAAATCAAAAAAATCAAAAAAAGAAACAACAAAAGACCAAGAGTGGACCAAACTGGAGCGTAAACAGAAATACCAAGAACTGAAATGGTCTTTACGTGAGATATGGACTACTGAAGAAGATAGTGATGTTAAAGGGGAGTCAGAGAAAGGAAACATGAATGTACCATCACACTATCGGAAATTTCCCATCCAGGACAGAAAAATCATCATGATGCCACCAGTCAGGGAAAGAACCAACCATGGATCTTACGATGGGCCAGAAAATTCAAAAAGAATAGACCTCGCGGATCCAGGTGAAAAGCCTTAGCCGGTCTATATAGCAAATGATTGAGAGCCTGAAGAAGAAGAATGGCTAACAAAACTTCTAAAGAAATATAAAGATGTGTTTGCATGGTCCTATAAAGACCTCAAAGGAGTTGATCCATCGATATGCCTGTTAAGTATGGAGCCTGATTTACCCTTGTAATTTTCTGTGGTAAAAGCACACATTTGTAAGGCCCCCATTATGAGGAGAAGCCATCGTGCGTGAAGGAAAATCACTCACCGGAAACCAAAAATTTTCACGGACAAGAATCAGGGGCAACTTTAAAGGCCTCGGGGGCGGAGGCCCCCTGAGACTTTTTTTTCGGCAGAATATTCTTTTTCGCCGGAATATTATGGCCGGACGGCGGCCGGAAAGTGGTCGGAAAACAACCGGTCGGTTGGTCGGTGGCCGGTGGTCGGAATTCAATGGCCAGTGGCCGGTGGCCGAATTCAAAAGCGGACTTGTCTTCTCAAGGGCGGCCACACATGGGCGGATTGGAGGGTCCGATTTGGACTTATTCGCACAAGGGCGGCTACACATTGCTGTCTCTCATAAGAGAGGGTAGCCCTTTTGGCCTATAAAAGGAGGCCATTTCTACACACATTTCATAGTGTGAAGTTGATGCAACAAGGTGAGTGTGAGGTGGTGAGAGTGAAGCAAGGCGGGAGCTCCATTAAGGGTATAATCCCTTTGTAAACTACTTCTTGTTTTGAAGTACTAAAGCCATTGAGTGGCTGCTTTCCCGTGGACGTAGCCCACATTGGGTGAACCACGTATATCGTGTGTACTCTCTCTCTCTACTCTATAATCTCGTGTATATAAATCTGTCTCTCTCCATTAAGTAATCTACTCAATTATCTATTTAGCTACGTCTTATTTCCTAACAACTGGTATCAGAGCAAGGTTTGCTCGTAGCTAAATTATCTCAAGGAAAGGATTCCTTGAATTGAGTGGGAGTTATGGCGGAGGAAGGGAAGCTCAAGATTGAGAAGTTCAACGGCAAAAACTACCAACATTGGAAGATGCAGATTGAAGACTATCTCTACCAGAAGAACCTCTATTTGCCACTAGGCGGTCTTGCGAAGAAGCCCGCAACAATGGCAGATGAAGCATGGATTGTCCTTGATCGAAAGGCACTGGGAACAATCCAGTTAAGCTTGGCGTCAACGGTGGCCTTCAATGTTTCGGAGATGAAGACCACGGAGGACTTGATGAAGTCACTTGACGACCTCTACAAGAAACCATCGGCATCCAATAAGGTATTTCTTATGAAGCGCTTGTTCAATCTAAAGATGGCAGAGAATGGTTCAGTTGCAGAACACCTAAATGACTTTAACACAAACATAAGTCAACTTCGATCAGTGAAAATCAATTTCGATGACGAAGTGCGAGCTCTCCTTATACTATCATCTCTACTGGATAGTTGGGATAGCCTTGTGATGGCTGTAAGTAATTCTATCTCTGGCACAAATACTCTTAAGTTTGATGATGTTGTGGGTGTTCTCCTAAGCGAGGAAATGCGAAGGAGAAGCACAGGAGAATCATCAAGTGCTGCACTATCAGTGGAAACAAGAGGAAGGCCTAAGGAGAGGTTCAAAAACCAAAAGGGTCGTGATCGCTCAAGGCGGAGCAAGTCACGCACAAAGTCAGTTCTTGAATGTTGGAACTGCGGCAAGAAGGGCCACGTCAAGAAGGATTGCTGGTCCAAGAAGAAGAAGGAGATAGAGTCTCAAGACAACAAGCTAACATCGGAGGCCAATGTGGCAGGTAAAGTAGAGCAAGATGCTCTAATTCTCTCATTAGACAATGTGTCTAATTCCTGGATAGTAGATTCCGGGGCTTCATTCCATGCGACACCACACAAGCAACATTTCCAAGACTACACCAAAGGTAATTTTGGGTATGTATACTTGGGAGATGATGAATCTTGTGAGATTGTCGGCAAAGGTACAGTTTCTGTCAAAACTGCTAACGGAAATGAATGGAAGCTTAAAGATGTTAGGCATGTTCCTTCTCTTCGCAAAAATTTGATCTCTACAGGACAATTGGACGATGAAGGTCACAACATTGCATTCGGAAACAAACGGTGGAAGATCTCAAAGGGATCTTTGGTGGTTGCCAAGGGTGAAGAAGTTGGTACACTTTACTTGTGTACTGTTAGCATGCAACCTTCAGCTTGTGCAGCAACTACAGAAGTTGAGAGTGCGGTGTGGCACTACCGACTTGGGCATATGAGTGCCAAAGGAATGCAAATCCTTCAAACAAAGAAGCTTCTACCAGGTTTGAAAGAAGTGGACTTAGAGTTCTGTGAAGATTGTGTTTATGGTAAACAAAAGAGGGTAAAATTTCAAAAATCAGGAAATGAAAGAAAAAATAAAAAACTTGAGTTGGTTCATTCTGATGTTTGGGGTCCTACAAGTACACCATCACTTGGTGGCTCATTGTACTATGTAACATTCATAGACGATGCGACTAGAAAAACATGGGTTTATGTCATGAAGAATAAATCCGATGTATTTTCCATATTTCAAAAGTGGAAAGCCTTCGTGGAGAATGAAACAGGTACCAAGGTTAAATGCCTCAGATCCGACAATGGAGGCGAATATTGCAGCCAAGCTTTTGAAAGCTTTTGTGCTAGCAATGGCATTCGGAGGCAAAGGACAACCCCAAGGACACCTCAACAAAATGGGATTTCGGAAAGGATGAACAGGACAATCATGGAACGAGCACGAAGCATGCGGCTACATGCAGGCCTACCGCTTGAGCTTTGGGCGGAAGCTGTAAGTACGTCTGTGTACTTAATCAATCGGTCACCTTCAACGGCATTGGATGGGGGAGTTCCAGAAGAGGCATGGACAGGTAAACCGGTGAATTATGCATTTCTCAAAGTGTTTGGGTGTGAGGCTTTCATGCACATAGATAGAAGCCTAAGATCAAAGTTAGATGCAAAGTCCAAAAAGTGTTTCTTCATTGGCTATGGAGAAGGAGACTTTGGGTATCGCCTATGGAATCATGAAGATGGTAAAATCTTAAGGAGTAGGGATGTAATTTTTAACGAACAAAATATGTACAAAGATTACTTGGAAAGAAAACAAACAAAAGAAACAGGTGATGAGTACATGGAGCTTGAGGACGGTGAAAACTCAAGGACTGCAAACGGTGACAATGTGCAACAACGTCAACCAAATGAGGAGCCTCAACCTATTCCCCGAAGATCTACAAGAGCAAGTAGACCTCCAGAAAGGTTTGTTCCTTCCTTCAACCATCTCTTGATCTCAGATTCTGGAGAGCCGGAATCATATGAAGAAGCTATGCAACATGAATCCAAAGAAGAATGGACGAAGAGCATGCAAGTGGAGATGGACTCACTACATCGCAACCAAACATGGGAGTTGGTTGAGTTGCCTAAAGGTAAGCGGGCACTTCAAAACAAATGGGTGTACAAGCTAAAGGAAGAAGAAGGTGGGAAGAAAAGGTACAAGTCTAGGCTTGTGGTAAAAGGTTTTTCTCAAAAGAAAGGTATTGACTTCAATGAAATATTTTCTCCTGTTGTAAAAATGAACTCAATTAGGCTTGTCTTAAGCCTTGTGGCTGCTCATGATCTAAATCTCGAGCAAATGGATGTAAATACGGCATTCCCTCACGGTGACTTAGAGGAGGAAATCTACATGCTTCAACCAAAGGGGTATGAAGTAAAAGGTAAGGAGAAAATGGTTTGCAGATTAAAGAAGAGCTTGTATGGTTTAAAGCAAGCATCAAGACAATGGTACTTGAAGTTTGATCGATGGATGTTGGATCATGGATTCACAAGATGCAACTCGGATCACTGCGTCTACACGGAGAATTTGGGAGATGGGAAATTCATCATCCTAATGTTGTATGTTGATGACATGTTGATTGCAAGTGCTAACATGCAGGACATCAAAGACCTAAAAGAGGAGCTGTCCAAATCTTTTTCAATGAAAGATTTAGGTGCTGCAAAGAGGATACTTGGTATGAAAATATCAAGGGACAGGACGAAGAAGACAATAAAGCTATCTCAAGAAGATTACATCAAGAAGGTACTAGAAAGGTTTGCAATGCAAAATGTAAAACCAGTTTCTACACCTTTGGCTGGTCATTTTAAACTAACGAAGGATATGTATCCAAAGACACAAGAGGAGATAGCCTATATGTCTAAAGTTCCATATGCTGCAGCGATAGGTTCTCTAATGTATGCTATGGTCTGGACAAGGCCAGACATTGCACATGCAGTGGGATTTGTGAGTAGGTTCATGGACAACCCAGGTAAAGAGCATTGGCAAGCTGTGAAGTGGATACTTAGGTATCTAAAAGGGACAACAACAAATGCTTTGTATTTTGGAGGTACTGATATTTTTCTAGAAGGGTATGCTGATGCAGATATGGCAGGTGACAAAGATACTCGAAGGAGCACTACTGGCTATGTGTTCACGGTTGGAGGCACAGCAGTAAGCTGGGCTTCAAAGCTACAGAAAGTGGTTTCACTTTCTACCACGGAAGCAGAGTATGTAGCAATGACGGAGGCAAGCAAAGAAATTCTGTGGCTTCACAAATTCTTAGAAGAGCTTGGATTCAAACAAGACAATTGTGTCTTGTACAGTGATAGCCAAAGCGCTATCCATCTTGCAAAGAACTCAGCCTTTCATTCAAGGACAAAGCACATTGAGGTGAGATATCACTTCATACACACTCTTTTGGAAGAGGGACAACTAAAGCTAGGAAAGGTGCATACAAGTGAAAATCCTGCAGACATGTTTACAAAGGTGGTCAACAAGGAGAAGTTGAGCTTTTGCTCATCTTCAATCGGCATTCAAGGATAAGAAGCCAGAATGGAAAGCAGTCACAGGTTTGGTTTGGAGATCAGTCTCGCAGTGGGAGATTGTTAAGTATGGAGCCTGATTTACCCTTGTAATTTTCTGTGGTAAAAGCACACATTTGTAAGGCCCCCATTATGAGGAGAAGCCATCGTGTGTGAAGGAAAATCACTCACCGGAAACCAAAAATTTTCACGGACAAGAATCAGGGGCAACTTTAAAGGCCTCGGGGGCGGAGGCCCCCGAGACTTTTTTTTCGTCGGAATATTATGGCCGGCCGGCGGCCGGAAAGTGGTCGGAAAACAACCGGTCTGTTGGTCGGTGGCCGGTGGTCGGAAGTCAATGGCCGGTGGTCGGTGGTCGGAAGTCAATGGCCGGTGGCCGGTGGCCGAATTCAAAAGCGGACTTGTCTTCTCAAGGGCGGCTACACATGGCTGTCTCTCATAAGAGAGGGCAGCCCTTTTGGCCTATAAAAGGAGGCCATTTCTACACACATTTCATAGTGTGAAGTTGATGCAACAAGGTGAGTGTGAGGTGGTGAGAGTGAAGCAAGGCGGGAGCTCCATTAAGGGTATAATCCCTTTGTAAACTACTTCTTGTTTTGAAGTACTAAAGCCATTGAGTGGCTGCTTTCCCGTGGACGTAGCCCACATTGGGTGAACCACGTATATCGTGTGTACTCTCTCTCTCTCTACTCTATAATCTCGTGTATATAAATCTGTCTCTCTCCATTAAGTAATCTACTCAATTATCTATTTAGCTACGTCTTATTTCCTAACAATGCCAACATATAATTCCTTTGAAATCGGATGCAAAACCTAGAAAACAACGTCCTTATACATATAATGATACATTTGCCAAACGAATCAAAGAGGACATTGATAAGCTAATGGAAGCTGAATTCATCTATGAAATTGAACATACAGATTGGGTGTCACCCATTGTGGTAGTTCCCAAAAATAACGGAAAATTGCGAGTGTGTGTAAACCTCAAAAAGGTAAATGCAGTCACCATAAGGGATAATTATCCCTTGCCAATCACAGAACATGTACTTGAGCGGGTGGCTGGAAAACGGGCTTATTCCTTTCTGGATGGGTTTTCAGGATACAACCAACTGGCAATTGCAAGGGAGGATCAACACAAAACAGCGTTTGCCACAGAATGGGAAATTTATGCGTATCGAGTTATGCCGTTTGGCTTAGACTCCCTTCTACGAGAGGAACATATTGACCATTTGAAAAAGGTATTTGAAAAACGCAGGACATATCGAATCTGTCTTAACCCGGAAAAGTGTATCTTTATGGTTAAGCAAGGCCGCATCTTAGGACACACTGTCGCAAGAAATGGCATAACCACTGACCTAGACAAAGTCAAAGTCATAGTAGACCTATCCAGGCCTACTAATGCTAAACAAGTGCAATCCTTCATGGGACACTGCGGATATTATCAAAGAATTATATACATGTATGCAGTCATTGCACAACCTCTGTATCGTTTGCTAGTCAATTTCGATTGGACCGAGGAGTGTGAAACTTCATTCCAAAAGTTGAAGGAAAACCTTATATCAGCACCCGTACTTAAGGCACCGGATTGGGAAAAGATATTCCATGTTCACATTGATGCTTCTGCATCTGCAATCGGGAGTATTCTGGCTCAACCTGGAGACTGAACAATGGATTTTCCAGTGTGTTATGCAAGACGACAGTTAAACAGTGCGGAAAAGAACTACACAACCACCGAACGAGAAGGGTTAGGAATGATTTATGCTGTAAAGAAATTCCGGCATTACTTGCTCGCAAACAAATTTGTGTTCTTTACAGATCATCAAGCTCTTTTGTATCTGGTAAATAAACCATGCAATACAGGGAGAATTGTACATTGGTTTATCATATTGCTAGAGTTTGATTTCACAGTGGTGGTCAAAAAGGGTAAAACCCATCTAAGATCGGATCATCTTTCAAGGATACACAACGGGGAAGCTCCTGAGGGAGTAGATGATGACATACCAGATGCTTATCTTTTCAATATTGAAATGATACCCAAATGGTCACAGGAAATAGTTAGCATTCTTTCCTTTGGAAGTAGGTTTGATAATATAGAATACAGATCCAAACAACAAACAATTTGACAAACAAAAAACTTCCAGTTGATAGCAGGACGGTTGTATCATCTAGGATCGGACCAAATCCTACGATTATGTATAAATCCGAAAGAATTCGAGTGCTACTTTGAAGAAGCACATGTCTAGGATTGTGCATTTCATTGTTCAACAGTGAAAACACACCAGAGACTGAAACAATTAGGGTTTTATTGGCCAACTATGTATGTGGACACACATTCTTATGTTACCAATTGTACTATATGTAGTAACAAACGACTAGTGGATCACGCGAAATTGTTTCAGGTAAACATTGCACCTGCATGGAGTCAATATATCATTGATTTCTGGTTAGCAGGATGCCTCGCGGGTAGCGGGATGCCTGGCGGTTAGCAAGCTACCTCACGGTTAGGGGGATGCCTGACAGATAGTGGGATGCCTCACGGGTAGCAAGATGGGAAGGTTGCGCAATTCGCGGTTACTGAATAAATCCTTTGCAAAGGCTCTATTGGTTAGACAGAGGAAGTCCGTGGGTAGCGGCAAACTCATAAGAAATTGGAAAAGTTCTTTTTGTTGTTTTCATTAGGCCTTGTTTGAATTGTTTTGGTATTATTTGAAGAGTTGTATAAAGGAACCTGTGTTTGGAATTAATTAAGGAACATTGTTTGTATATGTAAAATAATGTGGTAGTAATTAGAAAACAAGCTAAAAAGTGTGAGTGAATCTACGTGGCCCTGAAAGCTATGGACCCAATTAGTCGGGTACTTCTCACAAGATTACTAGTTAGTTTAAACTAAGTCTCATATCATATTTATGGTTTATGGATGGCGGTTGTGTCTCTTAAACGTGGGAAAAAAGGCGTTGTTTATGGATTCTAAATATGTCAATGGGATTTCATATTTATGTTAGGAAGTAGTTTTCATTAGAATCCTTGAAATATCAAACTGGCTTGTGGTGTATGACCCTTATAACACGTAAATGATGGATAGAGGAATTCCTCTCTTCTGCTGCTCGTATCTCTACTTTGTGAAAACAGAGTAGGGTGTCGTCAAGGGAAAATGAGAATAAAGGAAGGACATCTATGGACGCGATTTCTAGGCGAGCAATTTCTGGCGAGCGCTTTTTAAGAATCGGGCGAGCAGATTCCCAAAAGAAGGGACAATCTACCCATCTCTCTCTCTCTTTTGTTTCCTCTCTCTCTCTCTCTCTCTCCAACTAAAATTTAATTGTCATTTCACGACCAACTTACATTCAAACAAAAAACACCATGGAATCATTCAATACACTATTAATAAGAGGGATAGAAGTTCCTTACACACAATTACGGTCTATTTCAAATAGAAAACCCCAAATCTATGTGTTCCATTGCATCAAAAGTAAATACATATGGGGGGTGATACATCATGGGTGACGTGGAGGAAAGAAGGGCGGTGGGGGCCCATATGCTCTGGGAGGAAACAAAGGTCATGCCAACGGGGGCAGTGCACCAAATGGTGGGGGAACTCCTCCAAAAGGCAAAGGGTATGGACTATATGTGGGGGGGGGGGGGTGTAGGTAGTGAAAGAGGCAATGGATCAGCCCCGGGAGAGGCCTCAGATGTGGAGGCAATGAATGCACTGGGAGACGGTCCAGTTGCATGCCATGCCAAAACTGGGGCCGTGAAAGTGGGATGTGGTGCTGCTACTGCCCCGCCCTAACTGCTGAGTGGTGTCGGGAATGGGGGGTCAAGCGGATGAAGCTGCTCGGACACCTGCTTCGTTGCTCAGTTACCTGAGCACTGACACTCCTATGAAACATCAATGTCGAGCCTAAATCGGAAGGTAGGCGCTAAGTTGGCTCCAAACAAGCACTGAAAACTGCCCAATCCTTCTCACAACTGATGCAATGTCTACGTAGTAGTAAACATTGTGTTGCCAATGTCCCAACTCCTGCAAAACAATCCCACACAGCATCTCCCATGTCTGTGAAGGTACGTAGTAGCCATCTACAAAAAAAAGTAACCTTTACCTATAATTTTATAGGAACAATAAAAAAAACTACCAAAAAGTTTCTACCACCTGGAAAACGCTGGACTCCTCTCAACACCTCTACGATAAGGCCGGCCCATACGATCAAGCATCCACTGTGTGGAATCTGATCCTGGTAGCTTCTCCCACAACATGTCGTCATCTGCACAGAAGCCACGTACATTTGTTGCAATCTCTCCATCCGCTCGATCGTACCTCGGAAGCCGACACCCACCAGCTCTAGGGGGTGAAAAAATGGCTAGCAACAAAGTACCAACCTACATGAAGCAAGTAAAACATTATTTTTTGACCCGCAAACATCGAAGTTACTATTCATTATCAAAAAAAAAAAAACATACCCCCTCTAAATAGTCCTGAACAGTCGTACAACTAGCCTCCGGTAGCCGTAAGTACAATATCCTCAACAGCTGAAACCAGCTCCCTCTGCCTTCGAAGTGACGATGGAAACATGTTCTGCACTACATGTCGCCACAATCATGCCATCCACCAAAAGAAACTTAGATGCAAGAGGGAATGCGACATCCACAAGGTCACTATCCCATTGGTATCGTAAAGGAACCCCACCCGTGCTAGCTGCATGTGGCCTAGTGTGTAAGGGAAAGACCATGTACACCAAACATACGCCACCCGAATCTCAAGCTAGGGTTCATCTGCCCTGTTCCTGATAGAGAGCCTAAGAATCTACGTAGTGACTGCATAGAACTTCATGTAATCTTTGTTAGCACTAAAAGTGTGTACATAACTATGATTGTAAATAACCGTGGCTTACCTGTCATTGCACAACACATCTGGAATAGCTTTTTCCAACTCTTTGGCACTAGCATGCACTGCAAGGTGGCGTGGCTCTACATGCATATCTGTATGTAGAAACATATGATCAAATATATATTTCAAGCAATGCTAAAGAGAACAACACAACATTCAACATTCTCACGTACCTCGATGGTTATCTCCCACAACTCTGGCCATGTCTAATAGGTCCTCTGCAGCCCTACTGCTGGACGAATACGCCGCGACGAACGTCAGCACAGCGAGAACTCACGTAACATATAATGTCAGCTAAGGACGAAGCTCGACCCGCAGGCGCGTGGAAGCAAGCATAAGGTGTCAACCTGCACTCGACTGACTCCTAACTAATTCCTACAGAGGTCTCTACGAATTGTCTAAGTCACAGCCTTCAAGAGTGCATAAGAGGAAACTTTCTACAATGCTGTCTAGAGTCGAACACCCATCAAACAGTCTCAAAACACCATAGAACATGAGGGAGACCCTACTAACACCAATAGGTCACTCTTCCTAATGTCTATGAACCAAAACCCCAACCCAAAACACCCGGTGCAAAATCACGAAGGATGTCTGGCCGAAATTTGCAGGTCTTTGCTTTCGAAATCTAAAGTGCCTAATGTGTAGCTCTACTCAATGTGAACGTGTGGATATGCTGCAATGCAAAATCAGACAACTTATGCTCACCAGATGAAGCTCGTAGAAGGAGCTCACAAAACCAGACCGTACATGTGCAATGTAGGTATCGGCGCGTAGCTCTCGTCGGGGGCAATACGTTGCACTTCTCCGCACTCGATTCCGACCACCGGTGCACGCATAGAGTCAAGATGAAGCTCACACTCTCTCTCGTACACAATACGCTCACTCATAGACTTCAAAACCTTTCTTTAAAAATGACAAAAGGTTTTTGCATTAAGGTCAAAAAGTGGTATAAATACCTTACAATTCTCAAACCCTAAAGTTCCAAAATCAACCATCTACTCAATCTAACTATCAAAACTGGGGTACAATCTAGAAACTTCTGTAAGCCCCAATATTTACAAGGTGACAAATCAGGTTTCCTTAGTAAATGAATAATTACAAAAAATGATAATCTTCCGAGTAGTCAATTTCCGTGGGGTGTGTCCAGCTTCTAACACTCCCCCCCTCCTTGCTCATGTCGTCCCCAACATGGCCGCTGATCTGCTTCTTCATCGTATGGTTTCGTGCATCTTGATCAATGATTCGTATCTTGCATGTAGATTCATCATTGTTGGGCCAAAAATATCAGTGTTTATTGTGAAGAAGCCGGTGTAGAACGCTTCTTCAAAGGCCTGGAGGTGATAGGATGGTAGAAAAATTATCCTTTGATACAACGCATGTATCACCTCCTTGGAAGGCTGACCATATAGATCATAGGCACATCTGTAAGTATCTTGGAAGAAGAAGATACTATCTGTCACCTGGCCTGGCTTGAATGTCTCAAATACTGCTAAAAGAGTTTTGCAGATTTTCTTTATCATGATGCACGTAAGGTCAGGTGAGCAAGTGAACAATTTGATGGCGCCCGTTAGGGTTTTGACCATGTATTGGGGACACTTATTCTCTCACCTGCCTTCAAGCCCGGTAGCTTAGGATAATTCAGCCAAGTGGGTTGGCTCCTTTGTAATATCTCCTGGGCCTTCCACGTCCTGATCCTTAGTAGAGGACAAAAGATGAGGTTGTCTCTGATGTTTTTTGGTTCCTCTACCAAATGGATTAGGTATTGTGGGTACTTTGTCAGCCAGGCCTTCCTCCATTTTGTTTGAGAGTCAACTATTAGCCTGACCCCTTCTGGTTGGGAGATATCTGCGTTGTAGAGTGGCACTGTAGGCAGCTTCATACTTAAGCAAAGGATATGGGAGAGAGGGTTGATGACGTCAATCTTCTGGATAGTCATGGATTTGAAAACCGTCTTCTCCCATTCCAAGGCTTTCTTAGTCGTCTCTCTGATCTCCACCTCTGTTGCTTTATGCAGCTTTTCCTCCTTTTCCTGTGTCAAATCTTGTGGCTCTTGAGAGGATCCTTCTAGGATTTCCTCTTGCATGGGTGTGTCCACAGGATCTGCCACATTTTCTAAATCTATGCCTTCATTGGCCGCTGGCCTTGTGCCTTCTTGCTCTCCGGCTTGCTATCCTCTCAACTCCTCAATCTGCTTTAGGAGTTTTTGTTTTTCTGTTTTAGCTTCTTCTCCCATAGTCACGAGGAGGTCATTCAATTCGGCGTTTATCTTTTCCGCCTCCTCGAGCTTTCTTTTGATACTTTCTAATTCTTCTTGCAGGGCTTTTTGGTCTTCTTCCATTCGTGTTTGCATAACAATTGACCCTTCTGCCATCATCAATCATTTCTTTTTCTCTATATTCAGCTCCTTCTGAAGTTCTTGCATCTTTTCTTCATAAAGCTGGCTTTCCGTAGTGATGTGAGGCGAGCTAGTAGCTCTGACTCTAGCAAGATATGCCCGCAACCTCTGGATGGTTTGATCTTTCACTTTAAGCTGGTCCTTGAGCTCAAGGACCTCATCCTGGCTAGCTTCTTGATCTATCTTCGCCTTTTCTTTGGCGTTTCGCATTGCTTCAACTTCTTTAGACTCCTCAGCCAGCTATAGGGTCATGTTATCCCTTTCCCTCTAGGCATCTATCAATGATTTGCTGAGTTGCTGACATTCCTCTTCAACTCCTTGCATTCTTTGGGCTGCTGCCTGATTTTCTTTTTCCATGTCTTGGCATCTTTGCAATGCCCTTGCTAGACAGGCCTGTAGCTCCACTTCTCTCTCTTTCTGCCTTTGACTTTGTCCTTGTAAAGAGTCTACTTCCAGCTTTATCTTCACTTCAGTGGCCTTGAGAGCTACCAACTCACTTTCTGAGGCCATGGACCGTGATCCTTACCTAGTTAACTTCGTCATCACCACATCCAAATCGTTGGAGGGCGGGTGCAGATCCACTGTATCTGTGGCCATCTCTTTTAGTTCTACTAACCTGATGCTTTGCATTTTTTCCTTAGGCCCTGTGCTTTCCAAGTCGAATGCGATTGTGGTAGCCTCTTCTTTTGTGTTTCATGCTGCTAGCAGGTCCAAAAATGTGTTATATGAATCATTTGGCTTTTGTTGCCCACTTCGAGGCTTAGACTCTTCCTTTGGTTCCGGCTCCTGGCTCTGCTCTTGCTTGTCCTCTTCTTGTTCTTCTGGTTTGTCTTCCTCCTCTTTATCTTCTTGTGGAGGGCTGCTAGGAGGTGGTGAGGGTTGTGGGCTGGCCGGTAGAGATGTAGGCTTTTTCTTTAAATCTCGGTCTACCTTAGTCTTTCTTTCTCTCTCTTGGCTCTCCTACTCGTCTAGCAGTTTCTGTCGTACCTGCTCCACTTCTTCTTCTGTAAAAGGTACATGCGGGATATTTTCTGATTCGGCATCAAGAATCTCAAATTTTTTAATTTAATCTTTGAATCTATCCCTTTGCACCCTTCCGGATGATCCCGACATTGCTTCTAGAGACGACTTCAAGAGTTCACTCAAATCGCCTTTAAGGGCTCTTTCTGCTCTGAAGCTCTCTATCAGCCGCTCTAGTCTTGCCGCTTTTTGTGATTTTGTCTCTTTTGCCGGCACTTGGGCAAATTCTTTCTTTCCCTTCTTTTGCTCGGGATGCTCTTCTTGAACAGGCTCTAGCGGTCTTTTCAATCTTGTGGCAACCCTTGGTGCTCTTTGTGGCCAGTCTTCTTTGTCTTCTTTGAGCCTCAACCAGTCGTTCTGTGACGGGGGGTTAGGACATCTCCCTTTTGCGTGCAATGCCCCATAAATCACCTTAGTGATTAGTTCTCCTGGCACAATATATGTGGGCTTCTTGTTACCCCTCTTCACTAGGTTGTCATGTATATATGCTGCATAATTGATTATCTTTGGAGTGCTCTTCATCATTGCCCAAGTGAATGTCGTGGCGATTGCACCTCGCAGCATTCTGTACTTTTGTGGCCTCTTCGTACACATATGGAAGTATTGGTTGTACAACTAACTCATGATTGCCACTCTTGGGTTGGCAATATCTTCAAAAGTGTAGTTACCTTTCTTCTTAGTGTACACCTTGACCTCATCCCTTCTTTTAGTTACACTATCTCCCTTTTTGGAGAGGTCTAGTGCATCTGCTACAACTTTCTCGGTGATGACTATTTCTGTTTCTGGCCTGCCTTGCAGATCGGTTACTCTGGCCACTCCATCTTCCTTTATTGTTGTCACAAACTCCCAGACTCTCTTTATGTCAACCCCTGTAGGCACTGCTTCAAAATAGTTGTGGAGGTCAATCTTCTCCAAGTACCCGACCATCTTGCTTCTTACGAACTCATTGAGTTCCCGCGGTAGCATTAGTAGCTCGATCACATTCCCTTCAGTGTCTTTGAACACTCCTTGGTAGATCTTTAGGTCGTTGGACTCTAGCAGATCTTCTTGGATCCATGTGCTGGTGGGATTTAGTGTTCCTTCTGGTATGACGAAGGGCTCCACTTCTTCTAGGTAATCCTTAATGGTCATTCTTTTCTTCTTTGCCGGTGACTTCGCGGCTGCCATAGATCCTGTTGCACTTAGTAGTCCGAAGTTAGCGTTTTTTCCATATTAGCTGAGAAACTGAGTTTTAACTATCCAAATGACTTGAAAATTGAAAATAAAGCTCAAATGGAACTTGTGAAGCTATGCATGTGCTCACAGTGCAATTTTGGCCAAAAATTTCCATTTAGACATCCTATGCGTAGGATGTATTTTTCATCAGAATTGGTTGATACTTGACATGCTGGTAGTGCATGGCTTATGGAACATGTCTATGCTCTTGGATTTGGATTTGGACAAGCATTGATGCTTGTAATAGCCTGTGTAGTGTTTTTGGGCTCAAAAAGTGTATCTTGAAGGTGTTGAGGGTCAAAATTGATTAGAATGGCTTCAAAATTGATATATGAGCTCTTGATGATCAGGTGATTGGATCTGGAATGGACAAACATCCTCTGTAGGAAAAAAAATTCAAATAGACATCCTACGCGTAGGATGTCTACTTCATCAATTTTTGCTTCTGACCACACAGATTGGTTGGTGATGTGCTTGTGAATGTGTTGTGCAAGTTTCATGTGGTTTGGACAAGATTTGGTAGGTCTATGGCCCATTATTGCCTCTATGCCCTAACTTTGCATTTTTTCATGCATATGAGGTCAATGTTGGTCCAAATGTGATGAAACTTGGTGGCTAACATGTAAAGGTCATTCAGAAAATGTGTGTGATAAAAAATGTTGGGATCTATGCCCAGAAAGGCCCTTGAGACATCCTACGCGTAGGATGTCTCCTGATGATTTTTTTATGGAATGTGCCTCTAGTGCCTGCCCTTGGTTCCCTTGAGTCCCTTTTAAGCGTAATTTCAACAAAAAAGTCAAATGGATAGAAAGTAACTCCCTGTGTGGACTTCAGAGCCTCCGAGCCATTTTCTGACGGAGTGCTTTTTGGTGATGAAATTTCTTGATGTTGGTCTCCATAGCTTCTCGATCCTTTAGGGATCCTTGCCGTATGGTTTTTGTTGACTTTGGCTTCACCGGAGCCTCATTTGGCAATTTGTCACTCTAGAAGCACCCGTGGTTGCGTTTACATGTCTTCGATGATTTGTGGTGGTCTACCACCATAGGACTTGGTTGTTGATGGTCTAGGAAAGCCGCTCGTGAAGTTTGGTGGCAAATGGGCATGCGGTTTGGCCGCGAGAGCTATTTGATGCTTTGTGTGTCTGATACCGTTTCTGAAGTTTAGTGCCTCTTTGGGTCACTTTTTGGTCATGTGGGTCACATAGACTTGTCGAGCATGTCGAGATACTCCTACCCATGAATTTTGGTAGCATTTGGGACCTTTTTTCCGATTTCCCATTTGGTGGCCTCTTGCGGGATTCTATGAATTAGGGTTTTTCCCGATGGTTTTCTACTGCGTTTGGACATCCAAGACTGGTCTCCTATGCTAGGGTAAGATGCCGATGAAGTCTCGTTGCTTTTGGGTTAGCCATTAGGTCGCCCCTCTACTTGTAGGTCTCTACCGCCCGCTTTGTGTGTGAACCCTACGCTAATTTTCGCAACAAAACGACAAACATGCGCGGAAAGCTCAAGGTGGTGGGCCTACCTCTCATGTCTAAATCCCGTCGGGTAGTCGTGCACGTCGTAGAAGCTGCTGGAAGGTCCGTTCGCTCTAGGTGGCAGAAGCTCTTTCCGAAAGGTCAATAGTGAAAATGAGCTAAAAATGAGGTGAAAATTTCTTATAATAGAGGTCCCCGAACCACTTTTCATGAAATTTGACATGTGCTCCCAACTTCTTGCAAGATGCGGTTTAGACTCAAAAATTTCTTGATTTGGACTCCATTTGCTCTGTTTACCAAAACTTTGGCATTTCAGTCAAAACCTGGGCAAAACACGCTTTCCGCTCCAGTCTCATAATTACACCCCCACTGTACCATAGGTTGTTCTATAGTCACTGATCATTCCCATTTTTTTTGTTTTTCATTACGACCGTTTTTCACCTACTTTTTGTATTTTTGGAGTTTTTCTGCCGAAAATTAGCAAAATTAAAAGGAAAATAGCAAATCAAACCCAAAAAATCCCCAAAAATCACAATAAATCAAAAACATCACCGCAAAACATTATATACACTCTCATGCAATTTTTATGGCCGGATTTCTCCGTTTTACCAATATTTTGCCCAAAAAATGGCTATTTCTACTTATATACACACACCTAAGGACTTGATTTGGCGTTTGGCCCCATATACCTATAGATACATGCTGTATAAGGGCATATGTACTTGGGTTAGTTCAGAAAAATTCACAATCAAACAACAACCCTTAAAATAGTCAAAAATCCTGCCCTTTTTTGCTCTTTCTGCTATTGGTTTTGCATTTGAGAATGCCTCCCCCCCTCCTAGCCAGAGTCCTCCCGGACAACAAGATATCGCCTCGGATTATGTGCCGTGCATAGGTTGAAAAATTTGTGCTAATGATTGGCCGATTAATGTGGACCTAAGTTATGCATACTCGGTCAATGCATGGAAAAATTAATGCTGTGCAAGAGAAGGTAATAAGCAAGATGCTTATTGGCATTAGCAGTCGAGGTTTCCTGTTTTCTTTGCAAGTAACAGCTGTAACTCTACTGCTCTCTGTTTAATTGTGTTTTTTGCAAAACGCAATCGCTTTGCCGCTACTGTTGATATAGCCGTAGTGGTTTCTATGGAGAGGAGTGGCGTGGCCGGAATGGCCGTAGTCCTTATTTCTTTTACTTTCCATTGGTAGCTTGTTTTTGCCGGTTTTTGTAGCTGTTTTTCTACTTCCTTGGTTGCCATTGTTTTGTTGCGAATTGGCATCCACATAAGTCGGTTGTCCTTTTTTAAATGCAGCTGTCTGCCTTCCGTTGTTGCTTGTACTGAAGGGAGTTCCTTTTGCTTTTGTTTTGGTATCCAAATGCGAGTAACACTTAGGTTATTGCTGAGCATTTTCTTTGGGATCCATATCTGTTTTATGCCCTTGGTTTTTGGTTGAGCTATCTGCTTCGGTTGAATTCTTTCGTTGCGTTGTTGTCTTTCTGCCATGTCATTTCTATCCTTTCGCATCCATACTTGTTTCCCTTGTTTTGGTAATCTAGATCTTTGCATTACAGACAGTGACTTCGTATGTATGTAGTTAGCATGGTTGGCTTTTACCTGTCTGTTGGCCTTGGGTATCATGTTGTTCATTGGTGGCATTCTTGATTTTGGCTCTTTTTCCAGTGATTGCATTGCTTGCAGCAGCTGATTATTACGATATTGTTGAGTAAAGGCTATCACATGTTGTTCTTGTGCATGCTGAATTTTGACTGCATTCGCATTCCAATCTATCTGCACATTGTACTCTTTTTGCCAAGGTTGTCCCAACATCATTGGGTGTTGTGTGCTTTCATCCTCCACCACATTGACTTTGTGTGGGTAAATATATTGATGTACTTGTACATGCAATATAGTCCAGCCCAATGTTTTCAACAAGTGTGATGTACTACTTTCCAGCACTTGAGGAGTAGGATGAAGTTGGCCTGTGGATTTGAGCTATTGGTATAATCCGTAAGAGATCAAATTTGCTTGAGCTCCAGAATCAAGCAATGCCGTCGATTCAACTTGATTGCTACCCACTTTGACTGCAATTATTGGCTCCACTGTGTCTTCATCCAACTTCGTTAGTCGAATGGCATTGATTCGCAATGGTGCTCCACTTTGTTGTTGTTGTCGCAGAAGTCTTCGTTTTGCAATGCGTTCTTTTTCTTCTGCTTAAGCTTCTTCTCGTACTCTCTATTTTTCATTTATTCGTTGTTTTCATTGATGAATTTATTGAAGCATATCCTGTGTGAGTGGTAAATGATATTTCTTCAGTCGACATCCACTAATCCAGTTCGGCATTTCTTCACCTGCTAATGTAGCAAGCTTGACAACTCCACTTTGTGATAGATCACTAATCACAAAGGGTCCCATCCCTCGCTTTTTAAGTTTCTTGGCATGTTGCTTCAAAGTATAAACAAGTACATAATCACCTGTTTTGAACTCTTTAGTGCGCACATGCTTGTCAAAAAACTCTTTTTGTCTTCTCTTTTTAGCATAGATTGAAGCTACAGCTCTCAAGCGGAGTTCATCTAGCTTTTCAAGATCATCTATTCTTGAAGAGAGCTCATGCCCTGTCCATTCTAAGCATTTTGCTACTCGTAGAGTTGGAATTAAAAACTCTATGGGTAGTATAGCATTAGGCCAAACACCATGTTGTACGGTGTTATTCCTATCGATGTTTTGTAAGCTACCCTGTATGCCCATAGGGTTGAGTGTAGCTGTTGATCCCAATCTGTTCTTGACTCTGACACTATTTTAGTGAGAATCGTGCATAGTGTTTTATTTGTGGCCTCAGCTTGTCCATTGGCCTGTGGATGGTATGGAGCAGATTTCCTATGTATGACCATGAATTCCTCTAGCAGATATTCAATGACTTCATTAAGAAAATGTGTCCCACGATCACTGACAATTTCTATTGGTAAACCGTATCGTACAAAAACATTCTCATACAAAAATTGTGCAGTAGTTCATGCATCTGCTTTTTGCGTTGCCTTGGCTTCGACCCATTTTGTGAGATAGTCCGTAGCCACAATGATATATTGGGTATGGGTGCAATATGCAGGGGGTGAGATAGGTCCCACAAAATCAATGCCCCATTTTGCAAATGATCTTACTCCCATCATTGGCCGTAGTGGCATCTCATCTCTCTTTATCGGCACCTTGGTGCGGTGACATGCATCACAACGCTTTACAAACTCTTCAGCATCTATGTGCAATGTAGGCCACCATATACCTGCGTTTAAGACAATTTTTGCCGTCTTATCGCTCGAAAAATGTCCTCCACTTATTTCGCTATGTGCATGTTCTAGAATCAACAGGTATTCGCTTTCACTTGCACAGATTCTAAGTTGATTGTCCTTTCCTCGCTTATAGAGTTGGTTCCCAATTATCTGAAAGTCGTGAGCTTCCAAGTCTATAGCCTTTTTCCGTGCTCTTGTGATGTTCTCAGGAAACTGAGGAACAAAAGAGAGTCGATAACCTCAGCTTAATCTCCGCTAACCGCGGAATCATCTCGCTACCCGCAAGAAACAAGAGATATTCTTTTCATCAATTTTTCTCTTTAAATTGTTCTTCAAATATGATCAACTAACTCTTCATATCAACTAGTAAAAATGTATCAAACAATAACAATCTATCAAGCAATAACAATTTAACAAACAGTGACAATTTATCAAACAGCTCTTTCACTAATCTATGAAAACATATGTTTGTTTCTTGTGATAGAATCACGTTTCTTAGACGGTTTAACGGAATCCCTATGCTTAGCTTCACAAGTCAACATGAATAGCAATGCATAATTATAAGTTTGTCTTACCGGAATAGTGACGTGTTCGATTACCTCCCATGTTTGAGGTTGGACAATTTCACCTTCTTTTGAAGTCGATACCTTCTCTTGAGTGATGATTGGAGTAGACAATACCTTCTTTTGCACCTTCCTTAGAGGTGGAACGACATGAGCATCCTTCGAGCTGTGGGTCACTCGCTTCGGGGCCATCGTAACGAGGTAGACAAAAGGAAAAGGGAGAAAGAGAACTCAAGAATTCGAAGGGCAACACGATGATGGTAGAGAAAGACTTGGAGATGGAGATGGCTTGAAGGTAAGAGGTTGAGGGAGAGAGGTTGAGGGAGAGAAGGTAACTCCGACGTCAAGGCAAGAGAGGTTCCGCTTAGGAGACTGTGTGTACTCAAAGTGAAGAGAGATGGGTCTTTATATAGGCTCTCAAGGACAACTAAGAATAGAGGAAAGCAAAGAGAGATAAGTTTGAGCACATTCGTAGTTGTTTATTTATTTTTATTTTATTTCTTTAGCGAACATGGATTCCGATGCGTGATTTTGGTTCTCCAATTTTAAAAGAAGCTTGGCTTCCAAGACATGAACTCTAAACTTAACTCCCTTCTCTTTCTTTCTTAAAAATACTCCTCCTTTTCTAAATTTTCTCTCTCTTTCTTAGAAGGTCAACTCTTATCTTTAGATACAGGCTTGAGGCTTAAGTTTCCCATCAACTTATTGTTTTCAAGTGAAAAAGGGTCATAATAAGTAGTCCTAGAGTCCAGTTTTTTATCTGAACATTCCGTTGGAATTTTTTAATTCTATTTTTATCTTTAAAAAACTTAACCTAACTAGATTAATCTAGTTAAATTAACCTAACTAAATTAATCTAACCCGACTAACCTAACCAAACTAATGTAGCTAAATTAACCTAACTAAATTAATGCTCACCTGGCAGCCTGCTTACCTAGCAACGAGATGACGGCATTGACCTCCGGTTCACAGTAGCACTGATTGCCAGTGGACACCGAGGTAAGAGACGGGCAGTACGCGGCTGAAGGCTTGATTGAGAGAGAGAGAGAGAGAGAGAGAGAGAGAGAGAGAGAGAGAGAGAGGTAACCACGGGCCTGGCGCGCAACTGAGAGCGACAACAACGTGGCGGGGTCTGGACTGGCGCTCAATACGGAGCAAGAGAGAGAGAGAGAGAGAGAGAGAGAGAGAGAGAGAGAGAGAGAGAGAGAGAGAGAGAGAGAGAGAGAGAGAGAACACTTTGACTTGGCCTGCAGTCGCGTGAAGACAAAGAGAGAGACGGCAGCGGGGAGAGAGAGGGATAAAGTTAGAGAGAGAGTGAGAGGGGGAGGAGAGAGAGTAATCATCATCGCGATTCAGGAGAGAGAGTGAGGGGGTTAGTGAGATATTGTTAATAAGTGGAGAGAGATGAGGGGGAGGAGAGAGTATTAATCAGCGTGCTTTTGGGAGGGGAGGGATTTTTATTCTTATTTTTATTTTTGGGTAAAGTTGAACCTTAGCACCGCACGGGGCTGTTCTTGTTGTGGTCCGCAAAAATCAAAAATCACCTGCCACGAACGTCGATGCCGCACCAGACCGCACGTCAAGGTTCGAAAAGTCTCGTCGGTCCGCACTGAAGATCAAAATTTGTTTTTTTTTTTCGAACATCCTAACGTGCCAAAATTAGGCTAAGAATTAGTCAAAACGTTAAAAATCTAAGAATCTTAGAAAATCATCGACAACCACAATCGAACACTTTCAACATGCAAAAGCACACCAAAAACAACAATTTTTACCAAAAACGTCAAATTTGACAAAATCATCAACCCGGTCCTCAAAAATAGTAAAACGCTAAAAATTTGAGCAATGAATGCCCAAATGCGTTTGAAATCAATCCATAAACACACATTCAAAATAGCTCGTAAAGATCGCAAGATATCAATTTTTTTTATAGAATTAAAAAAAAAATACAAAAAATTATACAAATTCTCCAAAAAATACCCTTTTTAAAAAAAAATTATCCACACTTAGGGGATTAGTGCAGCCAAATAAAATCATATCAATTCAATTGCCAAAAAATTCGATCAATAAAAATCCAAACTAGGCAGTTAAATCGAGAAAATTAGCTATAAAATTAGGTCAAAGTTTGACGCATTTGAAGTGTGCAAGTCCTTGTTTTGAGCTCAAAAACGTAGCAATTAACCATTATACACATCAAATATACTATCAAAACATTGAATTAATCATGCACATTAAGCACTTTTTAGGCACACACACACTAATAATTGGCACTTTTTACCAATCTTTAGGTGCACACACAAAAGGGTTAATCTTGTCAAAATTGCAAGGTGATTTCACAAATCTTCAGTAGGGCATGACCACAACACAAATCAACCATCAAAATTGAGAAATCATTACGTACACATTGATTTTTAGGTGCACAAACAAGGGCAAAATAGTGCATACACACCTAAATTTAAGCATACACACACACACACACACACACACACACACACACACACACACTTGATTTTAGTGCACACACACTTGCAATTGACCATTTAAGCTTGCAATTAGATCAATTAGGCACACAATTAGCAACACACATTCACCAAGTAGTAATTGAAACTTGTCAAATTCATACGCCACTAAATCTGGGCATTACAACGGCATGAAAACGAACAATACAAAAAAAATCATAGCAACATAGCATGAACATTACATTGCATCATAGTTGGGTCTCTACACAGTTTTACACATCTTTAGATTCTAGGGAGGTTAAGAGTACCACCTTGATTACCTTTCCACGTAGAAAATTAGTGTGTAAGCTAGCAAAATTAGTCAAATTAGCAAAGGTTTAGTGTGAAATTAGAGTGTGTAAACACACAATTGGTAAGATACGGTGACAAATTAGGGAATAATGAACACATTGCTTCATGCAGACACATCCAAAATCCACAAAAATAAAAACACATAAGTGAAATTATTAGTGAAATTAGTGAGGAAACACATCCGATTATGCCACTATTACACTAGCATAGGCCATCTTCCCCAGAAACGGTGCCAAATGTTTGAGTTCCATCAGTGCATAGCTTCAGTGACCAACAAAATTATCAATCCAGAGGGATGAGCTACCTGGCTAGGGCTTGTAAACACTCACATGATTAGTGAGCTAATCATGGCAACACGAATGGTGACTCTACGAGGTGAGCTTCTCGGCCTATGGAGGAGCTAAGTCACAATGATGGGCAATCTCCACATCCACTTTACTTCACCTCCAATCAACCCAATCACACACACTAATGATTTCAAGACGCACACAACACTAATTCTATCATGCAGTGCACTATCACAAGCACACACGCATAGATCTATCGAGCATCACACTCCAATTAAACCTACATGCACACACAAGCAAGAGAGGTCAATCACACAAGACTAGAGAGGTATTAAACACTAATTAATTACGATCTAGCTAATCAAAGCATCATAGGCAATCATAAGAAGCATGAGAGAGGCATAATGAAAGAGAATTAAGCATTGATTAGTGTTAACCAATTCACATGAGCAAGGAGAAGCTCAAGGACTTCATAGACACACACCTCAAGAGCTCTCACCAAAGAATGCTCTTAACAAATGAGCTTGAGAACCCTAATTTTGTTTACACACTGCCTAATATACCTAGGGTAAAAATATGCAATGTCCGAGCGCCCAAGGCCTTTAGGGCTCCACCACTTACTGAATCTGCTACCTAGGCACACTAATTGACCTGTTCTTTACATCTTGGAATTCCCATTGAGCTCATAATACATTAAAATATTACAATGGCTTGAAATAAATTAGGAATTTACAATACGTGACCATTTTGGAAAATGTGTAGCTCCAATCTTCATTGCTTCTTTGTATTTATCCTCGATGTGCATCCGTACATCTTTGGTCTTTAGCAGCTTTTGTTAACTGACGTTGACTCAGTTAACAAGAGCTCAACTCTTCCCGGATTCTCCATGTAGTCCGAATACACTTCATGAGGATACTACTCTACAAACTGAAACTATTGCAACTATTATCGAGGGATAGGAGGAGACCACATATCCAAGACCACATTCTTCACCACCGATTACCCTTAATGAAGAAAAAAAGGCTTCCTTACAACCTCTCTCTCAAGCTACTTCACATACCACCGAGGCTACACAAAGACATGCTGACTCATCATGGGCAAAGAGAGACAAATTGAAAAGAGGTATACCTCCACTGCATCCCACATATGAAAAGGTGGCCATCTGGATAGCTAAAACTTTTGATCTTTGAGAGACCCTTGACACGTTGTAACTCCAATTTAACTTTCACAAGATCATCAGTAAGCCTCAAGTTAAAGAAGTAGAAGAGGCCAGGGCAGCCACAACTCAAGCAAAACAAGAGGTGACAGAGCTTAAGCAGCTAGTGGAATGTCTACAAAGTGATAAGCAAAGGCTACAGACATATCTAGAAAAGGAAAAGAATGATGCTAAAGATATCCACAAATATTTTGAACAAGAAACTGAGACCAAAAAGACATTTTCAAGCCAAGTGTGATGAAATAGAAGAGAGTCTAGAAAAGGAGAAAAATAAGTACTCAAAAATATGTGATTCAGATGAGACTATCAAGCATACCCTTTCCACTCTCTTCACCAACCAGGATGCAATACCACCAACGTCGACTTCTCTTCCTTCTACTACAAATTTAGAAGAAGTCAAAGCACTCAGAGTAGATCTAGAACAAGAGAAGCTGCAAAGGCAACTATTGATGAGTGGGATGCTCACTACTAATGTCCAAAAGGAGCAACCGATTAAAGAGCTGCAAGAATAACTTGCCAAAGCAAAAAAGAGTTTTTTGGATAAAGAAAGGAGCTTTGTTTTACATCTTGTGAAGCGATTTCTCATTTCAATTTTTTAATTAACATATCTCATGATTGAGTAATCTATTTCGAATTCAAAAACTTGCATTGTGTTCCTCTTCTCTTGCTCTTTCATTTGAGTATAAGCACTTCAAGTTTTGTCACGGTTTGTGACTAAGTGTTTGTGAGCCTTATCTTCAATTTTGAGTGCCTTAAATCTCCCACTAAATGTCCCGATCATATATTTGACACTGCAACATGGAGCCAAATGTAAACCTTCTACTATCTTTGCAACCCCATAATTTGTATCCATGTAACCAACAATAAATACATTACTATTACCAAAGTGTAAGCACTTGTTCATTGTACCACCCTTCAAGTATCCAAGGATATGTTTCACTGATATCCAATGTTGCTTGCCAAGATTAACCATGTACCAATTATCCACTCCTACTACAAATGATTTTTTTTGCCTTGTAGCTACCATAGCAAACATGAGATTGCCTAAAAGTGAAGAATATGGCATGCTTGCTCTTTCTTCTCTCTCATCATCTAATTATGATTGTAGTGGGCCACTCACTGCCCTTTCCCTTGCATATTGAAATGTTGCAAGACATCGTGGATGTTCTTGCAATATCTCAAGAGTACCCTAGTCCCTTTTCATCTGTCTCTCTAGATACACATACTAGAAAAATGGTTTGCTTCACCCACATCCTTCATATAGCAAATTGTTTTTTCTCAACATTTGCTTCAATTTGATAATCTCCTCAATGAACTTTCCTACAATGAGCATGTCATCTCAACACATAAGATAAGGATGATCAATGAACCATCACTATTTTTTGTGTATGCAAGCAATGATCCTCTTTACTCCTTCTAAAGCCCGGTGACTACATTGAGGATTTCATAAAAGCATCAAACTTTGATAGCATTGCCTTGAATCCTACTTTAATCCATAAAACACTTTCTTGAGTTTTCATACAAGCTTCTTCCTGCTAGGTTGCTCAAAACCTTCTGATTATTTCTTGTAGACACCTTCTTCAAGATCCCCATAAATAAAGGTTGTCTTTACATCCATTTGGACAAGCTCCATGTCCTCAATGGCTACTAGACCAAGCATTGTACACAATGTAGTCATGTTGACCACGGGCAAGAAGATTTCAAAATCAACTCTATTATACTAGCTGAATCCTCTTGAAATCAGTTTAGCCTTGTACTTAGGATTACAATCATTAGATGTCAACTTTGTTTTTTTAAACCCATTTGCAAGGTAAGTCCTAACTTGTCTTCTAGAAATTCAACCAACTCCCATGTCTCATTATTGACAATTGAATTATACTATGATTGCCTGGATTTCTTCCATTAGACTTGTCATCCAATTGCATGGCTCCTTTGTAACAAAAATCCACAATCAATATGCATGACGTAGTCCAACCCTAGCTAAATCTGCTTAAACAAATCTACTAGCTTTTTTCAACGGTTGACCACTTCTTTTTGCCCGATCAATTGAAGCACTTCTAGCGAAAGATGCATCACTATTGTTTTGATTTTTCACTAAACATGAGGCAATTTCCTTAAATGTAACCTTTGTATACTCAACCACTTTGATAGGCTTTTTGTGCATCTTTGATTAATTAAAGATGATAAGTGACTATACAAGATTTTAGGTACCAAAGACAATATCCCATTTCTCAATCTGCACCATAACCAAGGAAAATACAAGTGTGACTTTGGGTCTAGCTTTTTTTTAAAGCTCTTTGTTTAGATGTGTATATGCCTCACATCTAAATACACACAAATTATCATAATGAAACTTCATTTTTGACCAGAAATATGGTAATTCAATGGCATACTAGGAGACCAGTAATGATATGTACTATTGTCAGTACTACCTCTACCCAAAAACTTGAGTTAGATTCTACATAGAAAGCATGGCTATGACTCGTTTGTGAATCATTCAATTCACCCTATCTATAATTCCATTTTGATGAGACGTGTAAGGATCAACAAACTACCTCTTAATACCTCTCTTGCTATAAAAAGTCTCAAACTCCTTGGAGACGTACTCTCCATACTTATCAGTTCACAAGCTCTTGCCAAATTGATTCTTTACAAATGCTAAGAATTTTTGGAAAATAGATAAGACTTGATTCTTATGACGCGAAGGATAAACCCACACCTTGCTAGTGGAATCGTTTACAAAAGTCATAAAATAGCTTGCTCCCTATAGACTTTGTTAGCATAGTGCCACAAACATCCCTATAAACAAGTTCTAGTGGCTAGAAATCCTTCCTATTTAATGGCAATAAAGTGTTTCTAATCTTCTTGCCATTGATGCAATGCTCACATGTAGAAAATTCAAAATGCTTAACACAGATAAGTAACGAAAGCGTGCTAATGTTTTCATTCCCTATTAAACCATAGGGCCTAGCTGTCTATGCCACAACTCAGCATACAACAGCTTGGCTATGGATATTCAATTCTCATTACACACGAGACAAAAATAGAATAGAGTGTTCCATGATTTTGACCTTTGAGAATAACAAGATTTTCCTTTGTGATCATTCCATGAACCATTCCCAAAGTTTGTCATGTAACCCAAGGCCATCAAGTTGACCAACATATATCAAACTCTTCGCTAACATGGGAACATGTTTGACATTCTTGATTAAAATTTGCATGCCATTTTGTAGAACTAGCTTAATGTATTGAGCACCATGTATTTCATGATCATAAACATCATTAAGATTGATTATGCCACATGTATGTGCATACGTAGAGAACCATTGTCTATGAGGTGTCTCATGAAAACTAGCTCCATAAGCTATGGCCCAATTCTAATCAGAGCTAGCGTCTACTACAACAAGAGCATCTAGGCCAAGATCTATTGTAAAGACTAGAACATCTAAGGCATTTGCAGTATTAAAAGACCCTCGCACATTAAGCTCCTCAATATTAGCTTTCCACTTTCCATAATTGTCAAAATTATTTTTGTCTTGAGAATTTTTCTTATCTCTTTGCAATGCATAATAGTATTTCTTTAAATGCCCTTTCTTGTGGTAATGATAACACTAAATTTTTCACAAAGAACGCCTAAATTTTCTATGAGAGTTCTTATGGTCCTTGATTTTGGTGCAATTATGAGTGAGACCTCTCTACCCTAAGCCACTAGTAACATACACATCACCTTACTTGGTAAGCTCCATAGACTTCCTGTGAGTCTCTTCAGGGGATATGCATGGTAAGGTGGTACACTAGCTACCCTGATGTAAGGTGGTAGGTAGTTCTTGTTGCACCCTCACTTTGATTGTGGGAGAAACCTTGTTTGTGGCACTTTTGAAGGAGTTTTCTCAAGTTTTAAAAGCATTTTAATGTTTGATGAAGGGACCATTTGTAACAGCAACCAATGAGAGCTCTCATGAATGTTGTAAGATCCCCAACTAAGAAAAATAAGAAAAATAGATTTCAATGTCCGTTTTGTCAAATTTTGGTTTCCATGTTCCGGTAGGTCAGATGGACGTTTGGTTTAGTTTTGAAAAAATTTGCTACTTTTAGCTTTTTCATGCTTTTAATTGCTTTTTTGCAAAAAGCGAGGCCGGATCCTTAACTTACAAGTTCCGAGGAAGCTATCGTTCAATTTTATAAAAATCTACTTTTCGAGTGCTTTTCATGCTATTTTTAGCTTTTCATGATTTTTGGTGCTTTTTAGTGAAAAGCGAGTCCGCTTTCTTATTCCAATGGACAAGGGGAACCCGTGGATCAATTTTAGCAAATTTCACATTTTTTTCCTCTTAACACTATTTTTAGCTTTTTCTACTTTTCGGCATTTTTGAAAAGCAATGTGCTTTTTAGGATGATCTAAACATAAAAATATTGATTGTAGTCTCCGTCGGATTTAAAAATGACTACCCGAAGAAAAACAGGATTAAGTGGGATTTTTATGGGAATTATTTTTATAAAAAGCAGTACTGTAAATATGTCGGGGCAGTACAGGAAATTCATAATGATGTCGGGACATCACAGTGCGGCATAGTCTAGTCACGGTTTCATTAGTTGGCCAGATATTGTTCAATTAGTCAGTTTTACAATGAAAATGAATGGTAAGTGGGGGAGTTGACTGTCAAAATTTATGCCATGTTTTTAGCAAAGTGTCGAAAGCTTGCAGCTATTTCAG
Source organism: Adiantum capillus-veneris (assembly GCF_014529385.1). NCBI lineage: Eukaryota > Viridiplantae > Streptophyta > Polypodiopsida > Polypodiales > Pteridaceae > Adiantum > Adiantum capillus-veneris. The sequence goes on from NC_140956.1 coordinate 139,968,759, forward strand.
GCAGAAGAGATAGCGCTAGTAGCTGGTTTGGACATCGCTTTGGCTTACTGCAAGGCAATACATACGTATTATACGGACTGGTGCAAGCTCTTTAGCACCATGTCCATAAGCTCTTCTCTCTAGTTTATGGGAAGAAGAAGAAGAAGAAGAAGAAGAATACTCTCTCTGTACTTGCTTACAATCTTCTCTCTCGTTTCACGGTGTATGTGCTCTTCCAAAGCTCGGGGAAAACCTCTACGTAGCTCTCATCACCACTCTCTTGTGAAAAATCAAGAAGCCTTTCGACATCCCCAAATCAATTCTAAAGCACGATAAGCAGCTCTAAACTCCATAGCCATCATCATCTCACTCTCTCTATGTTGTTTTTCCGAGTAGATACCCTCTCGGTGGTTATTTTTTCATATGCAAGTGTATGTATGGATTTTCCAAGTGTGTATGAAGTTACCCCATGATTATTTCATCATGTTTAACACGCTGATTTATGCACACGATATGTTTATGATCATGTGCGTGCATAAAAAGCGCTTTTCGTTTCACGTCATAGAAGTGGTAGGAACACTATTTTGGTCATAACTCACAAACCGTTATGAATCAACCCGAACCCTTTAAAACAGAGATAAAACACATCATTTATAACATTTTCTCTCATGGTTGTCAGGTGAAAATCACGCACGAGTTAAGAGATATGGTCAAAAAGCAGTGTGTTGCCCACTACACAGTCAAAATTTTGGGACCCAGACTCTTTGGAGAACCATTATATAGATTCACCGGATGGGAAAACCCACTTAAATAATTAGAAATATTTATTAAACTTGATGATCAATGTATTTAGGTCTCCGTTATCACCTTGGGTATGCGAGTTATTAATCATTCCATAATCTGGTTTACCTAGGCGTGTAGGGGTGCTACCAATGGGAAGTACCATATGACGTCGCGAGTTAACCGAGATGTTTATATGATTATGGTTAGTTTTTCTGAGTTGATTTCAAGTATTAGATGTCCATAAGCTTATGTGAGGGTATATGGTTGGTCAACCCAAACCATATAGGTAGATAAGAATAAAGTGGCTTTCTTTCTGTGTTATCGTTTCTTGTATGAGTATCATATGGGGAAAGTGATGTGATGGAGTGTTAGTCTATATTATGGTGTTGAGCTTGATGCATTGGTTTGGGGTCAAGCACTTTCATTTGCATGTTATGTATGCTCCCAAAAATGGCAAAAAGTTGTTTTTTGCATAGGTGTGAAGTTATGGTTTATGGTCAACCTAAGGGTTGAAGCCGTTTTGCATCACAATTATGGTGATAAAATGATATCACATGATGTATGGAACCTTACGGATAAATTTGGATGCCTCATGTGCATGGATATGATTTCTTTCCACCTTTCTAGGTCATAACTAGCTCTATGTGCTAGAGGGGTGAAGTGCATATATGATGCATCAACCTTGCATGATTAGATGTTGTCAAAGTTGGATTTTTATATCATGTTTAGTTTTTGGTCAGACTTATTTTATGCATAAAAATATCATGTCTTTAGGGCCATGTGTGTGGACTTCGATTGACTGCAGTTGGTTATGTCAAACTCCAAGTGTGGGAGTTGGTTCAATGTGAATATGGTTGTGGTTAAGGGTTGAGATTCCCTCATGGATCATGGTTGTGATTTTTATGGTAGAATCTTGTGTGGCACTTGATTTTTTTTTGGGATATGGTTATGCTGCCAAAATGTTTGTAGCCATATTATGTTCTAAGGTGGTTATGCAAGATTGGTTGTGCCTCACCCCGACTTGGGAAGACTGTTCACTCGTGTGATGTTTGGAATTGGATCATGAAGTGATTTGGATGGTTTATGGTAAATGTGTAAGGGTAGAGACCCTGTACAGTCTAGCTGCTTGGAAAATATTTTTTGTGCATATGGAAGATGTTATTGTGACAGGACTCACATATTATGTTTCTCATGGCAGCATCACTACAAGACTAGGAGCACCTACATCGCTTAGCATTAGATAAAAGGATCGTTGACCTAGGGATTTGACCTGGCCTTTGCTGGACTGAGGGTGTTACCTAGGTCTTCTTCTTTTTGTTAGGCTCATCTACACGATTAGTGCGTCGGGGGTTGAACGACCTACACGACTAACGCATCAGGGATTTTTCCTTGGTTTGGTTAAACACCCGATGCTATATCAAAGAGGTGTGGCACCTAGACTAGTATGGTTGGTGTTGACATCCTACCACCTACTGGTATTTGAGATCCTCTGAGAGCTCGGGTTCACGAAGGGAGGCAAAGAAACCTCAGCCTATGTCTGGCTTAGGTAGGTTGGAGGTGTTATGGCTCGCTCCCGACGAAGTGAAATTCTCTCTATCCGTAGTAGAGAGGAAGTGGATGGGTGGACAGGTCGATCCCTACATAGGGTTCGGTGCTCTGCTAGTTATTTTATTATACTTCTTTTGATGTTATGGTATACCCAAATTTTAGCATTGCATTAATATATGGTTTCTTGTGAAAGGGCGGTGGTAATGTGTGTGCTAGTCTCCACCCAACCGTGCTATCTTATAGCCTCCCCCTAGCGTACACATTGTACGGCCATGTCGGTGGCCTTGCCCGTAGGACCAATGTCTTTACATTACTCCCCCCTTGGAGAATCGTTTTCATCCTTGAAAACGAACGTAGGAAAAGTTTTCTTAAGTGTGGAGACATTCTCCCATGTAGAACCTTCTTCAGGTCTATCTAGCCATTTTACCAACACCTGTCATCTGACATGATGTCTACTGCGAAGCTCGTGAGAATCCAAGATCTTTTTGGGCTCATGAGGGATGCTTGGCGGTTCAATAAGGTCAACTAACACACCTGTGTCAATGACAATATCATTTTGTCCCAGCTGTTTTCGTAAACGACTAACATTAAAAACATGATGAACTCGTGAGTGATCTAGAAGAGCTAACTTATAGGCCACTTGACTTATACGTTTGAGAATGGTAAATGTCCCACAATAGCGTGGTGAAATTTTAGCAAGTTTTCCCGTCTTCAGACTTTTTGAATGCTCCAAAACTTTGAGGAAAAACTTGTCTCCTTCTTAGAAAGTAGCAAGACGATGATGCTCATCTACATACTTCTTATATCGATCTTGAGCTTGCTTAACATTCTATCAAGCAACTGGAAGCATGTCAAAATGGTCTTGGAGAAAATCCTTTGCTTGTTGCATCTTACCCCACCGAAATGGGTGATCTAGGTTGAAATCCATACAAAAGCATAAACTAAACCATGTAGTCACATGCTTTGAATTACTATAAGCAAAGTCCAATATAGGTATGTAGTCTTCCCAATTGGTTTGCTTCTTGCTAATGTACGCTCATAGCATATCCTCTAGCACTTGATTAACTCTTTTGGTTTGACCATCTGTTTCTGGATGATCAGCCGTACTTAGATTAGGTTTAGTTTCCAACTTTTGAAACACAGCACTCCAGAAGTGATTATCGAGCTTTCAATCTCTGTCACTAATGATACTAGTTGGAAGACCGTAGAGTTTATATATATGCTCTACAAATAGCCGTGCTAATTCCGATGTCTTAATCATAGTCTTAGTGGTAATGAATTGACCCATCTTTGTGAGATGGTCTACAATTACCCATATGGCATCATGGCCACGATTTGTAGTAGGTAGTCCTACTACAAAATCCATAGAGATACTCTCTCACTTACCTTGTGGAATCTCTAAAGAATGTAAAAGGCCACCTACCTTGAGGCACTTTGCCTTATTAACTTGGCAATGTTGGCAGTCTAGTATGTACTTTTGAACGTCATGATGTAAGCCCAGCCAATAAACTAAGGCATACATCTTACCAATACCCGGATGACCAGCACTTGGACTATTGTGACACTCAAATAAGATTTGGCACCTAGCAGCTGAGTTCTTTGGCACACATACTCTACCCTTGTGGAGTAAGTAGCCATCATCAATGGAAAAATTATTCCATCACTTAAGCTCTTCCTGAGTAGGGGCAGAGCTCTGTGTGTTGGATTTCTCATCTACGCGTGCAGAGACATGTTGATCTGGCTGTACAGAGACATGTGAGTGTGAAGGATCGATTTTTAAAATTGCACTCCACACTTTAGCATATGATTGATCTTGTGTACACTTGCCACGTAATGACTCCAAAAATCCACTCTTTATTTCCGTGAAAGCAAGTGAATTAATCTGAGGCATCCGACTTAGTGCATCCACTACTACATTATATCGCCCCTTTTGATATCGTAGCTTACAATCATAATCTCGAAGGATTTTTGCCCATCTAGCTTTACGACCCTTCAAAGTCCGTTTGAGTAGTAAACCATTTGATACTCTCATAGTCAGAAACTACTTCAAACTCGGCACCATATAAATAGTGTCGCCACTTTCATAAAGCGTGAATTATGGCGTAGAGCTCTCTCTCATAGACATAATAATTTTGTAGAGCTCTATTTAACTTTTTACTTTCAAAGGCTATAGGTCTTCCCTCCTAGAGAAGTACCGCACCAATTGCTTTGTCACTAGCATTAGTCTCTACCACAAACATCTTAAGTGGGTCAACGATTGCTAGGATGGGAGCAGTGGCTATAGCTACCTTTTGTTGTTCAAAACTGCATTTTTGGGCTTCTTCCCAAGAAAAGGTCTTACCTTTTTCTTTAAGTTGATCCGTGGCATAGGAAAAGTGATTTTGGCATAATCACGGATATACTATCGATAAAATCCAGCCATGCCTAAAAATATTTGAAGCTCCTCAACCGTGTTGGGATGTGGCCATCGACCTTGTTAATGTCCATTCTGATGCCAGAATAAGAGATCACATGACCGAGGTAATGTATCTCTATTTTAAAGAAATCACACTTGCTTTGCTTAGCATACAACGCGTGAGCTCGTAGCTATTCGAACACTAATCATAAGTCTTCTATGTGTTCATCTTTAGTCTTAATGTAAATGAAAATGTCATGAAGGAAAACCACAACAAATTTTCCAAGATAGGGACGTAAGACACTATCCATGAGTGTCATAAATGTAGCTGGAGCATTGGTTAAAGGAATAACTAAATATTAAAAATGCCCGAACCGTGTTCTAAAGGCAGTTTTGGAGATATCTTGCAAAAGGATACGCACCTGGTGGTATCCTGAACGAATATCTATCTTTATATAGTATCTTGCCCCATGGAATTGATCAAGCAACTCATCCACTCTTGGTTGAGGATACTTGTTCTTGATGGTTATGGCATTTAATCCGCAATAATCTACGCACATGCGCATAGTACCATTTTTCTTTTTTACCAATAGAATTAGTGATGCCCAAGGGGAAGTGCTAGGTATAACAAAACCACAGGCGAGGTAGCTAGCCGACTGACTCTCAACCTCCTTGGCTTCTTTAGCACTCATACGATAAGGTGGTTTACTCACCGGTTTAGTGCTTGGCAATACATCTAGCCATGTTGCACATCACGTGTAGGGGGTAAACCCGGCGGTAAATCACTTGAGAATACATCACTATACTTCGTGAGTAAGTGAGGCAGCTTTTGCCGTGCAAAAGGAGAAGGAAGACTAGAGTTATGCTGGGATGGAAAATCTTGTAATTCTTGTAATGTTTGGTTTTACAACAGTTGCACGTTTCTCTATAAAATTAAATTTGAGAGCACTTTGCTCACTAGATTTGTTAACACTTTGTTTATCATTAGAATTCATTGCACTTTACATACCATTACTAGAATTCGCCGCACTTTGCTCTTGAGAATTCACAAGACTTGGAGACAAGCAGTAACACAAAAAGACTTCATTTATTAAATCTGCTTTCTGCAAAATAGAAAGCTTGGCTGTACATATAAGAGGTGGAGATGGTATATTTTTATCACCAAAGCAAAAGCATGTGTTTACCATTTTCCATAAAGGATAAGGAGTTGTGTTCATAACTAGTGTGCAATGTGTTTCCTAAACCATGCAGCCACTCCCGTCCTAAAACTACATTAACACGGTCCATGTTCATAACTTGAAAGTCAAGGTCCATCGTATGATCTTGAACAATAAGCTCAACCCCTTGAACTACCATGTCCCATACTTCTTTATCATTGCCAGACATCTATTCAACCGCATACTTGTGAGAGCAGGGAGTCTATGTAATTTCTTGACTAGCTTACAGTTCATGGGTTGCACCATCATCCACTAAAATATGGACATGTTGTCCGTTAATAGTGTCATGCATGCGAATCAAATCATGGGGGCCAAAGGTGGGCTGCCACATTGAAGCAGGCACACAACACTTGTTCTTTTCTTCCATATGAAGAACCTCTACAACACGATATTTAGGAGATGAATCTAATGTGAGGCGTTGCACCGTGTGCATGGCCTTTTCTTTGCCTTGCAAAAGAGGACAAACTTTCTTGTTATGTTGGTCCGAAAGACATCTAAAACACAAAGTGTGTTTCTTTGCATGCTCAAAATCATCAGTGTTGAGAGACCCACGTGGAGTATTTCATGATTGCTTAGGCTTCTTAGCCTCTTGTGAGCATGGAGAGGTAGATTGTCTCTTATTCCTCTTGGAACGTGTGGGAGATTTACCTCGCCATTGGCTCTTAGCCACATTGCTCTTAGAAAAATTATTCTTAGAGTAGGGAACATTTCCTTTCCTCTCTTGGTCATCATCATATCTTTGGGCATGAACGATGGCTTCTTCCAAAGTTTTTGGATGTTGGGTCTTGACATGAAGACGATAGTCTTTGTCAAGACCCCTATTAAAACCCCGTATCTTTTGAAATTCATATAGACCTTCTAGTTTTAATATGATTTCCTAATACTTCAAAGGGTACTGTGTGAGAGAGAGGACAGACATCCAGCATGCATCCCATGCTAACCAGTTCTTGTCTTCTTCATTGGAGTCCAAAAACTCTTTGGAGAAAGAAGCTTGAAATGCAGCCCAAGACGGAGGATGAGCATCTATTGGAAATGTATTCACCACTTATAGGCCTTGCCTTTAAGAGATAGACTTTTTTCCACAACTGTCTTTATATCCGGGGTGTGTCTCAATCTATGAATATCGCTCAATTTGTGTAGGAATGTATTGACCGCATCCTTGTTGCGATCACGCTCTTCCCTGTGAAACTTTGGAATGGTGATATTCTTAAGTAATGCATTGCTACCTTTTGCATCTTCTAAAGCACTTGTCTCTTGGACTCCTTGAGTCGTGCAAGCTTGGTTCCCTTGAACCATGCCACTTGTGGATCCTTAAATCGTCTGTGAATTCATAAATTTCACAAGTAACTCCGTAAGATTGGTAACATTTGCATTGAGTGCAGAGAGGTTGTGTTCAAGTAGCTTTGGTGATTTCCCAAAGTCTTGAAATCAACCATATCTACAAGGCCATGATCTCCTAGATCATCATTGTCATGCATATTAGTGTCAACAGCACCCGTGGTGCCCTGATTTTGATCTACGTGCTCAAAATCAAATGTGTGTGTAGGTGGGATATCCTGACTAGCCATGATAAACACACACTAATGAAAAGAGAGAAAAAAAAAAGTCAATTTGTACCTTGTGAAATTGAAATCTTTGTGTTTTGTATGCTCCGCAATTTGCATTGCATGATGCAAACCTCGCCTTGCGGGAATTGTAATGCTTCACGTGGAGTTCATCGTAAGAACACCTTTGTTGATTCTTCACAAAAACTCATCATTTTTGTGAAGGATTTTATTCACTTTGAACCTACCTCCTTGAGGAAAAAACAATTTTTGGAGGAAAACTTTCCTTCCTCCAAGAAGACCTAACAGAAGAAGAAGAAGAAGAGCTTTTGTTAGGCTTGCTAAAAGAATACCGAGATATCTTCGCTTGGTCTTACAAGGATCTCAAGGGTGTTAATCCAAAAATCTGTCAACATATCATACCCATGAGAGATGATGCGAAACCAAGTAGACAAAGGTCATACACATACAATGAAACATTTGCCAAGAAGATTAAAGAAGAGATTGAAAAACTAAAGGAAACCGAATTCATTTATGAAATTGAACACACAAACTTGGTGTCTCCAATTGTGGTAGTACCCAAGAAGAATGGAAAATTACGAGTGTGTCAACCTCAAGAAAGTGAATGCAGCTACCATTAGAGACAACTTTCCTCTTCCAATCACTGAGCATGTTTTAGAACGAGTTGCAGGAAAAGAAGCTTACAGCTTCTTAGATGGCTTTTCAAGATACAATCAACTTCTGGTCGACCCAAAAGATCAGCATAAAACTGCTTTTGCAACGGAATGGGGTCTTTTTGCCTATCGGGTTATGCCTTTTGGGTTAACTAATGCTCCTGCCACCTTCCAACATTGATGAGCCATGCTTTTAAAGGATACCTTAGGAAATTCTTGGAAGTATTTATAGATGATCTATGCATACACTCATCAATCCGGGCTGATCATTTTGAACATCTCAAAAAGGTATTTGAAAAATGTAACCTTTATAGGATTTGCTCAAATCCTGAAAAGTGCACATTCATGGGTAAACAAGGAAAATTTATAGGACATATAGTGTCTAAAAATGGCATAATTACTAATATGTAAAACTCATGTTATTGATGATTTTCCTAGACCAACACAGTCAAGGGGGTTCAAGCCTTCATGGGACATTGTGGATATTACAGACGGTTCATTTACATGTACACTATAATTGCAAAACCCATGTATAGATTGATTACACACTTTGAGTGGACTGAAGCGTGTGAAGAATCCTTCATGAAGCTTAAGCAAGCTCTCACTTCAGCTCCAATATTGAAAGCACCAGATCGGAATAAGATTTAACATATATGTAGATGCTTCCAATTTTTCCATAGGGTGTATACTAGCTCAACCTGGAGACGGGAAAATTGATTTTCCTATTTCTTATGCTAGCCAACAGTTAAACATGGTGGAAAAGAATTATACCACCACCAAAAGGGAAGGATTGGGAATTATCTATGCTGTTAAAAAGTATAGACATTACCTATTAGCAAACAAATTTGTGTTCTTTGTGGACCACCGAGCCTTATTGTACTTGGTCAACAAGCCATGCAGCACAGGAAGAATAGTGAGATGGTTCATCATTCTTCTGGAATTTGATTTCACTGTGGTTGTAAAAAAAAAGGCACTACACATCAAAGAGCAGGTCATTTGTCAAGGATTGTTTCAGGAGAATTACCTAAGGGAGTAGATGATGATTTACCAGATGCATATTTGTTCTCCGTAGAAATGATACCTCGATGGTCGAAAAATATGGTATCATTGATGACCATAGCTCAAGTGGATTCACAAATACCACTTCCTATTACAATGGGATTAATTGAGCAATCGGCTATGTATCAATTACTAGCTGGTAGGCTATACAAAAGAAACCGAGATGGAATATTGCTCTTATGCTTTAATCCTGAAGAGAAAAACCAATACCTAAGTCAAGCACATTTTACCATAATAGGACTTCATTTTGCGAAAGACCAAACTATACGACGAATTTTGAGACTTGGAGTATTTTGGCCAACTATGAGGAGTGATGTTCGCTCTTTCATAAAAGATTGTCCTCAATGTCAAAAACAGACAACCATACCTCATGTAACATTGTTTCAAATATCACCTGTTCCTAAGTGGAGTAACTATCTAGTCACTTACTTATCGAGCCGAATATTTCCTGACGATATGAGTAAACACCGTCAAAGAGCAATTGAACTTGAATCAAGAGACTATGCTCTTATTGGAAACCAATTGTATCGGAGAGGTAAGGATCAACATTTGCGTCTTTGTGTAAATGAAGACGAATATATTCCGATTATAGAACAAGCACATGCTGGATTAGTAGGAGGCCCGATTTTCTAGTGAGATCACCGCAAGAGAAATCTTAATGGTAGGCATATGGTTTCCAACACCTTTTGTAGATGCCAAAGAATATGTTCGAAGGTGTGATGCTTGTCAATGAGCAAAAATGCCAACACCAGTAGATAGCATGCCCTTAAGACCAATGATGGGGACTAGAGCCTTCGCAAAATGGGGTATAGAGTTTGTTGGGCCAATACAGCCACCTGCTTATAGAACCCAGGCTCAATATATCATTGTAGCTACGGATTATTTGACTAAGTAGGCCGAGGCTAAAGCAAGTCAAAACAATGATGCTAGAACCACTGTCACATTCTTATATGAGTATGTATTCACAAGATATGGACTACTAATAGAAATTTTCAGTGATAGGGGAACTCATTTTCTTAATGAGGTAATCGAGTATCTGCTTAATGAATTTATGGTCATCCATAACAAACCCAGGGGCTTCACTATGTGTAAAACTACCATATCACGTGCGTTCAAGACATGTTTGTAAAACTCCTTATCTCTAAATTTTGTTAGGAATATAATGTACACTTTTCGTTTAAAGTCTGTAAGTTTTTTTCAAATTTGAAAAAATAACATCCTTCTGTATATATATTTCTGTAAGTTTCAAGAACTTTAAATACCCTTATGTTTAACTCACGTGATAGGTTACATTTTTCTTAGGTGACCTCCCCGAGATAACAAATCAGCTCCCTATCACCCACAAGCAAATGGACAAGCTAAGCATACATACAAATAAAATTCTTAGCTCGGTATTGACTAAAGTGGTTAGTTCAGGAAGGACAAACTGGGAAATGAATCTCCATGTAGCTCTATGGCTTATCGAGTTTCATTCAAAACAGCTTGAAATGCTACACCCATTAACCTTGTTTATGGACTTGATGCCATACTGCTAATAGAATTTCTATTGCTGACACTAAGGGTAGCTAAGGATCTTGAGTGGACTCGACATGAATTGTCAGAAAGACTTGAAGATTTAGAAAAGCTAGATGAGCAAAGGCTAACAGCTATAGCTCACATCTATGCACAAAAGTGTAAACAAAAACACTTTTTTGATTCCCATCTAATTACAAAAATCTTCAAAAAGGGGGACTTAGTTCTAGTCTATTCCCTTAAGCAACACATTCCAAGTTCAAGAAAAAGGAAAATGGACCGTTTATCATTGAAGATGTATCTCTAAGTGGAGCAGTTAAGCTATCCACCCTAGATGGTGAACCAATGGCTAATTGAATTAGTGGATGTCATTTAAAGAAGTATAATTTGCCGCTAACTGATGAGTTGCTAGAAAGAATGCATGCAGCCAAGCAAAGAAAGATAAAATGGCAACATCAAGTTATTGATGAAGCCGAAGAGGAAGCTCAGCTTCGGGTACTCAAAATGAAATCTACTCTCAAGAATCAACAAAGACCGATTCCCATCAACATCCTAGAAATAGATGACCGACAATGGAAATTGCAAAAAGATGCAGTGTTAACAGATGATGAATGGTTAGATGAAATGGACATTCGCATCAAAGTACAACTCAACAATCATAGCAAAAATGAATTGGTCGACATAAGAGCTCGATTAAATGCAATCAGTTATTTGACGTACAAGAAAGCAACAGGTCAGTCTTTGATAGCAGGAATAGCGACTAACAAGGGATGCTACAAGAACCCAACACCAACATTGGGAGTAGTCAACTTGAATGTGATAGTACATAGATGTTCATGTCCTCATCAATTTGTATGCTTACCAGATGAACACATGAATGAGACGATGATTCTTGGAATTTCTTGGATGCGGTCATACAAGGAAATACCAGATTGGGATACCAATGAGCTCAAGCTATCACCTAAAGGTGGACAACTCATTGTTCCAATTGCACCAAACCAGCAAACCAAACCACGAAGTTATCAATCTTGTCCATCCTATCGACAAGCAAATGCTACAAGTAGCATGCAAGGAGTCAGGCAAATTTGGGTACCGAAAGCACAGCTTAAAGACAAGACGATTCAAGTTTGGGTGCCCAAAACATCATCGACAATAACAAAGACGGTTCCAAAGGTCAAAACACAGAGACGAGCATCTCCGAGCAAGGAACCTAACACAAAATGGATTTGGAAGAAAAAGGAGCACTTATCTTCTCCGTAATCTGAAAAACCAATCAAGCAATGGAGTTAAATCTCAAAAACCTCAACCACACCATTATGACCAAGACAAACCAAGGTATCAATGGCTATTAACCCTCACGGATCACGGACACCCTATCACCTACGACGCACGTTGTAACCTACGGCGGACATTGTATTATTTATTTGGTAGAGTCAGGTACCGGGCTTGTCGGTCCAATAGGAAAAGGGTAAGAGTGATCGCCGATGAGAGGCGCACTCTAACTGGAATATTCAAGGAATTAGTTGGCTAAGCATGGGCGCCCAAGTGTGAAGCGAGCTCATATAAAAGTCAACTAAACCTAAAATTCATTCATTCTCTCATTTGTGCAATAGAAGAGTGCTCTTGCTCCATCTTTATCTTCTTCTTCTTCATCTCCTTGTGTGTGTGTGTGTATGCGTGAGAGAGAGAGAGTGTGCGATCGAGCATTGTGACGACGGCACGGCGACAGCGAAGCGGTTGAGCGCGGCGACTTCTTCTTCGCGGCGAGGAATCCTCCACGAAGCAAGCGTAGAGCGGTGAGTGACACACCATCACCTTCTTTGAGCTTACTAGTTTAGGCTTGTTGTGTGCTTGGAGCCATTCATGGCTCGCACACGGTGTATCGACAAGTTCCTTGCATTGACACGTGCGACATACGCGCACATTTTTGGCGCCGTTGCCGGGGATTGCCATACACTAAGCTTGAATGGCACTCTCTGCTTCTTTTGTGGTGCAATTTCTATTGTAGGAAAGGTAAGGAAGGAGGGTGTGTGTGTTGAGAAGAGGGATTAGGTGTTATAGTGTGTGTGGTTTTTGTTAATGGAGTTTTCAAAGGTACTGTGTTTATTCTCTGTGTATTAAGGTTGTTAGTTTTCTTTGTTAATGAAGTTTTCAAAGGTACTGTGTTTATTCTCTATGTACTAAGGTTGTTAGTTTTCTGTGTACAGTAAGTAGGAAGTAGATCTGTGAGAGTTAATAAAGTGTGTTAGTGTGTAACAGTAGGTGTATTAATTAGAAGTAGGTAGATAGAGTGTGTGTGTGTGTGCTCTCGCGCAGGCCGCGGTGACCTTATCCTTTCTTTTTTAAAAAAAGTTTTAAAAAAATAATAAAAAATTAAAGGTAGGACCGGGATCAGGAATATCTCCCTGACCCAAGCTCAGTCCCAAGACCAAGCTCACGCTCAGGCCTACACCTCAGTCGCCTTTTAGAAAAACGAATTTTGGCTTCACACGTAGCTAAAAAACGATTTTTTGAGGACCAACGGAACTTCAGATGCCCGAAAATTGTGCTATAAAGCGCAGAGCAACCCTCTAAGTGATACGCTCATTTCGAGCTATCACACACTTCAATCAAAAAAATCAAACATTAAAAACCATTTAAAAAAAACATTAAAAACGTTAGAAAACACGAGCGAAAACGGACGCTTAAAAAAGGTAAGCGGTTAACCTTCGAGGTTATTCGCCGACGCTTCTAGGGTGCCAAAGGCACATGCATCTGCGCTCTGGTCATGTGCTATAGATGGAGCAACTAGAGATAATTTTGACTTACGCGAGTTCCCAATATCCACCTACTTTAGGTTCCAGGCCCTCGACGGAGACCCAAGGTAGTACAAACCAAGACCTCTGACTACGATGTTATGGAGGGTTTCCCAATGCCTAATCCCGATAGCTCAAGCCAAGACATGCATGCCATGGGCCCGCGGTCCGGGCCGAGCGTGCTTAGCCGCCTGAAGGAAACCTTTAGTAGAGACACTCGCTCCGAACATGGAGCTAATGATGTAAATGAGGGGAGTGGGGAAGTAAATTCTCCATTCGTGACCAACATAGACCCTATACCGTTAGAGAATGTGAACGTGAATACTTCATTCACTGCACCTCCTGACTCTTCAGAGTTATTTCCCTCCGAGGTCATATTACCCGATGGTAGAAGACTTGCCAAAGTGCAAGAGGTTGAGCGATATATCCTTGCAGCGAGGGAAAAGGAATTCAAGAGCTTATGCAAGGTGGAGCCACGAAGAGAGTTAAAAGTGAAAGCTCCTATGTCAATATCCTTGCTAAGAGAGCAATCAAGTGCTCCTGATTTAGCAACCGCTAAGGGCCAACCCTTAGAAAGCAACATTGCATCTAGCTCAAAGGACACCCCTAGCACCTCAATCCTAGATGGAGTGTTCTTAAATGAGAACTGGGAGTACGAATTACAAACAGAGCCTCTGACCAACCTATACACATGTCACACCTATCATGTGGGTTGGTTAGATATCCTACAATCCACAATGGGTGCTACTAGTGTAGAGGATCAACAACAAAGAGTTTGTGAGGTCATTCATAGGGTCATTGAGTTAGAGAGACCGAACAAGGGGATCAACATGCCTTCAACGGGTCTCATGAGATTCTTGGATACAGGGAAGGCTAAACAATCGACCTTATCGCAAATGGAGACTTCTCAGGCCAAGGGCAGGGCCAAGGGCCAGGACGGACATGCGGTCAAGGGACGCTATCTTTAGAGGCTAGGAGTCTATAAATAGCACGGTTGGGTGGAGAGTTGCATGGTCCAATCCCACTAATGATTTCCACCATGGCATCCCTCATGGATCCAACGGTTTGTTGAATCAGAACCCGGTTCATTGGGAGGTTCAATGAAATCAAGAATAACATCTTGATTTTCCACATTGTTATCCCTGTACAACCGTCTTGGTTAACCGACCCATAATCAAAAGAGCGTGAAGGCTCCATTTAGAACTGACTTGAGAATGCTAAACGAGTTATCACAACGTCGAGGTGTTTAAATGCATACCCAGGATTCAGACTTCTGAAGGTACTGGAATGTGCAATATAACCTTGGCTCATCTTTCCATGAAAGTACTATGCTGACATACTCATCAGCAGCAACCCAGTCCTTGACTTGCGGTGGTTTCTTGCCAATAGTCAACCTCATCCAAACTGATGATTAAGGTTGATAACTTGAGAATAGCAGGCAAAGACTAGAACTAGCCGTAACATGGCTTTTATCATATGAAGAAAACTCCAAACCAGAAAGGCAACCGATCTAGTTGTTTCACTTCTTGCTAACATATGCACTTAGCATATCCTTTAGCGTGCTTTACTAACGTATGCACTTTGCATATCCTTTAGTACTAGATAGAATGCTTGTAAGCTGCCCATCCTACGCGGATGAGTAGCAGCAGTAAGAGTGAGGTGCTTGCCCCCAACCACTTACAAACAGTCGCCCACGACTGACGACAAACTATAACTCAATCATTGAGTATCCATCCATATACTTGATATGGAATGGAGACAACCAACTAGGTTGAAAGCAGATTGGAGTTTCAAGCATCCAATCACAAACACCCATACGTAGCCATCACCTTGTATGGAAGGGTGCAAACTCATACAAAATATGCAAGAGAAATTGCACTGACATTGCAAAAAATTGCAGAAACAATAAAGTCCATGAATTTGCATGCCGCTCCAAATAAATTTGTGTTAAACACTAGGGCCCATAACTTCTAGTGTGCATGCATTAACACAAAGAAATCCGAACCGCAATTCCATGACGAGAATTTACACTATACTTACGTGAAAATCTTGTAACAAAAGTTGGACCATAATAGAATGTGACAACCCGGTCACACCTAGGAACCAACCATGAGACCTTCTCATGAACGTAGCATATTTTGCAGCAAAAGTTGGACTATAATAGAATGTGACAGCCCGGTCACACATAGGTACCAACCATGAGACATTCTCATGAACGTAGCAGACTTTGCTATATGTAGAAAAAACGCTCCGTTAAGGTGGTTTCACAGCACTTGTAATCACAACAAGTCTGTACTTAGTACCCTACAATTTTTGGCCACTGAAATTCTACCTGATACTGTGTGCTTTGATTGGTCTAATGAACAAATGCGACCAGCACCTAGGGACTTTGTAGCGACACATCATTAAGAATTGGGCGCCAGTGTCAGTCCTAGAGACTCATATCCTCCACATGTGGAATATGTCTCATGTAAGAATGTCTAAAAAAGAACATACGTCAAGTACAAGATGTACTTGTGTGTGGAGATAACTACAAACACTCTACGACGCGAGTGAGAGGGACCCTCATTATCATGCTCCACACTGGCTAAACCGAACTACTGGAGTTCCTAGACCATGTTGTATCCCATGTGACAACATGTGCCAAATTAAACCCTACAAGTAGGTTCGTAACAGCATAAGGCAGAAAAATAGATTGGACACTTGGCCCAAAATACTTTGTGCCGACATGCCCTTGGCATGGCTCTGTAACATTCAAGCGTACTGATACATCTTGAAAAACCAAGTAAAGCATACTGAAAAAGGAAGGTGTAGAGAAAGAATCAGGGGGGCAGCCATGGAGGAGAGAGGCAGGGCCTTCTCTCTCGTCCTCTCCCTCTCTCTCCCAATCTCTTTCTCTCGAGTGGAGCTTTCGACACCACCATGGCCGCAGGAATCGGCTCTGTATAGATATGGCTTGTTGAGAAGCGTCAGGCGGGAAGGGCCGCTTGCGGGAGGGGGAGAGGCAGATCGACCTGCACCAATTCGGGCAGGCCTGGCACCAAAAGAGTGTGCCCCAGCATGATAATCACTTCTCGTCACAGGCCGGAACCCTGTAAGGGTGTCTTTGGGACGGCACCATCGTTTTCTCCCTCTGTGCAGCCTGTGTCTGCTGCCATCGCTATGCAACAGGTTTTCGACTTCTTTTTTTTTTAGGTGTTCTCACCTTGGCCGCCCACGGTAGGGCAAGGCCCTTGATTAAAAGGGTTATGGGGGGGTGCCCACAGTCGGCCCCCATCCTCTCCTTCTGTGCGTTGCGGGGACTGTCAAGGTGCAGAATTTCTGCAATCTCAGCAAATAGGCAACGCTTGAGTCTTGCGCAATCATGCATGATGACCCTGGACTACATGCATATCGCAAGGAAAAATTGTTGAGGGGCATCTGACAGAGTAACTTGACGAAACATGCTCCTCAGGCAACGCTTGTTGTTTGGCTTGGCGAAGGGGCAAAGCTCCTAGGAAAAGACAATATTTTTTATCAAGTGGCGGATATGTTTACCGCATGTAAGAGATGTATCAGCTATGGTCATCGGCACTCGAGCACGGCTTCCGACTCAGCAAGGGTGTCATCAAGGGTGAGCTGTAACCGATTGGCAGGTGCTGAAAAGCTTCTCTGTAAGCTCGGCTGCGCTTTGCCGTCCTTGGACACACTGACTGATAGGTTGAATCGTAGGATCAACCAGGTATGCAGTAGCTTTTGTTTTGGTTTGATCACGTTTTCACACATGCTATGTGCACGGCTTGTGACAATTCCGTACGCATTCAACTTTTGTTGACTGTTTTGTTTCCCACGAACCACTATTTGGTTGAGGGATCAACATCAAACACGGCTTGAGTACACAATACTTCGACAACACACGTTCATCGAAGGTTGATTGTTGATACAAAGGCAACTCAGGCAGGGCCTGTGACCTATCCAATTACGGTATTTGGCAAGGCCGACCGATAATTATCATTTCAAGTAATTGTTTACCATCAGCTACATTCCAGGAGCAAGGCTCCCTATAGCGACATTCCAATAAACCGACTTCTATCTTACATCGGCTGTTACTTGTTGATCTCTCCTCGTTGGGCACTCTTGAGGTGAAGGAAAGCAAGATTTATGGGAGCACGGCTCTATGCATGGGATGCATACTCATTTCCAAGCCATTGCAGCTTGCTAGGAGCAGGCAATATAGATACATGAAGCATCGTGGAACAGACATTGATATTCACAGCTAGGAGGGGAATGCAATGTTGAACACCATATGACTTTTCACAATGTCAACTTGTCAATCAAAGGTTGCTTTGATCAAGCAGTATCGGACAATCGCTAACATTGGATAGTTCAGTTGTAGCTGATATCTCTGTCACTGTCGAGCAATCTTATGATTCTCAATCAGTAGAAAAATTTGGCAAGGCCAATTCCCTATGAAATTTTGACAAGGTCAATCTTTTTCTGCTCGAACATATGTATGCCACCAAGAGCATCTCTTGTGTGTCACCAAGAGCATCTGTTAGCTATGAGCTTTCAGGTTACATTCTTGTATCATTCATTTGATGAACTTAAGTGAAGCAAGGCTTCTAGTTATGTATCTTGCATTGAAACTTTCCACGTTTGGCATATGCTATGAGCAAGCCAAATGTTTGCAGATTATTTCATTCCGTATACGACGGATGTATATGATACAAGAGGGCGAATATACATATGCGACAACTCTCTCTCACACGGAAGATTTGACTATGAGTCACCTTTATGCGAGCAACAACTATCAGGTACTGCCCAATGACTTGGCATCAAAGGCAATGGCACACAAGTTTGAAGAATTGGCAAAATAGGGAATCTCAGCTCACAGACTCCCGACTAGTTTAGATTGTGCAAGGCAGTTACAGTTTTGGCTCTCACGTTTGAGGCCATCACTTTTTGCCAAGGGCTTCAAATTCTGTATGCACGGCATGCTAGCTAGGTGGATTCACTTTTTTCGCCTCATGAAACACGTTTCCGCTATCACCCCAGATACTTTGTCAAGGACAAGATAAGTTCTGGATTGTTTACCATGATTTTTGGGTTGTCACAATCACATATACGGTAAGTGAGTCACTTTGTGACTTGCTTGTGTTTTCCTGTTACCTCTCTCAATGAGAGAGTCATGACAAAAAAACATTGCATGCTTCTAGGATACGCTGCACGTTCGGCATAAGATGCACAAGATCATGGAAATCAACTATACACGTCATAGTCGTTCAAGGAAAGTTCCTCAGCCCAGCATGCTCTTCTTTTCTCTCTTTCTTATTTCTCTAGAAGAATAATGAAAACTTTAAGAATATTTTGCTACATGTGTTGCTAGTGAGTCAGCCTGATCCAAGGTGCTCTAACTCTTAGCTATTAAGTGGCTAAGCCGCCACTCCAATTCATCTTTATCGGTTCCTCGATTGAATACTCATTTGTTATTGGCATAAGGGCTATGAGCCACACAAGCTAAGAGCCATTGTCGGGCCAAGGGTACGACCCATCTATTGGCATTCTTTGGGTGATTGTTTTCAAGAGTAAACAGATCTACCCAGGGAAGTATACATCGACATTAATGGACAAGCAAGGGTCTTGTCATTCAGGATGTTTATGGTGTCATGTTTGCACTACATGATTTCAGTGCGACACTCAAGTTGAGTTTTTGATAAATCTTCAACTCACAGCAGCTGATCTCTACAAGGAAGTATAGATGCAACAATCACTCGAGACAACATGGCTGTCCACACGAGCTACGCAGTTCACTTGTGTGGATTTCTTGCTCTCTCTATAGCACTACGGAGTGTCTATGGACATACTGTTTTGGGGTACGACCCGGCAGGTGACTGTTAAATCACCCTGAGGCATTGAGGATCACAGTTTGATCTCTCCCAGTTAGACTTTCAAGGAAAGAAATTTGCAATCTACCACGCGGTAGCGTACAAACTCAACTTTTCAAGTTGATTCCAATCATTATGTACACGGTTAACTATGTTGGTTACCATTACCTGCTAGTTGAGCAGTTTCTACAAAGAGCCTTACCAAGAGGTTTGACTACATAGATTTTAACCAAAGGGGTTGGATTGTGAAGGCTACACCTACGGTTCCCAGTGCAATACTGTTTGTCTTTTTAGGTAGGAGACGTGCTCCTCTCCGTTTGAATACGGGTAGGTGAACATTACGTTCAAATCTCCAGGTATGCATCTATTGATTTGGTGTTATTCCTTTTTCAGTATGCTTTACTTGGTTTTTCAAGACGTATCAGTACGCTTGAATGTTACAAAGCCATGCCAAGGGCATGTCGGCACAAAGTATTTTGGGCCAAGTGTCCAATCTATTTTTCTGCCTTATGCTGTTACGAACCTACTTGTAGGGTTCAATTTGGCACATGTTGTCACATGGGATACAACATGGTCTAGGAACTCGAGGAGTTCGGTTTAGCCAGTGTGGAGCATGATAAAGAGGGTCCATCTCACTCGCGTCGCAGCGTGTTTGTAGTTACCTCCACACACAAGTACATCTTGTAGTTGATGAATGTTCTTTTTTAGAAATTCTTACATGAGACATATTCCACATGTGGAGGATATGAGTCTCTGGGACTGACACTGGCGCCCAATTCTTAATGATGTGTCGTGAAAAATTCCCTAGGTGCTGGTCGCATCCGTTCATTAGACCAATCGAAGCACATAGTATCAGGTACAATTTCAGTGGCCAGAAATTGTCGGGTACTAAGTACAGACTTGTTGTGATTACAAGTGCTGTGAAACCACCTTAACGGAGGGTTGTTTCTACATATAGCAAAGTCTGCTACGTTCATGAGAATGTCTGATGGTTGGTACCTAGGTGTGACCGGGTTGTCACATTCTATTATGGTCCAACTTTTGTTGCAAAGTATGCTACGTTCATGAGAAGGTCTTATGGTTGGTTCCTAGTTGTGACCGGGTTGTCACATTCTATTATGGTCCAACTTTTGTTGCAAGATTTTCATGTAAGTATAGTGGAAAGTCTCGTCATGGAATTGCGGTTCGGATATCTTTGTTGTAAATGCATGCACACTAGAAGTTATGGGCCCTAGTGTTTAACACAAATTTATTCGGAGAGGCATGCAAATTCATGGACTTTATTGTTTCTGAAATTCTTTGCAATGTCAGTGCAATCTCTCTTGCAGATTTTGTATGAGTTTACACCCTGCCATACAAGGTGATGGCTACGTATGGGTGTTTGTGATTGGATGCTTGAAACTCCAATCTGCTTTCAACCTAGTTGGTTGTCTCTATTCCATATCAAGTATATGGCTTGATACTCAATGATTGAGTTATAGTTTGTCGTCAGTCGTGGGTGACTGTCTGTAAGTGGTTGGGGGCAAGCACCTCACTCTTACTGCTGCTACTCATCCGCGTAGGATGGGCAGCTTACAAGCATTCTATTTAGTACTAAAGGATATGCAAAGTGCATACGTTATTAAAGATTGCTAAAGGATATGCTAAGTGCATACGTTAGCAAGACATGAAACAACTAGATCGGTTACCTTTCTGTGCGCTCCTTGCCGCACTGTCGAAGCAAGAGACTTGCCGATACACCGCGTACGAGCCGCAGACGGCTCCAAGCACACAACTAGTTTAACTAGTAATCTCAAAGAGGGCAATGGTGTGTCACTCACTGCCTTATGCTCCTGCCGTAGAGGATTCCTCGCCACGAAGAAGAGGGAGACGTCGCTACGCCGCGCTCAACCGCCTCGCCGCCGTCGTGCCACTGCAACACTCGATCGCTCACACACTCTCACACTCTCTCTCTCTCTCTCTCTCTCTCTCTCTCTCTCTCTCACGCACACATACAAGGAGATGGTGAAGGAGAAGGTGGAGATGGAGCAAGAGCAGCTTCTATTGCACAATGAGAGAATGACTCAATTTTAGGTTTAATTGGCTTTTATGTGAGCTCACCCCATTCACACTTGGGCGCCCATGCTTAGCCAACTAACCCTAGCATGTTCGTGTTAGAGTGCGCCTCTCATCGGCGATCACTCTACCTTTCCCTATTGGACCGACAAGCCCGGTGCCTGACTCTACTTAAATAAATAATACGGTTACAATGTCCGTCGTAGGCGATAGGGTGTCCGTGAGCCACGAGGGTTAACATTGCCCCCCTTCCTGATGTAGATTCCGTCCTCGGAAGCTATTGAGTTGAAGCTTGGTATGTCCATGTTGTAGAGCATCTAGGTTTGAATCTGCAAGGCAAAGTCACTGTTTTAGCAAGCGGAATTATATTGCCATAAATCATGAGGGGAATGTAAAGTACATGTGGAAATGAGTAAATGCAAGATTTATGAAATGTTAGACTGCCATTAAGGACAAATAAATTGCACTTTGAGTAAATTAATTAATCAAGAGTTTTGAGCTTATGGGTGAGTCTATCAATTAGTTAGCTATGACTAAGGTTAAAACAACTACTCTAGTACTAGCTAAGCTAAGAAGATTATCTAAATGCAAGATTCCTTAATTATGCTTTTCAGCTTTGATTAGCCAACTCGCTCTCACAACTGCAAACAAAAGCTTGAAATGTTAACTGTAAGCTCAATGGAAGTCTTTTAATTTTTTATTTTTTATTTTTTTTTAATACTTTTTTACTTTGGGTCACAATCATGTGACGTGTGTGCTTATTTTGTATGTCCGGGGTTTTTTGCTTCTCAAGGAAAAGCGCCCACACTGGGAACCTCTAGGGCTCTAGTACCATAGACAATACATGTGAGTGAAGTACCAATTCAAGCCAGGATTTCTCTTCCAGCGTAAGATTTTTCATTTGTGGCACTTATGTTTTTTTTTTTTTGCTTCCATTTCCTTGGTATTCGCACTAGTGTTTTTTGTTGTTTGAGTGAGCAAGCCTTTCTCTGCCTAAAACATTCCTAAGGTCTCAAATACTCGGATAATTTTATTAGCTAGACCTAGTGGTCAAGTAAATGAGTTAACCTAAAGTCACGGTCTCCTAATCTCCAGGCTCATCCATAAGATTAAACTAGAGTTCAATCAACTTAAGCAAAGACAAATTATACATCTATAATGGCAGATAACAATCATAACTATTGCACTCAAACAAAGAATGAAAAATCATTATTAGCAATTACACATATCCACCAACATGAATCATGGAAAGTAGTACACCTGGACGTATGGAGTGGCTCATTTCGTTGAAGCAGATGTCCTCAGCCATGTGGATGGAGATCCATATAAGTCCTACCTAACACATCCAAAAGCAGGCACTATACCTCTAGGAGGCATGTCAGTGTGAAAAATTAAAACTCCTAAAAAACAAACTCAAAACACAATCTAGACCCCTAACCTACCTATCTGTCACCCCTTTTAGAATCAAGGAAAGAGGATATTATATAAACCGGGTGGCCACCCTAAGGCTAGGCCTCTATCCTCATCATCTAGATAAATAAAATCGTTGTCCGTGAGGCCATAGTCTTCCTCGGTCTCTATTAGTTCCTCTTCATCGTCCTCTTGTGCAAGCATGCTAATCAAGAACCTCGCGATGCGTGGATACTCATCTTGTGCAAAAGAATAAGCATGTGCCATTGGAGACACATTCGCTACTGGGTAGGGATCACTAGTTAGCCATAGACGTATCAGCCATTCTAACTCCTCAAAATTACTCTCACATGCAAGGCTCTCTATCAAATCCCATTCGCAAGAAAGTATAGGGTAGCATACGTAGAACACTTGAGGAAAAGACAAAGGGTACCTTTCATCACAAATAGAAGTGCATGCCTCTGGTGAAGTAGCCATTTCTGACAACACAAAAACATAAGAGTTGTTTTTGTGTGTTGCTTGAATTGACACGGTGAATTTGGACTTATATGTAAGATCTAATAGGGTGATCTCTCGTTGCTAGTCGCTCTTGCTCTTTACAATTTTTGTTTTTTGTGAGTATAAGGCTATATATATACATTCCCTAAGATTGGAATTGAGAGGTCAGGGAGGAAGGTTGAGAGGGGAGCGAGTGAATGATTGATGTTAGCAAACACTCCCCCCTTCCTTGGGTAGATCATACCTTTTGGAATGAGGTCGTCACCTTTTGAAACCAATTGTTCCAAGTTGTTATGGGTGAAGGTTTTAACCAATTGTTCCAAGTTGTTATGGGTGAAGGTTTTAACCAATAGTTTTCGACCGCCCTATGCGTTTCATCTAGTTGCAAGGGTGGTAAGGTACTCTCCCATGATTTTATTTGCAACGTTGTTGTAGGTGGTGAACTTACCCCGGGAGGTGCAAACTCTTTCGTGCTTGTATGGATATGTACAGTCGTAGGTGGAGGTTGTGTCGAAGCTTCTATTTGCGTATAGGAACTACATGAAGAGCAAGAAGTTTCATTTGATTTCCCTATTCCTGAGCTAGGTGGAACAAATCGTTCTTTCTTTGGTACCCAAACTAGCTCTAGATCGGGTGTGTAACATTCAATGATTTTTTCCTTTCCACAATTTTCAATTTGTTTTGGAGCCACAGGATTGGGTTTACATGGGCCAGGTGACAGGTAAGAGTACACTTTACGTTTGGGCACCCAGATTTGATCATTTCCTTCATAGTATCCTTGGGCTTCCAATAGTCGTTTAGGAATCCAACGCAACGTTTCTTTACATTTCTTGGAGTGAGTGGGACGGTTCTTACGAGGTTTCCATTTTTTTGCATCAACCATGCTCACTACAGAGGCTTTAGGGACCCACTTGTATGTTTTCTCTGTTATATTAGGATGGTCCTTGTGTGTCTCAAGCTTTCTTTCAACTACATCAGTTGAAGCTCTAGAGAGTTGGGCTATGGGGACGTATGGTTCAACCTCCTGGACATGCAATGTCTTGGGTTTTATTTCCTTAGGCAATATCTCAGGGACTATGGCTTGAGTGGTCGGGCTAAGAGTTGGTTTTTGCGTTGTAACACCCCCAGTTCCCCAATCAATAGTGCATTTGGTGGCTATCATCCACGTGCGGCATAGGTTTATATTACCCTCCATAGTTCCAGTAGGCATGACCAAAAAGTCTTGAGCTACAATTCCATTGTCATAATTGACAGAAGTGTGCCAGATTCCAAAAACTGTAGTTTTTTTCTTGTTGACACCCTTGACTTGGATAATACTCTCAGATAGAGGTGGCTTCCCTAACTGACACCACACCCCATAGGATAGCAGATTATATTTAGCACCCGTGTCCAATAAGGCGTTATATAGCACTTTTCCATAGGCACTATTTAACTCAATAGGGTATCGTAGAGGTGTGTTAGAGTCCAACCCATCCTCTTCGATTTCCACGTGGAATGCATTTGTGACTCCAAGGTTAGCCTCTCGTTTTTGTCTTATACGTTGTTGTCGCTCCTTAGCCTCAGCTTGAGCGTGTATCTTGTTTAACTCGGTTTGTGCTTTGGCCGCCTTCTTTTGATGAATGGCCCGTAGTTCTTCTTGGCTTAAAGGATCATATTATCTTTTGAATTTACTCCCATTGAGGAATCCAATGGTTTCAACTCCATCAAGAGTTTCCACACGAAGGGTACCTTGTGGGGTAATTTCACATACTCTATATGGTCCTTTACCAGAATATTTCAACTTTTTCTTCTCTTTACGTACTCCATACATAAGGACTTTATCAACAACTTTGATGTCCTTGTCCTTCACATGGCGATCAAACCACTTCTTTCTCCTATCCTTTTCCACAAGAGCATTTTGCACAGCCAATTGTCTCTCTTCGTCTAGTTTTTCTAAGATATACAAACGCTTGGTTAAGGGGTAACCATTCCATCCTTCTTGCGAAGCTACCCTAAGACTAGGAATGACAAACTCCCAAGGCATAACCGCTTCTTGGCCGTATACCATTTTGAATGGCGTACAATTAATAGCCACTTTATAAGCAGTACGATAAGCTCATAGAGCAGATGTCAACTTCAAATCCCAATCAGTGCGATGAGCTTCTACCATCTTGGTTAAAATAGAGATTAGAGTCTTGTTGGTGCTCTCGGCTTGTCCATTAGCTTGCGGGTAATAAGGTGTAGACTTATGGTGGGATATCATAAAGGTCATGGTAAGCTCTCTTATTACCTCATTTATAAAATGGGTACCATTATCACTAACAATTTCAAAAGGGCAACCAAATCTTGTGATAATGTTCTCAAAAAGAAACTTAGCTGTTGTCCTCGCGTCAGCTTTTTGTGAAGCCTTAGCTTCAGCCCACTTTGTTACATAGTCCGTAGCAACTAGAATATATCGAGATTGAGTGTTGCGAGCTGCGGGACTAATTGGACCTACAAAGTCTAAGCCCCATTTTTCAAATGGTTGGGTTACTTTAATAGGATGTAAGGGCATTCTATCTTTGCACTGTGTGGTCTTGTAACGTTGGCACTCATCACACCCTTTTGTAAAAAGTGATGCATCCTTAAATAAAGTTGGCCACCAATAGCCTGATTGCAGCACCTTTCTAGCAGTCAGGTCTCCTGAAAAATGTCCTCCTGCTATGCCCATATGTGCTTCTTGCAAGATATACAAATATTCATCCTCGCGGGCAAAACGCCTAAGAATATCATCCTTGCCTAATCTATACAGAGTTCCGGCAATCAAACAATAGGGTTCACATTCTTTTACTAGCCTTCGAGCTATATCCTTACGAAGTTCCTTGGGTGGAAAACCATTAACTAAAAAGTTAACAATGTTCTCACTCCATTCAGGCATAGTCTCAACTATGAATAGGGAAGTATCAGGTAATTCATCATCAACTCCTGTAGGGGCTTCACCATTGGGTATGCGAGAAAAATGATCAGCCATGACGTGCCTTTTACCGGGTCTCACTACAATCGTGAAATCAAACTCCAGAAGAATTAACAACCATCGTGTGATTCTTCCTGTGGAGCATGGCTTGTTTACCAGATACAGCAACGCTTGATGGTCCACATAAAATACAAACTTGTTTGCCAGAAGGTAGTAGCGAAATTTCTTTACTGTATAAACCATTGCCAAACCTTCTCGCTCTGTAGTGGTGTAGTTCCTTTCAGCATCGTTCAATTGACGGCTTGCAAAGCTAATGGGATAGTCCAATTTATGTTCTCCTGGTTGAGTGAGAACACACCCAATAGCAAAGTTTGATGCATCAATATGCACATGGAAAATGACATCCCAGTTAGGTGTCCTTAAAATCGGAGCACTTGCTAGTGTTTTCTTCAATGGTTCATAGGCCTGGTCACACTCTTCAGTCCATTTAAATTCAATGAGAAGATTGTACAAAGGACGTGCTATCTCAGCGAAAAATAAAATAAACCGTCGATAATAACCCACGTGTCCCATGAACCTTTGAACTCCCTTGTAATTGGTTGGTGGTGGTAACTCTAGAATCACTTTAATTTTGCTCTCATCGGTTGAGATACCATTCTTGGATACTATATGACCTAAAATAACTCCATGCTTGACCCAAAATTGGCATTTGAACGGGTTCAATGAGATACGATATAACCTACACTTTTCAAACACCTTCCGCAAACATGATAGATGTTCTTTCCAAGAAGAGTAAACACAAAGGTCATCTAAGAAAGCTTCACAAAACTCTCTCAAATATTCTTTAAAAGTAGTGTTTATTAATCGTTGGATGTAGCAGGGGCATTTGTTAAGCCAAAAGCCATCACACGAAATGCAAACACGCCAAATTCTATGATGAAGGCAGTTTTAGCTTGGTCCTCTAGCGCTATCGTGATTTGGTTGTAGCCTGAGTACCCATCTAGAAAGCTATAAGCTTCCTTGCCTGCAACTCTTTCGAGTACATGTTCGGAATATGGTAGGGGGTAATGGTCTCTTCTAGTAGCTGCATTAACTTTTTTGAGGTCCACGCACACCCTGAGTTTCCCATTCTTTTTTGGCACGATAACTATTGGAGACACCCATTCAGAGTGTTCAATAGGATATATGAACCCACATTTGATAAGCTTTTCTAGTTCTTCTTGAATGATCTTTGCGTACTTAGGATTCATCGGGTAGGGTCTTTGTTGTGCGGGCTTCGCAGTGCTAATCATAGGGATTGTATGTTGGACCACAGAAGGTGGAACACCTTTCATATCATGGTATGTCCAAGCGAATACGTCCTTGAATTCCTTGAGAAGCTCTTTGAGGACCGCCTCTTCAACTTCTGTGAGGTCTTGGGCAATAAAAACAGGTTTTGATTCTTCACCGGGGTCAGCTAATTCTATTTCTTTAACTATTGCCGGACCATCATAGATTCCATTATTCCCATCCATAGGTATTCTTTGGGCTTTTGTGTACACAACCTTTGCTTCCCCTGTGGTGTAAGATTTGAAATGTTTTGGTGCAGGATGCAAGTCTGTGGATTCTGGTTGTGCTTTGGTTTGTGCTTCCATTTCTGCTTTCTTGTATTGTCGAGCTAACTCTTGGTTTTGACGCCTCCTTGCAGTGCGGCTCAACTTTGGCTTGTCTATGATCTCTAATTGGGCTATGTCATGGGGTCGTGGTCTACACCACATAACATTTTGGAGATATTCACCCCAATTGTCTACCAATTTTCGATGAGCATCACATGCTCCTATATAACTGAGCCATTCTGCTGAGGATCTCTTCTTTTTTATCCTAGCACGTACATTGGCTCGATATCGACGCCTCTTAAGGTTTTTCTTTTTCTTATTTGAGACCTGCTTTTGATTTGCATTTAGATCTGGCTCACTAAAGGAGTCCTCGTTGGTGTCCTCTTCACTCTCGGGGGAGCTATCATCGGTTGATGTGCTCGGTCCTTCCGAATGTTTTGACTCTGAACTTGCTCCACTCTCTAATTCATGAGATTCAAAATGCGTTTCACTCTGGGAGTCAGTGTCCAAGTCGTGTTGGTCAAAGTCTTCTATTGAGCTATCGGTGTCACTGTCAGATTGGTCCACAATTGCCTTGCCCTTAGAAGATGCATGTATGGCACTTATCATGTTCAGAGGTGCAATTTGTGGTACCTCTTCCCCCTCTGGTGTGACCCAAGTGGTTCCTCTATTTCCCCAGGTATCTATGGTTGCAGCTAGGTGTACCCAGTCTACGTTGTCTGATTCCGTCATACCCGGTAACACATCCATGTAAGGAGAATCTTGGCCAATGTCTGTATCCTTCTTACAAGTGTAACAATATTGTAGTGGGACCGAGTGAACTGTGGTGTCAGAGCGATGATCAATAATGGTTTTACTCCCTAAGGGGTGTACCTTACCAGTCACCAAATCCACTCTAAGGACAAAGTCTTGGAATTGCAAATAGACATGATTTTTAGACCAATCATGAACCATTTGTGCTTCCCTCATGAATGGTCGTCCTAAAATAATTTCATATGACATAAGGTGTTTAGAGAAATCCATTACAATGAACGTATTGAGGCGGTCTGGGGCGGGCAACAAGAACAGCAACCTCTAGACACCCTTCAAGGCTCCCGTGCTGCTCAATATGGCTGGGGCACAACACAACACAAACCAAAACAACAAACCCACAGCCAAATCCCAACTACACAAGGGGCACCACCTAGTTTAAGAGAGAACTAGGACGCAAAAGAGGAGAATCGTTAGAGCAACCCACAGACAAGCAAGGAATTTACACTAACCCTAACACCAATGGAACACTCTCACACACTAAAACGAGAGAGAGAGAGAGAGAGAGAGAGAGAGAGAGAGAGAGAGAGAGAGAGAGAGAGAGAGAGAGAGAGAGAGAGTGCTCGGGCTGCTTGAAACGTATCCGCAATGATCAAGCAAACACAACTATATATTTAAGAAAGAGAGAGAAAGGGGGAGGGGATGCTTGTTGCATTAATACCTTCTTACAAATCTGTCATGACAAGTCAAAGTGAGATTAGTATTTGTTCAACATAGCTTGCGTATATTTCACCACAACACATCACAAGAAAAGCCACCCCACTCACTGTCTTAAGGCCATGGGAGTCCTCTCCACCTTGTCGCCCTCTTACAGTATGTGGGATTTATGGCTAAATTGATGACAACACTAGAGACAAGCTATCAAGAACTTAACAAAAAAAACACCAAGACACTTACACATCATTGTTGTCCATTACTTCACGTGGGAAGGGAGACAAAGTATCCAAGCTTAGTCCAAATCCACCCTCCTTGATTCAGCAAATGTTGGGCTTACACTAGTAGGAGAAATGATAGATTTCCTACTCTCAATTGAGTGATCACTCTCTCTCTTACAATGGCATAGAGTTCCCTTGCTAATCCCCTATTACAACACATGCACATGCATAAGACAATGAGCTTCCACTCAAGAGCTCCTTCTAGAGAGGTTGAGCTTGGCTTCTCAAGCTATAGCATAGTGCTCTTGCTTATGGCTCCCCCTTTTGTGCTAGCTACACCCTCCTTTTATAGCAATTTTGAAGGCTAGGGTTACTCCTCTAACCATGTTTGGGTTAGATTTTCAGCAATTTATCTAATTTCTTTTTCTTGGAATTATCAAGAAGTTGGTGGGGAAAGAGAGAGGAGAGAAATGGAGGTGATAGGACTTTTCATAGTGGGTTAGTGTTAATAAGTTAGTATTAATTTACAAATAGAATTGGATATTTACAATGGGAGTATCCATGTAGGATACAAATAAGGAAGAAAAACTCTTAAGAGGTAAGAAAAGGTGGATTTTTTACAAGGTTGATGCTCCAAGTGTCTTGAGTAGGGCCAATTTTGACGCTTGTTGACGGTCCACTAGCTTTGACGGTACATTTTTTCTCCACTCTTGACCTTCCTTGAGAGACAAGGTAATTGAAGCTGAGTAATCAACCACCATGATGCTGTCTTTTAAGAGAAGAGGCTGAATTTTGTGGTTTTTTTTATAGATATGGGTAAATTGGAGGAGGAAAAATGAGACTAGGTGGTCAATTTTGGAATGGAATTGTGTGTGGGAGGTATGAGTTCACCATGGTTTCTCTTATTCTTCAAGGTTGAGGAGAAGGTGAGTAGGGTGCAGAGAGGAATGGTGAGAGAGGTGGGGATGATGAGTGGAGAAGTGTGTGTGAAAGAGGAAAATGATAAAGTGGAAGAGAGAGTGTGGCTGCATAGCATGGGAAAACTGGGGTCCACTAATAAAATCATAGCTCACAGCTCGTAGCTCAAAAAAATATGAAAAAATTTGAGGCAAAAGTTCAGCCCACGAGCTACAACTTTTGTTTGTATCACCTTTTCAAATTCGGAGAGCAAGTGAACTTTAAAAATTCAGCAAAACCGACCGTTTTTTTCCACTGCACAAGGTCCTTGTGGGGTCCTTCTTTGGATGATTCTTTTGAATACCTCCAAGAGTGAGCCCTCCATAGTGCATGTATGCATGCCACCTACCCTTGACCTTATTTGGTAGGTCTATAATTGAAGATATTGTTGAGATTATGATATAAGTGAATAGTACAACTAAGAAAATCAAATATTGAGGGGTCTAAAAATATGTACATGTCAAATATAAATAATATAAGTGGAAAAAATATAAAGGGGTCAAAAGAAATCTCTCATTATGAGGCTACCATAAAAAGATAAATATTTTTGGTGTTCTAATTTTTTAGAAAAAAAAACAAAATAGATGTAGGAAGGGAAAAATCACAATAGTGAAAAAATATACACATAAATAAAACTAGTTTTTTTGGATTTTTGTTGGGGTGGAGTTACACTAAATATAAGAGAAGCTTACATGAAAATATTTCTATATGGAATAAAGAGTATGAAAAATGGTAAGAAAAAATTGTGGTAATGGTGAGGCAATGTACAGAGCATAAATAACACACACCTAGGTAGAAATATTTAAATAAATACCAAAATAATTATGAAAAAAACTTTTATTTAGGCCCTATATACAAAGAAATATTTACATACGCATGGGCCATAATATACACATTTTTTATTTTTCTTTTGGCTCAACTAGCCCAATGACTAGCTAATTGAGGGTTTTTTAAAGAAGATATGGGAAAAGTCCCGTGACTCACGCACGCCTATGTACAGTGAAATGGTAGGGATAGCCACAGTGTTTGGGTGATTTTGGTAGGGTGAGGTAACTCACTGTGGCAATTACAAAGAGCCGAAAAACGGCTATCATTAGCCCTCCCCCTGGATGATGGTATATTCATGTACCATCATAGAGCATCTTTTCCAAAGAGAGTGCTTCAGAGTCCTTGACGAGATCTTTATTTTTTGGCTCCTCAGAATTTTTGCTAAAGTTACACTCATGCTTCATGTAACAATACTTACATGAGACAGTGACCTTTTGACAGATCTTTGGTAGATCCTTTGGTAGAAGGCGACTCAAATAGGGCTTCAAGCGATACCTGTTTACCTTCCTGGAGTGCTCTTTACTTAGCACAAGATCTCCTTCATTGATGCCTTTGTCCTTCAGTTTCTTGTCAAGCTTCTCCTTTGTGTGTGTGGCTTTCCTCTTATAGCACTCGTATGCTGCTTCTCTTTTCCACTCAAGCTCAGCTAGGGTAAGAAGTCGATCCATCCATGCTTCTTGATCATCTTGTGCTGATTTGCCATGAAGTCGCATTGTTGGAATGTTTAGTTCAATTGGCTGTAAAGCCTCTTGACCGTAGACCAAGTGAAATGGTGTGAACTCCGTGGCTTCCCTATATGTGGTTCGATACGCCCACAAGGCACCATCCAAGAAGTCATCCCACAACTTTGTCTTGTTTTTCAACATCTTTCTAATGATGCCTGTGTTAAGGCGGTTACGCCGCTAGCGGAAGCTAAATAGCGAGAACTCAACCAACAACAGAATTTGTCTGACGAGGACGGAGCTTGACCCGCAGGCGCATGGAAACAACTAGGTGGATGTCAAATCACCTACTCGACCTTCTAATGACAATCACTACTAAGGAAATCAAATCTAAGTTCTAAAACACGCAAGTGACTGAAATCCGTACTACGAACGAATGCTATACGAAACAGGATCTAGAATCATTGAATCGATCTCAAACTCAAGGGAAAGTCTATACACTAGGTAAGAACAACACCCTAAAGACTTGAACTGCAAAATCAACCTATAACCACTCCGTGCGGCAAACGCGTATGAAGACAGGCCGAAAAATACAGGTGACCAAAACTTGACCCCGATGGTACTAATGCGTAGCTCTACTCGTTGTGGTTCTATAGATATGATGCACGCTCTATTCCGACACACGAGTTGGAAGAAAACTCACACCGAAGCTCGTAGGAACTTACCACACATAGAAGCCGATAGCGCGCACTCTTGGTATCTGTGCGTAGCTCTCACCATTGCTAACACAATGGCGGTGTTGCTTCTCCAATGGCGGCCCCGTAGCTCGCGTAGCAAGAAGATAAGACTCTCTCTCTCTCTCAGACACAGTCACGGCGCTCAAAAACTCACTTTGATTAATAATTGAATCTCCTTTAGGTTACAAAACTTTGGCTTATATACCTCAGCCTTGGAGGTGAGAACATCTCTAATTATTTACATCAACAGGTGAAATTACTTCGGGATTACAAGCTGGAAACTCAATTGAGTCCCGTTACTTAATGAATGGCTCAAATCAAAATTAATGTCGGAAAGACATTTATTACAATCAATGGTTACAAAATGATGGGTGTGGGCAAAAATGTGGGTGTGATCCTCTGCTGGCTCAACACTCCCCCCCTCCGCGTTCATGTCGTCCCTGACATGACTTTTAGGCTTGGTCAATAGAGTCCTGTCGTCTTGAGCATCTGCAAATGTGATTCGTAGCGTAGGTTGCCGATGGTCAAGGTTGGGCCGAATATTTTGCTTTCGTGAGTGAAAAAGCCGGTGTAGAAAGCTTCTTCGAATGTTTGCATGTGGAAGCTAGGAAAAAACATAATTCTTTGGTATAAGAGATGTAACACCTTTGGTGGTGGCTGCAATGAAAGATCATACATCATATCCGTCACTGTGTCGGCCGTCGATAGTAGACTCGAGGTCGTGGCTTTATCTGGCGCTAACACTTCAATGCATGCTAAGAGAGTCCTGCAGATTTTCTTTAGCATCTGACACGAAAGGTCAGGAGAGCCAGTAAAGAGTTTGATGGTGCCCGTTAGGGTTTTCACCATGTAGGCTTTACCTATTCTCTCTCCTTCTTTTGGTCCTGGCATCCTGGGATAATTAAGCCAATTTGGCTTCTTTTCCGCAATCCTGCCATGCTCTTTCCAGCTTCTGACTCTTGGCGCCGGGCAGAAGGTTGCATCCTCCCGAATCTCCTTTGGAGCCTCTACCAAGTAGATGAGGTAGGCTGGGTATTTGTTCAGCCAACCTTTCCTCCATCTAGGTTGAGAATCTACAATCTTCTTTGATTGTTCATCCTTTGTGATGTCGCCTTCGTAAAGAGCGACATACTGCTCCTCCTCTATTCTCTTTTTCGTCTTTATCACTTCAAATTTCATCAGAGGGAAAGACAGGCTGGGTTGCATCCACTCTTCATGGAGCACTTTTGTGTCTAAACCTTGAAGTCTAATGGAGATGAGGAGTCTCCTTTCCCATTCCATTTCCGCCTTGGCACTTTCCTCTGTTGACTTTTCTATTTGGTCCTGGAGCCTTTGTTCTTCTTCTTCAGAGATTCTTGAAGTCGAGGTCACTTCTTGAACTGGGGCTGGATCTTCAATTGTGGTTGCCTCTCCAGTTTCTGGTAGCTCTATGGCTGCTCCTACTGCTTCTTCTTGTGGTGTCTCTGTTTCTCTTCTTTGTTGCTCTTGGAGGTCTTGGAGCTGTTTGCGGAGGGCCTCATTTTCTGTCCTTAGTGTTTGGTTTTCTGATGTGAGCCTCTCCTCTGCAGCCAATGATCCCTCCGCCATGTGCAATCTTTGCACTTGCTCTAACCTTAGCTCTCTTTGCAAACTTCTGACCTGATCTTCCAGAGCTGGTACGAGGGCTCCCTCTTGTTCTGTTCCTGCTCTGCTAGCTCTAGGGGTTGTCCTGAGTCTCGTGATTGTCCTTTCTTGAAGTTCGACTCTTTCCCTTAGCTCAATGACCTCATCCTTGGCTGCCTCCAGCTCATCTTCTATTCGCTCCTTTGCTTCCTGTGAACTTGTTACCTCTCTTGAAGCTTCGGCTAGTT
Organism: Adiantum capillus-veneris; assembly: GCF_014529385.1. Taxonomy (NCBI): domain Eukaryota; kingdom Viridiplantae; phylum Streptophyta; class Polypodiopsida; order Polypodiales; family Pteridaceae; genus Adiantum; species Adiantum capillus-veneris. Next base: position 140,003,338 of record NC_140956.1, read on the forward strand.
GGAGTATCAAGCCGTCTCTCTCGTTTTCTGCGTCGTAGAGTGATGCTTTATGACTTTCAGATTCAGTCATAGCATTCTCTAACTTCTTCTGCAACTCTGCTTCCTTTTGTTTTGCTGTCTCAATTGCTACTTCCTTTGCTCTGGATCTTTCTTTAATCTTGCTGAGCAGTTCATGCACCATGTGCATGTCTTTTTCATCTTCATCTGTCAACTTGACAGCTCTTTCTGCCACCACCTCCAATGGCTTCGGCTCTTCTAGTATGTTCTGTTCATCCATTTTTTCTTCACTCTCCATTGTACCCTTTGTCTTTTCCTTCGTCCCTTTCCGATCATCTTGTTTTCGTAGGGATATCCCATAAACTGCCTCCAGGGCCTCTTCTTCACTGTATCCAATCGCTACCAGATCCTCATAATCATCTTTCTTTTGCTGAACTGGATCTATCTCCTTTTCCTTGGTCCCAGTCTCCGGCTTTTCCATAACTTCTGTTTCTATTTCTATTGTGGTCTCCTCCACAATAATTTCCGTCTTCTTCGGGCTTGGTACATCAGTAAAGGAGGGTTGATTGTCCTCAGTCATCTTGGCTTTCCCTTTGTTTGCTTGCCCGTCTTTCTCTCGAAGTTCAGTAGACTCATCTACTTCCTTCTTCTCCTTGTCGTCCTTTTTCAGCTCAGCTTTTAAAAGCTGTACTTCCTCTTCAGTATAAGGCTCGACAGGCTGCTGCTCCAGTATGGCCTCCGACTCCTCATAAGCTCTAATATATTGATCATATTGATCAACATGTGGCCTGGCATAGCTGGTTCCGACTTTAGTGGGGTCTGGCACCCACCTTTCTTCAAAGTCCCCCTTTAGAGCTCTTTCCGCTCTAAACTGCTCCACCAGCCTTTCCATTCTTGCGGCTTTTTGACTTTTGGTTTGCTTGGGATCAGCCTTCTTCTTCGCTTTCTTCTTGAGCGGCTCGTCCACAGCCTCTTCAGGTTCTGAAACTATTTCTAGTTTTCGGCGTGCTCTTGTGGACGCCCTCTTGGATACTTCTTGCTGTTCTTTCTCTTCATCGGCTTCTCTAAGCCACTCATTCTGGGAGGGAACCCGTGGCCCTTGATCCCTAGCTCCAATAGCTTCATAAGCTATTCTTGTTAGGATTTCTCCTCCTCCTATGTACTTTGGCTTCTGGTTGTGCATGGCGATTACTTGCTCGTGGATGTATTGAGCATAATTCACCTCTTTTGGCATGTTGCTCTTCAATGCCCATGTGATGGTTGTCGCAATGGCATGGGGTGGTGTAGTATACTTCTGTGGTCTTTTACTGCACACATGGAAAAACTGGTTGTATAATCGGCAAAGGGTTGCCGCTCGTTGATCTGCCATATCTCCGTAGGTTGTATTTTGTTTCTTTGATCCATAGACCTCTATGGCCTCCCTTCTTTCTCTGACAGAACTCCCTTTGTTGTTCAGCTTCAATGCATCTGCAATGAGCTGTGGAGTGATCTGTACTTCAACTGTTTCTCCATCCATGGCTGTCAACGTGGCTTTCCCATCCTTCTGAATGGATGTTGCCAACTCATACACTCTTCTTGTGTCTATACCTGATGGTCTCGAGGTGAAGAACCTGTGTAAGTCAGCCTTTTCTAGGTGTCTGCTGATGTTCTCTGATCTGCTATAATCCACTAATTCTCGTGGGATCATAGGTACATCGACCGATTGCCCTTGAGGATCTCTGAAAGTCCCCTGGTAGATCTTTATTCCCTCTTTTTCTAGTACTGCTTCCTCCACCCAAGTCTTGGTTGGCTTGAGGGTTTCTGTTGGAATATCAAAAGGTTCTGCTTCTGCAAGAGCATCCTTGATGGTTGGTCTTTTTCTCTTAGTTGCCGATGACTTAGCGGAATCCATGGATCCTGTAACTCCAATTTCAGAAGTTAGCGTCTTTTTAGTACTGAAAGCCGAAATGAAGCTTTTAACTATTCAAATGACTTGAAAATTGAAACATGAGCTATTCAAGGCCTAAGGATGCAGTGTAGGTGAAAAAATATGCAAACTGGGCTCAAAAACATGCTTGAGACATCATACGCGTATGATGTCTTTTGTGTCAGAATGACTTCATATTGGTTGTGCTTGTAGCTGATAGTGTATACATGAGTATCATATGCTTGGATTTGAGTTTGGATCCCATTTGGTCAAGTTTTGGCCAGTTCAGTCCAGTTCAGGCTCTTGGCAAAATTTTGAAAGGGAAATGGATTTTATGATCCAAATTGGATAAAACTTGGTGGTTCACCTTCAAATGGCATGTAGATCACTTCTGTTTGGTGGTTGAATCCCTGAGGTGCCAAAATCACATAGTGAGACATCATACGCGTATGATGTCTTTTAGTGCATTTTTGGACCAATTTTCTCTATAAGCTTGGTTTTGGCTTTAGATAGGCTTATTCAGTGGATTTATCAAGTTTGGATAGAATTTGGACTAAAAATGGCTCTGGAGACATCATACGCGTATGATGTCTTTTTCATCAATTTTTCATGGGATTGGTTCTGTGGACTCTCCATGTGCTAGTGAAGGACTGTTTATACTCAAATCTTGGTTTGGACTTGAATATGTTGGATTTGGGACAAAAATAGGCTTTGTATGAAGGATTTTCTCTTAATTGGGCTAATGGGGTGATCCACTTGACCAAATGGTTCCAAACTTCATATGTAGCATGTATTAGATATATATAATGGATGTATGATGACAAATGAGCATTTTTTGATCTGTAAGTGTAAATAGACATCATACGCGTATGATGTCTTTTGTGTCAAAATGGTACTTTTTGGTTCCAGATAGCTTGTAGATGTGTTAATCAACAATCCTACAAAGTTTCAATGAGTTTGGAGTTATTTGACAAAATTAGGACCAAAAATCAATTTTATGGCCGACTTTGCGTCTTTTTGGTTTTGCTTGGGTTTTCTAACTCCAATTCTCATGATACTTGGTTCATAGGATGTGATTAACATGTGGAATGAGGCTATGCACTCAAATGTTGAAACGGATGTGAGAATCATGCTGTGAGACATCATACGCGTATGATGTCTTTTCTTGAAATGTTGGTCTTTTTGTGCAAAGAATGCTTTGTGCTAGTGCCCTAAGCCCTGCTAACTAGTTTTCAACTTAAAAAGTCATCAGTTTAGCTAAAAAGCCCCCTTATAGGCATTTTAGTCTCCGAAGTCGTCTTTTTGCCTTGGAGTTGAATTTCTTCAACTTTTCTTCTTGAGAGTTGCATTTCCAGCTCATTGGATATGTTGTGAAGCCATCCAGTTGGTTGGACTTGACTTTGGCTCCCCGTTCTCCATCTTTCTCCATTTGGTTGCCCGAAAGCGTCTTTTTCACCATCGGTAAGTGAATCAACTTTCTTTTGGGTTTTGCTTGCAAACATAAGTCATCCATGTATAGTTGAAACTGCTCGTGAAGTTTCATCTCATTCGGTCGTCAATTTCAGCCATTATGCCAAAATGACGCTTTGTGTGTCCGCAGCCGAATCGGTTGTTCCAACCTAATTTTGGTGATCCAAACCCGGAGATACTCCATGGTTGCATTGCCCTCGATGTTGTTAAGCTTCCTGAGAAGTTTTGTGTCGTTCCGACAACTTTTTTCTGTTTGCCTCTTGCAGGCTCTGTTGACCTAGGGTTTTTCCAGTCGTTCTTTCTCGAGCTTTGAGTGCTAGAAACTCATCTCCTATACTAGGGTAACCCACCTCTAAGTTCTTGTAAGGTTTGGTTAGGCGGTTGTGCCCCTACCTAGCATTCTTCCCCATTCCCCGTCTGCTCTTGTTTCTTGGTTTTGGTGAGTTTTCGCGACAAAAGTTAACAATAAGCATCAAAAGCTTATGGCAATGAGTCTACCTCTCATGTCTGGTGTCCTCTGAGCTCTCGTAGCAGTCGTAGAAGGCGGTAGAAGGTCGGATGCTCCTGTGTGCTCTTTGCTCTCTCCAAGAAGGTAATAGTGGAAATGAGCTTGAAAGTGATGTGAAAAATACTTAACTTCGGACTTCCCGGATCACTTGTTACCAAATTTGACATGTGCTCCTATCTCGTCATGAAATGCACTTTAGGATTTGAAATTTCTCAATTTGGACTCCGTTTGACCTGTTTCTGAGAAATCTGTCCACTTTGCCAAAATTCTGTCATTTCGGGCTTTCCGCAACTTTTTCAGAATTGTACCCAATTTTTATCCTGGGTTGCCCTTGTCATTAGGACCATCACCGTCTATTCTTTTCTTTTTTTCGATCTCATTTCACCTGCTTTTTTATTTTTCTTTTATTTTTATTAAGAAAATCATAAAAAATAAAGGAAAATAGCAAATTGAAGCCAAAAAATTCCAAACATACACGATAAATAGCTGGTAACCCTGTGTATATGAATATACACTTCTTTGTGATTTCTGGACTTGGATTACCACTTTTTTCCACTTTTTAGCTCCAAAAACACTCTTATTTAGTGATATTTACACATCTAGAGACCCAAATTCATCATTTGATCTCTTCTTGTTGCAAAACAAGGTATATAAGGGCATAAATATTATCAATATCCGCAATCAAACATAAAAAATTGCAAAATCATGTAAGACACTGCCCTTGTAATATAATTTTTGTTTTTCTTTGTTTTTTCCGCTTGTAGCTGCTTTGTAGCTCCTGTATACCTCCCCCCCTCCTAGTCTGAGTCCTCCCGGACGACTATGAAGTGTCTGTGGGTGAAGCATTGTAGTTGTTTTGGTCATAAGTTCCCAATGCAATTGTAGAGCGACGATACAACATTCTTTCCAATAAAGCTGCTCTTTGTTTGATTGAAGGATTGGTGGTCGGGTTTTGGGTTGGTTTTGGCACTTCGGTAGTAGAATCAGTAGATGGATTCTTCGTTACCTTGTTGTCTTTGTTCACAATCCAAATCTGCTTCCGCTTTGCTTGTGCTTGCCACAAACTCTTTGCGACCCAAACCTGCTTTGTTCTGTGTGTTGATTTCCTCGCCTTGAAATACCTAGGAGTTTCCGTTGATTGTATTGAAGGGAGTTCCTGTTTACAAATCTTTGGGATCCAAATTTGCTTGCTATAGCTTTGTGCCGTCATGAACTTCTTTGGAATCCAGATCTGTTTCACTGTCCTTGATTGTCGGGGATCACTCTGTTGTCTGGTATTGAAGACTCTGCTTTCCACCTTTGTGTTCTCTGGCACAACCTTTTTTGGTCTCCATACCAACTTTGACTCCGTTTTTTTCCAAGGTTGAGCTGTTATATTATTGCTTGTCTTCCTTATCCACTGTTGAGAATTCCTCGTCGAAGAGTAATCCGGTTGTATAGAAACTGTTGGTTGCCATTGCTTCTTCTTTTTCTCTGTTTGTTGTTTGCCCTTGTCCGTGGATTCTTCCTTTGGAGTTGGCTCTGCTCCTTTGGTGAACTTAATTGATTGACTTTCACCTTCGTATTTGATAAGCACTGATTTAGAACTCCAGTCAATCATTGCATTGTATTGCTTCTGCCATGGTTGTCCTAGCAATAATGGATGTTGTGTAGCTTGGTCTTCAACCACGTAAAACATATGAGGATACACATACTGGTTAATCTGTATATGTAAAACTGTGCATCCGATAGTTTTGATTGAGTTCTCAGAGTAACTTTTTAACTCTTGCTTGGCAGTTTGTAGTTTAGTGTCATTTGTCAATTGTCTATACAAACTGAGTGAAAGTAGGTTAGCTTGAGCTCCTGAATCCAATAGTGCTCTGGCTTTAATTTGGTTGGTCCCTACTTTGCATTCAATGATGGGTTCTTCTTTGTCATTCCCCATTTCTGTTATACTGACTGCGTTTATTCGTATTGCTCCTTCATTGCACTATTTCTGACGCAATAGTCTTCTTTTCTCCATTCTTTCCTTCGCCTCGGCTTGCGCTTCCTCCTCAATCTTTTTCTTTTTCTGGACACGCAGCTTTTCTTGATGTATTTTGAGAAGCATGTCTTGGGTTAGCGGCAAAAGATACTTTTTCACTCTGCATCCACTAATCCAATTGGGCATTTCATCTCCGTCTAATGTAGCAAGCTTGACAGCTCCACTTGGTGATAGATCTTTAATCACCAGAGGTCCCATCCCTCGCTTTTTAAGCTTCTTAGCATGCTGTTTCAGAGTGTAAACTAGGACATAGTCCCCAACTTTAAACTCTTTAGTCCGCACATGCTTATCAAAAAATTCCTTTTGTCGCCTTTTTTGAGCGTAGATGGAAGCTACTGCTTTTAGGCGAAGCTCATCTAGCTTTTCCAGGTCATCTATTCTATCAGAGAGCTCGTGCCCTGTCCACTCTAGATCCTTAGCCACCCTTAAGGTTGAAATCAAGAATTCTATTGGTAAGATAGCATTTAGCCCAAAAACCATGTTATATGGGGTCGTTCCTATTGATGTTTTATATGCTACCCTATATGCCCATAATGTTGAATGCAACTTCTGGTCCCAGTCAGTTCTCGACTCAGATACAATCTTCGTAAGGACCGTGCATATGGTTTTGTTTGTTGCTTCAGCTTGTCCGTTTGCTTGTGGATGATACGGGGCTGATTTCCTATGGATTACCATGAATTCATCTAGAGGATCTTTATCACTTCATTTATAAAATGTGTGCCTCGATCACTCACAATTTCTATTGGCAATCCATATCGTACAAAGACGTATTCATACAGAAATTGTGCCGTGGTCCTGGCATCTGCTTTTTGAGTTGCCTTTGCTTCGACCCACTTTGTTAGATAGTCTGTAGCCACAATGATGTATTGTGCATGAGTCTTATATGCAGGAGGTGAAATGGGTCCGACATAATCAATCCCCCATTTTGCAAAAGCTCTTGCCCCCATCATTGGTCTAAGCGGCATATCATCTCTTTTAAGTGGTACTTTGGTCCGCTGACAGTCATCACACCATTTAACGTATTCCTCAGCGTCCATATGTAATGTTGGCCACCATATTCCTGCGGCTAAGACAAGTTTTGATGTCTTATCACCTGAGAAATGGCCTCCACCTACTCCTCCATGAGCTTGCTCCAAGATTATCACATACTCAGACTCTGATGCGCAAATCCTAAGCTGGTTGTCTTTACCTCTCTTATAGAGTTGATCTCCTATTACAGCGTACTCTCTAGCTTCTGTCTCTACAGATTTCTGACGAGCTTTTGACGTTCCTTCTGGGAAAGTTCTATTTGTGAGATATTCAACAATATACTGACTCCATTCTGGAGCGATCATTATCTGATATAATGTCGAATACTCGGCTGGCGGTTTTGATGAACATACAATACATACAGTGACATATTCATGTACGCTTTCTTTCATTCCTGGCCAATAGACTCCCAATTGTAACAAATTTCTATATGTGTTCCTTCTTGAACAATGAAATGCACATTCCTGAACATGTGCTTCGCGCAGATATATACTATATTCCTCAGGATTGATGCATAGTCGTAAAACATGATCATTTCCCAATTGATACAACCTTCCTGCAACCAATTGAAGATTCTTGGATTGCTGAATAGCAATATGTTTCAGGTTGTATTTTCTTCTATCGAACTCTCCTCCATAGGTTAATAGGTTAACGACATTTTGAGACCACTTAGGTATCATTTCTATGTTGAACAAGTACGCGTCTGGCATGTCGTCATCTACTCCTATAGGGTCTTCTCCATTCGTCAATCGCGAAAGATGATCAGTTCTAAGATGTGTTTTCCTTTCTTTACTACTACCGTGAAGTCGAATTCCAGTAAGATAATGAACCATCTCACTATTCTCCCGGTATTGCATGGTTTATTCACTAGGTAGAGCAAGGCTTGGTGATCCGTAAAAAACACAAACTTGTTGGCTAGAAGATAATGCCGAAATTTCTTCACAGCATAGATCATTCCTAATCCTTCTCGCTCTATTGTGGTGTAATTCTTCTCTGCATGGTTGAGCTGTCGACTGGCGTAACAGATAGGAAAATCCATGTTTCCTTCTTCTGGCTGAGCCAGAATGCATCCTATTGCATATGCCGAAGCATCTATGTGCACATGGAATATCTTCTCCCAATCTGGTGATTTCAAGACTGGAGCGGTAATGAGTGCCTCTTTCAATTTCTTGAACGATTCCTCACACTCCTCTGTCCATTCAAAGTTCACTATTAGCCTGTAAAGTGGTTGGCCTATTATAGCGTACATGTAAATGAATCGTCTATAATATCCACAATGTCCCATAAAGCTTTGTACTTGTTTCGCATTGGTTGGTCTAGGCATATCCACTATAACTTTTATCTTCTCTAAATCCGTGGATATTCCGTTTTGTGAGACAATATGTCCCAGAATTCTGCCCTGTCGGACCATAAACACACATTTCTCAGGATTGAGACAAATGCGATATGTCCTACATTTCTCAAATACTTTTCTTAGGTGTTCTAGATGCTCATCTCTCAGTAGAGAATGTACACATAAGTCATCCATGTATATTTCGAGAAACAGCCTTAAGTATTCTTTGAAAGCATGCGTCATCAGCCTCTGGAAGGTTGCAGGAGCATTGGTTAGACCAAAAGGCATAACCCGATAAGCATAAATTCCCCACTCCGTTGCAAAAGCTGTTTTATGTTGATCTTCTAGTGCTATGGCTAGCTGGTTATATCCTGAAAAACCATCAAGAAAGGAGTATGCTGTTTTCCCTGATACACGCTCTAGAACATGATCAGTTATCGGCAGGGGATAATTGTCCCTGATTGTTGCAGCATTCACTTTCTTTAAGTTGACACACACTCGGAGTTTTCCGTTCTTCTTAGGTACTACCACAATCGGAGATACCCAATCAGTGTGTTCAATCTTGTATATGAATTCAGATTCCAATAGCTTATCTATCTCCTCCTTGATTCGCTTAGCAAAAGTATCATTATATGTGTATGGTCTCTGTCTGCTAGGCTTTGCGTCTTGTTTCAGTGGTATTGAGTGTTGGCATATCGATGGGTCAACTCCCTTTAAGTCCTTATAAGACCATGCAAACACATCCCTGTACTCTCTGAGAAGACTCAAAAGTCTCTCTTCCTCGCTTGGAGACAAATCTGTGGCTATGTACACCGTTCTAGGCGTCTCACCTGGAGCTGCTAAATCAACTTTTTTTGCATCCTCCGGTCCGTCATAAGATTCGTTCTCCTTCCTCTCTCGAATAGGTGGACTTAATATCACCTTCCTATCCTCTATTGTGAATTTCCTATAGTGAGAGGGAACATCCATGTTTTCCTTGATTTTGACGTTTTCGTCCTCTCCACTCTCAATTTCTGTCGTCCAAACTTCCTTCAGAGTTTTCTTGAGCTCTCTGTACTTGTTTCTACGTTCTAACTTGGACTCCGTGTATTCTCTGTTGCGCTTGTTCTTTTCTGATTTTTCTGTTTCAGTTTTCGTTCCATTCTTTTGAACTTGATTTCTTGAGCCTCTTTTGTCTTTTCGTAAGCTCTTTTGATCACTGCCTCTCATTCTTCCAGAAATCTTATCCTTAACACAATCTTCAGCCTTTACTAGCATTAGGAATTGATTTTTTCCTCTTATTCTAGGCATCGGATTGGTTCTAACCCCTTTTGTTTTTTTCTTTGCTCTACAGTGTTTCTGGAGTTGTTTAGTTTGGTTCGGAAAATCATAAAATCGGACATCCGTTATAGTTTCTTCGTTTCCGCTTGAATTGTCCGTTGACTCGTTGTCTGCTTCATTTCCCCACTCTGGATGATTGGGAATGTCGTGAAACACCTCTTCTTCATCCTTCTTTTCCAGTGTATCGTTCTTTTCAGTTTCTTTTTCGAGTATAGTTCTCAACATGAAGTACGGAACCACATCGTACCCGTCCTTATCGCAAAATTGCGTTGTGGGACCATCTGGAATTGCACAAACATCTAGGGTTGCTAGAATGTGTGTCCATTCTAATGGTTCAAACGTGTCCTCTGGAAAGGGTTCTCCTATATAAGTTTCGTCTTCGATAGCTCTTTCTAAACACATTCTTCTCATTTCAGACTTCCACATTTCGAAGCTCCACACATCCATAACTCCTTGGGTTTACCTAACCAAGATGGAAATTCGGATCCCGCCAAAGTAGCTGAATCAAACTCCTCTACCGGTGTTCGGTTCACATCTTTGTAGCTATGGTCTTTCAGGTTCACACGTGTAGTGGTTTCCATATTTCTCAGGTATATGTGATCGTAGCCCCAATCCTGGACCATTTTCAACTGTCTCATGAATGGTCTTCCCAATATGATATCATAGTTATTCTCCTTGCCAAAATCGACAATAGCAAAAGTATGTTCGTATTCAATGCCGCAAGAAGTCACTACAACTTTCTCTAATAACCCCATAGGTTTCTCCATGTGTCCATCTGCTAATTGGAGTTTCAACCTAGTCTTCCTTATTGCTGGTTTCCCCCATTTTTTCCAGATTTCTTTTGTAGCAATGGCTACCCCAGCTCCGCTGTCTAGTATTGCCATCGTCTTCACTCCTTGGAATTCAACTGGTAAGGTTGTATTCCCCTCTTCACCTTCGTAATACTCTCCAACCTTGTTTAAGGGTACAGGCTTAGCGTTCTTTTGTGGTTTGCTCAGCTCCTCTATGCTCTCTTGCAATCTCGATGTTGGATCTTTTATCCCGAATTTCTCCAAGCATTTTCCTACAGTGGTCCACATATGTGGTCTTAGCCTCAAAAGCTCAGCTAGAGTGATAGTGCATGTCACTGGTGTTGACAAAATCTCTATCAATCCTTGCGAGTCCATGACTTTTTCTGATGAGATTTTTCATGAGGGAATTGCTCTAATCTCGGATTTTGCTTCATACTCTCCTAAGTATGAAGGTAAGGTTTTCAGTGAATGAGGTTTGCTCTCCATTGTTCTAACAGAGCCCCCATCTCCCCAGTAAGATTGCAGATCCAAGTCTACTTGAGATCCTGCCTCAAATTCCACTATGGGAGGATTCCTGATGTCCTTTTCCCAATTTGTCTGATTAGCTTGGCAACTTAGCTCGTTTGCAAAGTTTGCCTCTCTCACTTGTTTCCAAAATTCATTGTAATCCTCATCTTTTCCGTAAATCCTCTGTATGACTGGATGAAAACTCTCTATCTCCTGATCGGTTGTGTTCAATACTATGCGGTCATCCTTTTGTGTATTTTCAGGCTTTTGTGCACTGGGAGTCTTTTCAGCTACCCGTGAAACGATAGTCTCTTGCTGAATTGGGTTTTCCTTCCCACAATTCATTGTTTCTTTTGGTGGTTCTAATAAGGCTTGTGTAGTCTCGATCATTCTCTAGCACATTTCAAATCTCTGCTTTTCCAATTCCGCGTTTGGGTATGTCATCCACCTCTGTTCTTGTGTTTGGTTGTTCTTTAACCTAGCTTCGTAAGCTCTCATCAGTGCGTCCAATGGTTCGTGTACTTTGTCGACTAGCACTGATCCCCCTGAGCTTAAGCTCGTTGTTTCTTTGATACTCTTTTGTTTCGTTCTTTCCGGGCTCATCTCTCGTTTCTCGTTTTGACTCACAAGTTTTTCTAATCTAGCTTTAGTTTGCTTTAGTTCCTCAGCTAGAATAGCGTCTTCACGTTCTTTTCTCAACTTCATGCGTGCTTTTCTAGCTTTCCATGTGTTTTTCTGATTCCGCGGTCCTTGACTAACCACTTCAGTCGCTAACTTTCCATTCTCAGGTTCTCTAGTGGTTTTCTTAGCTTGAGCTCTAGTAACAACTTGCGTTGGTATCAAAGTATCATTTTCAGACCCACTGCTGGTAGGAATAGTTTCTAACATATTCAATGTCGTCTTTTGCACTTTGTTTGGATTCTTTGAACAATCCTCAATGAAGTGAGTAACCCCACACTCAGTGCAATAAGCGTTTATGTGGGCAAACATTCATCAGATGGTCACCTCTACACTTGTAACAGGGTCCTAGTGCTGGTCTTGGTCCCATTTGATTCGTCCTTTGTGGATAGGATGGTCTTTGTCCTGTTAACCCTCCATGAGCTATGAACATCAATGTTCTTGCGTCCAAATTGTATCTCTCTTCATCAGAAGCACTTGTAACTGTTGGTGTTCCAACATTCCCCATCATGCCCCATGGTTCTGGTTGTTTTGGTTCTTCTGGTGGGTAATACACTATCGGAGACATGTGTGCACCCGATTCTTCGTAATAGGCTTGAACAGGCACTAAGGCTTGTTCTTCCTGATTCTCTAAGGTTGGTGCATATCTAATGCCCACTGGTCTTGCTCCTGGTAAAGGTGGTTGTTGTCCCAATACCGGTTGCGGTCTTTCTATCCCCATAGGTCCCGGTACATTTCCCGTTGGGTATCGAGGTACTGGATGTATCTGAGGTGGTGCTAATTGAGCAGGAGGTGCATACTGGCGCTCCCTTACATACCCTTTGTTGTAATAACACTCCTCTGTTGGATGATTTGTCCATTTTTGTTCAATAGCACACCATTTCAGTGGTTTTGGCAATGGTTTTTGGTATGGTGCCATCCTTTTTAGAGCATCTTCTATCATTTTCTCTACATTTGGCATGGTTGTTGTTTGAACATTCTTTTTAGTGGTAGTCTTGCTTGCTACGGAGGAGGAGCTACTGGATGCAAAATCTGTATCCGCTGACACCTCTCCATAAACCGTACAGTTATCCACTAAGTACAATGCCTCTCTCGTTACTTGCTCGAAACTTGTACAAGCTTTCAAGTGCAAGTCCTTCTTGAGAGTGTCGTTCCTCAGTCCCTCAATAAAGAGAACAGATAGTCTGTCATCTTGTGGTCGTTCACGTACTGGACATCTCTCAATGTATTGTTTGAAGCGAAGTGAAGCTTCCTTCACCTTTTCGTGTTCTCTCTGTTTAAAAGCATATATTTGTGAGACCGTATTGTGCTTAATCCCTCGTTTTGAGAATTCCTGAGCAAACTCTCTTAGCAAATGGTCAATGTCATGGAATCCCCCTATGTTCATTGGTTGAAACCATGTCAATGCGGTACCTTCTAGAGTAAGACCAAATCCCTCGTATTGTGTATGGAAATCTGTTATCTGCTCAGCTCTTAAGACTTGCTTAAAGAGTGACACATGTGCATACGGATCTCCTGAACCACCATACTTCTTTGGCATACACTTGGCTACTTGAGATGGTCTCATACGTCTATGATCTGCTACCAATCTCATTGCTCCTGTGTCTCGGCTAAAGCTTTCTCTAGCATCATGGACTTCATGGGTTACCCTTGTCAGTTCCTCTACCCTGAATCTACTACTGGGAGGTAAATGTGATGGTTCCGCTTCAAACCTTGGACCTGGAGTGGTATAGGTGGGGATTGGAACTGCACTACCTCGATTCGTCTCCATTGACTCTCTGGAATGTAATGATCCCATTGGTCCGAGCTTCGAGTCCCAAGGTTGACTGAAAGAGTCAGCAACCTGAGTTCTTTGTCCTCCTGTTGTCATTGAGTTTTGCACTGCAGTTGTTGGTGCTGGTCTATGTGAGCTAGAAGTAACATAATACTGATGTAGTGGTCCCCCAAAGTATGTATATCCTTCTAATTCTTTCTTGCCCATTGTTGAGTATTGCCTGCCATACTTATCGTAAGCGGCATTTTTCACTTCCGATCCCTCTGTGTAGGTAAAGACATAGAGTCTTTTTTTGTCTGTCAACTCTCCGGTGTAGGGTTCTTCACATCTATAATAGAGATCTTGCTCCCCATTATTATATTTGTATAGCCCCACATAGATGTTATCAGTGTTGATCCTTGTAGTTTCATTCTCTCTTCTTAACCTCGCATTAGGGAAGTTCATTATTGGTGCTTTCTCCTCGAGTTCTTCATCTATTTTGGCTTTGGTGCCCATCAATCCCCACTTGTCCACAATGTTAGGGTTTAGGACTACCAAGTACATGGTACCCTCGTCATCTAGATATCTATCTCCGCTATAGCTCACAGGCACTAAGTCCTTGAACTCACTAGGTCTATCTTCTATCTTTACACAATAGCGGTCCATTCCATCTTTGTAGATCTTTGCACCTTGCTCATTGTCGTACTGATATTTTATGAACAATAGCTTCATTGTGGCGGAAGGGTTTGATGATCCTGCTGCCATATTTTCTCTGTTGTTCCTGTTCGAGTGTTCGGTGAAAATCTCGTAAGACCTCTCCGAAGAAGTATCAGAAACACTTCCTTCAAAGATCGGCTCTAATGGTTGCACCCAACTTTGGTTTACACTTCCCTCGGTTGATATGACACTTGCTGGTTCCCCTTGTTTTGGTTGATTATTCCGGAGATTCTTGCCCGATCTCAAATTCATCAATTCCCCTAAAGGACTGTAACTTTTTCGTCTCGGCAATTTGTTTTCCCCAAGTTTTTGTGGTCAGAATTGATCCAAACCGACTGATACTTGGTCAATTGTTTAATCTTGTCAGTTGGACAACTTCTGTTTCATCAAGTGAGAATTTTGTCTCAGTTATGCTGAAAAAGATATTATACGCGTATGATGTCTTTTTTTTCACAGATTTTGACTATTTTGGTTATGCTCACTCTCAGTGGCCCCTTTATGCTCTGTTCACTCACAAAATTCAGTTTGAACTCTATTTGAGCAAGTTATGGCTAATTTAGGCTTTTCTTGGCAATTTTCCGCTTTTGACTTGTTTTTTGGGTCAATTGTGATCCAAATGGGATGAAACTTGAAATATAACCTCTAGACAGCTATTACAATGGATCTGTGTTAGCAAAGTATCAAAATATGTCCAAAATTTGGTCAAAGACATCATACGCGTATGATGTCTTTTTCATCAATTTGGGTCCAAACTTGATATTTATGCTTCCTACAGTGCCTGTAACAATCTTGTCAGGTCAGATATCAAAAATAAGCAGTGGATGTGACAAAAGACATTATACGCGTATGATGTCTTTTGTCCCAGATTTTGACTATTTTTGGTTTTAAGCCTTCTCCAATGTTTATAATTGAGTTTCAAGTGTTTTTGTCAGGTTTGAATGTAAAAACAAGATCTGAATCCAAAATTTCCTATTCTTTGCGTTTCTTGGACTCCGACTTGTCTTTTTGGGTTTCTTTGAGTGTTAATGCTCTTGTTTTAAGTTGATCTTAGGGTAAAACCCCCTTCTAAACACTCTGGTAAAGTCAAAATTTCTGTTTTGGTCTCTGTTTAGGTCCTAAGACATCATACGCGTATGATGTCTAAAGTTGCAGATTTCCAGTTTTTCAGCACAAAACTCTTCCAATAGCTCTTTTAAGTGCTCAGCAACAATCAGTTATACAGAAAATTTTTCTGAACTTTGTTTATTGCATATTTCACTACCAAAGCGACTTTTTCAGTGATCTAACATGCAATCAAACACATCAAGCACATAGAACACCAATTGATAGCTCTAGATCAGGATCAAATCAGGCCCTACCTAAGCTACTTCTAATCATAAAATGGATTTTTTGCAATTGAAAATATAAAGAGATTTACTACCACACAAGGAGTAGCAAATGCTTTTTATGTCAACAACCACTTAAACACCATCAAAAACAATCTAATCTAAACTAAACTAAAAATACTGTCAACACGGAAGACCCAGGAATACCCCACTTCCTAGTATCTCTCGAGACCTTCGGAGTCCACCACTCCTAGATCTTTTCTAACTAAAGTATACAAAGTAGTTTATACGACTCACCTCGTAGGATTAGTCTAAGGTCACCTACTTAGGGCTCTCGTCCCTGGCAGCGGCGCCAAATGTTAAGGCGGTTACGCCGCTAGCGGAAGCTAAATAGCGAGAACTCAACCAACAACAGAATTTGTCAGACGAGGACGGAGCTTGACCCGCAGGCACATGGAAACAACTAGGTGGATGTCAAATCACCTACTCGACCTTCTAATGACAATCACTACTAAGGAAATCAAATCTAAGTTCTAAAACACGCAAGTGACTGAAATCCGTACTACGAACGAATGCTATACGAAACAGGATCTAGAATCATTGAATCGATCTCAAACTCAAGGGGAAGTCTATACACTAGGTAAGAACAACACCCTAAAGACTTGAACTGCAAAATCAACCTATAACCACTCCGTGCGGCAAACGCGTATGAAGACAGGCCGAAAAATACAGGTGACCGAAACTTGACCCCGATGGTACTAATGCGTAGCTCTACTCGTTGTGGTTCTATAGATATGATGCACGCTCTATTCCGACACACGAGTTGGAAGAAAACTCACACCGAAGCTCGTAGGAACTTACCACACATAGAAGCCGATAGCGCGCACTCTTGGTATCTGTGCGTAGCTCTCACCGTTGCTAACACAATGGCGGTGTTGCTTCTCCAATGGCGGCCCCGTAGCTTGCGTAGCAAGAAGATAAGACTCTCTCTCTCTCTCTCTCTCATACACAATCACGGCGCTCAAAAACTCACTTTGATTAATAATTGAATCTCCTTTAGGTTACAAAACTTTGGCTTATATACCTCAGCCTTGGAGGTGAGAACATCTCTAATTATTTACATCAACAGGTGAAATTACTTCGGGATTACAAGCTGGA
This sequence comes from Adiantum capillus-veneris, assembly GCF_014529385.1. NCBI lineage: Eukaryota > Viridiplantae > Streptophyta > Polypodiopsida > Polypodiales > Pteridaceae > Adiantum > Adiantum capillus-veneris. The sequence continues at coordinate 140,019,853 of NC_140956.1, forward strand.
AACTCAATTGAGTCCCGTTACTTAATGAATGGCTCAAATCAAAATTAATGTCGGAAAGACATTTATTACAATCAATGGTTACAAAATGATGGGTGTGGGCAAAAATGTGGGTGTGATCCTCTGCTGGCTCAACAGCCTGCAATGACACCATTAGCTTTTTCTACCAAACCATTTGATTGGGGATAGTAGGGTGTACTGTGACGATGTAGAATGTGAAGTTCTTCACAGACTTCTGTGAGCAATCCCTTTCTAAACCCTGGACCATTATCAGAAACAATCTCCAAAGGTGTGCCACATCTACAACAAATGTGAGTGTAGACGAATTTGCTCACTGTCTTCTCATTTACCTTTGCCACACTCTGTGCTTCCACCCACCTAGTCATATAGTCTACAGCCACGAGAATGTAGAGTTTACCATTTTTTGTCCTAGGCAGAGGACCCATAGCATCAATGCCCCACTTTTCAAACGGTCCATTTGCAAGCACGATTTGCCTTGGACCATAAACCAATCTTCTATTCCCATTTACTTGACAATTATGACAACTTTTACACCAATGTTGGACATCCACATGCAGACTTGGCCAAACATACCCCGCAAGCAAAATCTTCTTCACAGTTAATTCTTGGGCAAAATGACCACCACATGCTTCTTCATGCAAACCTTTTAGAATGGCTGGAATTTCCTCAATAGTTGGTACTCTTCTGCATACTTGATCCCTCTCTCTTTGATAGAGGGAGCCTTCTAGGAAGAGATATGCGCTTGCCTTCTTCATGAGTCTCCTCTTCTGAGCCTTCGTGAAGTCTTGTGGAAACTCGCCCTCCAAAATGTAGCTAATAATGGGAGCCAATGACTCCAATCCCTGGTACCTCAGTTGCTTCACAGCAGCCGCCACCATGATGACCTGCACTTCTTTCTTTACACATGCAACGTCTTGTTGTGCAAGTAAATCAGCATCTTCATTTTGTTTCCTAGGAATATGATATAATTGCACCTCCTCAAATTGATTAAATAGCCTACAGATGGTATGAACTTTAGCCCTTAGTCTTTCATTTTTGCATGCCCAAATGCCTAAAATCTGCTTCACAATGAGAAGTGCATCCCCTTTTACCATGAGACGTTGTATACCATGGCCAATGCATGTTTTTAAACCATGAAGTAGTGTGTCATATTCTGCTTCATTGTTGCTAGCTGAACTTGGTAGATTGACCTTCTCTTTCATGACCACCTCTCCACTTGGGTTGAGCAACACTAGCCCTCCCCCTGCTTTCCCTGTGGCTCGTCGAAAAGCTCCATGAAAGAACAAGGTAAAAGCATTGGGAATACTTTTTGGTGGTGGCAATGGTAGGGTCTTTACTTGAGGCACCTTAATTTCCTTCTCATGTACCCTATAAGTGAGAATCCCTGCCAATTGTGCATGCACACTATCTTCTACCTTGAAAGAGTATTGGAACTCTTGCAACTCCATAATCCACTTTGAGATCCTAGTACTAAGATTCATTTGAGATGACACCCGAGGGAACAAATTTTCTGCAGTGAGAATTACAAAGGGTTCTGGTAGCAGGTAGGATCTAAACTTTCTCACCGCAAACATGAGAGAAAGCATCATGAGTTCTACTTCTGTGTAGTCTCTCTCCAAAGCATTCATGACCCTACTAGCAAAGTAGATGGGTCGCATCCTTGTACTGTGGGGATCTTGTTGTAGCAACACAGCACCAATTGTTTCCTTTCCAACACTAGAGCTAAGAAAGAATGTGTACTCCCAACAAGGAGGCATGAGTGTTGGTAGCTCTGACAAAATGACTTTAATGTTACAAAAATACTCTTCAAGCTCATCAGACCATGCAAATTCTACTTGTTGTGTCAACTTTTGCAAAGGATGAAGCAACTCCGAGGCTAAGTGAATGAAGCGTGACATATACTTCACCTTTTGAATGAATGAGATGACCTCCTTAAGACTCTTGGGTGATGGTAGCTCAATAAGAGCCTTTGCCTTTGAAGGATCCACTTCAATGCCTTTGTAAGAAACTTTATGACCAAGCAAGATTACTTCATCCTCACCTATATGGCACTTATCGGGGTTGAGTTGACCTCCCATGTCGTAGAGCTTCTTTAAACCTTCTTCTACCCTTTGTAGATGCAATGATTTTGAGCTATAAATACAGAAATCATCAATGAACACCCTAATTGACTTTCCAAAGAATGCTTGAAACACCATATTCATGAAACGTTGGAATGTTGCAGGAGCATTTGTCAGACCAAATGGCATGACTCTAAAAGCATAACAACCCCAAGGAGTGATAAAGGTTGTTTTCAATTGATCTTCCAATGCGATACCTATTTGAAAGTAGCCTGAGTAGCTATCACACACAGTGTACTTCTCATGACTAGCTACCTCATTTAGTATCTCATCCTGAAATGGGAGGGGAAAGTGATCTCTTTTTGTTGCCTCATTGAGTGGACGGTAATCCACACACACCCTCCACTTTCCGTTTTTCTTAGGAGTGACAACAACGGGAGAGACCCACTCTGAATTCTCCACTGGATAAATGAAACCTGCTGCTAGAAGCTTTCTTACCTCCTTGAGTAAAGCCTGCTCCTTAATGACTCCTAGCCTTCGTAGCTTCTGAGCCTTAGGTGTGGCCTCTGGCTTCAACTCAATTTTGTGTTGAACAGCATCTACTCCACGCACATCGGTGTAGTCTTTAGCAAAAATCCTAGGAAATTTCCTTAGCACACATTTGAACTCCTCTCTTTCATCCTTTGTAAGTGTTGTTGATAGAATACCTTCCAGCATCCCTTCATCTTGAACACCTTCGTTCTCTTGAGGACCTACCTCCTCCAAGCCTTGACAAGAGGTCTCTTGGTTGCTTGGATTAAACCTTACCCCCATGACTTCGATGGAAGACTCCTCTTCAGTAATGCTGCCGCTACTTTCTTCTTCTGAAGTGCTATCGGTCCAACCTTCTTCCGTCTCACTTTGAGATGATTCTTCATGGAGCTCCTCTTGGCGTTGATCCTTCATGTCAAAGACAACCTTCTTATGATTGTCATTCCTGCAAATTAATTTCCCACTCTCCCAATCTTGCAAAGCTCGCATTTTCATTAGCCATGGTCTTCCTAGGATAAATGGGTAACCATTTCCCTTGGTAGACATGACATAGAAATCCACTGCCTTCTTAATGCCAAAGGCCTCCACAAAAACATTTTTACAAATGCCTACGCACCTAGCCTTGCTATTGTTTGCCATTTTCACTTTGATTTCAGGTGTCTCATGGATGTGCATGCCTAGTCTTTGCATGAGCCCTTCTGTCATGATGCAAATTTGTGCACCCCCATCCACTAGACCTTTCCTAACCAATCTTCCTTTTATGTAACAATCTAGCACAGGTGTAATATCCTCGTTCATTTCAGCATGTGCAATTTTTACAACAGGAAAACTCTCTTTTACCTTTCTCCTAGTGCTAACTGCCTTTGTTAAATCCCTCCTAACTTGTGGGCATAATGCAAGAAACTGAGGCCATGAGATATCAGGACCCTTACCTCGCATGTCTTCCAACAGGTTGTATGGATCCATACCAATCCAAGAGGGAAGTCTTGGAGATTGATACGACGTCGAGTCCTCTTAGCTTCCTTGGTCTCCTTTGCCTTCTTGCCTTGTCCATGGTCACTCTGTGATGGGACACCCTCTTTCTCTTTACCTTTTCCTCGGCCACGCTTAATGCCATTTGCTTCCATGTCAACCTCATTTGAGTTTGTCACCTCTACCACATGCACATTTGGATCTGGCAAAGGTGGAACTCCTTCTACCCCTTGTGGAGGTGGTCTTGGTCCATTTGGTCTTTGTAGAAGCCTTGGTTGTTGACCAGTTCCTTCACCTGCATTCATCACTGGGTAATTCAAGTTAGGTCTCCCTGGCTCTCCACGGGGCCAAGGACAATTATACATCCCATGTCCAGACTCTCCGCAATTCCAACATTGCAAGACTCTCCTAGTTCGTGGCTCTCTCTCTCTTCTGACTTCTTTGCTTGTCCCTTTGGACCTACAGCTTGTGCAAGGTGAATTGACAGGCTGCTTAAAGATTCATTTAACTTCTCAATCACTTCAGCCGTTACCTCAGGAAGCTCCCTCGATGTTGATGCTTGTGACTTACCTTTGGGTCTAAGACCTTCTATTGGAACCTCTCCCCTTAAGCACTTGAGTTTCCTATATTTCTCAGCAGCCCTAGTTTCAGCTGCATCAAAAGTAGTAGGTGCACCCGCCTCAACTTTTAACTTAAGGTCAGGAAAGAGTCCGGCTATGAACCTCTCCTTCTTTAAAAATTCTGCACCATCACCAGGGTTAGCAACATTTCGTATCCATGGAGCCCAAAGACGTAGAAACTCTTGCTTGTACAAGTAGTAGTCATCTAATTCTTTTTGCTTATGAGAAACAATGTCTTGCCATAGTTTTTGAGTGTTTTGGGGATCAAAGAAGTATCTCTTAAAACGATTCAAAACTTTTGTGTAATTCCCCTTAACTTCCTCAGGCAAAGAGTCAAACCAAGTACTAGCATCTTTCCTAAGGACCACCTCAAACATTTCTACACGTTCTTGATCAGTTATTATCCTCTTAATACGGCAAGACATCTTGAAATTCGCTAAAAATAATTCTGCATTCTCTCCAGGCTCTCCAAAGAAAAGGGGATACCGAGACATTTGGCGTTGGCTTTCCATTGAATTGATTTCAAAGTGACACCCGTTTTTGTTTTTTTTTCTTAAAAAGATTTACACAATAATGTTTTCTAGCTTGCAATCTATTCTACAACAAAATAAAGATATTCACATCAAACGACCTATGATAATCAATAAGAGGTAGGATGACAGGGTTTGGTGATGCGAGAATTTCTCCTACTCTTTGGGCACCAAACATGAACACCATACGTTGTTGAAAATGGATTTTCCTACTAATTGCAATGTTTATTCTAATGTGTGGAGTGAAATGGAAGGGGAAAACCTCTATTCCTGGGCCATTATCCATGGTCTATGCATGACCTAATGCTTAAAACAAAACAAAAATATAGACGTCCAAACTAAGGTCATACCTAATGAGAGGCAAAATAAAAGGATTTACTGAAGCGTTTATCTCGGCCAACCTAAGAGGACCTAAAATTCTAGGAATGACACGTTGAAATTGCAACTTAGTACTAACAATTATGTGTACCTTTTGCCTTGCAATGGGAATGAAGGGATCATACAAATTTTCGTGATTCATGCAAACTACTTGACTATGCTAAAGGTTGATTCTACACAAAAATATACAAGCCTTCCTCAGTGGGGGCACCAATTTGAGGCGGTCCGGGGCGGGCAACAAGAAGAGCAACCTCTAGACACCCTTCAAGGCTCCCGTGCTGCTCAATGGGGCTGGGGCACAACACAACACAAACCAAAACAACAAACCCACAGCCAAATCCCAACTACACAAGGGGCACCACCTAGTTTAAGAGTGAACTAGGACACAAAAGAGGAGAATCGTTAGAGCAACCCACAAACAAGCAAGGAATTTACACTAACCCTAACACCAATGGAACACTCTCACACACTAAAACACGAGAGAGAGAGAGAGAGAGAGAGAGAGAGAGAGAGAGAGAGAGAGAGTGCTCGGGCTTCTTGAAACGTATCGGCAATGATCAAGCAAACACAACTATATGTTTAAGAAAGAGAGATAAAGGGGGAGGGGGTGCTTGTTGCATTAATACCTTCTTACAAATCTGTCATGACAAATCAAAGTGAGATTAGTATTTTTTCAACATAGCTTGCGTAAATTTCACCACAACACATCACAAGAAAAGCCACCCCACTCACTATCTTAAGGCCAGGGGAGTCCTCTCCACCCTGTCGCCCTCTTACAGTATGTGGGATTTATGGCTAAATTGATGGCAACACTAGAGGCAAGCTATCAAGAACTTAACAAAAAAAACACCAAGACACTTACACATCATTGTTGTCCATTACTTCACGTGGGAAGGGAGACAAAGTATCCAAGCTTAGTCCAAATCCACCCTCCTTGATTCAGCAAATGTTGGGCTTACACTAGTAGGAGAAATGATAGATTTCCTACTCTCAATTGAGTGATCACTCTCTCTCTTACAATGGCATAGAGTTCCCTTGCTAATCCCCTATTACAACACATGCACATGCATAAGACAATGAGCTTCCACTCAAGGGCTCCTTCTAGAGAGGTTGAGCTTGGCTTCTCAAGCTATAGCATAGTGCTCTTGCTTATGGCTCCCCCTTTTGTGCTAGCTACACCCTCCTTTTATAGCAATTTTGAAGGCTAGGGTTACTCCTCTAACCATGTTTGGGTTAGATTTTCAGCAATTTATCTAATTTCTTTTCCTTGGAATTATCAAGAAGTTGGTGGGGAAAGAGAGAGGAGAGAAATGGAGGTGATAGGACTTTTCATAGTGGGTTAGTGTTAGTAGAGTTAGTATTAATTTACAAATGGAATTGGATATTTACAATGGGAGTATCCATGTAGGATACAAATAAGGAAGAAAAACTCTTAAGAGGTAAGAAAAGGTGGATTTTTTACAAGGTTGATGCTCCAAGTGTCTTGAGTAGGGCCAATTTTGACGCTTGTTGACGGTCCACTATCTTTGACGGTACATTTTTTCTCCACTCTTGACCTTCCTTGAGAGACAAGGTAATTGAAGCTGAGTAATCAACCACCATGATGCTGTCTTTTAAGAGAAGAGGCTGAATTTTGTGGTTTTTTTGATAGATATGGGCTGAATTCAGCAAAACCAACCGTTTTTTTCCACTGCACAAGGTCCTTGTGGGGTCCTTCTTTGGATGATTCTTTTGAATACCTCCAAGAGTGAGCCCTCCATAGTGCATGTATGCATGCAGCTTACATGAAAATATTTCTATATGGAATAAAGAGTATGAAAAATGGTAAGAAAAAATTGTGGTAATGGTGAGGCAATGTACAAAGCATAAATAACACACACCTAGGTAGAAATATTTAAATAAATACCAAAATAATTATGAAAAAAACTTTTATTTAGGCCCTATATACAAAGAAATATTTACATACGCATGGGCCATAATATACACATATTTTATTTTATTTTTGGCTCAACTAGCCCAATGACTAGCTAATTGAGGGTTTTTTAAAGAAGATATGGGAAAAGTCCCGTGACTCACGCACGCCTATGTACAGTGAAATGGTAGGGATAGCCACAGTGTTTGGGTTTTTTAAAGAAGATATGGGAAAAGTCCCGTGACTCACGCACGCCTATGTACAGTGAAATGGTAGGGATAGCCACAGTGTTTGGGTGATTTTGGTAGGGTGAGGTAACTCACTGTGGCAATTACAAAGAGCCGAAAAACGGCTATCAGTATGTCGTACCTTGTGTCCTAGAACTTTGATCTTAAGATCCTTGAGCATCCCCATAGGTTTGGCTATGGTACCATTTGCCATCTTTACCACAATGTTAGTAACACTGAGGCGGGGTTTTCCCATGGATTCCCAACAATCTTTTGTAACGATGCTAACTCCCGTACCACCATCAAGAATTCCCTTTATAGTTAATCCCTTGGTAGTGATGGGTAGGGTCACATTAGACTCGTCGCCTTCAAAATACTGCCCTAATTCGTTAATGGGTACCTCGATCACAGACTCGTGTCCATCTAAGTCAAGTGATTGCACATGATTTTTCTCATCAATCATAATCGAGTCATGCCTATTTGGTTGTGCAAACTGCGGTAATCCCGTTCGTAGCTCTCCGTTAAGGAATGCTCGAAGTGCAAGGAATAACTCAGGATCTCCATACAGCTTTGCTATGATCGTGGTTCGGACCTCAGAAGACATGAAGTCCACTAGTTTGGCAACATTCATTGGCATTTTGCAGGGTGTAGGTCCTTGACTAGGAACTGGTGAGGATGGAATCTCATATTCCTCAATGGGATCAGGTATTCCTTCGTTAAACATCCTTTCCAACAAGAAAGGTGTATGCTCACTTTCTGATGTCCCGTCCTCACTCCCTTCTTGGATGATACTAGATATGGCTAACGGTCTATGGTTCATGTGGGGTGGATGAACTTGCGTGGGAAACACTGTGTCATGAATTTTGACATGCATGGGTTCTGGTTCTAGTTTCCTTTGAGTCTCCTCCACTAAACCTCTTAGATGTTTCACCTGCTCAATCTCGTCTACTGGGTTTGGGTACGTCCCAATCTTCTTTTTACGATTCTTCCCTTTTTGCCCCTGCGGTTTATCTTGGGGGTCTTGGATTGGATTTGGAAACACTTGTGGTGTTTTCAGAGGCTCTTTATGGTTTTCTCTTATTCGGTTTTCATTTGGTTCCATGTTACGGTTTTCTTTGTCGGTCTTTTCCTTTGTGGTATTGGTTCTAGTCTCGATTGAATCTGAATCATCCTCGAGGTCATTCATATACACAGGGTCATCTCCTGTTCCTATGTGTGTTTTGGAACTTGGCTTTGAATTTCCCGTATTCTGAGACCTCTTCCTTCGTGTCTTCTTTTTCTTTTCTTGGATAACTGACGCGGTATCTCTCTCTTCGAGGATATGGCCTGGCCCTTGAAGCATGGACCGTGTAATCGCATAAGCGGGTGCGACGGGTGGTATTGGCGATGTCACACTAGCAATTTCGACCAAATTTAGGGGTGTGATTTTAGGAGCATTTGGGTTATAGGGGCATTGGGCAATCAAGTGATCTATGCCACAACGATTACATGTGAGTATTGGCATTGCAGACGTGCTCCCTTGATTCATTTGCATCTGTGCAGCATTCTTTTGCAGCCTAATAGGGCACTCCGCTGCTCGATGTGGTCCACCACACTCGTAGCATTGAAGAGGTGGCCTCCTAGCATGGGTGTTGATATTTTGACCTTTGGATGCGAGAGCAACAGCTTTATAAACCGGATTGACTTGCCCCCAACAATCTTCCATGTAGTATATAGGACACTCTTCCAATGTATCAAGTCCGTAGGCAATACTAGTGTCTATTTCCTCCTCATAGCCATCTGCATAAGCATTTGATGGCTCGCAACCCACTTGGTTCATAGGGGCGACTCTTGGATGCGGGGGCTGCGGTCCTAGCACAGGAGGTGGTAGCGGTGTAGCTTGTACAACATTTTGAGATCTAGGGACCATGTGTTGCGGTAGTTGCTCAACAGGTGGAGCAGGCATCAATACAGGAGCTCGAGGTGCATCCGTCTAGGCTACAGGTGGTCTATTTGCCATCATACGTTTGATCATTAAACAATCCTTAGCTTGGTGACCATACCTACCACATGCGTTGCAAGTTCCATTAAATTTTACTCTAAACGTAGGGCACTCACTAGTGCTATGTGGACCTAAGCAAATGGAACACCATTGTTGCTCCCTTCTTGGATACATGTGACTATTTTGAGGGGGTCGATTATCCTTAAGAGACTCTTGGATTGCCTTGGTGAGGTCTGTCAAGAATGTCTCAAATACCTTTGGCTCATTGGCAATGGGCTTTGCAGTCATGGGTTCATACTCAATGGCTTGTGAGCTAGTGGATCTCGTGTCAGTAGACACCCTCATGCCTGCTATCATCAAGTTGTCCTCTAATTGGATTGCATTGGCAGTGACATCTTCCCAGGTTGTGATACCTCTAATCACTAGTCCATTATAGATTCCTTCATTCCTCAACCCTCGAATGAATCGATCAAGCAGTTGGTTATTGTTGAAGCGCTCATTTACAGGGCAGCGAGAGTTTAAGTGCTTTAGACGACTAATGAAGTCCCTTACTGACTCTCCTTCCTTACGTTCGGCCTTCTGTAGTTGAGATGCTACACCCCAAAGCACACCTTCTCGTATGTACTCCTTTAGAAACAACCTTCGAAGGGTAGGGTAGATTGTTTTCTCGTCCACCCTTAGGGTTCTATACCAATCTCCAGCCTTCCCACTTAATGTCAAGCTTAAGGCATTGCACTTATGTAGTTCGTTGCGTTCCCCTAAGGAATCACATACTTGTTCAAACACTTCAATGTGTTTTCTAGCATCTTCGTCCCCATTGAATTTTTGCGTGAGTTTGGCAATTTGTACTGCCTTACTTCTAGGCTCTCTATCAGATGCATGACGCATATTTTCCGCGATAGATCGACCTATGGTTTGAGCAAACGCTGCCAAGTCACCTATGTGAGGAGGCAGGGCCGGTGGAGGTACTCTTGGAATCATATGTGGGAGAGGGACGGGTACCGGTCTTGGCATTTGTGTGGATGATGCAGGATATGGAACATAATCGGGCATTGGTCCACTCGGATAAGGGCTAGGGAGCGGCACTCGAGGAGCATAAACAAGTGGTACAATTGGAGGTGTGGGGGCCATGTGTGCATAAGGGGCTAGAGGCATATACGGTCAAGGCCCCATATTAGGTACTACGACACTAGGTAGTGGCACTGCGCTAACCGTAGATGTCATCGGTACATTCTCTGTCAGGCTTATCCCTGGAGTGAGCACTGGGTTTTCCTTAATAGAGGGTTGAGCCAAGTTAGGGAAGCTAAAGTTGTCGCTCGGAGGCTCAGATTGCATAGAGACCCCAGGTGAAATGACGTAAGATGGGTCCATGGGGCTCATTAGAGGAGTCTCCATTTGTGATAGAGTAGGCTGTTGAGCCTTGCTCGTATCCAGAAATCTCATGGGGCCAGTTGAGAGTATATTTACCCCTCGATTTTGCCTTTCTGATTGAATAATGCCATGGATAACATTACAGATCATTTTCTGTTGATCTTCGATGCTCGTGGCACTAGAGGTGGATTGTACAATCTCTATCCATCCTACATGGTAGGCGTGGCCAGAGTGTAGATCCGTCAACACCTCAGTGTGGAGGTCGTATGTCCAATGATCATTAATGAACAATCCTTCTAGAGTCGACGTGTTAACGGTTTCTTGTGAGGTAGAAGCAATGTTGCTCCCCGTGGTTTTACTTGTCACCAACGGTACTCTAGAGGGAACTTCTGAAGGAGGCAGCTCAACAGGGCCTTCTTGGTAAGAAGTTGGCAGGATATCCACATGGACACTCTTTGGGGGTGTGGGGTCCACGTGCGATGTGAAAGGAGAGTCCACTTCCCCACCCCCTTCGTGTGCTTCATTTGCATCAGGTTCCGAGCGAGTAGCTCTACCTAATGTTTCCATGAAACGGCTAAACATACTAGTACTAGGCTGTGGAGCTTCGGGAGGTGCATGGCCTTCTCTCTCAGTGTTTTGGGTAGGGTATGCTTCCATGATTTCTGAGTCGGAGGAGGAATCACTAGCAGCTATTTTAGGGTCTTGGGTGGTGCTACCTTGTGTCCACGCTGAGGGTCTAGAGCCTATCATGGATGGGTAATGGGTGTCCGTATGAATAGAGGCACCCTCAATATTCTTGTGTTCTAGCACCCGCCCAGAGCGTAAGTGCATGTGCTTTTGATACCCTAAGGTGTCAAAAAGCTGCTCTAGGAGGCCTTGTGACTAGTTTTTAACGTGTTTTTTGTTTGTTTTTTTGCTAGATTTTTTAGAGCGTGTCGTGGAATGGGCCGTGTGATAGCTCGAAACGAGCGTATCGCTAGGAGGGACGCGCTGTGCTTTACAGCCCACCGTTTGGTTCTATTTTGCTCCAGAAAAGCCCGAAACAATCTTTTCCTAGCTGGGGAACTAGGCTCCAAATAGCAAGTCTAAAGGTGCAAGTGGGAAGAGAAGGGAGGAGAGTGGAGGACTTGTCCCACATGCTCTCATTCCCTCTTGAGGAGGTAGGGTATATATATAAGAGTGAGTCTAGTATATATCATAAGTCTGAGGACTGAGGCCTGGGCCTGGGCTTGGGGAAACGATCCCGATCTAACTTTTATACAAACCAGCCCGTCCGTTTTTATAACTCACGTTTTTTATTTTTGAATATCTAACCTCCCCCTCGATCACTTTTTTTTTTTTTGATTTTTTTTTCCCGTTTTTTTTTTTTTTCTTTTTTTTGAGATATTATTTGGTACGTGTTTTGGTGCGCGTTGACCTCACCTACCTATTTACTGTCCCACCTACCTACTGACCTGCTAATCAGTGGTTCACCTAATAACTAATCTACTTAATTAACTAACTGTGCGCCTAACTGTGCACAAACCAGAAAACACAGAAAACACAGAAAATGCAGAAATTGAAACTTGACAGAATTGTGCAGTGAAAACACAGAAAATGCAAAAAAACGCAAGAAATGCTAACTGTGTGCAAACAGAAAAACAGAATTTTGCTAACTGTCTAACTAATACTAAATGTACGCAGCAGAAAAACAGAAAATACAAACTGTGCGCAACAGAAAAACAGAATTAACAACTTGCAGAAAAAAATACGCCTTCCTCTCCCTCTTCTTTCCTACTGCAAACCACTCATACAAGAAGCACAAAGTGCCTCTTGGGCTTAGTGCAGGGCTATTCCCTGGCAGCGGCGCCAAAAATGTGCGCTCCTTGCCGCACTGTCGAAGCAAGGGACTTGTCGATACACCGTGTACGAGCCGTAGACGGCTCCAAGCACACAACTAGTTTAACTAGTAAGCTCAAAGAGGGCCATGGTGTGTCACTCACCGCCTTATGCTCCTGCCGTAGAGGATTCCTCACCGTGAAGAAGAGGGAGACGCCGCTACGCCGCGCTCAACCGCCTCGCTGCCGTCGTGCCGCCGCAACACTCGATCGCACACACACTCTCTCTCTCTCTCTCTCTCTCACACACACGCACACACACAAGGAGATGGTGAAGGAGAAGGTGGAGATGGAGCAAGAGCAGCTTCTATTGCACAATGAGAGAATGACTCAATTTTAGGTTTAATTGGCTTTTATGTGATCTCACCCCATTCACACTTGGGCGCCCATGCTTAGCCAACTAACCCTAGCATGTTCGTGTTAGAGTGCGCCTCTCATCGGCGATCACTCTACCTTTTCCTATTGGACCGACAAGCCCGGTGCCTGACTCTACTTAAATAAATAATACGGTTACAGTGTCCGTCGTAGGCGATAGGGTGTCCGTGAGGCATGAGGGTTAACACTTTCTGGTTTGGAGTTTGCTTCATATGATGAAAGCCATGTTACTGCTAGTTCTAGTCTCTGCCTGTTATTCTCAAGTTATCAACCTTAATCATCAGTTTGGATGAGGTTGACTATTGGCAAGAAACCACCGCAAGTCAAGGACTTGGTTGTTGCTGATGAGTATGTCAGCATAGTACTTTCATGGAAAGATGAGCCGAGGTTATATTGCACATTCCAGTACCTTCAGAAGTCTAAAACCTGGGTATGCATTTAAACACCTCGACGTTGTGATAACTCGTTTAGCATCCTCAAGTGAGTTCTAAATGGAGCCTTCACGCTCTTTTGATTATGGGTCGGTTAACCAAGGCGGTTGTACAGGGACAACAATGTGGAAAATCAAGATGTTATTCTTGATTTCATTGAACCTCCCAATGAACCGGGTTCCGATTCAACAAACAGTTGGATCCATGAGGGATGCCACGGTGGAAAACATTAGTGTTCTTAGGCAGATACCACCACTTGTGTTTCGAGGACGAAAACTCTTCCAAAGGGGGGAGTAATGTCAAGACACGGGTCCTACGGGCAGGGCCCTACCCTAAGGGGGGTCACGGACCCCGGCCACGGGCCAGCTAGCAGTGTGGACAGGGGATCCTAGGACTAAGAGTCTATAAGTATGGGCAGTTGGGAGGTGGATCCAGGTCTCTAGCTCCTAGGGTTCTCACATTAATGTCAAGCCAAGGGCAGGGCCAGTGGCTAATTCAGCGCATGCGTGCAAAGTTGTTTTGCATGGTTGGATCGCTCATCAACATGGCCGATTTCAGGGCGACTAGAAGCGCCCTTGACAGGCGGGGAAGGCGTGGTCCTTGAAGGAAGGTCGAGGTCATGGGCATGACCCCTTGAAAGGCACAGAGCCGCGGGAGGAGCCTCTTAACTGCAGACTCGAAGGGAGGTAGGTATGGTGGGAAACATGCTTGCGGGGAGGAGGCCGCCAGCGGACCTGCACCAAAACCCACAATGTGGGTGTCTACGATAGCAAGGGGGGGCTGTGCTGTAACTTTCAACACGATGGGGCCTCAGGTTGCGCAACCCAGTTGCCCGCAGGGCTCAGTCAATCGATGAGCTCAAGGCCGCCATCGCAGCTGCCTGCAGGGTTTTTTTTTTTTTCGAAATTTTTTTAAATTTACTTAATGGTTATCAACCCATCCCCTTGGTAGGGGCAAGGCCCCACGTCCGCTCACGCATGCAAAGCTCCGATTGGGCAGGCAAAGAGCCATGGCTCTAGAGGGACATGCGATTCAAGCTCATGTGCAGAAAATTTACAAGCTACCTCTCGAAACCTCTCCATGTCGGGATTGCAAGCGGAGTCCACGGCAAACAGTGCTCGGGAAGCAGGGCGTTTAGTTTGCCATGATACAAGGTTTCTAACTTCGACATGGATTGGAAATCACATGCAAGGCATCACTAGCGGCGGACGCCGATTGTTTTGAAAGGAATCCGGCCGACTCCCAGATTCAAGCAATACCAAGTCTAGTACAGATTTGGACACCAGACTCGAGACTTTATGGATCCCACGGGAGAGATCCAATACCATGCACGACACGGTCGTGGGTTGGCATCTTGGCGAGGCTTCAAGGTGCATTTGCTAACGCTCCAGGTATTTTTGTTTCTGTTTCGGCATTACTTTTGTCTTCTTTACAATCCTCTGCACTTTTTTTGGTTTTGTGAATTCCGGCTGGTGCAATGGTTGCCGCCCAAGGGATAGGTAGAGTTTATCAAGCAAGGCTTGAATGATTCTACGGCAACGCTCTTGTTCAAGGTGCACAGACCTCAGCATGGCCAATTTCTGAAAGTCTGGCATGAGATTTTCTTTCTTTCCCTCTGAGTTTAGGGGTGCGGAGAAGCAAGGCTTCTATACGTATACATCGTTAAACCGCACCATGTGGTGATACCAACACTAATGCTAGGGTGCTCATTATCACGATCCACGGCACTCAAATCTAGTAGGTAAGAGCATGGAAGTTCGCACAAGATTCCAAATTGGTTGCGCATTGGGCAAGGCACTTGCTAGTAAGAAGTAGAGTAGTATTGAGCATGTGTTTGATAACTCTAGTATGCACTAGCATGGATGATCACGGCTATCATTCATAGATCCAAGCAGGTACGAGCGGCATAATTTGCACGTGTTCTACTATTTTTCCATTACATTACACTTTGGCACGGTCAATTGTTTGTGCATGATCGACAAGGTCAACTCTCTTTGCTATGACATCTGTCCTCACTGATAGCATTTATTGGCAATGAGGCCAGACATAGTTATCTTAGGCATGGCTTCTCCTGCGTACCTTGATAGAGAACTCTCGTCAAAGGTTCCATTTTCTTTCAAAGGAAAGGCCTATTACTGGACTTGTTGAAGGCAGCAAGTTGCTCGGCATGGCCCACTCCTTGGAACTGTCTCTCCAAGCCAACATAGGCTGCCATGATATTTGCAGCCACATCCGGTTGCCTGTCAACACACACTTATTTATGTGAAGCAAGGCTTCAATTTAAGAATCTTGCAGGTGGGGTATGCTATGAGCACACGCCCTAGGCAAATTTCTACATATGACGGGAGGATATTTTACAGCATGTATATGATATATATATGCCAGCTCTCTCTTGCCCAACAGAGAGGGTTATGACCTTCATTTGAGCGAGTTTTCTTCCACAAAATCTCGGGACAACTGGTTATAGCAACAACAACCAGGTTAGCCAAGTTTACGTTTTTCTTGTTTTTTTCCATGCTTACACTTTCCTTCGCAATTAGTGTCATTGTGCAATGCAAAGTGCTTTGGCACTTTTACACGAAGCAAGGCTTCTCCCTTGTGTCGCGTTCCTGCACATTGACATGGGATCACAGGCAATGGCACACAAGTTTGGGGACCTGGTATGACCAGCAGCTTGCTCCCATTTTAGAGG
Organism: Adiantum capillus-veneris; assembly: GCF_014529385.1. Taxonomy (NCBI): domain Eukaryota; kingdom Viridiplantae; phylum Streptophyta; class Polypodiopsida; order Polypodiales; family Pteridaceae; genus Adiantum; species Adiantum capillus-veneris. The sequence continues at coordinate 140,035,828 of NC_140956.1, forward strand.
TGGTGATATTCCATTATGATGTACCACTACCAATGCCGATTGTGCATGGCACTTTTGGTTTCGGCTCTCACCCTTGAGGCCGTCATAGTAGCCAAGGGCTTACGCTTTTTCATGCAAGGCATGCTAAGCAAGTGGCATGGATTCCACCACTTCATGCATTACGCTTCCGCTAACACACTTGCAACTATGTCACGAACAGAGTACGGATGGATTGTTGGTTGCTATCAAGTCATCCTCCTACAGTCACGACCCTACACGGTAGATGGTCAAGATTTAACTTGTACTTTCTATTGCCTCTCTCGATGCGAGCATCATACAAACAGGCTGTGGAATGCTTCTAGTATAAGCTGCAATTCAGGCATAAGATGTCTAAGAGCACACATTATGGGCACACTCTACAAATTTAAGGAAAGTTCCTTAGCCTAGCATGCTCTTTTTCCCTCTCCTTTTCTTCTTTCTTTCAAGAATAACAAAACTTTTATAGGACATTTTTGATACATGTTTTGCTGGTAAGTCAGCCTGAGACAAGGTACTCTAACTCTCACCTAGAAATTGGGCAAGACGCCATCTAAGTTAGTCTTCATCGGTTCCTCAATTGAACACTAATTGCCACAAGGGCTATGAGCCACACACACTGGCTAAGAGTCATTGTCAGATCTTGGGTAAGACCCAATTGTTGGTATTCCTTGGGAGATTGTTCCCCAGCTCGACCAGATCTACCCAGGGGAGTCAACATCGACGTTAATGGACAAGCAAGAGTCTTGTCATTACGGATTTTTAGGATGTCATTTTTGCACTACAAGTTTTTAGTGCGACACTCAAGTTGAGTTTTTGATAATCTTCACCTCACAGCAGCTGATCTCTACAAGGAAGATAGATGTAGTGACGGGAGCAAAGTGAACCCTGAACCCCCGACGGCCTCTAAAACACCGGGGACCGAATGGCGCGCCTCGAGCCTGTTATGGTAAAGCAAACAGCGGGCACCACCTAGCTTCAGCGGCTAGGATGCAAACAACACACCACCATAACAAAGTTTTCATCCAAGAGAGATGGATGCTTGGGAGTAATGATGAAGAGGAAAGGGAATGAGATCAAGTGAGAGAGAGAGAGAGGAGAGAGAGAGAGAGAGAGAGAGAGAGAGAGAGAGAGTGAGGGAGGGGGTATAGCGGCTTAGTACTTAGGCACCACAAAAGGATGGCGAATCCGCACACCCTTCACACATACACAAGCTCACTCCAAACACAAGACTAGGTGGCGATTCCGCACACCTCACATGGGCAAAACATTGCAAGAAAACATACTCACAAAACCTCAAGCTTTATTTAGAGAATAAGGCGATGAAATGGGGAGCATAGGGTAGGGGAATGAGAAGGGAGAGCGTGGTAGAGCACATGGCGGATAGGTGGGAGTTGATGGCGAAGACTCGCACGAGGGTTATGGCCATCATCCTTCATTTAGTTTCCCTTCATCTTCCATAGCCCAAGGGTGTAGAGGTCATGCTCAAGACGAGCATGGTGATTGTGGTGATGGTGATGGTGTGGGTGTGTGTGTGTGTGCGCACTAGGCACACACAGTGCATAGTGTACTCTTTGGTGATGGTGTGTGTGTATTTAGTGTAATGGTGACCCCTCTTTATATAGGGGAGGAGGGGGGAGGAATTCTAGAAGTTAGAAATGAAGAAATCACTATCTACATAGGCCATGTGACTGTGGGCCCCACTTGTCTGGCTGTGTGTATATGTGCCAGAACAGCAGTCTTATGAGAGAGAGAATAAGAGAGAGAGATGGGTTGATGAAAAAAAGTGAGAGGTGACATGGAGAATAAAGTAATTACAAGAGGGGAGAGAGGGGAGTGTGTTTAGAGGTGAATCTGTGTGCAGATGTGTATGAACACAAGAAAAATCAGGTAACCACCGGGTGGGGATGGGTCTGTGGGCACCTTTTTCAGTGAAACTGAGTGTGTGTGAGTGTGGGGAAGGTTATTTAGCTACAAGACAAGAGATATGGCGCCTTTTAGAGAGAGAGGGGGGTATTTGGGTCATGGGATATGATAGGAGAGAGAAAGAGGGGGTGGGGTATACTATTTTGGAAGATAGGGTAAGTTGCATGTGAGTTAGGGTGCATTATTGGTGAGAGGTGGGGTAGCTTGAGGGGAGAGAGAAAGGAGAAAGGACAAGGGGAACAGAGAGGGGGTTGACCTTTTGAGTGGAGGAGAGGAAAAGGGACACACGGCAGGGCAACAGTGAAGAAAAAAAGGAGGCAAGGTGGGGATGGGCTACCCCGCAGGCATGAGGTGGCCTATTTTACCTTTCTTATATATTTACATAATCATACTTTATTTTTTTCTTAATTTTTCCAATTCCTTTTATTACTCCCTCCCTAAGAGGGGGTTTTCATGGGGTGGGAACGATAGAAGAGGGGTATGGGAGCTTGGCTTGTGAAAATCCCCCATCATTAGCCCTCCCCTTTTGGCTAGAGGCATTCATGTCTCTAGCTCATCTGTTTGATCATTATCGTCGGAGGTGGCGGCTGATGGTGTGTCCTCATCTGGAATGTCAATTGGTGGAGCCTGGTCAAATCGAAGAAAATAAGGTTTAAGTCGCCAACCATTTACCCTGGTTTTATGAAGTTTTCCATCAGCCTCCATAAGCTGGTAGCTTCCATTGGCATACTTTTTCCTGACGATGAAAGGACCTTCTCATCGGAGTAGGAGTTTCTTATCCTTGCGCGTGTCGAAGCGATTGTCATAGCGGAGCACCAACATTCCTTTCTTCAATTCTTTTTTCCGGAGATGCTCGTTAAAACTAAGCCGTCTATGCTCTGCTTGTGCTGCATAATAATTTATTGCTTCTTCTCTGTCCAGCTGCAGTCTTTCCGAGTTGATGATGTGATCTCTCAAATGCATGTTGGGCTGTTGAAGCTGGCTTGCCATTACTCTGAGACTTTGTAGTTGCACTTCAATGGGCAAGATATCTTCCTTACCAAATACTAGATGATACGGTGTGAATCCCAAGGATGTACGAAATGAAGTTCTGTAGGCCCATAAAGCTGGTAGTAGATACTTATCCCAGTCTCCAGGATGATTGTTTACCTGCTTGGTAATAATTTTAGAAACCATTCCATTTACCTTTTCAACTAGGCCATTACATTGAGGGTAATATGGTGAAGAGTGCCTCCTTGTAATGCCCAGTTTTTGCATTAATTCTCCTACCAAGTCTTCTCTGAAACCTGGCCCTCTATTAGAGATGATCTCTAAAGGTGTGCCAAACCTACAGCATATGTGCTCGTAGATAAATTTAGCTACCTCTTCCGCTGTGATTCTAGTGGTGGCTGTAGCCTCTGCCCATCTAGTCATGTAGTCGACCCCCATGATAATGTAGAATTTTCTTGAGTTGTCCCTAGGTAATGGCATCGATACCCCATTTTTCAAATGGGCCATATGAGAGAATAGGTGTCTGTGGTTCAGGCATAAGTGACCTAGTGCCGGCCTTTTGACACAACTTACACGTTTTGCACCAGTGGTGTACATCACGGTTGAGGCTAGGCCATATGAAGCCTACCTGCAAGATTTTCCTACTTGTTATGTCTAGGGCAAAGTGACCACCACAAACCCCGTCGTGACAACTAGCAATTACTCCCGTGATTTCCTGAGAGAGAGGGACCTTCTTGAGTATTTGGTCCTTACCCTTACAGTACAAACCGTCATTGATGAGTCGATACCTTGTGGCCTTCCGCGTCAGCCATTGCTTCTGTCCCTTTGTTAAATCTGATGGGCATTCCCCTGTTTCCAAAAAATGCATGATGTCAGGCAAGGCATCACTTCCTTGAAATAGAGGGAGCTTTAGTTTTATTGCTCCAACCACCACTTCCTATAGTCTTTCACTTGCTAGGGCATCTGCTTCTTGGTTTTGAGCCCTTGGGATATGGTGTATTTGAACTTCTTCAAACTTACCCAACAAGGTTTTTACAGCACTTAAGTGAGTCCTTAAACTAGGATTCTTGCATGTCCATGCTCCATTTACTTGCCTTACCAGAAGTAGAGCATCCCCAAATACATTAAGGCGTTGTACACCTTGTGAGACACACCATTGTAGACCCTTGGTTAGTGCTGCATACTCAGCTTCATTGTTAGAATGTGAATCTAACAATTGGCCCAACGAAAATACCTTTGTCCCTTTGTCATCAAAGACCACTATGCCTGCAGCTGCTTTGTCGGACGCTCGCTTGTAGGCTCCATCAAAGTAGAGAGAGTATGCTCCTTCTACCATCGGTGGTACTGGAGGTAATCGGACTTCTCCTTCCTTAGATTGCTTCTCCTTCCCTTCAAAGACTTGGTAGGTCATGAGTCCCCCCAAACTTGCCCTTGTCGTGCTTTCTACCTGTACCGTGTAGTCAAACTCTTGCAGACGAACTAGCCATTTAGTAATTCTAGCAGACACATCCATGTGTTGTACAACATAGGGAAATATTTCATCCGTGGTTAGAATCAAAAATTGCTTAGGCAGCAAATGTGACCTAAACTTTGTAGTTGCAAATCTAAGGGCTAGGACTAAGTGTTCCACATGGGTGAAACCTTTCTCTCCTGCTGTCATCATTCGACTAGAGAAGTAGATTGGCCTCATGAAAGATGTCGTCGTATCCTTTTGGAGTAGCACAGCCCCCAATGAGTCATCACCAACACTTGAGGTGACATAGAATTATTCATCCCACTTAGGTGGTGAGAAAGTTGGCAGAGTGGCTAAGACCTCCTTTACCTTGTTGTAGTGATGTTCGCTTTCCTCGTCCCAAGTGAAAGTTGATCTTTGAGTGAGTTGTTGCGATGGTAGAACAAGTTGTGATAGTAGATGTATGAATCTACTTAAGTACCTCACCTTCTGTAGAAAAGAGACCAGTTGACGTGCGGTCGTTGGTGAAGGTAGGGCTATGAGTGCGGACACCTTACTTGGGTCGGCGTTGATACCTCTTGCTGAAATTTCATGGCCTAGTAGAATGACTTTACTCTCCCCAATGTGACATTTATCCACATTAAGTTGCCCACCTAGGCTCTGCAACCTGGCCAAACCTTCAATTACCTTTTCTAAATGTGAAATACGAGAGCTATATATACAAAAATCATCAATGAACACTCTTATGGATGTTCCAAAGAACGGTTGAAAAACATATGTGACATATCTTTGGAATGTGGCAGGTGCATTTGTGAGACCAAATGGCATAACCCTGTATGCAAAACAACCCCATGGCGTGATAAAAGTGGTTTTTTGCTGATCTTCCAAGGCTATGCGTATTTGAAAGTATCTTGAATAACCATCACAGACGGTATAGCATTGAAAACCCGCTACTTCATTTAGAATTTCATCCAAGAAAGGGAGAGGAAAGTGGTCTCTCTTTGTAGCTGCATTTAGTGGTTTGTAGTCAACACAGACCCTCCACTTACCATTCTTTTTAGGCGTCACCACTACGGGTGACACCCATTCTGAGTTTTCTACAGGATAGATGAATCTCGCCTCCAGCAGTTTCCTTACCTCGGCCAAGAGTGCCTTTTCTTGTATGACCCCCAGTCGTCGTAGCTTTTGCACAACTGGTTTTACCCCTTCCTTCAGCTTAATATGATGTTCCACCACTGTAATGCCTGTGATTCTTTCATAGTTGTCAATGAACAGGTTAAGAAATCCCATCAACATTTGCAAAAAACTATCTTTCTCCTCAAGTGTTAATTCCGTAGACAACATACCCTTCAACCTACTTCCTCCTAGGCCAGGTGATTTTCTCTCCTCTTCATTGGGTTTCCCTTTTGGTGATGGATCACCAGTTGTGCTTACCCTTTGTGGATCCTTCATAATGATACCCATCACATCAATGGAACTGTCACTTTCGTCGGTGGATGTGGTCTCCTCCTCAGAACTGGAAGATTCGCTAGTGGTTTCATCTGCCGATGTTTCCAGATTCATTTGCTTCTGCTTGCCAATCCCCATGTCGTAGTAGATTGTCTCTCCTTTCTTACCGGTCATGCGTAGAAGGCCAGTACCCCAGTCCTATTCTGCCTTCATGGCCATCAACCATGGCCTTCCCAAAATTAGTGGATAGCCCTCCCCCTTAGTAGGCATTACAAAAACATCTACCTCTACCTCAGTGTTGAAAGCTTTTATTTTCACGGCACTTACCACACCCACACACTTTACTTTTGCGTTGTTTTCCATCTTTGCCTTGCATGGAAAAGGCCTGTCAACCTCGAGCCCTAATCGAACCATCATATCTTCGCTCATTACACAGATTTGTGCACCTCCATCAATGTAGGTGTTTCCAACCCTCTTTCCTTTTATGTTTACGTCGACAATTGGAAGGATGTCATCCATGTTGCATCCCAAAATTGCTCCGGCTACCTTTGTTTTGGAGCGTCTTGTACTTACCATTTTAGACCATTGTCGCCTTACTTTTGGTGCAAGATATAGCAGTTGTGGCCATGTAATCTTCGGTCCTTGCTCTGCCACACCCAATGTTAGATCATAGGGCTTAGAACTTTCCCCTAGCTAGAAGTCGGTGATGCCCAATTTCCGTCGTGGCCTAGATGGCCTCTTGCTAGTTTCTCCTCTCATGCTTCTCTCATCATCTGATTGTGTAGCTTTCTCCCTCCTAGCTCTTTTCACAGTCATGGCTTCAAGTGGTTCTAAAAAGGTTACCTTCTCCTTATCCTTGTCCCTCTCCTTTGCTCTGGGTGGATCCACTACTACGGCTTTTCCTTTCTCTTCTAGCATTATGATGTTTACAGGGCGATCAGGTGGTGGGGCTGGTGGAAGAGGTGGGATGGATGCTTGTAGTGGTGTCTAGGGTGGACGTAGAATTTGTGTTGGTGGGGGTGGTGCTCGGGGTGGGGGTGTTCTTTCTCTAGGGGGTGACAATTGGTTCCTCCTACCTCCTCTATTATATTTTTATCGTGGTTTGGGACAGTAGTACATACCGTGACCGTCTTCTCCGCAGTTGTAGCAATGATACTCCCTGTTTTATCGTCGTGCTCTTCCAAGGTCTTGATCTCTTTCTTGACTCCTTCCTTGCTGTATTAAGTGGACAGACAAATTCTGCAGTTGGTCAGTAATATGGGCCAACATATCTTGTTGGTCATCTCTTACCCCAAGAGCCGGTGGTGGTGGTATGGTGGTTGTCGTAGTTGCTGGTCGACGCGATGTTCCTGCTTCTATTGAATCGGTTTCTTTGGCTTTCATTCGTAGCTTCTTGTCCTTAAGGCGAGCAATCTCAACGGCTAACTCGTACGTAGCCGGGAATCTACCTTTCACCTTCTCCTTGAGAAGAGGCCATAAGCCATGCGTGAACCGATCTTTTTTAGGAAATCGGGTGCGGCTTCCCCCCTTGCCAGTGACTCAACCCACCGTTCCCACAAATCCACAAATTTGGACTCATAGGTGGCATATTCTAAAAGACTCTCCTGCTTCAAGTCTCTCAACTTGTCCCACAACTTTTCTGAAGTGGTACCTCCCCCAAAGCGCCTCTTAAAAGCGGTTTTTAAGGGTTCCTAGTCATCCTTGGTTGCTTGTGGAAGTGCATTGTACCATGATCTAGCTTCTAGCTTCATGAGATGCTTAAAGATTCTAACCCGGGATTCATCCATATCTTTGTTGCTCACTACACATGCTACTTCAAAGTCATCTAGGAAGTCTGTTACCAAATCCTCCCCCTTCTTTCCTTTAAATGTTGGAAATGCTACACTTGCCATGATTACTGAGAGAGAGCTAGAAAGACACACTGCTTAACTTGTAAAAGTTTTTTCTTCTTTACAAGGAGGCGTGTATACCCTCTTATACAAGGACATAGATTAAAACTTCAAACGGTACATTGCCTTGTACCAAAGGTAAGACAAATGGTTGATCTAATGCCAGAACCTCAAAAAATCGCTCCCTACCCAGCATGGTGTCAATGACGTGCTGGTAGTGAGCCTTCAAATCCAGTATTACCTTGATTGAGCGTACACGTGTTGGTATGTGTGATCTGTCTTGAGGTAGGTTGTACTGATTCATGTGAAGCTTAGAGGTGCTTAGTCACTGTCCAAGCTTGTGGGAGAGGGTGGTGTTCTTTCCTGAAACAAACTCAGTAGATCCCTAGTTTCTCTAGTGAGAGTGTGAGCCAATGATTCCGTTATCTGTGCTGCAGCATCAGGTGCGACTTGAAAACTGACTGTGATAATTACCTCGGTGACTTGAGTTACCCGATTCTCAAAGTAGAATAGTGTTGATTCTCTATTGTGTAGAGCTCCTTCCATTTCGTTGTTGTGGGTTGGTTGTAGGTTGCGGACATGGTTTCGACCTTCTCCTTCTTCTTCTTGGCACTTGGCCTATGCATATCCACTGGGTTTGGCGTGTTGTTGACTCTCCCACTGCAAATCGATTACCGTTACGGCTGGCACTTGAGCTTCGATGGAGATGCGGAGTTTGTCTAGTTGTGCTTGGAGCTCTTCTTCTTCTGTCGTCCAATTAGCAAATCCTGCTAGCCATTCATCCATTCACAATAGTTTAGGGGTTTCAGTCTTGTAAACTGAAGGGTTTCATGAAAAGATCCTCAATGGGGGCACCAAATGAAAGGAGCAAAGCAAACCCCGAACCCCAAACGGCCTCTAAAACACCGGGGACCGAATGGCGCGCCTCGAGCTTGTCATGCTAAAGCAAACAGGGGGCACCACCTAGCTTCAGCGGCTAGGACGCAAACAACACACCACCATAACAAAGTTTTCATCCAAGAGAGATGGATGCTTGGCAGTAATGATGAAGAGGAAAGGGAATGAGATCAAGTGAGAGAGAGAGAGAGAGTGAGGGAGGGGGTATAGCGGCTTAGTACTTAGGCACCACAAAAGGATGGCGAATCCGCACACCCTTCACACATACACAAGCTCACTCCAAACACAAGACTAGGTGGCGATTCCGCACACCTCACATGGGAAAAACATTGCAAGAAAACATACTCACAAAACCTCAAGCTTTATTTAGAGAATAAGGCGATCAAATGGGGAGCATAGGGTAGGGGAATGATAATGGAGAGCGTGGTAGAGCACATGGCGGATAGGTGGGAGTTGATGGCGAAGACTCGCACGAGGGTTATGGCCATCATCCTTCATTTAGTTTCCCTTCATCTTCCATAGCCCAAGGGTGTAGAGTTCATGCTCAAGACGAGAATGGTGATTGCGGTGATGGTGATGGTGATGGTGTGGGTGTGTGTGTGTGCACTAGGCACACACAGTGCATAGTATACTCTTTGGTGATGGTGTGTGTGTATTTAGTGTGATGGTGGCCCCTCTTTATATAGGGGAGGAGGGGGGAGGAATTCTAGAAGTTAGAAATGAAGAAATCACTATCTACATAGGCCATGTGACTGTGGGCCCCACTTGTCTGGCTGTGTGTATATGTGCCAGAACAGCAGTCTCATGAGAGAGAGACTAAGAGAGAGAGATGGGTTGATGAAAAAAAGTGAGAGGTGACATGGAGAATAAAGTAATTACAAGAGGGGAGAGAGGGGAGTGTATTCAGAGGTGAATCTGTGTGCAGATGTGTGTGAACACAAGAAAAATCAGGTAACCACGGGGTGGGGATGGGTCTGTGGGCACCTTTTTCAGTGAAACTAAGTGTGTGTGAGTGTGGGGAAGGTTATTTAGCTACAAGACAAGAGATATGGCGCCCTTTAGAGAGAGGGGGGGGTATTTGGGTCATGGGATATGATAGGAGAGAGAAAGAGGGGGTGGGGTATACTATTTTGGAAGATAGGGTAAGTTGCATGTGAGTTAGGGTGCATTATTGGTGAGTTATAATGCATTATTGGTGAGAGGTGGGGTAGCTTGAGGGGAGAGAGAAGGGAGAAAGGACAAGGGGAAGAGAGAGGGGGTTGACCTTTTGAGTGGAGGAGAGGAAAAGGGACACACGGCGGGGCAACAGTGAAGAAAAAAAGGAGGCAAGGTGGGGATGGGCTACCCCACAGGCATGAGGTGGCCTATTTTACCTTTATTATATATTTACATAATCATACTTTATTTTTATCTTACTTTTTCCTATGCCTTTTATCATTCCCTCCCTAAGAGGGGGTTTTCATCAGGTGGGGACGAGAGAAGCGGGGTATGGGAGCTTGGCTTGTGAAAAGCCCCCATCATCAGCAATCAGTTACGACAGCATGGCTATCCACAAGAACTAAGCAGTTCATTTCTATGGATTTCTTACTCTCCCCATGGCACTACAAAGTGTCTATGGACATATTGTTTTGGGGTACGACCCGGCGGGTGACTGCTACATCACCCCATAGGCATTGCGGATCACAATTCATGTGCATTGAGGATCACAGTTTGATCTCTCCCAGTTAGACTTTCAAGGAAAGAATTATGCAATCTACCATGCGGTAGCGGACTTCAACTTTTCAAGTTGATTTCAATCATTACGTACACAGTTACCTATATTGGTTACTGTTACCTGCTAGTTGAGCAGTTTCTACAAAGGGTCTTACCAAAGGGTTTGACTATGTAGATTCTAACCAAAGGGGTTGGATTGCGAGGGCAACACCAACGGTTCCCAGTGCAATGTTGTTTGTTTTTTCAGGTAGGAGACGTGCTCCTCTCCGTTTGAATACTGGTAAGTGAACATTACGTTCAAACCTCCAGGTACGCATTTATTAATTTGGTGTTATTCCATTTTTTGTATGATTTGCTTGTTTTTTTTTCAAGACGTATAAGTACGCTTGAATGTTACAGAGGCATGCCAAGGGCATGTCGGCACAAAGTATTTTGGGCCAAGTGTCCAATCTACCTTTTTGCCTTATGTTGTTACGAACCTACTTGTAGGGTTTGATTTGGCACATGTTGTCACATTGGAAACAACATGGTCTAGGAACTCAAGGAGTTTGGTTTAGCCAGTGTGGAGCATGATAATGAGGGTCCCTCTCACTCGCGTCGCAGAGTGTTTGTAGTTACCTCCACACACAAGTACAACTCGTACTTGATGGATGTCACTTTTCCTGACATCCTTACTTGAGACATATTCCCCATGTGGAGAAAATGAGTCTCTAGGACTGACACTGGTGCCCAATTCGAAATGATGTGTTGCGACGAAGTCCCTAGGTGCTGGTCGCATCCGTTCATTACACCAATTGACGCACAGAGTATCAAGAACAATTTTAGTGGCCAAAAATTTTCGGGTACTAAGTACGGACTTGTTGTGATTACAAGTGCTATGAAACCACCTTAACGGAGGGTCGTTTCTACATATAGCAAAGTATGCTACGTTCATGAGAATGTCTCATGGTTGGTTCCACCCAATCGTGCTATTTATAGACTCCTAGCCTCTAAAGATAGCGCTCCTTTACCGCATGTCCGTTTGGCCCTTGGCCCTGCCCTTGGCCTGACATTACTCCCCCCTTGGAGAAGCGTTTTCGTCCTCGAAAACACAAGTGGTAGTATCTTCATAAGAACATTGATGTTTTCCTTATTGGCATCCTCTACACGGGCTTAGAGCAACATCTTGAATTTCAACATTGTTGTCCTTTTGCACCCACCCGTATCTAAATGGTAACTCATGATAACTCATGTGAGTATCTTGAAAAGCTCATAGCTACTGAAACATAGAATAGGGAGTGTCCTCATGTCAGACTTCTGAACATTTTGGAACACACAGAACCACATGTTCACCCCTAACCAAGGTTACATGCCAACATACTCTGTCAGCACACCTACTAAGTCCTTGACTTATGAAACTATCAGTATCCAACCCCACCACAACAGGTGTTCAAAGTTGAAAACCTAACCTAAGAAAATTCTAGAATAAGGAGAGAATCACCTATTCAGAATGCATTGTGCTAATGTGTGCTCTTAGCAGATCCTTTAGCACGGTTTACTAACGTATGCGCTTAGCATATCCTTTAGTACTAAATAGAATACTCGTAAGCTGTCCATCCAACGTGGGATGAATAACAGCAGTAAGAGTGAGGTACTTTCCCCAACCACTTACAGACAGTCTTCCACGACTGACAACAAACTATGACTCAACCATTGAGTATCCAGCCCTATACTCGATATGGAATGGAGACAACCAACTAGTTTGAAGGTAGATTGGAGGTTCTAGAAACCAATCACTAACATCCATACTCAGCCATCACCTTGTATGGTAGGGTGTAAACTCATACTAAATCTGCAAGAGAGATTGCACTAGCAGTGCAAAAGGGTGCAGAAAGAAGAAAGTCCATGGATTTGCATGCCGCTCCAAATAAATTTGTGTTAAACACTAGGGCCCATAACACCTAGTGTGCATGCATTTAACACAAACATATCCAAACCGCAATTCCATGACGAGACTTTCCACGATACTTACGTGAAAATCTTGCAACAAAGTTGGACCATAATAGAATGTGACAACCCGGTCACACCTAGGAACCAACCAGGAGACCTTCTCATGAACGTAGCATACTTTGTAGCAAAAGTTGGACCATACTAGAATGTGACAACCCAGTCACACCTAGGAACCAACCATGAAACATTCTAATGAACGTAGCATACTTTGCTATATGTAGAAACAACCCTCCTTTAAGGTGGTTTCACAGCACTTGTAATCACAACAAGTCTGTACTTAGTACCGGACAATTTTTGGCCACTGAAATTGTTCCTAATACTGTGTGCGTCAATTGGTCCAATGAACGGATGTGACCAGCACCTAGGGACTTCGTCGTGACACATCATTTCGAATTGGGCGCCTGTGTCAGTCCCAGAGACTCATATTCTCCACATGTGGAATATGTCTTAAGTAAGGATGCCAGGAAAAGTGACATCCATCAAGTACGAGTTGTACTTGTGTGTGGAGGTAACTACAAACACTCTGCGACGCGAGTGAAAGGGGCCCTCATTATCATGCTCCACACTGGCTAAACCAAACTCCTTGAGTTCCTAGACCATGTTGTATCCCATGTGACAACATGTGCCAAATCGAACCCTACAAGTAGGTTCGTAACAGCATAAGGCAAAAGGTAGATTGGACACTTGGCCCAAAATACTTTGTGCCGACATGCCCTTGGCATGGCTCTATAACATTCAAGCGTACTTATACGTCTTGAAAAAAAAACAAGCAAAGCATACAAAAAATGGAATAACACCAAATTAATAGATGAGTACCTGGAGGTTTGAACGTAATGTTCCTTTACCAGTATTCAAACGGAGAGGAGCACATCTCCTACCTAAAAAAAAAACAACATTGCACTGGGAACCGTGGGTGTTGCCTTTGCAATCCAACCCCTTTGGTTAAAATCTACGTAGTCAAACCCCTTGGTAAGACCCTTTGTAGAAACTGCTCAACTAGCAGGTAACGACAACCAACATAGTTAACCGTGTACATAATGATTGGAATCAACTTGAAAAGTTGAGTTTGTCCGCTACCTCGTGGTAGATTGCGGAATTCTTTCCTTGAAAGTCTAGCTGAGAGAGATCAAACTCTGATCCTCAATGCAGATCAACTGTGATCCTCAATGGAGATCAACTATGATCCTCAATGCCTATGGGGTGATGTAGTAGTCACCCGTCGGGTTGTACCCCAAAACAATATGTCCATAGACACTCTGTAGTGCTATAGAGACTGTCACCACTGATTGCTGCATCTATACTTCCTTATAGAGATCAACTGCTGTGAGTTGAAGATTATCAAAAACTCAGCTTGAGTGTCGCACTGAAAACATGTAGTGCAAAAATGACACCCTAAACATCCGTAATGACAAGACTCTTGCTTGTGCATTAACGTCGATGTATACTTCCTTGGGTAGATCTGTTCAATCTTGAAAACAATCACCCAAAGAATGTCAATAGTTGGGTCTTACCCTTGGCCTGACAATGGCTCTTAGCCTATGTGGCTCATAGCCCTTGTGCGAATAAGTGTTCAATGGACGAACCGATGAAGACTAATCTGAGTAGCATCTTAGCTATGTGCTAGCTGAGAGTTAGAGCACCTTGGCTCAGGCTGACTCACGAGCAAAACACGTATCAAAAGCTTCTCATAAGATTTTTCATTTCATTTTTCCCTTAAAGAGAGAGAGAACGAGAGAAGAAGAGCATGCTGGGCTGAGGAACTAACCTTAAGTGTTTACAGCCAAGCTTGCTTGGCAACCATGGCAAGCTAGACAGGACCTATGAACTATTTGCTTACAGCATTCGACAAAGCCGACCAGTAATTACAATTTTAAGCAATTGTTGCCTCTGTTCTACAATTTTTTTGGGGCAAAGCAAAGTGCTTTCAATGGGTACGCCCTTGCATATCGCTTGCCAAGGTCAACCATGTACACGAACAAACATGGCCGACAAGACTAGAAAGGGTATCATGCATGGTGTATGTGTGATAACTTATACGTCTTGGAGCACAACAACTGGGTCGGTTTGATGCAAAAGCATAGCAAGTTGTCATTGTTCTGGAATCTCAAGGAGATTGAACTGGCTTGCCGATCGACTTGATGTACGGTGCCCAGTTGCTTGGCATGACCTCCTACTGTCACCTTTTCTCGAAATTGGCAGAGACTACATCAATTATGCATACTTTTTTATAATTCTCGAGATGCCGAGATATTTGACATGGTCATTTAGCTAAAAGTGTTCGACAAGGTCGATTTGTTTTTGCCATTTTGCCATGTTTTGTAATCTCAAGGAGATTAGCACATCCTCCTTCTTGCCTTGATGCAGGCGGCACATTTTTCGGCATGACCGCCTCCTTGTCACTATTTCTAGTCATTGCCAAAGGATGCTTGTCACAGTCTTAGCTCATTTCAGTTGAAATTCCTTGACAAGGTCGATTCTTTTTGTCATGCTCTCTGCATGTCAACAACCGCCTCAATTGGCTATCAGCAAGGCTTTAATTTCTGTGACGCAACGCTTCAAGTTAGGCATCTTGCATTGAAACTCCCCACGTTTGGCATATGCTATGTGTTGGGGTATAAAGCCCAATGTGGTCGCCCAGGTAAGTGGGCGGGCCGCCAGGTATGTACACATATTCTTTTGTAAAAACCTAATAAGAACTCACTATGCTCTACACATTACAGTAGAGTGAGTTCACCATATCGTTGTGCTCTTCTTCTCGCACTCTCTCTCACGTCGCACTTTCGCTCGTACTCCTTCAACTGGTATCAGAGCTCAAATCGAGACTCGGGGCAGCACTGCAGGAGGCTAGAGTCACCAGCTCAGATTGGAGTGAAATTCGACAGGCGAAGACACGGCCCAAATCTCGTGGGTGAGCTCGAAGGGCTCGGTGTTGTCATAATTTCATTCTGAGGTCATCTCGGCCACCGTTCGGCTTCGACAAAGGTCTGCGCAGGCCATTTTCGACTACGTGGTCTCGGCGGGTGCAGATCCGACTCTGCAAATTTGGAGTTTTCGGCTTACGACTGCAGGTGCTGAGGATATCGACACTCCCAGAGTGTTGATTTGTGGTTGTCTACACATCAAAGGACGGCTCATAGTTCTTGGAGGCGTGTCACATACGACACGGGCGCATCTACACACAGACTGTAGGCGACATCCACTAGTTCATCAAGTAGCTTGTGTTTGCTGCTTGATATTCCATATTTCATCTTGACATTGCAGGTACTTCCACATGGGATGTATTGTTAGAGATGATGTATGTTTGTTGAGGGTTTGCTGGCTGTGAGTCACGCAGCAAACAACTGCCGCAGCGGTTACAGCATATAGTGGAAAATTTGTGGATGTATGACTTTGTGGGAAGTCTATGTACTGTCAGATTTACTGCAGCCTTTGTTGAGGGTTGAGTGAGGTTTTATTGAACTGGGGGATTCTCGAATGTTGAGATCCTTTCGGTGATACAGGTCTTGGAGCGATCCCTCGAGCACCCTTAGATAGGCAGCTAGGATGTATTGACTGTGAGTTAGACAGTTGGGATTGCATCTTTGCTTTACTACCGTTGAGGCATTGTCACAGTCTATGCTTACAGGACAATCAGAGACAGTACAGGTGCAGGATAGGTTTACCCACAACTTACAGTGTTAGAGAGACAGTGGTTTTTTGAGCTGTTTTTTGGTCTGTTTTTAGTACACCAGATCCATTTTACAAACGAGACTCTGCCAAAATTTCTGCAGAATCTGAAGCTTTCTTGGTTCATTTGACAGGTTGATATTGGTTTAGAGGTCAGTTTACAGGGGAAACTCTACCGAATTTTTCCCAGGAAAGTAAACTACTATTAAGCGTAGCTATGGCTGGATCACAGGACACTGCTCTTTACAATATCAAGAAGCTGGATGGAACCAATTTCCCATTGTGGAAGAAGCAGATTTGGCACGTGTTGGTACAAAAGAAGCAGATAAAACCTATAAAGCTCAAGGGGATAAAACTAGAAGATATGGACGAAGATGAATGGAGCGAAATGGATGAATTGGCACTTTCTACCATTATGCTGACTTTGGCAGAAAGCATTTACTTCAATGTAGCAAACGAGATGTCGGCTTATCAAGAATGGTTAAAGCTGAGTGATCTTTATGAGAAACAGAGTGCAGCTTCACAGGTGTACTGGCTTAAGAAGCTTGTTGACTTGAAGATGAAAGAAGGGACACCTATGTCCAATCATCTGAATGAATTCAACACAATTTACAGTCAGTTGTCAGCTCAAGGTGTCAAGTTTGATGAACCTGTTAGAGCTATGTTCGTGTTGATCACATTGCCGGAAAGTTGGGACACTTTTCGCACAGCTTTGAGTAATTCTGCACCTCCAGATGGTTTGAACATAGCAGGTGTAGAAGGAAGTCTGCTTATTGAAGAAACCAATAGAAAGACAATGGACAAAGGCAAAGGAACAGCCTTAGTTGTCAGGGGAAGGACCAAAGAAAAGTACAAAGGGGGAAAGAGGAATCAGTCTCGTAGAAATTTCCGCAGTGCTAAAGGCAAGAGTGACATAGAATGCTACCATTGTGGCAAGAAGGGTCACATGAAAAGAGACTGTAGAGAATGGAAAGCAGAAAAAGGCAAAGAGAATGCTGAAGACCATGGTGAGAAGAACAAGTCCTCATTGAAGATTCAAGAAATAAATGTGACAAACACTGTTGCAGAGGATGACACTCTAGTGTCAAGAGACATCTACTTCTTGAAGAATACAATGGACTCAGCTCTTCTTACAGCATCTGATGGAAATGCACTGAGTGACTGGATTATAGACTCAGGGGCATCACTTCATGTGTCTCCAAACAAGGAGTGGTTTACCTCTTATGTGACCACTAAAGATCATGTTCGGCTAGGCAATGGGCAGACATGTGAGATCTTAGGTGTTGGAGATGTTCAATTGAAGTTTCAGAATGGCTCTTCTTTCACGCTGAAGTATGTGAGACATGTTCCCACAATTACAAAGAGCTTGATCAGCACAGGTTTACTTGATGATGCTGGCCAGGTCACCACTTTTGGACAGAACATGTGGAAGATATCCAAGGGTTCTATGACAGTAGCACATGGAGTAAAGTCTGGAGGAATTTACACGATTTATGTATCAAATGTCTCTAAAAATGTAATCAATGTAACCGAGCAGCCGAACGTTTCTTTGTGGCATAGACGGTTAGGACATATGTCCAAGAAGGGAATGGAAATCTTGTCTCGTTCTGGTTATTTGCCTGGCTTTTCATTTAATGATTTTGAATTCAATGAACATTGTTTGTATGGTAAGCAAACACAGCAGCCACATAAGCATAGAAGCAGTAGAAGAGATACACAGTTGGCACTTGTTCATAGTGATTTGTGTGGACCTATGCCTAACCTATCTCTAGGGGGACCTTCTTACTTTATGACATTTATAGATGATTACTCGAGGAAAGTATGGGTTTACTTTCTCAAGCACAAGGATGAAGCGTTTAGTGTTTTCAAAACGTTTGTGACACTTGTGGAGAATCAGAGTGGCAAGAAGCTTAAATGCTTACGCACTGACAATGGTGGAGAGTATGTTTCAAAGGCCTTTCAGGACTTTTGTGAGTCAAAAGGTATAAAACGTGAACTTACTGCTCCTTACAATCCTCCTCAAAATGGTGTTGGTGAGAGGATGAATAGGACCATACAAGAGAAGGTCAGAAGTATGTTGTCTAATGCACAGCTGCCAAATGGGTTTTGGGCTGAAGCTGTATCAACAGCTGTTCATCTTGTAAATAGATCTCCTAGCAAGGTTTTGCAGAAGGATTCAGTGCCAGAGATGGTATGGTCAGGCAAAATTCCCTCATACAAGCATCTCAGAGTCTTTGGCTGTGAGGCATATACTCACGTTCCAAAGGAATTTAGGAACAAACTTGAGCCAAAGAGTAGAAAGTGCATCTTTCTAGGCTATGGTAATTCTGGTGAGATGGGGTACAGACTTTGAGATCCCGAATCCAGAAAGGTTGTCCGCAACAATGATATCCACTTTAATGAATCCAAATATCATTCTAAACCAGAGAGGGTTAAGGAGATTAGAAGAGTTGTCTTCCAAGAAGATGGACTTGCACGTGCAAGACAAAATGTCAGGGCTCAAGAGGAGCAAGGATAGGATAGAGTGGAACCACAGGTTGTGGCTGAGCCTGAGCCACCTATTGTTCATAGATTTGGACGTGTCACGCGACCTCCTGATAGGTTTGTTCCATCTATGAACTATGTCATGTTGACTGATTGCAATGAGCCTTCATGTTACAAGGAAGCAGTGCAAATGAAGGACTCCGGGAACTGGCAATTGGCCATGCAGTCAAAGATGACAACTCTGCATAAAAACAAGACATGGAAGCTAGTTAAATTACCACAGGGCAAAAAGGCTCTACCTTGTAAATGGGTTTAGAGGTATAAGATCACCGCTCATGATAGTCAGCCAAAGTACAAAGCAAGGCTTGTTGCCAAGGGCTTTAAGCAATAACAAGGCATTGACTTTGATGAAGTCTTCTCTCCGGTGGTCAAGATGACTACATTGAGATGCTTTCTTGCATCGGTTGCCATATTAGATTTGGTGTTGCACCAAATGGATGTCAAGACAGCGTTCTTGCATGGTGATTTAGATGTGGAAATTTACATGCAGCAGCCAGAAGGGTTTAATGAGAAAGGCAAGGAAGATTGGGTATGCCAGTTGTTAAAGAGTCTTTATGGCTTAAAACAATCACCGAGGGCATGGTACCATAAATTCCACAAGTTTATGCTTTCTCAAGGCTACAAACGTAGTGAGTTCGATCATTGTCTATAGACAAAGAAGGCTAAGGATGGCAGTTGGCTGATCCTTATTTTGTATGTGGATGACATGTTGATTGCTGGCAAGCACTTGGAAGAAATTTCAGCTTTGAAGTCAAAGATGGCAAAATCGTTTGACATGAAAGACATGGGTGAGGCAAGTCATATACTTGATATGTGCATTGAGAGAGAAAGATCAAAGAAGTTGATTTGGTTATCTCAAACAGAGTATATTGACAAGGTTTTGCAACGTTTCACTATGGAGAAGGGAAAGGCATTGAGTGTTCCATTGCCACCATATGTGAAACTTAGCAAACAAGATTTTCCTGTGTCTAAGGAAGAACAAGCTGAAATGGATAAGATTCCATATGCGTCTGCAGTGGGTAGCTTGATGTATGCAATGATTGCTACTCGCCCAGACATTGCATTTGCAGTGGGAGTAGTAAGTCGATACATGTCAAACCCAGGCAAGAAACATTGGGAGGCAGTGAAAGGAATATTGAGATACCTGAAAGCTACAAAGAGTATGCGTATATACTATGGGAGTCAGGAGCTAAGTGTAAAGGGTTTTACAGACTCAGATTATGCAGGTGACTTAGACAACCGAAGGTCTACGTCAGGGTATGTCTTTACATTGGCTGGTGGAGCAGTATCATGGCGTTCTAGATTACAAGATTGTGTTACTCAGACTACTACAGAGGCTGAATATGTTGCAGCATCAAAGGCATGCAAAGAATCAATTTGGCTTAATCAACTAGTAACAGATCTGGGAATCAAAGAAGAGATGCATGTGTTATATTGTGATAGTCAAAGTGCTATACAATTGGCTCGCAATCCAGTTTATCACTCAAAGACAAAGCATGTGGATGTGAAGTATCATTTCATCAGGGAAATGCTCGAGGATAAGCAACTTTAGCTTGTCAAAGTTCACACCACAGAAAATCCTGCTGATCTACTTACAAAAAGACTTCCCTTAGAGAGCTTTGCGCATTTTCGCAAGCAGTTAGGTGTAGGGTAGTACATCACTTCTCTACATCTCTTGTATATTAGCTTGTATAGTAGCTTCTCTCACACTTAAAGTACCACATTGGACTTTAAGTGGGAGGTTGTTGGGGTATAAAGCCCAATGTGGTCGCCCAGGTAAGTGGGCGGGCCGCCAGGTATGTACACATATTCTTTTGTAAAAACCTAATAAGAACTCCGTATGCTCTAGACATTACAGTAGAGCGAGTTCACCATATCGTCGTGCTCTTCTTCTCGCACTCTCTCTCGCGTCTCACTTCCACTCGTACTCCTTCACTATGAGCATACACACTTGGGAGGAATTTGGTAATCTGCTTGCAGGTTCTTTTATTACCTGCCAGATGGATGTATATGCTACAAGGGGAGTATGTATATACACGCGACAACTCTCTCTCGTGTGGCAGACTAGGCTATGAGCCGTTATGGAACGAGTTCTTCTCCATTAAAATTTCAGGATGACTGGTTACAACGGGATAACCAGGTGAGCCTAATTTTCAATTTGTTTGTTTTTCATGTTTCCATTGGAACACGTTGTCTGTTATGTAAAGCAAAGTGCTTTGACAACATCACATGAAGCAAGGCTTCTCACGCGTGCCACGATACTGCCCATTGACTTGGCATCAAGGGCATTGGCATGCCAGTTTGGAAAACTGAAAGGCTTACAATTCTGCAGGCATGGCATGCCAACCGGGTGGCATGAATTCCACCGATTCATGGATTATGCTTCCGCTATCACACTCGAAACTCTGTCAAGGACAGACTAATTGATGGATTGTTTCAATGTGTTTTTTGATTACTGTCAACACAACAGCACTAAAAAGAACCAAAACATTTGGACTTGATTCCCAGGCATAGTGCCAATGCAATCACGACCCCTACAAGGTAGGTGGGTCGGAATGAGTTTTATGTTTTTCTATTCCCTCTCTCGATGAGAGAGTCATACCAGAAAATTGTGGCCTACTTATACGAAGTGTAAGACCGCGGGGGACTGGACCATGCAACTCTCCACCGAACCGTGCTATTTATAGACTCCTCAATGAAACCAAGAGCAACATCTTGATCTTCAACATTGTTGTCCTTTTGCAACCACCCGTATCTAAATGATAACTCATGATAACTCATGTGAGTATCTTGAAAATCTCATAGCTACTGAAAGATAGAATAGGGAGTGTCCTCATGTCAGACTTATGAACATTTTGGAACACACAAAACCACATGTTCACCCCTAACCAAGGTTACATGCCAACATACTCTATCAGCACGCCTACTAAGTCCTTGACTTATGAAACTATCGGTATCCAACCCCACCACAATAGGTGCTCAAAGTTGAAAACCTAACCTAAGCAAATTCTAGAATAAGGAGAGAATCACCTATTCAGAATGCATTGAGCTAATGTATGCTCTTAGCAGATCCTTTAGCACGGTTTACTAACGTATGCGCTTAGCATATCCTTTAGTACTAAATAGAATACTTGTAAGCTGCCCATCCAACGTGGGATGAATAACAGCAGTAAGAGTGAGGTACTTTGCCCAACCACTTACAGAAAGTCTTCCACGACTGACGACAAACTATGACTCAACCATTGAGTATCCAGCCATATACTCGATATGGAATGGAGACAACCAACTAGGTTGAAGGTAGATTGGAGGTTCCAGCAATCAATCACTAACATCCATACTCAGCCATCACCTTGTACGACAGGGTGTAAACTCATACTAAATCTGCAAGAGAGATTGCACTAGCAGTGCAAAAGGGTGCAGAAAGAAGAAAGTCCATGGATTTGCATGCCGCTCCGAATAAATTTGTGTTAAACACTAGGGCCCATAACACCTAGTGTGCATGCATTTAACCCAAACATATCCAAACCGCAATTCCATGACGAGACTTTCCACGATACTTACGTGAAAATCTTGCAACAAAGTTGGACCATAATAGAATGTGACAACCCGGTCACACCTAGGAACCAACCATGAGACCTTCTCATGAACGTAGCATGCTTTGCAGCAAAAGTTGGACCATATAGAATGTGACAACCCGGTCACACCTAGGAACCAACCATGAGACATTCTCATGAACGTAGCATACTTTGCTATATGTAGAAACAACCCTCCGTTAAGGTGGTTTCACAGCACTTGTAATCACAACAAGTCCGTACTTAGTACCCGACAATTCTTGGCCACTGAAATTGTTCCTGATACTGTGTGCGTCAATTGGTCTAATGAACAGATGCGACCAGCACCTAGGGACTTCGTCGTGACACATCATTTCGAATTGGGTGCCAGTGTCAGTCCCATAGACTCATATTCTCCACATGTGGAATATGTCTCAAGTAACGATTCCAGGAAAAGTGACATCCATCAAGTACGAGCTGTACTTGTGTGTGGAGGTAACTACAAACACTCTGCGACGCGAGTGAGAGGGACCCTCATTATCATGCTCCACACTGGCTAAACCAAAATCCTTGAGTTTCTAGACCATGTTGTATCCCATGTGACAACATGTGCCAAATCGAACCCTACAAGTAGGTTCGTAACAGCATAAGGCAAAAAGGTAGATTGGACACTTGGCCCAAAATACTTTGTGCCGACATGCCCTTGGCATGGCTCTGTAACATTCAAGCGTACTTATACGTCTTGAAAAAAGAAAACAAGCAAAGCATACAAAAAATGGAATAACACCAAATTAATAGATGCGTACCTGGAGGTTTGAACGTAATGTTCACTTACCAGTATTCAAACGGAGAGGAGCACATCTCCTACCTGAAAAACAAACAACATTGCACTGGGAACCCTGGGTGTTGCCTTCGCAATCCAACCCCTTTGGTTAAAATCTACGTAGTCAAACCCCTTGGTAAGACCCTTTGTAGAAACTGCTCAACTAGCAGGTAACGGCAACCAACATAGTTAACCGTGTACATAATGATTGGAATCAGCTTGAAAAGTTGAGTTTGTCCGCTACCTCGTGGTAGATTGCGGAATTATTTCCTTGAAAGTCTAACTGAGAGAGATCAAACTGTGATCCTCAATGCAGATCAACTGTGATCCTCAATGCAGATCAACTATGATCCTCAATGCCTATAGGGTGATGTAGCAATCACCCGCCGGGTCTTACCCCAAAATAGTATGTCACTAGACACTCCGTAGTGCTATAGAGAAAGCAAAAAATCCACACAAGTGAACTGCCTAGCTCTTATGGACAGCCATGATGTCTCAACTGATTGCTGCATCTATACTCCGTGGTAGAGATCAGTTGAGGTGAGTTTAAGATTATCAGAAACTCAACTCAAGCTTTGCACTAAAAACATGTAGTGCAAAAATGACACTCTAAACATTCGTAATGATAAGATTCTTGCTTGTCCATTAACGTCGATGTGTACTCCATTGGGTAGATCTGTTCGATCTTGAGAACAATCACCCAAGGAATCCCAACAATTGGGTCTTACCCTAAATTTAACAGTGGCTCTTAGCCATCGTGTGTGACTCATAGCCCTCATGGAAATTAGTGTTCAATTGTCGAACCGATGAAGACTAATTTGGATGGCATCTTGCCCAATTTAGAGCACCTTGGCTCGGGCTGACTCACCAGCAAAACATGTATCAAAAGCTTCTTAGAAAGTTTTCATTATTCTTCGAGAGAAAGATGAAAGAGAGATAAGAAGAGCATGCTAGGCTGAGGAACTTTCCTTAAACGACTATGATGTGTAAACCCAATCTGTGTGCTTTGACGCATCTTATGCCTAACTTGCAGCTTATCGTATAAGCATTCCACAGTTTTCTGGTATGATTCTCTCATCGAGAGAGGTAACCAAAAAGCACAAAACTCATCTTGACCCACCTACCTTGCAGGGGTCATGATTGTATGAGGACGACTGAGCATTGGCACTTTCCCTGTGAAATAAGTTCTAGATTTAGGTTCCTTTTAGTGTTGTTGTGTGTTGATAGCAACCAACAATCATGTTAAACAATCCATCACTTAGCCTGTCCTTGACAGAGTTGCGAGTGTGACAGCGGAAGCGTAATCCATGAAGTGGTGGACTCCATGCCACCTGCATAGCATGCCTTGCATGCAAAAGCGTAAGCTATTGGCTACTAGGACAGTCTCAAGCGTGAGAACCAAAACCATAAGTTCCTTGCACATAATAAACTGGTAGGGATTCTGTGAGCTGACATTCCCTATTTGGTCAGTTCCACAAACTTGGGTGCCAATGCCCTTGAGTCCAAATCAATGGGCAGTATCTACGCACAAGGGAGAAGCCTTGCTTAGTATAGCTATATCTGGCCTCAATGCCAAAAAGTGCTATTAGCGACAGACGTCATAGCGAAGAGAATCGACCTTGTCGATCATGCACAAAAAGGTGACCTTGTCAAATTGTAAATCTAATAGAAAAACAGTATAACACGTGCACGCTATGCATCTCATACCTGCTTGGATCTATGAATGATAGCCCTGATCATTCATTCCATTGCATACGAGAGTTATCAAGCACTTGCTCAATAACTACTCTACTTCATGTTGTCAAGGGCCTTGCCCAATTCGCAACCAATGTGGAATCGTGTGAGAACTGCAATTCTCTTACCTACCAGGTTTGATTGCCATTGTTCGTGACAATCACCACCCCTAGCATTAGTGTCCGCATCACCACATAGTGTGGTTAAACGTTATATAGGTGGAGAAGCCTTGCTTCTCCGCAAGCCCAAACTCAGGCCTCTTGCCAGTCGCCCTGAAATCGGCCATGTTGATGAGCGATCGAACCATGCAAAACAACTTTGCACGCATGAGCTGAATTAGCCACTGGCCTTGCCATTGCATCAAAGATGAATCTTGGAAATTTGGTATGTAGAAGTCTGCAAAATAACATCACATAGGGATTAAGAAAATCCTTGGAATTACGAAAAAAACCAACCTGGTGAGCATGGCATTCGTCTGTGTACGCGGCAAACATATCTGCCACTCGATCAACAATATCGTCTTTGCCTAGGATCTTTGCCCCTTCACCAAGCTGAACAGCAGGCCTTGCCTGATGAGCATGCTCAGTCGAGATGCTCTATCGGATGCCCATCATAGGGAGAATCCATGCTTCTAATGTAGATTTCCGTGTCCAAGCCGTTAGGTTATGGCCCTACCAAAACCGTGCGAAGAACCATGCCGTGAATGTTGAAATCTCCAAGCATGCAGCTACTCGAGGTTAAAATTGTCCTCTCACATCGGACGCCAAGCTTGACCCCGACTGCTACTGTTTTCCTGCGAGACCTTTGGAATCCCACAACTTGCTTTTTGGCGTGTGGATGATCTCGTGCCGGATGCATGAGCATGCATGCCAGGCTGCTCGAGGATCTACAAAACGCAAGGAATGTCGGAAATCCATGCTTCCTCCTCGAATTGCCCTAGGCTACGTGAAGAACAAGTGGCCATTGAGAGCCGGGCTCCCTTGTCGTGGGTCAGCTCCCCTAATTGGGGCATCCCAAAAATAGGGTTAAAAAAATAATAACGATTTTTGAAGAAATCCATGGCAGCAACGATGGCGCAGAAGGACGAAAACGCTCACCATGCGGGCAGGGATTCTCACCTCGAGCCCTACATATGACGAACTATCCTCCTTTGCTTGCCGCGCACCCTCTAATGGCCTCCATGTCGGATTTGGCACAAGTCGACGAGCTTACCTTTGTGTGTGCTAGCGGCCGGTCGTACGGCTTCCTCATAATCTGTCGGCTTCAAAGCCATGGTCGGATTTGCTTCATGCGGCATGTAAATTCATGCTTCATGCATGCATCAAAGGCCTTTTGATTGCCTGCTGCAAATGGCCTCAACTGTGCATGCTTCTTAGAGTTCCTCCAAGCGAGTCAGACCACGCCATGCCGGAGCTTCCATAGAGAGAGAGAGAGAGAGAGAGAGAGAGAGAGAGAGAGAGAGAGAGAGAGAGAGAGAGAGAGAGAGAGAGAGAGAGAGAGAGAGAGAGAGAGAGCATCCATGCATCGACATGATACCCCTCCTCCATAGCTCCACCCTTCTTCCTCGTCTCCACCATGCTCTTATACGAGTGTAAGACCGCGGGGGACTGGACCATGCAACTGTCCACCCAACCGTGCTATCTTTAGAGGCTAGGAGTCTATAAATAGCACACACACACACACACACACAGTAAACATAGAATTGACATAGACAAGCTTGTAAGGGGATGTAAGAGATGTGTAAGAGATGTAGACTAGATTAGAGAGTACACAGCAAATTAACCATAGCTTAAGAGAGTAGAGAAGAGAATCTGCAAGAGAAAGGCCTAAATCTAGCCCCAAACTCCACGGCACCACTCTTGTGGAGTTGGTATTTAATATATTACTTTGAGTTTAAGGTGCCAAAAATTGAGGCCCCTCTTTTACAAACACTTTACTTTTGCAAATGAGTGAAGCTCATTAGTTCTTGCATGACCCATAAGAGGAGTTCCCACTACAACTATTTACAGAGCCATAGTGGCTTATTGAAATGATGTTCTAAGATACTGTGCAAATACAAAGTGGCCAAGAGTAGTTGCCGTCGCCTCTTCATCAACTCCCCGCATTCCACTCTACAAAATCATCATCAACTCAATTAGTAAAATAAATAGACAACACATAATTAACCATTACGCCCTTCTATCCCAATTGCAACTAACCACTACAACAGGAGGGTGCCCAGTCTCGTAACATCCCTCCCACCAGGGATAGCAACTGTCCTCAGTTGCTCAATAGAGAAATCAACTGGACCGTGAGTGATGGAAAGTGTGGAGAAGGTCGGGAAAGTTGCGAAAAAACTTTTCAGGCATCCATTTGGCATCCTCTCTAGGGTGGCCCTTGAAAGTCAAAAGGTAACGGTTATAAACCATTCCAGTGCGTGTAGTGGTGGTCTCATGGTCAACTATTTTGTCAGGGATGAGTTGCTCTTCTTGGTCTACAAGTGAAGGTGGGTCTTCGTAAATGTGGTGTGTAGGTAGGGGTCCTTGGAATGGGCGTAAAAGACTAATGTGAAAGGCATTGTGAATGTGCCAATGTGCAGGTAGGTCTAAACGAAAAGAAACATTGTTAATGACAGCTGAAATTTTGAAAGGTCCATAAAAACGAGGAGCAAGCTTAACAAAGACATTAGTATCAACACTTTTGATCCTTCGTTTTTCGATGCGAAGTAAAACATGATCACCTTCTTTGAATTGGTGTGCCTTGTAGTGCTTGTTAGCATGCTTGGTGTAAAGTTCTTGTGAGTGTTTAATGGCAGAATGCACACTTGCATAAATATCATGAAAGTCAGTAGTGAAATCATCAGCGGTAGGCACAACATTAGAAAGACGTGAAGCAGGAGTAGGAAGTGAGTGACCATATACAATTTCAAAGGGAGATTTACCCGTGGCAGTGTGAGTGGTGTTGTTGTATGCAAATTGCAAAATATGTAGGTAGTCATCCCATTTCTTAGGTTGAGAGGAAACATAAGCCTTCAACAAGTCAATAATAGTGCGGTTGGTGACTTTGGTTTGACCATTAGATTCAAGATGAAATGCAGAAGTGAAGTCAAGTGTAGTGCCAAGATTTTCAAATACAGTAGTCCAAAAAGCACTACAAAATTTTGAGTCTCGATCAGAAATAATCACTTTAGGCAAACCATGATGTGGAAAAACAGTCTCCAGAAACAAAAGTGCAGCTTGATGTGCTGTGAGTGTTTTCTTACATGGAACAAAGTACGCTTGTTTAGAGAAACGATCAATAATAGTCCATATCATGTCATGTTTGTGTGTTGTGAGTGGGAAACCAGTAACAAAATCCATGGAAATATGTTCCCAAGGTCTTTCAGGAATGGGGAGAGGGTGTAAAAGTCCCAATTTCTTACCTGTAGCTGCTTTGATTTTTTGACAAATCAAACAAGTTGACACATACTGTTTAACATCCATTCTCATAGCAGGCCAATAGAAATCACGACATAAGTTTTGAAAAGTGGCAGCAAATCCTCTATGTCCAGCATAAGGTGGTTTGTGCAATTCTTCAATAATTAATGTACGAAAAGGTTTAGTCACACACAATTTTTGTTTGAAATAAAGGAAGTTTTCTTGAATAGTGTATTCGAGGAATGTGTGTACATAATTATCAAGCATGTGCAACCATGTCATTTTGAAGTCATCATCATGTGCATAAGTGTCAGGCATAGTGTCAAAGGAAGTTCCCGTAATGGTTGATAGATGATTAAGTGAGGGTCTTCTACTCAAAGCATCAGCTACAATGTTTTCTTTACCAGGTTGGTATTGAATGTTGGGCTGGAAACTTTGAATAAAAGCGGCCCACTTAATATGTCTATCGTCTATTAAGGGCTAAGAAAGTAAATATTTGATACTTTGTTGATCAGTTTTGATGATCAAGTCAGTACCCATTACATAGTGTTTCCAAATTTTCAATGCATGTAAATACAATCACAAAATCTTGGTGGTCAATGAAAATGCGATTCATCATGCGTGTGAATGCAGCTGGTGCATTTGTCAAACCAAATGGCATGACAAGAAATTCATAGTGCCCAGTTTGTGTTCTGAAAGCAGTTTTGTAGACATCATGTTCAAACATTTTGACTTGGTGATAGCCTGATTTAAGGTCAATTTTGCTAAAGATGTGTGCGCCTTTCAGTTTGTCTAGTAGATCATCCACTCTAGGAATAGGAAATCTATTCTTAATGGTGATCTTGTTTAAAGCCCTGTAGTCGATACACATACGAAAGGTTCCATTTTTCTTCTTGACAAGAAGAACTGGAGCTCTGTATGGTGAACTACTACGTCGGATTAGGCCTCGGTCAAGTAAATCAGTGATTTGAGTTTGTATTTCCCTATGTGCGGTAGGATTTACACGATAAGGTGCTCTACAAGGAGGTTCACTACTCGGTATGATGTCAATTTTGTGGTCTTCGGGGCATGATGGTGGAATTCCAGGTGGGAGATCATGCATGAAACAGTCTTTAAATTGTGAGAGAAATTCATCGTGTGTGGAATTACGTGAAGTTTCAGTTTCAGCAGAAATTTGATTTACCAAGACTAGATATGTTTTCCCCTGTTTTCGAGTTGCTCGTTTGGCTTGAGTGTGAGAGAGGAGTGGAAATTTTTGTTGTGCCAGTGTTGCTTGGATGGAGAAAGTTTTATTATTATGAGTGAGAGACATTGTACGTGTTTTATAATTAATCAATGGGTCAAATTCGTGACGAAATGGAATTCCCAAAATCATATCGATTCCATGCAATGGTGCTACCAAAAATGTACGTGCTTGTGTGAATTCACCAATGCAAACTTCAACAGTGACTTGAGTTTTACAATTACAACGTTGATTATTAAAAACAGTTTTGACCTTATGAGGTGATGAAATTTCAGAGAGTGATAGTTGCTGTGCCAATCGTGTGGAAATGAAATCATGGCTACTACCATCATCTAGCAGAATGGTGACATTTTCACCCTTAACAGTGCCTTGCACTTTAAACAAAGTGTGAGGAGATATAGGAGTACCTGAGGATGGGTTGTCATCGTTATCATAATCAGGATCATATCCCTCACCGTAGTTAACTTCCACTTCATTGTCGTCGGGTGTAGCATCTTCGATGAGGTTAAGAGTAGCTCCGTTGGGGCGGTTGTTGTTGAAGGGTTTCTGATTTGAATTCCTGTTGACTCCATTTGAATGGCCATTGGATTGACCATTTCCCTTAGCATGACCATTTGGGCACTTATCTGCGTAGTGACCATACTGAAAGCATTTAAAACACTTTATCTTTTTGTTACCATTAGAAGTTGGAGGAGAACGTTGGTTGAAAGAATTTTGGTTGCCTCGTTGTTGGGTGTTGTTGTTGTTGTTGCTCTTATGAGGTTGAGCAGTGGTAGGAGGATTGTCAAATCTTCGTCTTTTGAAAAAAGTACGGCTTTGGTGTTTACTTCTGTCAAAGTTAGGAGAAAAAGGAGGTCTCTTGTTGCGGTTAGTGTTAGTAGGTTGATCAATGTGAGAGGAATGTCCACCTTTCTTCTTTTCTGCGTTGAGAGCCAAGTTAATGGCCTTTGAAAGAGAATCTGGTTCGAACATATCTACCTCAGCACTAATTTGTAGTGCCAAGCCTGATATTTACTTTCGCTTCAATTTCATGCGACTGACATGTTCAATAGCTTGCAATTGAATTAGACAATTCCAAACGGTCAGTGTAACCCTGTACATCTTCATTTCTACCCTGTCGAATTAAATCCCATTGACGTCGTGCTTTAGCTTTGTACTGTGTGGACAAAAATTGGGGCAAAAACACTTTTTAAAATGCATTCCATGTGCGTGGTCTTCTTCCATGTTGTTTGGTGGCACTCCACCACAATGAAGCGCTGCTAGTGAGATGATTGGATGCACACTTTACCATTTCACGCTCGGGAAAGTCTTCATCATGAAAGTAGTCATCTAACTGACTAACCCATGCTAGAACCGTGCTAGCATCTTTAGTGCCATCAAAATCTTTGAAAGTGAAGGCTTTTCTGCTAATTTTGTTTTTCTTGGGTGCCGGTGCAGATTCGGTGCATGCAGAATGCAATAATTTATCTTCAAGTTCTTGCCTTCGCATGCGTTCATATGTGAGTGACTGCTGTAAATTTTGAAGTTGCTCTGCAATCGTGGGGGCATGAGGAAGATGTGCCATGATTGCGTGCTTTTCTTTTTTCTTTTTCTTTTCTTTTTTTTTGGTTTTTTTAAAATTATAAATTAAATGGTAATGCTTAAAAAAAGGCTATTTGGTGATATTCACAGATGCAATATGCGGAATAAAATAAAATAAATAACAGAAATGTAATGTACTTAGCTGAGAACGAGTGGTGGCATCCAGTCCAGAATGGCGATGCGCTAGGAAATTGCCAGAGAGTAGACAGTTCGACAGTGCGTCACCGAGCCAGTTGAATTTGTAGTGTCCGGTCTCCCTTACCCCCAAAATAATAATACACTGACAATTTTACGTTATGGTCGTTGTCTGATTTGTGCCCTGTGTCGTGGTGGATGGTCGTTTAATTACACTCGGCCTTTGATCGCCTCCAGTTTCGTACTTGAGATGCGAGTGATTCAATTTGGCTCTTGGCTCTGGTCAAATCGCCAACTTTGACTGTGCAATGGCCGAGTGATGATGATGTATGGGTGCCCTTCAAGAATGTCGGATTTTTTTTATTATTATTTTTAAAAAAAACTTGGGGCTTTTGGCAGTGGACGTCCAAGTAGAGCAGTGGGTGGCCAAATTAGGAAGGGAGTGCTTTAAGGACTTTTTGTTTTTCTTTTTGTTTGTATTTTGTAAAGGCTTGAGTATTGGGCGGCCGGAAAATTGTAGGCCACTCTTAATTTTTAAGGGGTGTGTGTGGGAAGCCCTTCAAAAGCCTTGCATGGCGAATTCTGGAGTTGCAGGCAAGGCGCAGATTCGAATGGAGACTTAGAATAGCACGCAGAGCGGGTCTCGGACCGCGTGAAGGTGATGGCCTTGACCCAACAAGCCTAGGCGACGCCAACTGAGGCGGTTGTAGTCGCTTTCATGCAAGTCGGCGTCTCGACTTAGTGGTCCTTCCCACGGCCGAAACTTCAAGCTAAATTTGCTGCTAGGCAGCCCTTCCCACAGCCGAAGTGAACCAGTGGAGTTTGGGGATGAGGAAGTTCTAGGCAAGGCAAATTACCAAGCTTGGAAATTGCCAATCGTTCGAAGCCAAAACCCGTCCGATTCTCCAAGCTTTTTACCTTCTTCTTGCCGATTTCTTTTTACCCAATTCAACTTCTCTTTCAAAGTCGTAATTGAAGCTTCTCGATTACTTTCAATTCCGAATAGGTTCACCTTCTCGTCCGTATCTTCAAATATACTCAAAATTAGCTAATGCTTGAATTTAGTTGTGGAACATACCCGTTCTTGATCGTCTTGAAGTGGAAACTAGAAGCCGGTTGCCAATGAGTTGCCGATTGGCCGACAATTGATGCCCAAGCAAAATTTCTTTTGCAAATTCGATCAATTAGTTTTGGAATTTCCACAAATCCTTGAATCTTTGAATTGCAAGGTTGATGAATTGCAATTGAAGTTTTGTCGATTAGAGGGACTCCTTAGAACAGAAATCTGGTGCCGATTAATCCTTGAACCTGAGGCTCTTCCAAAGGGGGGAGTAATGTCAGGACACGGGTCCTATGGGCAGGGCCCTACCCTAAGGGGGGTCACGGACCCCGACCACGGGCCAGCTAGCAGTGTGGACAGGGGATCCTAGGGCTAAGAGCCTATAAGTATGGGCGGTTGGGAGGTGGATCCAGGTATTTAGCTCCTAGGGTTCTCACATTAATGTCAGACCAAGGTGGAGAGAAAGAAGCAGGGGTGCATCCATGGAGGAGGGAGGCAGGGCCTTCTCTCTCGTCCTCTCTCTCTCTCTCCCAATCTCTTTCTCTCGATTGGAGCTTTCGACACCACCATGGCCGCAGGAATCGGCTCTGTATAGATATGGCTTGTCAAGAAGCATCAAGCGGGAAAGGCCGCTTGCGGGAGGGGGAGAGGCAGATCGACCTGCACCAATTCGGGCAGGCCTCGCACCAAAAGGGTGTGCCGCGGTATGATAATCACTTCTCGTCACAGGCCGGAACCCTGTAAGGGTGTCGTTGGGACGGCGCCATCGTTTTTTCCCTCTGCGCAGCCTGTGTCTGCTGCCATCGCTATGCAACAGGTTTTCGACTTCTTTTTTTTTTAGGTGTTCTCACCTTGGCCGCCCAAGGTAGGGCAAGGCCCTTGATTAAAAGGGTTAAGGAGGGGTGCCCACGGTCGGCCCCCATCCTCTCCTTCTGTGCGTTGCAGGGACTGTCGAGGTGCAGAATTTTTGCAATCTCAGCAAATAGGCAGCTCTTGAGTCTTGCGCAGTCATGCATGATGACCCAGGACTACATGCATCGCAAGGCAAAATTTTTGAGGGGCATCTGGCAGAGTAACTTGACGAAACATGCTCGTCAGGCAAGGCTTGTTGTTTCATTTGGCGAAGGGGCAAAGCTCCTAGGCAAAGATAACATTTTTGATTGAGTGGCGGATATGTTTGCCGCATGCACGAGATCTATCAACTATGGTTCTCGGCACTCGAGCATGGCTTCAGACTCAACAAGGGTGTCGTCAAGGGTGAGCTGTAACCGATCGGCAGGTGCTGAAAAGCTTCTCCGTAAGATCGGTTGCGCTTTGTGGTCCTTGGACACACTGACTGACAGGTCGAATCGTAGGATCAACCAGGTATGCAGTAGCTTTTGTTTTGGTTTGATCACGTTTTCACACATGCTATGTGCACGGCTTGTGACAGTTCCGTATGCATTCAACTTTTGTGGACTGTTTTGTTTCCTATGAACCACTGTTTAGTTGAGGGATCAACATCAAGCACGGCTTGAGTACACAATACTTCGACAACACACGTTCATCGAAGGTTGATTGTTGATACAAAAGCAACTCAGGCAGGGCCTGTGACCTATCCGATTATGGTATTTGGCAAGGCCGACCGATAATTATCATTTCAAGTAATTGTTTACCATCAGCTACATTCCAGGAGCAAGGCTCCCTATAGCGACAAGGCTCCCTATAGCGACATTCCAATAAACCGACTTCTATCTTACATCGGTTGTTACTTGTTGATCTCTCCTCGTTGGGCACTCTCGAGGTGGAGGAAAGCAAGATTTTTGGGAGCACGGCTCTATGCATGGGATGCATAATCATTTCCAAGCCATTGCAGCTTGCTAGGAGCAGGCAATATGGATACATGAAGCATCGTGGGACACACATTGATATTCACAGCTAGGAGCGGAATGCAATGTTGAACACCATATGAATTTTCACAATGCCAACTTGTCAAGCAAAGGTTGCTTTGATCAAGCAGTATCGGACAATCGCTAACATTGGATAGTTCAGTTGTAGCTGATATCTCTCTCACTGTCGAGCAATCTTATGATTCTCAATCAGTAGCAAAATTTGGCAAGGCCAATTCCCTATGAAATTTTGACAAGGTCAATCTTTTTCTGCTTGAACATATGTATGTCATCAAGAGCATCTGTTGTGTGTCACCAAGAGCATATGTTAGCTATGACCTTTCAGGTTACATTCTTGTATCATTCATTTGATGAACTTAAGTGAAGCAAGGCTTCTAGTTATGTATCTTGCATTGAAACTTCCCACGTTTGGCATATGCTATGAGCAAGCCAAATGTTTACAGATTATTTCATTCTGTATACGACGGATGTATATGATACAAGAGGGCGAATATACATATGCGACAACTCTCTCTCACACGGCAGATTTGGCTATGAGTCACCTTTATGCAAGCAACAAATAACAGGTACTGCCCAATGACTTGGCATCAAAGGCAGTGGCACACAAGTTTGAAGAATTGGCAAAATAGGGAATCTCCGCTCACAGACTCTCGACTAGTTTAGATTGTGCAAGGCAGTTACAGTTTTGGCTCTCACGTTTGAGGCCATCACTTTTTGCCAAGGGCTTCAAATTCTGTATGCACGGCATGCTAGCTAGGTGGATTCACTTTTTCCGCCTCATGAAACACGTTTCCGCTATCACCCCAGATACTTTGTCAAGGACAAGATAAGTTCTGGATTGTTTACCATGATTTTTGGGTTGTCACAATCACATATACGGTAAGTGAGTCACTTTGTGACTTGCTTGTGTATTGTTTACCATGATTTTTGGGTTGTCACAATCACATATACGGTAAGTGAGTCACTTTGTGACTTGCTTGTGTTTTCCTATTACCTCTCTCGATGAGAGAGTCATGA
The DNA here is from genome assembly GCF_014529385.1 of Adiantum capillus-veneris. Classification (NCBI taxonomy): domain Eukaryota; kingdom Viridiplantae; phylum Streptophyta; class Polypodiopsida; order Polypodiales; family Pteridaceae; genus Adiantum; species Adiantum capillus-veneris. Next base: position 140,070,787 of record NC_140956.1, read on the forward strand.
CAGAAAACCATTGCATGCTTCAAGGATACGCTGCACGTTCGGCATAAGATGCACAAGAGCATGGCAATCAACTATACACGTCATAGTCGTTCAAGGAAAGTTCCTCAGCCCAGCATGCTCTTCTTTTCTCTCTTTCTTATTGCTCTAGAAGAATAATGAAAACTTTAAGAATATTTTGCTACATGTGATGCTAGTGAGTCAGCCTGAGCCAAGGTGCTCTAACTCTCAGCTATTAAGTGGCTAAGCCGCCACTCCAATTCGACTTTATTGGTTCCTCGATTGAATACTCATTTGTTATTGGCATAAGGGCTATGATCCACACAGGCTAAGAGCCATTGTCGAGCCAAGGATACGACCCATCTATTGGCATTCTTTGGGTGATTGTTTTCAACAGTAAACAGATCTACCCAGGGAAGTATACATCGACATTAATGGACAAGCAAGGGTCTTGTCATTCAGGATGTTTACGGTGTCATGTTTGCACTACATGATTTCAGTGCGACACTCAAGTTGAGTTTTTGATAAATCCTCAACTCACAGCAGCTGATCTCTACAAGGACGTATAGATGCAGCAATCAGTCGAGATAGCATGGCTGTCCACACGAGCTACGCAGTTCACTTGTGTGGATTTCCTGCTCTCTCTATAGCACTACGGAGTGTCTATGGACATACTGTTTTAGGGTACAACCCGGCGGGTGACTGTTAAATCACCCCGAGGCATTGAGGATCACAGTTTTATCTCTCCAGTTATACTTTCAAGGAAAGAATTCTGCAATCTACCACGCGGTAGCGGACAAACTCAACTTTTCAAGTTGATTCCAATCATTATGTACACGGTTAACTATGTTGGTTACCATTACCTGCTAGTTGAGCAGTTTCTACAAAGAGCCTTACCAAGAGGTTTGACTACGTAGATTTTAACCAAAGGGGTTGGATTGCGAAGGCTACACCTACGGTTCCCAGTGCAATACTATTTGTTTTTTCAGGTAGGAGACGTGCTCCTCTCCATTTGAGTACGGGTAGGTGAACATTACGTTCAAATCTCCAGGTACGCATCTATTGATTTGGTGTTATTCCTTTTTCAGTATGCTTTACTTGGTTTTTCAAGACATATCAGTACCCTTGAATGTTACAGAGCCATGCCAAGGGCATGTCGGCACAAAGTATTTTGGGCCAAGTGTCCAATCTATTTTTCTGCCTTATGCTGTTACGAACCTACTTGTAGGGTTCAATTTGGCACATGTTGTCACATGAGATACAACATGGTCTAGGAACTCTAGGAGTTTGGTTTAGCCAGTGTGGAGCATGATAAAGAGGGTCCCTCTCACTCGCGTCGCAGAGTGTTTGTAGTTACCTCCACACACAAGTACATCTTGTACTTGACGAATGTTCTTTTTTACACATTCTTACATGAGACATATTCCACATGTGGAGGATATGAGTCTCTGGGACTGACACTAGCGCCCAATTCTTAATGATGTGTCGCGACAAAGTCCCTAGGTGCTGGTCGCATCCGTTCAATAGACCAATCGAAGCACATAGTATCAGGTACAATTTCAGTGGCCAGAAATTGTCGGGTACTAAGTACAAACTTGTTGTGATTACAAGTGCTGTGAAACCACCTTAACGGAGGGTTGTTTCTACATATAGCAAAGTCTTCTACGTTCATGAGAATGTCTCATGGTTGGTACCTATGTGTGACCGGGTTGTCACATTCTATTATGGTCCAACTTTTGCTGCAAAGTATGCTACGTTCATGAGAAGGTCTTATGGTTGGTTCCTAGGTGTGACCGGGTTGTCACATTCTATTATGCTCCAACTTTTGTTGCAAGATTTTCACGTAAGTATAGTGGAAAGTCTCGTCATGGAATTGCGGTTCGGATATCTTTGTGTTAAATGCATGCACACTAGGTGTTAGGGGCCCTAGTGTTTAACACAAATTTATTCAGAGCGGCATGCAAATTCATGGACTTTATTGTTTCTACAATTTTTTGCAATGTCATTGCAATTTCTCTTGTAGATTTTGTATGAGTTTACACCCTGCCATACAAAGTGATGGCTACGTATGGGTGTTTGTGATTGGATGCTTGAAACTCCAATCTGCTTTCAACCTAGTTGGTTGTCTCCATTCCATATCAAGTATATGGCTTGATACTCAATGATTGAGTTATAGTTTGTCGTCAGTCGTGGGCGACAGTCTGTAAGTGGTTGGGGGCAAGCACCTCACTCCTACTGTTGCTACTCATCCGCGTAGGATGGGCAGCTTACAAGCATTCTATTTAGTACTTAAGGATATGCAAAGTGCATACGTTAGTAAAGCACGCTAAAGGATATGCTAAGTGCATACGTTAGCAAGAAGTGAAACAACTAGATCGGTTACCTTTCTGGTTTGGTGTTTGCTTCATATGATGAAAGTCATGTTACGGCTAGTTCTAGTCTCTGCCTGCTATTCTCAAGTTATCAACCTTAATCATCAGTTTGGATGAGGTTGACTATTCGCAAGAAACTACCGCAAGTCAAGGACTTGGTTGCTGCTGATGAGCATGTCAGCATAGTACTTTCATGGAAAGATGAGCCGAGGTTATATTGCACATTCCAGTACCTTCAGAAGTCTGAAACCTGGGTATGCATTTAAACACCTCGACGTTGTGATAACTAGTTTAGCATCCTCAAGTGAGTTCTAAATGGAGCCTTCACGCTCTTTTGATTATGGGTTGGTTAACCAAGATGGTTGTACAGGGACAACAATGTGGAAAATCAAGATGTTATTCTTGATTTCATTGAACCTCCCAATGAACTGGGTTCCAATTCAACAAACCGTTGAATCCATGAGGGACGCCACGGTAGAAAACATTATTGTTCTTAGGCAGATACCACCACTTGTGTTTTCGAGGACGAAAACTCTTCCAAAGGGGGGAGTAATGTCAGGACACGGATCCTATGCTAAGGGGGGTCAAGGACCCCGGCCACGGGCCAGCTAGCAGTGTGGACAGGGGATCCTAGGGCTAAGAGCCTATAAGTATGGGCGGTTGGGAGGTGGATCCAGGTCTCTAGCTCCTAGGGTTCTCACATTAATGTCAGGCTAAGGGCAGGGCCAGTGGCTAATTCAGCTCATGCGTGCAAAGTTGTTTTGCATGGTTGGATCGCTCATCAACATGGCCGATTTCAGGGCGACTAGAAGCACCCTTGACAGGCGGGGAAGGCGTTGTCCTTGAAGGGAGGTCGAGGTCATGGGCATGACCCCTTGAAAGTCACAGAGCCGCGGGAGGAGCCTCTTAACTGCAGACTCGAAGGGAGGTAGGTATGGTGGGAAACGGTGCTTGCGAGGAGGAGGCCGCCAGTGGACCTGCACCAAAACCCACGATGCGAGTGTTTACGGCAGCACGGGGAGCTGTGTTATCAACACACAACAATCATGTTAAACAATCCATCACTTGGCCTGTCCTTGACAGAGTTGCGAGTGTGACAGCGGAAGCGTAATCCATGAAGTGGTGGATTCCATGCCACCTACTTAGCATGGTGGAGAGGAGGAAGAAGGGTGGAGCTATGGAGGAGGGGGATCATGGCGATGCATGGCTGCTCTCTCTCTCTCTCTCTCTCTCTCTCTCTCTCTCTCTCTCTCTCTCTCTCTCTCTCTCTCTCTCTCTCTCTCTCTCTCTCTCTCTCTCTCTCTCTCTCTCTCTCTCTCTATGGAAGCTCCGGCATGGCGTGGTCTGACTCACTTGGAGGAACTCAAAGAAGCATGCACAGTTGAGGCCATTTGCAGCAAGCAATCAAAAGACCTTTGATGCATGCATGAAGCATGGATTTACATGCCGCATGAAGCAAATCCGACCATGGCTTTGAAGCCGACAGATTATCGGGAAGCCGTAGGACCGGCCGCTAGCACACAAAAAGGTAAGCTCGTTGACCTGCGCCAAATCCGACATGGAGGCCATTAGAGGGTGCGCGGCAGGCAAAGGAGGATAGTTCGTCATGGGCAGGGCTCGAGGTGAGCAGCTCTGCCCGCGTGGTGAGCGTTTTCATCCTCCTGCGCCATCGTGCTGCCATGGATTTCTTCAGAAATCGTTACTATTTTTTTAACCCTATTTTTGGGATGCCCCAATTAGGGGAGGTGACCCACGACAAGGGAGCCCGGCCCTGAATCGCCACCGATTCTTCACATAGCCTGGGGCAATTCGAGGAGGAAGCATGGATTTCCGACATTCCTTGCGTTTTGCAGATCCTCGAGCAGCCTGGCATGCATGCTCATGCATCCGGCACGAGATCATCCACACGCCAAAAAAGCAAGTTGTGGGATTCCAAAGGTCTCGCAGGAAAACAGTAGCAGTCGGGGTCAGGCTTGGCGTCCGATGTGAGAGGACAATTTTAACCTCGAGTAGCTGCATGCTTGGAGATGTCAACATTCACGGCATGGTTCTTGGCACGGTTTTTGCAGGGCCATAACTAAATGGCTTGCACACAGAAATCTACATTAGAAGCATGGCTTCTCCCTATGATGGGCATCCGATAAGGCATCTCGATTGAGCATGCTCGTCAGGCAAGGCCTGTTGTTCAGCTTGGTGAAGGGGCAAAGCTGCTAGGCAAAGACGATATTGTTGATCGAGCGGCGGATATGTTTGCCGCGTACACAGACGAACGCCATGCTCATTAGGATGGTTTTTTTCGTAATTCCAAGGATTTTCTTAATCCCTATGTAATGTTATTTTGCAGACTTCTACATACCAAATTTCCAAGATTCATCTTTGATGCAACGGCAAGGCCAGTGGCTAATTCAGCTCATGCGTGCAAAGTTGTTTTGCATGGTTCGATCGCTCATCAACATGGCCGATTTCAGGGCGACTGGCAAGAGGTCTGAGTTTGGGCTTGCGGAGAAGCAAGGCTTCTCCACCTATACAACGTTTAACCACACTATGTGGTGATGCAGACACTAACGCTAGGGTTGGTGATTGTCACGAACAATGGCAATCAAACCTAGTAGGTAAGACAATTGCAGTTCTCACACGATTCCACATTGGTTGCGAATTGGGCAAGGCCCTTGACAACATGAAGTAGAGTAGTTATTGAGCAAGTGCTTGATAACTCTCGTATGCAATGGAATGAATGATCAGGGCTATCATTCATAGATCCAAGCAGGTATGAGATGCATAGCTTGCACGTGTTATACTGCTTTTCTATTAGATTTACAATTCGACAAGGTCACCTTTTTGTGCATGATCGACAAGGTCGATTCTCTTCTCTATGACGTCTGTCGCTAATAGCATTTGTTGGCATTGAGGCCAGATATAGTTATACGAAGCAAGGCTTCTCCCTTGTGCATACATACTGCCCATTGATTTGAAATCAAGGGCATTGGCACCCAAGTTTGGGGAACTGACCAAATAGGGAATGTCAGCTCATAGAATCCCTACCAGTTTATTATGTGCAAGGCACTTATGGTTTTGGTTCTCACGCTTGAGACTGTCCTAGTAGCCAAGGGCTTACGCTTTTGCATGCAAGGCATGCTAAGCAGGTGGCAAGGAGTCCACCACTTCATGGATTACGCTTCCGTTGTCACACTCGCAACTCTGTCAAGGACAGGCTAAGTGATGGATTGTTTAACATGATTATTGGTTGCTATCAACACACAACAACACTAAAAGGAACCTAAATCTAGAACTTATTTCACGGGCAAAGTGCCAATGCTCAGTCGTCTTCATACAATCACGACCCCTGCAAGGTAGGTGGGTCAATATGAGTTTTGTGCTTTTTTGTTACCTCTCTCGATGAGAGAATCATACCGGAAAATTGTGGAATGCTTATACGATAAGCTGCAAGTTAGGCATAAGATGCGTCAAAGCACATAGATTGGGTTTACACATCATAGTCGTTTAAGGAAAGTTCCTCAGCCCAGCATGCTCTTCTTATCTCTCTTTCATCTTTCTCTCGAAGAATAATGAAAACTTTCTAAGAAGCTTTTGATACATGTTTTGCTGGTGAGTTAGCCCGAGCCAAGGTGCTCTAACTCAGCTAGAAATTGGGCAAGATGCCATCCAAATTAGTCTTCGTCGGTTCTACGATTGAACACTAATTGCCATGAGGGCTATGAGCCACACACGATGGCTAAGAGCCATTGTTAAATTTAGGGTAAGACCCAATTTTTGGGATTCCTTCGGTGATTGTTCTCAAGATCGAAGAGATCTACCCAGTGGAGTACACATTGACGTTAATGGACAAGCAAGAATCTTATCATTACGGATGTTTAGAGTGTCATTTTTGCACTACATTTTTTTAGTGCAAAGCTCGAGTTGAGTTTTTGATAATCTTAAACTCACCTCGGTTGATCTCTACCACGGAGTATAGATGCAGCAATCAGTTGAGACAACATGGCTGTCGATCAGAGCTAGGCTGTTCACTTGTGTGGATTTTCTGCTTTTTCTATAGCACTACGGAGTGTCTAGGGACATACTCTTTTGGGGTAAGACCCGGTGGGTGATTGCTACATCACCCTATAGGCACTGAGGATCATAGTTGATCTCCATTGAGGATCACAGTTGATCTTCATTGAGGATCACAGTTTGATCTCTCTCAGTTAGACTTTCAAGGAAAGAATTCCACAATCTACCATGCGGTAGCGGACAAACTCAACTTTTCAAGTTGATTCCAATCATTATGTACACCGTTAACTATGTTGGTTGCCGTTACCTGCTAGTTGAGCAGTTTCTACAAAGGGTCTTACCAAGGGGTTTGACTACATAGATTTTAACCAAAGGGGTTGGATTGCGAAGGCAACACCCACAGTTCCCAGTGCAATGCTGTTTGTTTTTCAGGTAGGAGATGTGCTCCTCTCCGTTTGATTCTGGTAAGTGAACATTACGTTCAAACCTCCAGGTACGCATCTATTAATTTGGTGTTATTCCATTTTTTGTATACTTTGCTAGTTTTTTTTTTCAAGACGTATAAGTACGCTTGAATGTTACAGAGCCATGCCAAGGGCATGTCGGCACAAAGTATTTTGGGCCAAGTGTCCAATCTACCTTTTTGCCTTATGCTGTTACAAACCTACGTGTAGGGTTCGATTTGGCACATGTTGTCACATGGGATACAACATGGTCTAGGAACTCAAGGAGTTTGGTTTAGCCAGTGTGGAGCATGATAATGAGGTCCCTCTCACTCGCTTCGTAGAGTGTTTGTAGTTACCTCCACACACAAGTACAACTCGTACTTGATGGATGTCACTTTTCCTGGCATCCTTACTTGAGACATATTCCACATGTGGAGAATATGAGTCTCTGGGACTGACACTGGCGCCCAATTCGAAATGATGTGTCACGACGAAGTCCCTAGGTGCTGGTCGCATCTGTTCATTAGACCAATTTAAGCACACAGTATGAGGAACAATTTCAGTGGCCAAAAATTGTTGGGTACTAAGTACGGACTTGTTGTGATTACAAGTGCTGTGAAACAACTTAACAGAGGGTCGTTTCTACATATAGCAAAGTATGCTACGTTCATGAGAATGTCTCATGGTTGGTTCCTAGGTGTGACTGGGTTGTCACATTATATTATGGTCCAACTGTTGCTACAAAGTATGGTACGTTCATGAGAAGGTCTCATGGTTGGTTCCTAGGTGTGACCGGGTTGTCACATTCTATTATGGTCCAACTTTGTTGCAAGATTTTCACGTAATTATCGTGGAAAGTCTCGTCATGGAATTGCAGTTTGGATATGTTTGTGTTAAATGCATGCACACTAGGTGTTATGGGCCCTAGTGTTTAACCCAAATTTATTTGGAGCGGCATGCAAATCCATGGACTTTATTCTTTCTACACCCTTTTGCACTGCTAGTCCAATCTCTCTTGCAGATTTAGTATGAGTTTACACCCTGCCATACAAGGTGATGGGTGAGTATGGATGTTAGTGATTGGTTGCTGGAACCTCCAATCTACCTTCAACCTAGTTGGTTGTCTGCATTCCATATCGAGTATATGGCTGAATACTCAATGGTTGAGTCATAGTTTGTCGTCAGTCGTGGAAGACTTTCTGTAAGTGGTTGGGGAAAGTACCTCACTCTTACTACTGTTATTCATCCCACGTTGGATGGGCAGCTTACAAGTATTCTATTTAGTACTAAAGGATATGCTAAGCGCATACGTTAGTAAACCGTGCTAATGGATCTGCTAAGAGAATACGTTAGCACAATGCATTCTGAATAGGTGATTCTGTCCTTATTCTAGAATTTGCTTGGGTTAGGTTTTCAACTTTGAACACCTGTTGTGGTGGGGTTGGATACCGATAGTTTTATAAGTCAAGGACTTAGTAGGTGTGCTGACAGAGTATGTTGGCATGTAACCTTGGTTAGCGGTGAACATGTGGTTCTGTGTGTTTAAAAATGTTCAGAAGTCTGACATGAGGACACTCCCTATCCTATATTTCAGTAGCTATGAGCTTTTCAAGATACTCACATGAGTTATCATTTAGATACGGTTGGTTGCAAAAGAACAACAATGTTGAAGATCAAGATGTTGCTCTTGGTTTCATTGAACCTCCTCACTGCAGCAGGTATCGGTCATATGAACAATTGGCCCGTGTAGAGGATGCCAATAAGGAAAACATCAGTGTTATTACGAAGATACTACCACTTGTGTTTTCGAGGACGAAAATGCTTCTCCAAGGGGGGAGTAATGTCAGGCCAAGGGCAGGGCCAAGGGCCAGGACGGACATGCGGTCAAGGGGCACTATCTTTAGAGGCTAGGAGTCTATAAATAGCACGGTTGGGTGGAGAGTTGCATGGTCCAGTCCCCCGCGGTCTTACACTTCGTATAAGTAGGCCACAATTTTTTGGTATGACTCTCTCATCGAGAGAGGGAATAGAAAAACATAAAACTCATTCCGACCCACCTACCTTGTAGGGGTCGTGATTGCATTGGCACTATGCCTGGGAATCAAGTCCAAAGTTTTTTGGTTCTTTTTAGTGTTGTTCTGTTGACAGCAATCAAAAACACATTGAAACAATCCATCACTTAGTCTGTCCTTGACAAAGTTTCGAGTGTGATAGCGGAAGCATAATCCATGAATCGGTGGAATTCATGCCACCCGGTTGGCATGCTGTGCCTGCAGAATTGTAAGCCTTTTAGTTTTCCAAACTGGCGTGCCAATGCCCTTGATGCCAAGTCAATGGGCAGTATCGTGGCACGCGTGAGAAGCCTTGCTTCATGTGATGTTGTCAAAGCACTTTGCTTTACATAACAGACAATGTGTTCCAATGGAAACATGAAAAACAAACAAATTGAAAATTAGGCTCACCTGGTTATCCCGTTGTAACCAGTCATCCTGAAATTTTAATGGAGAAGAACTCGTTCCATAACGGCTCATAGCCTAGTCTGCCACACGAGAGAGAGTTGTCGCGTGTATATACATACTCCCCTTGTAGCATATACATCCATCTGGCAGGTAATAAAAGAACCTGCAAGCACATTACCAAATTCCTCCCAAGTGTGTATGCTCATAGCATATGCCAAACGTGGGGAGTGTCAATGCAAGATGCCTAACTTGAAGCGTTGCGTCACAGAAATTGAAGCCTTGCTGATAGCCAACTGAGGCAATTGTTGACATGCAGAGAGAATGACAAAAAGAATCGACCTTGTCAAGGAATTTCAACTGAAATAAGCTAAGACTATGACAAGCATCCTTTGGCAACGACTAGAAATAGTGACAAGGAGGCGGTCATGCCGAACAACGTGCCGCCTGCATCAAGGCAAGAAGGAGGATGTGCTAATCTCCTTGAGATTACAAAACATGGCAAAATGGCAAAAACGAATCGACCTTGTCGAACACTTTTAGCTAAATGACCATATCGAATATCTCAGCATCTCGAGAATTTTAAAATAGTATGCATAATTGATGTAGTCTCTACCAATTTCGAGAAAAGGTGACAATAGGCGGTCATGCCAAGCAACTGGGCACCGTACATCAAGTCGATCGGCAAGCCAGTTCAATCTCGTTGAGATTCCAGAACAATGACAACTTGCTATGCTTTTGCATCAAACGGACCCAGTTGGTGTGCTCCAAGACGTATAAGTTATCACACATACACCATGCATGATACCCTTTCTAGTCTTGTCGGCCATGTTTGTTCATGTACATGGTTGACCTTGGCAAGCGATATGCAAGGGCGTACCCATTGAAAGAACTTTGCTTTGCCCCAAAAAAATTGTAGAACAGAGGCAAAAATTGCTTAAAATTGTAATTACTGGTCGGCTTTGTCGAATGCTGTAAGCAAATAGTTCATAGGTCCTGTCTAGCTTGCCATGGTTGCCAAGCAAGCTTGGCTGTAAACATTGACTAGGAGTCGTCGGATGCCTTGCAAAATCGATCGACGTTCCCTAGTTATGCCTTGCATTAGATTAACAATCCATGTCTGATTGAGAAGCCTTGCTTCCGTAGAATCATGGCGTACATCTTTCCTCCTTTATCACACATCTGTGTCTGCGTCCAAGCATGTCTTGGAGTCCTGTTGTAATCCCGCACTGGGCAGAGTCCGAGAGATCTGGAGATTCCAAGAGATGTTTTGCGACATACAGTGGGATTGTATACACGTTTCACTTGTAAATTTCTGCACATGACATGTGCAGAAATTCGCCATATGAGCTGTCATGTGCAGAAATTTGCCAGATGAGCTAAGGGACGTGACCATGAGACTTTGAACGTCCATGGGTTTTGGCTTTACTGCCGATACTCCTTGCCCGTGTGGCAACACCCCTAGGTGGGGTGTGTGGTCCAACTTAGGGCATGAAAAAAGAAAATAAAAATAAAAAAATTACAAAAGCAAATACCTGCACAGGAGGCCGCTGCCTGCGCGATCATGGAGGAGGGTGTGGCGCTCGACTCGGGTGTTTTTTGGCCACACTGTAGCAAGGAGTTTCATCCCTTGATGCTTTGCGCTCCCAACGAGCCCGGCCTCATCTATTTTTGCCATGGTCGACTGCGCCTATCTTCCCCTCCTAGGGTGCTTACCCACGGCCGCAATCCTCGACTTTGACCTCGACCATGTCTCCTGCTAAGCGGCCATGCCCGCTGCAAGGTGTTTTCGGTCCTCCTGTTTGCATGAACATGCAAAAGCATGCCCCAAGGTCATGATCACAACGCCCTCCTCCTTCCTCCTTTCGCCAGGCAAGAGCCATGCTCAGCCATGAGAATATTCACGGACCAGAGAGGGAGAGAGAGAGGGATTGCCTTCTTCTTCGATCGAGAGAGAGACCTACACACACACAGAGAGAGAGAGAGAGAGAGAGAGAGAGAGAGAGAGAGTCCCTTCCCCTCCTCCATGTCTCTCCCCTCCCCCTGAGCTCTGATACCAATGTGAGACCGAGTGGGATTGGACCATGCAACTCTCCACCCAACCGTGCTATTTATAGACTCTTAGCCTCTAAAGATAGTGCCCCTTGACTGCATGTCCGTCCTGGCCCTTGGCCCTGCCTTTTGCCTGACATGGAGGAGGGGAAGGGACTCTCTCTCTCTCTCTCTCTCTCTCTCTCTCTCTCTCTCTCTCTCTCTCTCTCTCTCTCTCTATCGAAGAAGAAGGCAATCCCTCTCTCTCTCTCTCATCCGTGTATATTCCCATGGCTGAGCATGGCTCTTGCCTGGCGGAAGGAGGAAGGAGGAGGGCGTTGTGCTCATGACCTTGGGGCATGCTTTTGCATGTTCATGCAAACAGGAGGACCGAAAACACCTTGCAGCCCAGCATGTTCTTCTTCTCTCTCTCCCTCTCTTTAAGGGAAAAATGAAAAATCTTCTGAGAAGCTTTTGATACGTGTTTTGCTCGGGAGTCAGCCTGAGCCAAGGTGCTCTAACTCTCACCTAGCACGTGGCTAAGATGCTACTCAAATTAGTCTTCATCGGCTCGTCCATTGAATACTAATTTGCATAAGGGCTATGAGCCACACCGGCTAAGAGCCATTGTGAGGCCAAGGGTAAGACCCAACTATTGGCATTCTTTGGGGTGATTGTTTTCAAGATTGAACAGATCCACCCAGGGAAGTATACATCGATGTTAATGCACAAGCAACAGTCTTGTCATTAAGGATGTTTAGGGTGTCATTTTTGCACTACATGTTTTTAGTGCGACACTCAAGCTGAGTTTTTGATAATCTTCAACTCACCAAGTTGATCTCTATAAGGAAGTATAGATGCAGCAATCAGTGGTGACAGAATGGCTATCCACACGAGCTAGGCAGTTCACTTGTGTGGATTTCCTGCTCTCTCTATAGCACTACGGAGTGTCTACGGACATATTGTTTTGGGGTACAACCCGACGGGTGACTGCTACATCACCCCATAGGCATTGAGGATCATAGTTGATCTGCATTGAGGATCACATTTGATCTGCATTGAGGATCACATTTTGATCTCTCTCAGCTAAACTTTCAAGGAAAGAATTCCGCAATCTACCACACGGTAGCGGACAAACTCAACTTTTCAAGTTGATTCCAATCATTATGTACACAATTAACTATGTTGGTTGCCGTTACCTGCTAGTTGAGCAGTTTCTACAAAGGGTCTTACCAAGGGGTTTGACTACGTAGATTTTAACCAAAGGGGTTGGATTGCACAGGCAACACCCACGGTTCCCAGTGCAATGCTGTTTGTTTTTCAGGTAGGAGATGTGCTCCTCTCCGTTTGAATACTGGTAAGTGAACATTACGTTCAAACCTCCAGGTACGCATCTATTAATTTGGTGTTATTCCATTTTTTGTATGCTTTGCTTGTTTTTATTCAAGACGTATAAGTACGCTTGAATGTTACAGAGCCATGCCAAGGGCATGTTGGCACAAAGTATTTTGGGCCAAGTGTCCAATCTACCTTTTTGCCTTATGCTGTTACGAACCTACTTGTAGGGTTCGATTTGGCACATGTTGTCACATGGGATACAACATGGTCTAGGAACTCAAGGAGTTTGGTTTAGCCAATGTGGAGCATGATAATGAGGGTCCCTCTCACTCGCGTCGCAGAGTGTTTGTAGTTACCTCCACACACAAGTACAACTCGTACTTGATGGATGTCACTTTTCCTGGCATGCTTACTTGAGACATATTCCACATGTGGAGAATATGAGTCTTTGGGACTGACACTGGCGCCCAATTCGAAATGATGTGTCGCGACAAAGTCTCTAGGTGCTGGTGGCATCCGTTCATTAGAACAATTGAGGCACACAGTATCAGGAACAATTTCAGTGGCCAAAAATTGTCGGGTACTAAGTACAGACTTGTTATGCTTACAAGTGCTGTGAAACCACCTTAACGGAGGGTCGTTTCTACATATAGAAAAGTATGCTACGTTCATGAGAATGTCTCATGGTTGGTTCCTAGGTGTGACCGGGTTGTCACATTCTATTATGGTCCAACTTTTCAAGCAAAGTATGCTACGCTCATGAGAAGGTCTCATGGTTGGTTCCTAGGTGTGACCGGGTTGTCACATTCTATTATAGTCCAACTTTGTTGCAAGATTTTCACGTAAGTATCGTGAAAAGTCTCGTCATGGAATTGCGGTTTGGATATGTTTGTGTTAAATGCATGCACACTAGGTGTTATGGGCCCTAGTGTTTAACACAAATTTGTTTGCAGCGGCATGCAAATCCATGGACTTTATTCTTTCTGCACCCTTTTGCACTGCTAGTGCAATCTCTCTTGCAGATTTAGTATGAGTTTACACGCTGCCATACAAGTGTTGAGATGTCGAGCTCTACACCTTGAGCTGGCATCCACTACGGGTCTTGGCCGCTTACGGCATTTACTCACTGGCGCGTTAGGTGACCGACACGGAGGATCTCTGCCAGTGATTCTACAGCTGGACTACACTTATAGTTTTAGCCTAGTACGCTTCTAGCGAGTTCACACTTAGTGACCGCATGTACACATGTGCTACTTTTCAGCTTTAGCACTTAGTCATTTTGTACTCTCTTTTCTGTAAAGAAGAAGAAGAAGCTTTCCATCTCTATGTGCTTTGTGTTTATCTTGTGTAGCTCTCTTGCATCCTCATTCTTTACATGGTATCAGAGCCTGGTGCAGGTAAGAGAGGCTAAGAGAGCAAGAGCATCACAATCCCTTCGTTCATAATCCACGACCAGATGCCGAAGGCGCCCCGCACAACGGAAATTTTTTTGGGGTTTTTCGTACAAGTTTCTGAACAAGTCTCCAAAGTGCAGTATACAGAGATTTACTGTACAAGTACAGTGGTTGTATGTACACTTGATTGTGGACACTCGTTGAGTGTAGAAAGCGTTACAGGTACCACGATAGCAGGTTCAGCAGATTTGCAGGTTTTTGCAGATTGCAGCTATTTTTTCTTAGTGCTTCAAGATGTCTGACGGTTTCAGTCAGATTGTTACTGAGAAGCTTGAGAAAAATAACTACCCTGCATGGAAGTTCAGAATAACAAATTTCCTAAAAGGAAAAGGTTATTGGGACTATGTAGAAGGAGACAATGAAAAGGAACCAGAGATTCTCGAGGCAAATGCTACAGTAGAACAAAGGAAAGCTTTGAGGGACTGGCAACAAGGCCAGATCAAAGTGATGTATTGGCTTTCTATGAGCATCACAGATGGCATGATGGGCTATCTACAGGATGCTGAAACCCCCGCCATTGCATGGAGAAACTTAGGCAGAGTGTTCGAGGTGAACACCAAGGCCAGGAAGCTTCAACTAAAGTCGGAGCTAAATCAGGTTAAGAGGAACAACCTCTCAATCAATGATTATGCTTTAAAGATCAAGAGTATCATTGAGGCTCTTGGATCTATTAAAGTCTCAGTGGAAGACGATGACATTGTCCGTGCATGCTTGGATGGTCTAGGATATGAGTATGTACATTTTAGGTCTTCCATGAATACAAGAGACGACATCCCCGTGTTCCAAGATTTGATTTCTATGCTTATTCTTGAGGAGAAGAGCCTTGACACATCTTCTTCTCATGGCAGAAATAATTCTGAACATGCCTTCTATTCTAACTCTAACAGAGGTAGAGGTAGAGGTCGTGGTTGAGGCCCAAGGGGTTGCAGGGGCCAATTTCTGGAAGGTCAATCAAATCAAAACAATACAGGCGGCAGGGGAAACCAGTCTCAAGGCAGGGGGAGTCAAAGAGGTCGTGGTGCAGGATCAAGCAGGCAGCAACATACTCCAGATAGCAGAGAATGTTGGACTTGTGGTGAAAGAGGTCACATGTCACGTGACTGTCCAAAGGGAAAAGCAAGTGGAAAGAGAGAACAGGGCAACTATGCATCTACTAGCAGAGATGCAGATGACAGCAAAAACGAGCGCGTGTTTGTTATGCAGCATGTAATGAATACAATGACTGCACAGAATTCCACCCCAAGATGATGTTTGGTATGTGGATTCAGGTGCCTCTAAGCACATGACGTCTCGTGGAGAGTGGTTTAGAGATATGTGCAAACCAGATGTGTTAGGCTATGTGCAGACAGGAGATGACACAGCTCACCCCATTGCTCATGTAGGGGACATACCTCTAAATACGAAGAGTGGGAAATCAAAGTACTTAGCAGATGTACTTCATGTCCCAAACATTACAAAGAATCTTGTTTCTGTTGGACAAATGGTTGAGCAGGGTTTGCAGGTTCGCTTCAATCCAAATGGCTGTTATGTAGAAGATTTCCAGAATGGCTGTAAGCTGATCACAGAGGGCAAATGTGTGGGCAGAATGTTTACACTGAATGTAGACATGCCTGAGGTAAAAGCTGCATTATTTGCACAGGGCACAGGTGTTGTGGCTGATGTTGACATTTGGCACAAACGCATTGGCCATGTCAATGAGCAGAGATTGCGCAGCATGCAATCAAAACAGATTGTAAAAGGTTTGCCCAAATTGAAGGTGGATGGTATGCATAAAGTGTGTGCAGCATGCCAGTTTGGAAAACAGTCAAAGGGCTCATTTCCACATGAGCGCAATGTATGTAGAAAGCCACTTGAGGTGGTGCACACAGATGTTTGGGGTCCAACCGATACTGCAAGTATACATGGTTGCAGGTATTATGTCTCTTTCATTGATGAACATACAAGGAAAGTATGGGTCTACTTCATGCGTAACAAAAGTGAAGTGTTTGGTCACTTTCAAGACTTCAAAGTCATGATTGAGAAGGAGACAGATATGCAAATCAAGACATTGAGGTCAGATGGAGGGGGAGAGTACTTCTCCAATGATTTTTCAGATTTTCTGCGAATGCATGGTATACGCAGGTAGTTTACATGCAAATATACTCCACAACAAAATGGGGTCACAGAAAGGAAAAACGGGCACATTGTGAGGTCCCCACCCCGTCGTATCAAACAACGGATCTGATGGTAAACCTGGTGGCCACTAGATCTATAGCGGAAGCAAACAAAATGGTTCAGGGTTCAACTAGCGGACGATCTCTCATCACAAAGTGAGTCGAGTTCGAGCCTACTAGCAACGAGATCTAGCTCCACCTCGCAGGGGAAGCGTACTTAACTATCTAGCGATCCTAAGACCCACCTTCCAAGAGGAGAGAAACCCCGAGTGCCTTTTTCCCCATGTTTCAGAGGCACGTACTCTCGAGGATTCGCCGCTCTAGGGGCAATGAGTAATACCAATATCGAGTAAGCACTATGGGGACAGAGAGTTCCCGACCAATCGGGACCACCCATCTCGTAGGTATTGGCAACCCGAGCCAAGCCCCCACTTTCCACCCCCACACTCACACTTCATCGTGTGACCTAATTACTACCACAAAGGTTGTTCAACATAAATATTCCTTGTTTAATTCCGAATCACATGGTTCGTTAAAACAGCCCTTCAACCAATATTGCAAACAACACCAAGACAGAATTCTAGTAAAAATTCTACTCAAACTTATTCATAGAAATTCCAATGTCCTGGAGGTACAACATCCCCCCTCCAGCGAGAGTTCACTCCTCCCGTTGTCGCCTAGCTACCCATACAACTAGGTATGTCCACCGCATAGAAAGCACGTCGTGGACACTCCCACCGCATAGAAAGCAAGACGTGGGTTCCCACCGCATAGAAAGCAAGTCGTGGGTATCCACCGCATAAAAAGCAAGTCGTGGATTCAAGAGTCCTAACGAGGAACTCTGCCCCCTGTGATCAGTAGGGGGGTCAGGACTGATTCAACATTGGAAATAAAATGAACGTGTCGAGCTAAATTTTCCCTAGCAAACATTCTTTCCTCTTGCAAACAGCATACCCATCAATCATTTCTTTCCTACTTTATACTTAAATGCACTATGCATTCAATGCCGAGGTTTCTGTCGGATTTCTCCAACATGTTCGGGGATATGTTCATTCCTAACTAATCGTATGCAATGTTAATTAAAAAACTTGAATAGAAATTGGGACCTACCTCTTCCATTTCCTCGTCAATAGCTCGTGAGATGGCCGGTATTTGCTCGTCCATGGGAGCCTTCCCCTTCCCGTTGACATTGCTCGTTCCTGCTTTGCGATCATGGGCACCACCGAAGCGCGTCCTCTTAACCGGGGCCATTTCTCACTACTTTAAATGATTAGCTTGGAGAAAGAGCTAAGGTTCACAGCATCATAACAGTCCAATGGGTAGATTAGTGACATCAATTAATCCCTCCTATATGAGAGTCTAGATTTCTTTCATAACGCAATTATTAAGGAATTTGAGAAATTTGCAGATCTCAGTTGGGGGACTGCAGTTTGTAGCCAACTTTGTAGTACTCAGGTTGGAAGAATTTGTTCGTTCTTATCCAATAGTGTTGGGAAGACCATGGTTAAGAGCAGCAAGAGTAAACAATTATAAGGTGCATACTCCATTGTGACCAAAAGAGGTAAGAAGGAAGTCAGAATGAAAATGGATGCTAGAAAGGTAGTACCACTAGGTTTCAGGGGCACTACATGCAGAGGGACTGAATATGGTAAAAGAAACTAGAGAGGATGTACAGGAAGAATTTCTAAGAACCAATTCATCAGTAGTACCTATTTTTGAAGTGGATGTGCAAAAGATAGCAACCAAGTATGTTTTGCAGCATCAGGATGATGGGTTGAATTCTTTGAATCAGGAAGCACTAATTGCTCAAGATAAGCAATCATCTACCAAATTGCGCAATGAGTCGTTGAAAATTTTGCAGATTGGAAATAAAGAAGAACTGGAAGCTATTGAAGCAATAAAGCACGCAGAAAAAGCTTTTGATTATCAGATGGAAAGAACTGCTAGAGTCACCGAGGATGAAGTGCAGGAACTAAATCTGAACACTCCGGAGGAACCACAAACAATGAAGGTGTCAGCTGAACTGGATGAGGAGTTGATCTAGCAATCGAAGGAGTTGTTGCTAGAATTTAAAGATATTTTTGCATGGAAATATAAAGATATGAAGGGAGTAGATGCTAGCTTTTGTCAAAACAAAATTAACTTGAAAGTAGATGCAGTTCTAGTGGTACAACAAAGATACAGGATGAATCCTAACTATGCCAAACAAGTTAAAGATGAGATTGATAAACTGTTGGGTGTGGGTTTCATTTACCCATTGGATAAGGTCACTTGGTTGTCACCAATTGTTGTTGTTCCCAAGAAGAATGAAAAGATCAGGGTGTGTGTAGATTATAGGAAATTGAATGTTGCTACAACGACTGATCCATTTCCATTACCTTTTTGTGATACACTATTGGATGCAGTAGCTGGACATGAACTTTATAGTTTCCTGGATGGTTTTAGTGGATACAACCATATATTAATGGCACTAGAGGAAAGGCAAAAAACAACTTTTTTCACTGAGTGGAGAGTTTATGCTAGCAATACGATGACATTTGGCTTAAAGAATGGTCCACCAACATTTCAAAAGGTGGTATAACGTGTGTTTGCTGAATTTCTTACAACATTTCTGAGAGTTTTTTTGGATGATTTTAGTGTTTTTGGAAAGAAATAGGAGCATCTTGAGCATTTAAGGTTGTGTTTGTAGAAATGTAGGGAATTCAGATTGACATTGAACCCAACCAAGTGTGCATTTGCAATTAAGAGAGGGATTCTCTTGGGACATGTAATTTTTGAGGAAGGAGTATCTATAGATCCAAGTAAGGTGGAAGCAATCAGTAAAGCATTGTTGGGTATGCAAGCCCGGATTCAATAGATTCTAAGCCCTATGAGAACAAGACTGAAGGCATGCAGCTATAGACCATCAGTTAAAGTAGAGTTTGCATGGCCTTTTTTAGGCTTAATATATACAATTGTAATAATCAATCAAAGTGCATGCAATTCTATTTTAGGTTGTGTCGACTACTGTCTCTTTTTCTCTCTTGTGCTCTTTTGCAAGACTTGTGCAGCCATGGCTTCCCACCTGCACCCTCCATAGCTTCGAGCCCTTTCGATGGTATCAGAGCTTTGGATCACCTCGGCTTCAGTTGAAAAAAGCTATGTGGGTATAGCCGCTTAGAGAAGGGAAGCATTCGCTGTCGACTTGCAAGAAACCGAGAAGCATCGGCATCAGCAGATTTGCCCTTGATTGCTGAAGACATCTCGTCTCTTGACCATCTGCCAATTCAGCCTGTACAGATTGCCTTGAGCATGCCTTGGTCTTTGATAGTTTGCGCCATCGCTGTGTTACAGAGTTCCTTTTTTTTATTATGTTCACATTAAAAATCAAGTGTCCACCCTTTTTATGGTCCAAACTCCCTAAGCCAGTGGGCATTCCCACCCTCGCAAAATCGGTTATGATACACTTCTTGCAAGCTGTGCTCGGTGTTCAGTTATGGTGCGCTCAGTATTTGATCATGTTAGCAACAAACTCAAAACAGTCAATTGGCATACAGTATTAGTCATATTTTAAAGCTTCGACACCTTTGCTTCGGAACTTCGAAAGTTGATTGGAATTTCTGTTGAAGGTGATGAAACAGGAAACAGAAGGAAGACAACAACTCACAGTAGGAAGAAGATGGATAAGGAGAAGACACAGAGCTTGCCTACGAGATCTCTGTAGTCTCTCTCTCTGTATTAGAATAATAGTGTATCTACAAACTCAGAGCTACAAAGCTTATATGAAACCCTAAGAGATAAGGTGTCCTTTCACACCAGATGTCCAAGGGGAAAAACCCAGTGGGAGAAAAGTGCCCCTGGTGAAGCGCGTATACACACTAACACTACTACATGTCTACAAATCCCCCCTGTAGTGATAGTGTGAATCGGTACAAGGTAGAAGATCATCATGTGTATGAGAGTAAGCCCAAAGCTTTTCGGAAAGCTTCAAACTTTTCTCGTGATAACGCCTTCGTAAATAGATCTGCAATGTTATCCTGTGTAGGACAGTAAGTTAGTGTGATCTCCCCTGCATATAGCCTTTCCCTGACATAGTGGTAGTGAACCTCTATGTGCTTTGTTCTTGCATGAAATACTGGATTCCTTGCAACTTCCATAGCACTTTGACTGTCAGTGAAAATGGTAGTGGGTGCCTGTTGACACTCACAAAGATCTGCCAATAACCTGCGTATCCATACACAATCAACTGTTGCCGTGAAAGCTGCCCTGTATTCAGCTTCACAAGTTGATGTAGCCACTGTGGGTTGCTTCTTGCTTAGCCAAGATATACATGCATTTCCCAAGAAAAAACAATTCCCACTTGTGGAATGTCGTGTGTCAAAATCACCAGCCCAATCTGAATCGCTGTAACCAAGAAGCTGCATAGAACTGTGCTTTCCATACATATCCCCCCTTGGAAAGAACATGGAAATATTAGGGGTACCTGAAAGGTAACGAAGTATGCGCTTCACAGCCTGCCAATGATGCATACCTGGCCTGTGCATAAATCTGCTTGCTTGTGAAACCCCAAATATAATGTCTGGATGAGTGTTGCTTGCCAAATATATCAAGCAACCAACCGCTGTTGCATAAGTATGTACATCAAAAGGTTCTTCAGCATCGTGCATGCTCAACTTTGATCCAGTTTCTACGGGTGTAGAGATTGGTTTACAATTTTGCATGCCAAACTTGTCCAAAATTTTATGCAAATATTTTGCCTACAACATGTATATGCCATCCTCTTATTGCACAAACTGAATACCCAAGTAATAATGTAGCAAACCAAGATCAGACATCTCAAAGGTTTTTCTCAAAGCATCTTTAAACGCTTCAATTTCATCTGCAGTATTGCCTGTAAGAAGCATATCATCCACATAAAGTGTTAGCCTAATGAGAACTCCATCTCTCTTTTTGACATACAAAGTACTTTCTGTTGGACTATTCTGAAATCCCTGGTCAATCAAATAAGTATGTATCTTCTCATACCATGCTCTTGGAGCCTGTTTGAGACCATACAAAGCTTTACGCAATCTACATACCTTTTGCTCTTGACCTTTTACAACAAAACCACTTGGTTGACTTACATAAACTTCTTCCTGCAAATCACCATTCAAAAAAGCAGTTTTGATATCCAACTGATGCACTTTCCAACCATGATGAGCAGCAATTGCAACTAGTGATCTAACTGTGGACGCACGAGAAGTAGGAGCAAAGGTTTCATCATAGTCTATGCCTTTCTATTGCGCATAGCCTTTTGCCACAAGCCTTGCTTTGTACCTGTCAACAGTACCATCATGTTTCCTTTTTACCTTAAAAACCCACTTTGTACCAATAGGTTTTTTACCTGTAGGCAAGTCCACTAGATCCCATGTATGATTCTTATGAATAGAATCAATTTCTTGCTGCATAGCATCTTCCACTGAACACACTCTAAAGCTTGTTCAAATGAATCAGGCTCATCTGCATCACAAAGAGTGCTAAAGCAAGCCAAATCTACTTTCTCTCTACCAAAAGTAGTACCAGCACGTGTTTTTGGTGGCAACGGTGCATCAAACTTGCTATCCTGCAAAGTTTTCTGAACCCATTTAGGAAAGGTTCTTTCTTCATTGAGAACTTCTTGCTCTTCACGCACAATTTCCTCTACATCATGAGGTGTCACATGCTGATCAAAAGATTGATCAAGATTATCAACCTGTTGTGATTCTTGATTCTCCACAAAAGAAGGAAGAAAACCTTCAAATACATCATGTGTCTGCATATGAGGTACATCAAAAGCAACCATAGGTTGAGCAGTAGTTTCTGCAAAAATTACATCACGACTTTCAAAAATCTTGTTTGTAGCAGGATTGTAAAGTCTATAACCTTTACTTCCACTACTGTACCCCACAAATATACATTTGATTGCCTTATCATCAAGCTTCCCACGTAACTGCTGAGGGATGTGAGCATAAGCAAGACAGCCAAAAACACGAAGATAACTGACTAAAGGTTTTTCTGTCATACCAAGCTTCATATGGAGTAATGGTATTCAAGGCACGAGTAGGACACCTGTTCAAAACATGTGCTGCACAAGCAACTGCCTCCATCCATAGCTTATGAGGCAAACTCTTAGCCTTGAGCATACATCTAGCCGTCTCCATTAAAGACCTGTTCTTCCTTTCTACAACACCATTCTGTTGTGGTGTGTATGGCATAGTGCGTTGGTGTTTAATGCCTTTCTTTCCCAAAAAATCCTTAAATGCACCTGACATGTATTCACCTCCTCGATCGGTACGAAGAGTCTGTACTTTGCAACCTATTTCATTTTCAACCATGGCGACATAATGCTGAAAAACTGCAAACACATCTGACTTTGCTTTGAGTGGATACACCCAACAAAACCTGGAAAAGTCATCAATGAAGGTCACAAAATAAAGTCTGTTTCCCAAAGATGGCGTCCTCATAGGACCACATACATCACTGTGTACAAGCTGCAACTTTCGTGTCCCTCTAACTGAACCATCCTGCGAAAATGCAAGTCTGTGCATCTTTCCAAGAATGCAACCTTCACATACATGTCTTGGTGGCATCTCCAATAAAGACAAATCATGCACCATATTATGACGTTGTAAAGTCATCAAACTGCCATAACTAACATGCCCGAATCTAGCATGCCACAACTCAGCATCCTGCATTGCCTGAGTCTTTGCTTCTGCAATACATACCTGAATCTGCTTTTCATAACGATCTAGCACAAATAGTCCATTTTCCAGCGTACCTGTAGTGATAAGAGAATAACCATTATCTCGATCTCGTACAACACATCTGTCATCCTCAAAAATGACCCGAAGACCATTTTTTGCAAGAGAGGATACAGACAACAAATTCTTCTTGATCCCTGGAACATATAAGACATCCGGCAAGCATAAATATGAACCATCTGAAATGGTAATCAAAATCTTACCAACACCTTTGATTGGATAAGAAGCATTATTTGCACATGTCACCTTCTTTCCTGCTGGAGCTGCATCCAATGAACAAAACAAATCCTTCCTTGAAGTAATATGCGTGGATGCACCACTATCAAAGTACCAAATCATTTGTGTCTTGTCAACACTGTAAGCAGAAAAATCTGAACATACTACGAAAGCATAAGAATCCTGCACAAAGTTTGCAGACTCTTCTTTAGCTGTAGAAGAATCACCAGAAGCTGAAACAACCAAACTTGACTCTTTCTTCTTTTATTTAGGAATTCGCTTTTTACACTCACTAATGTAGTGACCAGGTTTCTTGCAGTAGTGACATTTACCTTTCTTCTTGGACTTGTCAGAATCACCTTTATACTTCTCTGAAGATTGTCCTGCACTAGACTTGGAGTAATGAGCACTCTCTTTACCCTTGTTTTTGTTCTGTACAACAAGAGCATGATCCATACCATCCACCTCTAAAGACTTGTTCTTACGTGATTGATCCTCCTGCAATAGCAAAGCCACTAACTCTTCAAAATGAAGAGGCTCAGGATTAGCTCGCAAAGACAGAGTCAAAGAAGTCTGAAAAGTCAGATAAGATGGTGGTAGTGAATTGAGTGTTTTGGAAACCAAGTCCTTCTCTGGAATCACTTCATCAATGCTAAGCAATTGCTCTTTAAGATCCCTGATTTTTGTAAGATGCTCGACGATATCGTCACCTTCGTCCATCTGTATTTTGTCAAGTTGTTTCTTCAAAAACTCTATTCTGGCAGTGTTTCTTCCTCCAAACATAGCTTGCAGAGTGTTCCAAGCATCCTGAGAAGTTCTGCAAGATCTGATATGTGGTGTGATTTTCCTCTTTATGGTTAAGGCAATCACAGCCATAGCTTGTGCATCTTTAGTATCCCATCTCTTTTGCTCTGGAGTGACTTGTGAGGGTCCTGCACCAACAGTTGCACCACGTCCAGGCGTGGCAGGTGCAATGCTAACTGGATGAACTTCATCTCCAGATACATAATCCCACAATCCTTTACCAACCAAAACATTTTTGGCCATAAAAGACCAAAGAGAATAGTTGGTACCATCCAATTTGTCTTCGGATGTAAACGCACCAAAAATCTCTTTCTCCGTAGATTGAGCCATACTGTGGATGCACACAAGAGAGCAAAAGAACCTCCAAGAGATTCACAAATCTCCTCTCCAATCTAAGCAAAACTCTACACAAAATCTCAGCACAAAGCTAAGACAAGCTGCTTCCCAAAAGAACTGTTTACCTGAAGAAAATCTGTCAAAAAGCACACCCTCTTGATCTAAACGCCTCCAAAAAGTAACTTCTGCTACGCTGCTCAGAACAAAATTCTGAGGGCTTGAACGGCTTCAAAAGGGGGGTAAAACCGCAGGTCACCTGCTCAGAATACTTTCGAAACGTCGAGGATGCTCCCACGAGAAAATTTTCCGAAAACTGCCTGAAAACTGCGATTGCGCGCGCGGACGCGAAAACGCAAGTAGAGACTCTGGAAATCACCAAGCTCTGATACCAATTGTTGAAGATGATGAAACAGGAAACATAAGGAAGACAACAACTCAGAGTAGGAAGAAGATGGAGAAGGAGAAGACACAGAGCTTGCGTACGAGATCTTTGTAGTCTCTCTCTCTGTATTAGAATAATAGTCTAACTACAAACTTAGAGCTACAAAGCTTATATGAAACCCTAAGAGATAAGGTGTCCTTTCACACCAAATGTCCAAGGGGAAAAACCCAGTGGGAGAAAAGTGCCCCTAGTGAAGCGCGTATACACACTAACACTACTACATGTCTACAATTTCTGCTACAAGTTAAATCTGACCGAACCTTCACCTTCTTTTATTTTAAAGACCTCAACATAGCGTCGAAAGTCGCCAAATACAACGGGACCGGTTTCCACACTTGGCAGATCAAATTTAAAGGCTATTTGATGCGGAAAAACCTATGGAACGTGGTCAAGCCTCTTGCAGCATACGAATCTAGCACATCCGCTGCAGTTACAAGGGCATTATCTGTCGAGCAACAGAGGAAAGACGAACAAGCTTTTGGTATCATTCTAGCTTTCTTACAAGACGACTTTATTAATTATTTGCATGATGTTGATTATTCAAGTGCTGCCTGGATAGAATTAGAGAAGCTTTTTGGTGCCAAAGCTAAGTATTCCAAAATGAGTTTAAAAATGGAATTATATTCTATTTGCATGCATGAAGATGAAAATATTGTAGCTTTAGCTAATAGACTAAAGAGCATCAAAACACAGCTAGTTTATGTTGAAGCCCCTATGCCAGATGAAGACCTTGCAGTCGTTTTTCTGAATAGTCTCCCTGTAGAATTTCATTAAATTGTCACTATTTTGAAGGATAAGGATCCTCTGCCTTCTTTGGATGGTATTGTTAACTCATTACAAAAAGAAGAGAAGCGAGTACCACGAATCAACTCTTTCGTACCAACTGCATATGTAGCCCGTGGTTGCACTTCAACTGCCAATTCCACCTGGTCTACTACCAGCAGTAGACTTTGTGCTATATGTGGACGCAACAATCATCAAACCAAGGATTGTTTCAGTAAAAATACTTGCACCCATTGTGGAAATACTAATCATCCGTCAAACAAATGCTTTAAGAAGAACAAGCGACAGATCAATATGGTTGAAGGTGATGAAGACGATGCAACACCAATGCTTTTCGTAGAAAGTGATGTCATGTAGTTTGTTTTCTGTCTGTCTTTATGTCAGTTATTTCTCAATAATTCTATGGGTTATAGACACTTCCATAAAATAAAATGGTAAGACTACCCTTTGTTGTTTGGTCAAGTTCTGGTATGTCTCACACTGATAGTTATCTGAGGGAAGTACAAACAAACCTATGTTATTGTCAAGGGGGGTTTCTACTCATGGTTTCAGGTCAATGAACTCTGCCATGGTTTGTCTGTCTCTAGTCCATTGTCAGTGGTTTGGGCTTGAGGGGGAGGTTGTTGGTAGCAAGCCCGGATTCAATAGAGTCTAAGCTTTGTGAGAAAAAGTCTCAAGACATGCAGCTATAGACCATCAGTTAAAGTAGAGTTTGCATGGCCTTTTTTAGGCTTAATATATACAATTGTAATAATCAATCAAAGTGCGTGCAATTCTGTTTTAGGATGTGTCGACTACTGTCTCTTTTTCTCTCTCCTGCTCTTTTGAAAGACTTGTGCAGCCATGGCTTCCCACCTGCATCCTCCATAGCTTCGAGCCCTTCAAGCATCAGAACCAAGGACAATTAAGAAATTTGTGGGACGGGTTTCTAACCTCATTCCTATCTTATTGCAGACATAGCGAGAACCACGAATATAATTGTCAATCCATGGGACAAAGCTGACTCGACTAGTGCATAGAGGCTACAAGAGGTTGTAAATATCTTGGAAAACAACAAATAACTCGCACCTAACTCAAGCTACACTCAAATGACAAAAATCACCAAAAGCTAATCGCTCATCGGCAGACAAATCACATCCATTATAGCATAAAACGACATCCAAAAGTAATGAAACTTTTAGGACATGTTGATAAGACCTAAGAACACATGCTTATGGTCTCCAATCTCACTTTAGGTCAAGTGTAAAAATCACAATTATTAACAGCAGCAGTGAGTTTTTGGCCTACTCGTTTTCAACCCATAATGCATCTAAATGCTTAAAAATGATGCCCCAATACCCCGCCTATACTTAGTTTTTTATTTAATTCTTAAATTTCTAATTATAATGAAATTAGACCACGCCAAAAGCTACAAAATACCGTGGAATGCGTACGTGAATGCGTAGAGCTCTTACCTGCGGTTGCAATGCAACAAATGCAACTGCAATGTGATAGTTGGGGAGGGAGTAGGAAGCGTGAGAAGGAGAGAAGTGAGTGCCGTTAGCTCATGCTGTGTTTCTATTTTCCAAAACTTCGAAAAACTTATAAAAATTAGCTTTTATATCTTAGCCAAGGTTTTTGGTGGTCAAAACTAAAAATCTGGGAGCTCTAACTAAAGACAGGTTGATACAATCTGGAAGCTTGTAGCCTTGGGTCATCAATTACAATCTTTATCTAGAAAATAGGAGTTACAATATTCTCAATTCATCAAAATAATAAGTGGTTTTACAACAATGAAAGCTCCAAAAAATGATATCGGAGTTAGCTTGCTGCTTACATTCTCCCCCTCCTCGCCTCCGTCGTCCGTTGACACAACTATATGGGCTGAAGTAATCTTTGGGTTGTCGACTAGCGAGGTGGTCTTTAAGCGCATGGAGTGCTTTCTCATATCTCAATTTTCTCTCTTTGTTAGGGACCTACAAGAACTGCATGGTAACTCTGTTTTTAAGCTCAATGGCTGAATATCCAATAAATCTGGAGGTTAGGTTGCTTATCACTGGCCCAAATATCTTCGTTCACCAAGTGAAGAAACCTGTACAAAATGCTTCCTCAAACGGCAACATATGGCTTGAAGGTAAAAACATGCATCGGGCGTAGAAGCCATAAAGGACTTCTACAGAAGGCTGGCCACTTAAGTCATAGCAGAGGCCCTTATTGCCTTCAAGGAATGACATCCATGGTGCCCCTGCTTGCTCTGGCTCATGAAAAGCTTCAATGCATGTGAGCAGCATTCGGCAACTTTTGTAGAGCATAGCACATGAGAGGTCAGAAAGTCTCTTGAAGAAAGTCATGGTGCCCATTAGGGTTTTCACCATGTACACCTCTTTTACTGATCCCTGCTCTGGAGCTGTAAATCTAGGGTAGTTTAGCCATGTAGGCCACTTCTTAGTCACTGTCTCATCTGCTTGCCATGTCCTTACTCTTGGTACCCATGACAAAATGTTGGGTCTTTCTGAAGTGTGGCAGGTGCCCTTGTGAACAAAATCAAATATCTGGGATTCTTATTCAACTAGCTCTTTCTCCACTTGGGGTGGACATCCTCTGTGCCTTCTTCCTGCGTATCTTTATATAGTCTTTCTTTCACCTGTGACAGCTCTACCTTGATCAAAGGATATGGCAATTATTGTTGATGCCATTGTGCATTGATTTGGTTGGGAGTGAGTTGAGTGACATTGACTGAGTGGAGAACTCTCAACTCCCAATCCATCGTTGCTTTCCATTTGGCATCTGTCTCTTGGGCAACCTCCTTTTTAAGTGCATCTTCTTCAGCTTTAGACAGTTGGACCATGGGCACTTGTTCAACATCTGTGAGTGGTACCTAAAAGTCTTCTTCTCCTCCTAACCCTTCTATCGGCTGTGTTTCCATCTCACCAAAAGAGACTGAGGGAATTTCAACATTTGGTTGCTCAAAGGTACTAGCTTCTTCTTGTGTTTCTAGTTGTCCCTCTTGCAGCAACTGATTGACTCTGTTTAGCTCGGCTATCTCCATGAGCAGTTGTTCTCTTTCTAACCGCTGATAGTCGGTTTCCAAAAATCAAGAAAAAAAAGAAAAAAAAGAAAAAAAAAGTTTTATATTTCCTCTACCCGAAGAACGGAAACACCACCGGAGGGCTCGACAATTCCCCGGTCAATCGATGAGCCACAAATTCTCTCTCTCTCTTCCCCTGCCACGGCCCACATGGCCCGACTCTCAAGGCATCCTTGGTCATGACCCGTTAGTGTCCATCATTAGACCATTACTTTCAGAACCACGGCCGCAAGAACCAACCCCAATCGGGGAGGAGCACAATACCAAGAAACTCTAGAAAAAAGTTGATTCTTTACATTCACCACCCCCTTTCTATGCTTGCCCACGACGGGCCTTGTCCACACCCCTCCATTATCACCAGAGGACAGCTCCTCTCTCTCCTACTTGGCTCCACCAACCCACCATCATATCTCTCTCTTACCTTGCTTTTGTGTCACCTCGCCCAATGGGGGCATAAAACAAACTTCCACCCTCTTTCTTCCATTGGCAGGCCGCCATGCTTGGACAAAAGTCTCCCTCTCTCTCTTTCATTATTCTCCACTCTCTCTCTCTCTCTCTCTCTCTCTCTCTCTCTCTCTCTCTCTCTCTCTCTTATTCACACCCACACACCACACTCCCTCACCTTATCCCTCCCTCGCCATCCCCTCTCCCTATCTCACTCCCGCCCTATCTCTCCCTCGCTCTCTGTGTTGGGCCGCCAAGCAGGGCGCCGCTGTGCAAGCAATAACAATTTCACTCTCTCTCTCTACCTATACACACACACACACACACACACACACACACACACACACATACACGTCTTCACACACTCCCCAACCCCTTTCACCCTTCACTCCCTCTCTCTGTCCAATGCACGCCATTTCTCTCTCTCTCTCTCTCTCCTCGCTCGCGCTCTCTCTCACTCACGCCCTGCACGTAAGCCGCCAGCACAAAACATAAAAAACTATCATAAAAACTATGATAATCTCTCTCTCTCTCTCTCTCTCTCTCTCTCTCTCTCTCTCTCTCTCTCTCTCTCTCTCTCTCTCTCTCTCTCTCTCTCTCTCTCTCTCTCTCTCTCTCTCGTTCCCACGCACACACCCACACAAAACCCATACACATATACACACCGACTCAAAAGCACGCCTACACACACTCACATATACACACACATGCACGCCATACGCACCCACAGAAAATAATAAAAAAGGGCCGAAGGAATCAACATCGACGCCCAAAGAAGAAGAGATGGCCAAGTCATGCAACACAGGCATTAAATCAAGGAAAGACGCGGAAGGCATAAACTGGCGAGTGCACTACATTGATGCACTAGCAAGGCCCGCCGTTCACCAGATCTCATCCATGACGTATCTTTGCAGTAATATTCGTAGGTTATCATTACTTTTCTAGTTTCAAGCTAGAATCTTGTAAAAAAACCTAATTGTAAATTGTCACCTCTCTCTAGGTGATGGTCACAAAGGGCCACCTAGGAGTTTTCATTTTTAAATCCTCCTAAGACAAAGCAAGGGTCAACCATCTGGGGCCCAAACCCATGCCGAGTGTGATTCTTGTAATACCCTCGGAACTGCCATGTATGAATCCTCCGCCCAACCTCCCTTTTATAGCCTTCTGGCCCTAGGATCCCTTTTCCACTAGGCAGCCGAGGTCCTTGACCTCCAGGGTGGCCCTTGGCCTGTGACATTACTCCCCCCTTGGAGAAGCGTTTTTGTCCTCAAAAACACAAGTGGTAGTATCTTTGTAAGAACACTTATGTTTTCCTTATTGGCATCCCATACGCAAGCCAATTGTCCATATGATACTTGGTGTTGTGAGAAGGCTCAATGAAACCAAGAGCAATATCTGGATTTTCAACATTGTTGTCCTTTTGCAACCACCTGTATCTAAATGGTAACTCAATTTTTAACTCACCTGAGTACTTTAAAGGAGTAACCACAACTAAGAGGTGTCTAAAGACATAACTAGTTTTCATACTTTCGGAATATACTAGAAAAATACAAGAAAACCTTGGCGCAACGTTCCATGAAGTTGTGAGCCAAATTTCCAACTTGGGTGAGTATCTAGAAAAGCTCATAGCTACTGAGGGACAAAATAGGGAGTGTCCATATGTCAGACTTCTAAACTTTTTGGAACACACAGAACTACATGCTCACCCCTAATGAAGGTTACCTGCCAACATACTTTGTCAGCACACCTATTAAGTCCTTGACCTATGAAACTATTGAAATGGTATCCAAACCCACCACAACAGGTGTTCAAAGTTGAAAATATTACTTAATAAAATTCTAGAATAGGCAGAGAATTGCCCATTCAGAATGCGTTGTGCTAACATATGCTCTTAGCAGATCCTTTAGCAAAAAAATACTTGTAAGTTGTCCATCCAACACGGGATGAATAGCAGCAGTAAGAGTGAGGTGCTTTTCCCCAACCACTTACAGATAGTCTTTCACGACTAGTGATAAACTATGACCCAGCCATATATTTGATATGGAGTGGAGACAACCAACTAGGTTGCAAGCGGGTTGGATTGGAGTAAGCTCATAGATTTTAGACCATCCAACCATAGACACCCATCCTGAGCCAGTACCTTGCATGGCAAGGTGTAAACTCATAATAAATCTACAGTAGAGATTGCACTTGCAGTGCCAAAAGGTGCAAAAAGAATGAACTCCATGAATTTCTTGCCGCTCCAAATAAATCAGTGTTAAACACAAGGGCCCATAACACCTAGTGTGCATGAATTTAACACAAACTTATCCAAACTGCAATTCCATGACGAGACTTTCCACGGTACATACGGAAAAGCCTGGCAACAAAAGTTGGACCATAACAAAATGTGACAACCCACTCACACCTAGGTACTAACCATGAGACATTCTCATGAGTGTAGCATACTTGGCTATATGTAGAAACGACCCTCCGTTAAGGTGCTTTCACAGCACTTGTAATCGGAAAAAGTTTGTACTTAGTACCCGACAATTTCTGGCCACTAAAACTGTTCCTAATATCGTGTGCTCCAAATGGTCAAATAAATGGATGTGACCAGTATGTAGGGACTTTGTCGTGACACATCATTAGGAATTAGGCACCAGTGTCAATCCTAGAGACTCATATTCTCCACATGTGGAATATGTCTCAAATAAGGATGACCAAAAAAACGACATCCATTAAGTACAAGATGTACTTGTGTGTGGAGGTAACTGCAAAACACTCCGCGACAAGAGTGAGAGGGACCCTCATTATCATTGCTCCACATTGGCTAAACCAAACTCTTTGAGTTCCCAGACCATGTTGTATCCCATGTGACAACATGTGCCAAATCAAACCCGACAAGTAGGTTCATAACAACATAATGTATATTGGACACTATGGCCCAAAATACTTTGTTCCAACATGCCCTTGGCATGGCTCAAAAATGTTCAAGCATATTTATATGACTTGAGCAAGAAAAGCATACCAAAAAATTACCAAATCAATAGATGCGTACCTGAAGATTGAAATGAATGTTCACTTACTCGTATTCAAATACACAGGAGCAGCTCGCCCACCTGTGAAAAAAAAACAAAGGCAACACTGCACTAAAAACCTTGGGTGTTGCCTTTGCAATCCAAAACCTTTGTTGAGAATCTACGTAGGCAAACCCCTTGGTAAGACTCTTTGTAGGAACTGCTCAATTAGCAGGTAACGGTAACTAACATAGTCAACCGTGTAGAGAATGATTAGAATCAACTTAAAAAGTTAAATTTATCCTTTACCGCGTGGTAAATTGCGGAATTCTTTCCTTGAAAGTATAACAGAAATGGATCAAGATGTGATTCTCAATGCAGATGGGATGATTTAGTAGACATCTGTTGGGTCTTACCCCAAAACTGTACTTCCATAGACACTCATAGTGCTATAAAGAGATCAGGATATCAACACAAGTGAAATGCCTAGCTCTAATGGACAGCCATGCTGTCACAACGGTTTGCTGCAGCTAGACTCCGTGATAGAGATCAGCTGATGTGAGTTTAAGGCTATCAAAAACTCAACTTGAGCGTCTCACTAAAAACACGTAGTGCAAAAATGACACTCTAAACATTCGTAATGACAAGACTCTTGCTTGTCCATTAACAGCGATGTGTATTCCACTGGGTAGATTTGTTTGATCTCGTGAAAACAATCACCCAAGGAATGCCAACAGTTGGGTCTTACCCGCGATCTGACAATGACTCTTAGCCAGTGTGTGTGGCTCATAGCCCTCTTGGCAAGTACTGTTCAATCGACAAACCGATGAAGACTAATTTGGATGGCATCTTCCCCAATTTCTAGCTGAGAGTTAGAACACCTTGGCTCAGGCTGTTGGCTTAGGCTGACTCGCGAACAAAACATGTATCAAAATATTCTTAGAAAGTTGTCATTATTCTTTGAGAGAAATAACAGAGAGAAGAAGAGCATGCTAGGTTGAGGAACTCCTTAAATTTCTAGAGTGTGTACCCAATTCTTGTGCTCTTACGCATCTTATGCCTGACTTGCAGCTTATCCTATAAGCATGCAATAATCTGCCTATATAACGCTCTCATCGAGAGAGGTAATAGAAAACACAAGCAACGACTTGACCCACCTACCATATATGGGGTCGTGACTTTACAAAAATGACTTAAATATGGCACTTTGCCTATGACATAAGTCCTATATTTAGGTTCCTTTTAATGTTGTTGTGTGTGGACAGTAACGTGGGTGTCCGTCTGCAACCAGATGTCATGAAATCTGGAAGGAAAAACTCACTCCAAACTAGCGCATAGCCATATCTACTTTGCGAGAGAGTTGTCGTGTATGGACATACGCCCGCTTGTATCATATATGTCTGTCTTGTACTTAATGAAATAACTGGCGAGCATGTTTCCAAATCCCTACCAAGTTTGCATGCTCATAGAAGATGTTGGAGAGTCTCAATGCAATATGCATAAATTGAATCCTTGCTGCACATAAATTGAAGCCTTGCTGATATCCAATTGATGCGGCTGTTGACATACAGATATCATGACAAAAAGAATCGACATTCTCGACCAATGTCAACTGAAAGTAGCCAGTACTGTAGGACAAGCATCCTCTATCAACTTCTAGAAATAGTAAGAAGGAGTCGACCATGCCGAGCAACTTGACCCCTTCATCAAGTCAAGCAATAGAATGTGCCAATCTCCATGAGATTCCAGAACATTGCAAATTTGCTATTTTTTTGCATCAAAATTGAACCATTGAGAAGCCGTGCCGTGAAGCAAGGCGGTTGGTATGCAAGCCATGCTTGATTCCAATCTTTAAACCAATCAAATTTTTGGTGCATACAATAATTTTCACAAGCCATGCTTGGGATTTGCGTGCCTAAAGTGTAGGCATGGATGTTGCATGTCATAGCTATCAAGCAGATGTTCAATAAACAAAAATTAATGTGTACCTCAGTAGGTACATCTGTCGACAAATCTTGCTAACCCAAAAATCGAATTTAGTACCGAGGGAAAACTGCAAATATTCTGAAAGCGGTAACCGAACATTGGACTACACAAGCCATGAGGGTGCTCATTAGCACCCTTGTTTGAAGCTTTTCTCATTGCAATACTAATCATAGCCTGACTGACCATTATTGCTATGCAACTTTGCCGCCCTGCATAAACTATGAGGGTAATCAACTAAGAAATACCATATCTAAAGCAGTTACCTTGTGTCCACTCTCATAGAAAACTTGCAAACCCAGGTGAACATGTAGTGTACGTGAAGCCATGCGTCGCCAATCATGTGTTGAACTTTATCGAATTTGATCGAGCCTTGAGTTTTCAAAGCTGTCCGTATTGAAGATATTTGTACCCCACTACCTGCATGTTCTTGAGCTTGCTAGCAACCTTACACGCCTTGCATGTCGTGTTGTTCATATCTCTAATAGCTGTAGAGACTCCTCATGGTCCTTGCCATTAACCATGCTAGACTTAGACAAAGAATTTCAGCTCGTGACGGACCCTAGTTATGGGCGTCAACATCCAGGGTAATATGCATATCCCTTGATCTTCGAGCCGATCGGTATTCCAAACTCGAACAAAAATCTCCTGCCCAATGTGGAAAATCTAGGTTTTGGATCGAGCTTCATCTTTGCTTTGTTGATATTGGCTTTGTACTTGCTGAAGATTGCCAAACAAACGGATGCCACGCATGGCTATCGTAAATAATCATGGCGCAATTGTTTTTTTGTAGGTTGTACAAGCTGTACTATGGCCGTGATCATAACGCCGCTAGCATGCCTTGCAGAGGCCTTGTATGTGGCTCCAACTGTTGCGACGGCCACCACCGTGGGAAAAAGGCCTTAAATTAGAGTAGGGGGCCCAAAATAGGGTGCCCAACTTAAAAAAACACAAAAATTATGTGAAAAAACACCTTCTCCGGCCATGGCGGATCGCCTGCACAGAGCCGGGATGAGGCAAAAGCGCTCGCATATTGCTCTACAGTGTTCTCGTGCAGATAGTCAAGAAACGTGAAATGCCCCTCTCCATGGTGCTAACCAGATTGGAAGCATGCTCATGCGACTTCGCAGACCTTGAATTCCTCCTTCCTCAATGCAGGGGGGTGATTCCCACGTGCGGCTCTTACCCGGCCTGGCTAGTCTTGCCATGCAAGTTGTGTTTCATGCAGCCTTCTCCCTGTTGACTGACGGTCCCTTCTCCTCAAACCAAGAGGCCATGCCTACCATGGGAATGAGAGAGAGAGAGAGAGAGAAAGAGAGAGAGAGAGAGAGAGAGAGAGAGAGAGAGAGAGAGAGAGAGAGAGAGAGAGAGAGAGAGAGAGAGAGAGAGAGAGATCACATGTAGCACTTCCATGCCCTCCACCCTTCTTCTCCTTCATCCCCCCTGAGCTCTGATACCAGAGTAATGACCTGGGAACTGCCATGTCTGAATCCTCCACCCAACCTCCCTTTTATAGCCTCTTGGCCCTAGGATCCCTCCTCCACTGGACAACCGTCCCTTGACCAGGTCCTTGACCTCGAAGGTGGCCCTTGGCCTGACAATTCTTAATATGGTAACCACTTCTAAAAATATTTACATCCTTTACCAAAAACAAAGGTATGAATTCAAAAGAATTGAAACTTTGGAGATTTGTGCTCATTGTGAGACAAAGTCAATGGTCCATAAAAGGGTCAAAGTTGGTTTTATAAGATGAGTATATTTAAATAACGAGTTGATATTCAAGGGTCAGATACCCTGTACTAAAGTGTTGGGTATATAAAGATCCTTGAAAAGTTTGCATTTTTCACCATCATAGATTTGAATTGACATACATTGTTGCTACACAATATGAGAGCTATAATCCTTAATTGGGTGAAATTAGCTTTTATATATTGAATTAGATTCATAAGGGGGCTACAGTCCTTGATTGGGTACAAGTAGTCATCAATTTTGTAATTGTATTCAAGATTTCATCGCCTTATTTTATGCATTGGTTTATATAAGGAGTGCACTATGTATTATGAAAGATTGTTAGTACATGAGATGGCCAATCATAGATGTTATTTCTCTTGTGTGTGTTTTACAAATAATTATCATCGTTTCAATGTAAAAGTTGATTATTCTTTGTAGCATTGTGAAAATAGATGTGTTTTATTTTTTACAAATCGTAGAGGATTTATAAGATATAACTAATCGTTATATCTATAATTGCATTGAAAATCTCATAGCAGTTGTATGCATAATGCCATGTAGAGAGTGCATTACAATGTGTATGTTTGCTCACAACATATGTGGTCAATATGTGGATTATCTAGATTGCATTGCAAATCTCATACTGTGTAGATTTGATTGCTTTATTAGTGATTGTTTTTCTAATATATATTGAAAAGAAGAAAAATGTTTTTGAAACTGAACTTCTAGTTCTTATGCCTTCAGTATTAAATTGAAATCAATGGAGCAAAATGTCGGCACAAGTGGTACAAAGAAGGCAAAAAAATAAAAATCCCCTGGCAAAGAGTTGGATTATGATCACAACATATATGATCAATATATGGAGTGGCAATGTAAATTTTGCCTCACCCCAAAATTAAGCAGTGCACCACGTATTAGGGATCATTTTTTGGATTGCCTTACAAAGAATTGTAAGAAATGTGATCATCCTCAAATGCCTACAAAGCATATGAAAGAAGAGCTCTCCAAAAAGGGTGGCAAGAGACGGTGGGTACATAGATCTTTTATGGAGTAGACAGAGTCAAATATCAACTCTCTTAATCTTGTGGTGACACCAACTAACCCTATAGAAAATCCTGCACAGGGAGAGGAAATGCCAAGCAGTGTTCCTTTTAAGGGCCACAATGAAGGTGAACTTGGGCAAATGCATTAAAAATCAAATTTTCATCAGATCTTTTGAATGTAGTCGCTAGAAGAAGCACAAATTGCACTCGTCAAAGCAATTTTTTTCATGGGGAGTCATGGTAGATAGCAATCATTCGAAACGTGCATGGAAGAAAATTGATGAGTTTGGCCCAAGATTTTTAGCCCCTTCGTATCACACAATACAAAATGATTTCTTGGACAAATGTTACATTCAAGTCAAAGAGCGTGTTTCCAAAATAATACTTGGGAATATATTTCTTTCAAGATGCACAATTGTGAGTGATGGGTGGTCTAATGTTTGAAGAAGACCACTGATCAATAGAATGTTGGTTTGTCCAAGCGGAGAAACGTTCATAAAGGTGGTTGATAATTTTGGTTCAATTAAAAGTGGAAAATACATTACTAAGTTCTTCATTAATGTACTTAAAGAAATCAATGCAAAACATGTCGTTCAAGGATTCACGGACAATGCAAAGAACTGTTAAATGCTAGTGAATTATTAAAAAAAAGTTCTTTTTGCACATTTTCACCAATGTTTGCAATACGCACAGTTTAATATTGGTGCTAAAGGATTGGTAGACAAGTTGTAAAGTTCATCTTGAAATGACAAAGAGTGCTTGATTTGTACAGAATGTGCATGTCAGTTATGTTAAAATTACCTATTGAAACTCGATTTTGCACACACTTTTATCCATCAAAATCACTCATACGCAATAAGTGTGGTGTGATTGACACTTTCAATTGCACGACCTTTCATGAATGGTAGCTTGAGCATACCAAAAAAGTGAAAGAGAAAATTACATGTCTACATGGGTCCATAAACAAGCCTGGTTGGTGGAGGAGTCCAATGGATGCATACCATGTAATGATGCCCATTATGTTTGCGATTCACAAACCTTGATTAGAAGGCACCAAATATGGGCAAAGTGTGGATGACATGGTTGTCAGTCCAATTAAGTTTTGAAAATCTTGAGGAGTTAAGAGAGTCTATAATAGAGAAGGAGTGGTGATTGTCATTTTCTGCAAAACACCAAAGAATTTTGGCCAAGTATTTTAATTTAGGATGGAAGAGCGCTCATAGTCCACTCCATAGTGTGGCTTACATTCTCAATCTAGAGTATTGGAATTTAGATATGATGGCCAATACAGAGGTGCTCAGCAAATT
Organism: Adiantum capillus-veneris; assembly: GCF_014529385.1. Lineage (NCBI taxonomy): Eukaryota > Viridiplantae > Streptophyta > Polypodiopsida > Polypodiales > Pteridaceae > Adiantum > Adiantum capillus-veneris. The sequence goes on from NC_140956.1 coordinate 140,108,955, forward strand.
CTATCACGTAGTCAATATGTTCTACTCCAATGTTCAGGACCGAATTGATTGTATCAAAGAAATGAGTGCATTTAGACTACAAAAAGTCTTTTTGCAAATGATTTTGTACAATCAAAGGCAAAAGAGCAACCTGCATGGAAGTGGTGGATGTTGAATGGTCGAGAGAATTATGCAACCTTACGCCCCCTTGCAACAAAAGTACTAGCACAATGTGCAGCACTCAAGCTTGAAGAGAAACTCGAGTATGTAGAAGTATGTTCATAGCACTATTCGGAATAGATTATTGGCAGACATAGCAAAAATATTAGTGTATATGTTTTGCAATGAAAAGATATTGCATCACATCAAAAGTGTTGTCTACGAGGAAGAAATGATTTTGGGTGTAAAATTGTCAAAACAAAGACAAAGAAGAGTTCAATGTTGGTGTATATCAATGCACTATAGACAAAATTGAAGAGAACCTGTCAATAGATTTGGAAATTCAATTATAGGAAGGCCCACAAGACTCAAACTCAAAACAAGATAACAACTTCACAGATTCAACATAGCTTGAGAATAGAATAAGGTTGCAACTTATGAAATTCAAGAGATTGTATCCAATGTGCTTTGATTATATACAATGCTTCAAAGTAGAACTATTACACTATCTTCCAATCTCAATTGTTGTGCTCAGAACCTGCATCTTCATTACCAGATAGATTGCTAGTTGTGCTAGGGGTGTTTGGGCGAGCTTGCTTGAATTTATACTCGTTCGCCATGCCAAACATATAGTATATCCCTTGTGGAATATCTTGTGAACAAATTTCACATCGGCTATTGTTTTTATTAAACAAATTAAACACACGAGGTGATAATAATGGACACACGCCAATGTATAGTATCCACTCCATCCGTCAAAATTTTTGTGGACACTGAGAAGATGAAGCTGCATTTGGCTGTGATGCAAAAACTAACTCTGGATGCAGACAAGGTGACTAATGTGTGTCCCTTGTACATGCGGAGGATTCACTCATTGTCTCAAATATTGAACATCCTCGCTTAAGCAATGAATACATTTTTCCATTCAGACCTGGGACGCTTGAGGTGTTTTGGTTGCTACTTATAGCCATGTTATTTTTGCATCTTTTTATGCCAGCTGTGTTGTTAAAATGTCTTTCTCCTTTTTTAATTGTATGTCGGTCCCTTCAACTATCAATGCAACCTTCTTCGTCTGAATGTGACACAACTCTCCCTAATATTATGGATGGCTACAGTTGTCTCCTTCTAGGAAAAGTCTATTGGTCATTGCTGCACAAAAAAGTACATATAACATTTTCACAAAATACAATGCAGAATCTGCATTGTCTAATGGATCTGCCCCATTTTGACAGTCAACGAGATGTGCACGTTGCTTGTTGTGTCAACATACCATGCACTAGAGACTTCATGCGTTGAAACGTGTTAACAACCATCTCCTGTTGATCATTTGGCACCATTTGTGTACCACATGCTTGCTCTTCATCAACCATAGTATCTTCAAATTGCAATGGACAAATAGACGAATATTAAATATCTTTGACAAATAGTTGTTCTCGCAATTCAGTAACCTCAAAGATACCACAATTGATGCAAAAAACATATCACAATTGATCCAATTGTACCATAAGAAAATTGATTAAAGAGAGACAACCCCTCGAAATATACTTCAACTGAGGTGAAGCACCCAAAACATAGTGTGCGCGTATGTCGCACGTGTCAATGCAAGGAACTTGCTGATACACTGTGTGTGAGCCACAAATGGCTCCAAGCACACAGCAAGCCTAAACTTGTAAGCTCAAAGATGGCGATGGTGTGTCACTCAACGCTCTACGCTTGCTGTCGTGGAGGATTCCTCGCCACGAAGAAGAAGGAGACGCCGCTACGTCGTGCTCAACCGCTTCACCGCCGCCGTGCCGCGTCACAATGCTCGATCACACTCTCTCTCTCTCTCTCTCTCTCTCTCTCTCTCTCTCTCTCTCTCTCTCTCTCTCTCTCTCTCTCTCTCACGCATACACACAAGGAGATGAAGAAGAAGAAGAAGGAGATGGAGCAAGAGCACTCTTCAATTGCACAAATGAGAGATAAGTGAATTTCAGGTTTAGTTGACTTTTATATGAGCCCGCCCCATTGACACTTGGGTGCCCATGCTTAGCCAACTAATCCCTTGAATGTTCCAGTTAGAGTGCGCCTCTCATTGGCGATCACTCTTATCCTTTTCCTACTGTACCGACAAGCCCGGTACCTGACTCTACCAAATAAATAATACAATGTCCATCGTAGGTGATAGGAATGTGCGTGAGGGTTAACATGCCCCCCTTCCTGATGTAGATTTCATCTTCGGAAGCTATTGAGTTGAAGCTCGTTCATCGAGGTGGAAGATCTTTTGAGATGAATGTGCTTAGCCTCCTTCAGTCACTACAAAATCAAACAACATTGGCACTGTAATTGCATTCTCATAAGCAATTATAAAGCATATATAGTTGTAGGTAGACAATTTGATTGGTAACAAAATTTTAACCATTTGTCAGCAATAAACATTAAGTTGCAATATAATCAAACGCATAAATAGCTTTAAAGGTAAAAAATTAAACAAGTATGGGATCGCTAATTTAACGGTCGAAAGGCACTAAAGATCGAGTATTAATACCATGGGTAAGCTTCTCAATTTTCTCTGGTCAATTAAGTTGTTTAATCGCGAGAGCCAAGTATTTCATGTCCAAGGGCTGACTAGACGCTATACCTAGAAGACCTTGTAGTTAAGCTACGATAAAAGGAATTGCTCATGAAATCATCGCCTGACTTATTTCCTTTTCTTTGACCCCCCAAAGTCTTTTCACAGTGATTCAATTTTGATGTGTGTGCTTATTTTGTATGCCTTGGGTTTTTTGCTTTTCAAGGAAAAGCGCCCACACTGGGAACCTCTAGGGCTCTAGTACCATAGGCGATACATGTGAGTGAAGTACCAAATCAAGCTGAGAGTTCTCTTCCAGCTTAATATTTTACATTATGGAACTTTGATTTTTTTTGTTTGTTCGTTTTCAGCATTTTAATTTTGTAACTTTGGGGGGTCATATAACATTGTTACACCTCCCCAGGTTCATCACACAAGTAAACTCCCTTTATAATACTTAAGCTAAAGGTCAATAGGGACTAAGCCCACTAGAAACCCCTAGTACATTTCACACAATGCTGCCTAAATCGGATTAAGAACCTAAGTAACCATTGATTATTAGGAAGGCATTCACCATGGTATTAAGAGAAGATCTCTAACACCTAGCTTGGTCAAACTGGCTTAGTCGGACTGCTTGATTTTTAAACCTAGACAAGTGCTTATGATAAAAAATTACATTGAATTTAATGTTTGATACTAAACAAAGGCACTGAATATTATGCTACTAACCACAATTAAAGCAGACAAACATGGATGCAAAAAAGATAAGGGGCAATAATAATGGACAAGAAACACCTATTTGTGTTGATGGTCGTGCTTGATTTGAAGTATGAACGAGAGAAAGATTCCATAAAGGTCCAAATCCTAACAACAGCAACACGTTCATGTACACACTAGGAAACACAAAGAATACCTCTAGGAGGCACATCAGTGGAAAAAAAGAACTTTGCTAATCACTAAAATCTAAAACAAAAACACTCCTATCGTACTAATTCTACCTACCCTCCATCACTCCAGTGATGAGGATCAAAGGTGTTTTATGGCATAGATTTTTGTTTCAGTGTACCGGATGCGAATGTGTAGGTCTGAGTCAATGTTTTGACTTTTATTGTGCATACTCATTTGCTAATCTCTCTTGGTCTTTATTTTTTTTGTTTTTTGTGAGTATAAGGCTTTATATGTACCTTCCCTAAGATTGGGAGATTGAGAGGTTAGGGAGGAAGGTTGAGAGGGGAGTGAGTGAATGATGACTGTCAACAAACTCTCCCCCCTTCCTTGGGTAGATCATACAGTTTGAAATGTGCTCGTCACCCTTTGAAACCAATTGTTCTAGCCGGTAATAGGTGAGGATTTTTGCCAGTAGTTTTCTATGTGCCTCATTGAGTTGCAAGGGTGGTAAGGTACTCTCCCAAGATCGAACTTGAAGTGGTTCATCAGGTGATTCTTGAACATTGGGAGGTGTGGATTCCTTTGTAGCTTCATGGAGGTCCACTATTGTAGGTGGAGGCTGTGGAGAAGCTTTTACCTCTATGGATGCATTACATGAGGAGCTAGAAGCTTCATGGGACTCCCCCCTTCCTGAGCTACGTGGAACAAATCGTTCTTTCTTCGGTACCCAAACTAGCGCTGGAGCGGGTGTGTAGCATTCTGTGATTTTTTTCCTTCCACGATAGTCAATTCGTTTTGGAGCTACAGGATTGGGCTCACAGGGATCAGGTGACAGGTAAGAACACAATCTACATTTGGCACCCAGATTTGATCATTTCCTTGATAGTAGCCTTGGGCTTCCAATAGTTTTTAAGGAATCCAACGCCACGTTTTCTTACATTTCTTGGGGCGATTGGGACGTTTCTTACAAGTCTTCTGTTTTTTAGCACTAGCTATGGTTGCTAAAGAAGATGAGAAATGGTGGAGCTTGCTTCTGTCCATGTTTCGATGGAGCCTAGCTTTTGGTGGACCTTTGCTTCTCTCTATGTTTCAATAGAGTTAGCTTAGACACGTGGTGGATCTTCAAACTAAGCCAACTACTATCAATGTTTCCTAGCTTGGACAAGTGGTGGAGTGTTTCTCTACTCCATGTTTCAATGGATCTTAGCTTGGACAAGTGTTGGACCTTAAAACAAAAACTCCATGTACAACATAGAATGGATTTTCTAGATTTCAATGGAGTCTAGATTTAACAAATGGTGGAGGTTGTCTTCATCCATGTTTCAATGAAACTAGCTTGGACAAGTGGTGGACCTTGTAACAAACCCCCCCATGTACAACATATCATTGGTTTTCTAAGTGATGGGAAGGAATACCATTCAAGATATAAACTTATAGCTTGGATAAGTAGTTGACTTTAAAACCAAATTCATCATAATACAATGAAATACAGGTTAGCCAATTCCTAAATCTTGAGACCAAACCTCCCATGCTATTAGAGATAATATATTGGATAAGTGGTGGACCTTCTATTATTTTTCCATGCGTAGTTTAGACTACCGGTACACTTTGCAGCTATAAAGGTTGGAAGAGTTGTGGAGCCTTGTTTCTATCCATGTTTTAATGGATCCTAGCTTGGACAAGTGGTGGACCTTGGAAAAAAGCTTCCATGTACAACATATATGAGGTTTTCCATGTTTTAATGGAACCTATCTTGGACAAATGGTGAAGCTTGCTTCTCTCCATGTTGATTTTGGAACTACCTTAGACAAGTGGTGGAGCTTTGCTTTTCTACTCTTCATAATACAATGAAGTATAGGTTGGTTGCATGGTGAATCTTAAGGCCAAACCTCCCATTTTACTAGAGATGATAGGTTGGACAAGTGGATCAACCTTCTATCATTTCTCCATGACTATATTGGACAATTAGTAGACCTAACATCTCTCTATGTTGTCTAGAGATAAGCTTGGACAAGTGATGGACCCTGCTTCTCTCTTCCCTTGGTTTACTAGTTTGAAGACTCAGTATATATACTTTCTTAGATCTAGCTTGAACAAGTGGTGGACCTTGTATCCACAATCTTATTTCATTACAAAAAAGTATATGAAAAAATAACATAGGAATCTTGGTTTGAAGGTCAAGCAATTAGGTTCCAAATGCACATAATAATATATTTTCCACCCATAATAAAAGAAAGTTACATATGTTATTACCAAATTGACAAAGGTAACGTCCAAGAATTCTAGCTTTGCATCTTGTCAGATCTAAATCTTCATCAAGGCGACATGCATGTATACATCAACTTTCAAGCCATTCAAGAATACATGCACTTAGATTCCATAGTTTTGTTTTCAAAGTATTTTAGGTTCTAAAACTCTTTCACGTAAAGTATGTAATGACAAAATTCTTGAAGCAAACATTTGTGCCCAAGAAAAAGATCCCTCTCACATATTTAAAGTCCATGAATTCTCTGATCCATACTTACAAGTTTCATTTTGACATCAAACATCAATTCTCTCATAGTTACAAATAAATGCAATCTCGATATGAATTGACAAAAAATGAATTTCTTTTACTATATGACCCAACATAGGCCCCAATCAAATAAAAAATGAGTCTCCAAAAATTTGGGTGCACTCTAGCAATACATCAGAGTCCCCTTACAATAGGATGCACTCCAATAGTACATTGAAGTCCCCTTAGAGTAAGGTGCACTCCATTCAAGTGTTCATAAAATTGACACACCTTTGTTTTTTTATAAAAAAGACTATATCAAATTATACAAATGTTGAAAGATACACACTAGAATAAAAAAAGCATCTTATGGCCATATTTATTCAATTCTCGTGTTGACAAGTACACACCAAGGACATAATTTTTCTCAGAATCACTATACTAATTTACAATTGTGTTGTATGTATAGACTCTCTTATCTCTTGCATACAACCATCCTACCAACCATGGAATTATGGTTCTCTGCAAGAAGTTTTGAAGTTGCTCGGAAGTTTGCCTCCACATCTTTGGAAATATAAGATATGTCCCTGGCATGTTCCACATCACCCTATATGGAGTGTCATCAAAAATTAAGGTATTGTTTGCATCCAAATCCTCAAATATCACTCAAATTTTTGTGGTAAACCCTTGTAAATCCTAACATATTATTTGGATTTTGGCAATCTTTGTTACTCAAAAACACCTTGAACTTGGTATACTGCTCAGGAAAACATTTTTGTGTGATGCGTTGCACCCTTGTTAAGTTATAGCAACTCCATATCCATAGCTCAAAGTATTCAGCACAAAAATCCAAAAAACCTTGTGCGTCTGGTCGCACCACATGATAAACTTCATCTTTATCCTCCACAAGTCGCATGTGTTGAGCCCAAGATGGCATAGAATCTCCATGTTTCATTTCAATTGTCTTGAGAAGTAACCCCTCTAGATCCAAGATAAGTACTCTTTTGATGTCCTTGAAAGAAAGTGGTAGGTGATAAGGAGGTGATTCATTCCTTGGACAAGGTCTTGGAGGAGGTTGGATGGGTAATTCAATAGTTTTCTTCAATTTATGCCAACATATAGCCAATCCATTTTTCTGTAATGGTTCTGAAATTAAAGACTGAAATTAAAGAACAAGAACACTTAATGCAAACACAACAATAGACATAGGTTTTACATTGTCTACCCTAAGGTTTTATTAGATACCAAAATCCATCTATGATCTACTCATTAATAGAAAGAAATTCAGATTAAAATCCTGACTCTTTTTTATGCTACACTCTCTCTTAGTCTCAATACCATGGAGGTCAACTAGACTTAAGTCAACTAATAACTACTACTTGTTGTTAAAGGTATGCTTGAAGTGCATAAGGCTTAACCAATGCTCTAGTGTAGAATGGGTATTTAGGTCTCAAGGTCTACCACTTATCCAAGCAAAGATCCATTTAGATATGGAAACCCAATTTTTCTTAATATAATGATATAGAGTGAACAAGTGGGGAATCCTGAGACCAAACCACTCATGCTACTAGGGATAATAGGTTGGACAAGTGGTGGACCTTGAATGTAAACCCCCCATGTACAAAGTATCAGGGGTTTTGGGTATTTCAATCGACTCTAGCATCTTCGAGACATGGTGGAGCTTACTTCTCTCCATGTTTCAATGGAGTCTATCTTGGATAAATGGTGGAGCATCATTCTCTCCATGTTTCAATGGAGCCTAGCTTGGACAAGTGGTGGACGTTTGTTTCTCTCTATGTTTGAACAGATTTAGCTTGGACAAGTGGTGGACCTTGGAACAAAATCCCCATGTAAAACATATCATGGACATTACAAGTGGTGAGAAAAAATACCATTCAATATATAACCTTATAGGTTGGACAAGTAGTGGACCTTAACACCCAATTATTATTAATATAATGACATAGAGTGGACAAGTGGTGAATCTTGCGACCAAACCTACTAGGAAAAGTAGGTTGGACAAGTGGTGGACCTTCAATGCAAACCCCCCATGTACAAAATATCACTCATGCTACTAGGAATAATTTGGTATTAAGGTCCATGTTTCAATGGAGCCTAGCTTGGAAAAGTGGTGGACCTTTGTTTCTCTCTATGTTTCAATAGAATTAGCTTGGACAAGTGGTGAACCTTGGAACAAAACCCCCATGTAAAGCATGTCATGGGCATTACAAGTGCTGAGAAAAAAACTATTCAAGGTATAACCTTATAGGCTGGAGAAGTGGTGGACCTTAGCACCCAATTCCTCTTATTATAATGACATAGAGTGGAAAAGTGGTGAATTGTGAGACTAAACCTACTAGGGATAATAGGGTGGACAAATGGTTGACCTTGAATGTAAATCACCCATGTACAAAATATCATGGGTTTTGCGTATTTCAATGGAGCCTAGCATCTAGGAGACATGGTGGAACTTACTTATGTCCATGTTTTAATGGAGCCTATTTCGGAGAAATGGTGGAGGTTTCTTCTCTCCATGTTTCAATGGAGCCTAGCTTGGACAAGTCGTGGACCTTTGTTTCTCTCTATGTTTAAGTATGGTTAGCTTGGACAAGTGGTGGATCTTGGAATGAACTCCCATGTAAAACATATCATGGGCATTTCAAGTGATGAGAAACGATACCATTTAAGATATAACCTTATAGGTTGGACAAGTGGTGGACCTTAACATAATATAATGACATAGAGTGTACAAGTGGTGAATCTTGAAACCAAACCACTCATGCTACTAGGGATAATAGGTTAAACAAGTGGTGGCCTTGAAATAAAACCCCCTAGAGTGTTTCAATGGAGCCTAGCTTGGAAACATGGTAAAGCTTGCTTCTCTCCATGTTTCAATGCAGCCTATCTTGGATAAATGGTGGAGCATCATTCTCTCCATGTTTCAATGGAGCTTAGCTTGGACAAGTGGTGGACCTTTATTTCTCTCTATGTTTGAATAGAGTTATCTTGGAAAAGTGGTGGACCTTGGAACAAAACCCCCATGTAAAACATATCATGGGCATTACAAGTGGTGAGAAAAAATACCATTTAATATATAACCTTATAGGTTGGACAAGTGATGGACCTTAACACCCAATTATTCTTAATATAATGACATAGAGTGGATAAGTGGTGAACTTGGGACCAAACCTACTAGGGAAATAGGTTCGACAAGTGGTGGACCTTGAATGTAAACCTCCCATGTACAAAATATCACTCATGCTACTAGAAATAATTTGGTATTAAGGTCCATGTTTCAATGCATCCTAGCTTGGAAAAGTGGTGGACCTTTGTTTCTCTTTATGTTTCAATAGATTTAGCTTGGACAAGTGGTGGACCTTGGAACAAAACCCCCATGTAAATCATGTCATGGGCATTACAACTGGTGAGAAAAAATACCATTCAAGCTATAACATTATAGGTTGGACAAGTGGTGGACCTTAACACCCAATTCCTCTTAATATAATGACATAGAGTGGACAAGTGGTGAATCATGAGACCAAACCTACTAGGGATAATAGGTTGGACAAGTGGTGAACCTTGAATGTAAACCCCCCATGTACAAAATATTATGGGTATTGGGTATTTCAATGCAGCTTAGCAACTTGGAAACATGGTGGAGCTTATTTCTCTCCATGTTTCAATGGAGCCTATCTAGGAGAATCATTGAAGGTTCCTTCTCTCCATGTTTCAATGAGCCTAGCTTGGACAAGTGGTGGACCTTTCTTTCTCTATATGTTTTAATAGAGTTAGCTTGGACAAGTGGTGGACCTTGGAATGAAACCCCCATGTAAAACATATCATGGGCATTTCAAGTGGTGAGAAAGGATACCATTTAGAATATAACCTTATAGGTTGGACAAGTGGTGGACCTTAACACATAGTTCTTCTTAATATAATGACATAGAGTGTACAAGTGGTGAATCTTGAGACCAAACCACTCGTGCTACTAGGGATAATAGGTTGGACAAGTGGTGGACCTTGAATGTAAACCCCTCATGTACAAAATTATGGGTTTAGGGTATTTCAATGGAGCCTAGCTTGGAGACATGGTGGAGATTTCTTCTCTCAATGTTTCAATGGAACCTATCTTGGAGAAATGGTGGATCATCCTTCTCTCCATGTTTCAATGGAGCCTACCTTGGACAAGTGGTGGACCTTTGCTTCTCTCTATATTTCAATAGAGTTAGCTTGGACAAGTGGTGGGTCTTGGAACAAAACCCCTTTGTAAAACATAGCATGGACATTACAAGTGATAAGGAAAAATATCATTCAAGATATAACCTTACAGGTTGGAAAAGTGGTGATGGACCTTGACAAGTGGTGAAGGATACCATTTAAGATATACCCTTATAGGTTGGACAAGTGGTGGACCTTAACACCTAGTTATTCTTAATATAATGACATAGAGTGGATAAGTGGTGAATCTTAAGACCAAACCACTCATGCTACTAGGTATAATACGTTAGAGAAGTGGTAGACCTTGAATGTAAACACCCCATGTACAAAATATCATGGTTTTAGGGTGTTTCAATGGAGCCTAGAATCTTGGAGACATGGTAGATCTTGATTCTTTCCATGTTTGAATGGCACCTATCTTGGAAAAATTATGGAGGTTACTTCTCTCCATGCTTCAATGGAGCCTAGCTTTGACAAGTGGTGAACCTTTGCTTCTCTCTATGTTTGAATAGAGTTAGCTTGGACAAGTGGTGGACCTTTGCTTCTCTCTATGTTTGAATAGAGTTAGCTTGGACAAGTGGTGGACCTTGGAATGAAACCCCCATGTAAAACATATCATGGGAATTTCAAGTGGTGAGAAAGGATACCATTTAAGATATAACCTTATAGGTTGGACAAGTGGTGGACCTTAATACATAGTTCTTCCTAATATAATGACATAGAGTGTACAAGTGGTGTATCTTGAGACCAAACCACTCGTGCTACTAGGGATAATAGGTTAGACAAGTGGTGGGCCTTGAAATAAAACCCCCCATGTACAAAATAAAATGGGTTTAGGGCATTTAAATGGATCCTAGCTTGGAGACATGGTGGAGCTTTCTTCTCTCCATGTTTCAATGAAGCCTATCTTGGAGAAATGGTGGAGCATCCTTCTCTCCATGTTTCAATATAGCTTAGCTTGGACAAGTGGTGGATCTTTGGTTCTCTCTATGTTTCAATAGAGTTAGCTTGGACAAGTGGTGGACATTGAAACAAAACTCCCATGTAAAACATATCATGGGTAGTTCAAGTTGTGAGAAAAAAAACCATTTAAAATATAACCTTATAGGTTGGACAAGTGGTGGACCTTAACACCCAATTCTTTTTAATACAATGACATAGAGTGGACAAGTGGTGAATCTTGAGACCAAAGCTATCAAGCTACTAGGGATACTAGCTTGGACAAGTGGTGGATCTTGAATGTACATCCCCTATGTACAAAATATCATGGTTTTAGGGTGTTTCAATGGAGTCTAGCATATTGGAGACATGGTGGAGCTTGCTTCGCTCCATGTTTCAAGTGGTGGACCTTCAATTATTTTCCCATACCTAGTTTAGACAACCCATACACTTTGCAACTCTAAAGGTTGGACGAGTGGTGGAGCTTTGTTTATTTCCATGTTTTAATGGATCCTAGCTTGGACAAGTGGTGGACCTTGGAAAAAAGTCCCCCTGTACAACATAGCTGAGTTTTTTCATGTTTTAATGGAAGAGAGATTTGACAAATGGTGGAGCTTGCTTATCTCCATGTGGATTTTAGAACTAGCTTGGACAAGTGGTGGAGCTTTGCTTTTCTACTCTTCATAATACAATGATGTATAGGTTGGTTACATGGTGAATCTTAAGGCCAAACCTCCCATCTTACTAGAGATGATAGGTTGGACAAGTGGTCAACCTTCTATCATTTCTCCATGCCTATAATTAGACAATTAGTAGAACTAGCATCTTTCTATGTTGTCTAGAGCTGAGCTTGGACAAGTAGTGGACCTTGCTACTCTCTTCCCTTGGTTTATTAGTTTGAAGACTCATTATATATACTTGCTTAGATCTATATAATTACTCATTAGTTAGGTTACAAGTAGGTATGTAATTTGTTAGCCTCAAGGGACTTTGAATATTGAATAGTAAGAAAGTCAAGTGCTGGTTTGAAGATCTTTTGCTTATCTAAACTAGACTCTAACTCAATAATAAGTCTCTTAAGTTCCACGAATTGTCCTATCTAGGCTCCAAAAGAGTCTTAATTGGTTTGTGCTAGATTCTAACTTCCTTGATGGGGTAGAATCCTAGAAAAATGAGGCACTATAAGTTTTACCTTAGCTCAAATGGATTTTCACTTAAACTAAACTGCAATTTGGCACTCTAGTATCTTTGTCTTGATGGAGTTTAACACTAGATACATAGTAGTGATATTTAAGCTTCATGTCTCTTCACTTGATCAAGATATGAGACCATACTTTCAAAGTCACCACTTGTCTTACCTAAAGACCAATGTGAGACATGGGAGCAAGAAAGCCATCCGATATTGTTTTAAGGACTATTACATAGACAATCAATAACTTAAGTAAAGCAAAAAGACTTGGATCTTTCACAATTAATAACTTAAGTAAAGCCAAAAAGACTTGGATCTTTGACAGTTTTTTTCAAACTAAAAAAGCACAATCTCATGCTAACAAAACTATAGATCACAATTGAAAGTTTTGGACGAGAAAAAGATCAGCAATCTTATAAGAAGGATACTTTTCATTTCATTTGATGATTACAAACTAAAAGAAAGTCTCTCAAGAAATTGATAAACAAAAAATGTAGGTGACTGCTTCATTATTTTGAGCAAACATATCAAAATCTCTATTGATTGAGCTCCATCTAGTAGTATCCTTTGTAAGATCCTGCAGGAAGGAATAAAAAGAAAGATTTGTTAGATACCATGCACATGAGTGTTCAAGTATGTGTATCAATAATATATGACATGTCACTAGTACCTTAGGGTTGCTTTCTATCCAGCCTTAGAAGATTGTTCTCAGCTTTCACCTTATTTATATAAGCCTTTGCTGTGGTTGCCTTCAAAACTCCTTTTGTGTTACAACCCAATTGCCTAGCTAAAGTGGTCAATTGTGACGCCTTCATGCTTTCAATGGGTGTACGCTCCTTTGCTAAGATCTCTTGTATTTGGGCTCTTCTCATTTCATTGTGGTGGCTTGTGTCACTTGCATTTTCAATGATAGTTTCATCCCTGTCACCTTTTGCAGGTGGTATTCTTCTTGTAAAGAACACCTAAGCTGACCAAACATCATTTTTTTGCTTCCAATACTCCATGATTTGTTTGTATTCACTATCATTTGTCACTATAGGTTGTCCATAACGATTAGAAGCAATTAAATCATGCACATCCCTTCTCTCATCAAGCTGAATCAAGTATGGCAGTAGCTCCTCCAAGAGCATATTGTCAACCACCTTCTCAGCTTCAAATTGTGGTGGAAAAATGCAATTGTTTGCTGGTGAAATACATCCCTTGTAAGGAGAGTCATCAATAAGCACTGTTCTTTGTGGATCACATTCAAAACCCATGGCAATTTTTGTAAAGAATGAGGATGCAAGAGAGCTACACAAGACAAGCACAAAGCACACAGAGATGGAAAGCTTCTTCTTCTTCTTTACAGAAAAGAGAGTACAAAATGACTAAGTGCTAAAGCTGAAAAGTAGCACATATGTACATGCGGTCACTAAGTGTGAACTCGCTAGAAGCGTACTAGGCTGGCACTATAAGTGTAGTCCAGCTGTAGAATCACTGGCAGAGATCCTCCGTGTCGGTCACCTAACGCGCCAGTGAGTAAATGCCGTAAGCGGCCAAGACCCGTAGTGGATGCCAGCTCAAGGTGTAGAGCTCGACATCTCAAAACTCCCCCTCGAGCTCTGCATGTCGCAGAGTCCAAGCATAGTCCGGAAACGTCGAAGCTTCTCAGCTCCGAGGACCTTGGTAAAGATATCCGCTATCTGCTCCTCTGTGCTGACGTAGACCAAGTCGATGTCGCCCGCCAACACTCGCTCTCCAACGTAGTGGTAATGGACCTCTATGTGTTTGGTCCTGGCATGGAACACTGGGTTCCTAGCCAACTGCATGCTGCTGAGGTTGTCACAATGGATGAAAATCTGCTGGTCCACCTGCACTCCCAAGTCCTCAAGTAATGTGCGTAGCCAAGCTACCTCGCACGCCGCAACTGCTGCACCTCTGTACTTGGCCTCTGTGCTCGATAAAGCAACCGTAGGCTGCTTTTTGCTACTCCAAGTAATAGCAGCACTCCCAAAAGAGAACATGAAGCCACTCGTAGATCTCCTATCAACAATGCTACCTGCCCAATCTGCATCTGTATACCCATACAATGCTAATGGTGCATCTGCTGCATAGAACAATGCGTAGTCAAGAGTACCTTGCACATACCTAAGTGTGCGTCATACTCCATCCAAATGTGGCTTCCTCGGAAGCTGCATGAACTGACTCTCCAAGCCTACTGTGTAGCTCAAGTCTGGCCTCGTGATAGTCAAGTAGATTAGACTACCCACAATCTTCCTGTACATGTTGACATCCTCAACAACATCACCCTTCTCTGCACTCAGCTTTGCATTCACATCCAAGGGAATAGAAATTGTCTTACAATCAGCCATACCATACTTTGACAACATGTCCAAAGCATACTGTCTCTGTGATAGCCATACACCCTCTGGAGTCCTGATCACCTCAATGCCAAGAAAGTAGCGCAACTCGCCTAAATCTTTCATTTCAAACTCCTGTTTGAGAAGACCCTTCACATGGTCAATCTCCATAGCATTGTCACCAACAATAATAAGGTCATCTACATATATGGTAATGACCACAATCCCCACATCACTCTCACGTACATAGAGTGAATGATCAGCATGAGCTCTCCTAAAACCAATACTGACAAGATACTTGGCAATCCTGTCATACCATGCTCTAGAGCCCTGCTTCAAACCATACAAAGCTTTGAGAAGTCTGCATACATAATCTGGGTAACCTGGATCAACATAACCAGGTGGCTGATCCATATACACTTCCTCTTGCAACTCACCATTCAAGAAGGCATTCTTTACATCCATTTGATGCATAATCCATCCTCTAGATGCAACCACTGCTATGACAGCTCTCACAGTCGTCATCTTTGCCACTGGAGCAAAGGTCTCCTCATAGTCTATGCCATACGTCTGTGCATAACCCTTTGCGACCAGCCTTGCCTTGTGACGCTCAATGTTACCATCAGCCTTATGCTTGGTTTTATACACCCATTTACAGCCAATAGCTTTCTTGCCACTTGGCAATGGCACCAACTCCCATGTGTCATTTGCTTCCAATGCAGCCATCTCTTCATTCATTGCATCATCCTAATGCACATTTCCAACTGCATCCTCAAAACATGTGGGCTCCACATCCTGTATCACCTTAGCCATGTAGGCTTGGTGATGCGCTAGATACCCATAATAAGTCAATTTTTGAACTGGATTTCTGACTCTATTAGATCTGCGCGGTCCTGGGTCACTCCTTTGCCCTCTAGCATCTTCTTGTACTTTCCTTACACCAGGTGTCCTGACAGCCGGAATTCCAAATTCCTCATCAAGACTTTGTTCAGAACCATCTGAATCCATGTCTACATGTGAAAAACCTGATGATGCATCAACCATAAAGGGAGGTTCATCAACCTTTTCCTTTCCTTTTCGTGATACATTCCCTGTACCTGTTGGTGGAGTAACCTGCGTACGTAGTCTACCATTCCATGGTTTCTCAACAGAGCCACGAGAAGAGGACTCTTGTGGTCCACTCAAAACCTGTGATTGTGGCCTCACATTTTGTACAACCACATCATCTTTTACATCAGCCCCAATAGTGCCATGTGCATTACTGTACCAGCTGCTCATCTCATCAAAGACTACATCTCTGCTCACTCGTAATTCTCGTGTAGTAGGATTGTAGCACCTGTACCCCTTTTGTTCAAGGGAATATCCCACAAGAATACATTTCTCTGCTTTAGGATCCAATTTCCTACGCAACTCATCTGGTACATGCACGTAAGCTATGCAGCCAAACACTTTCAAGTGTGCCAAATCAGGTTTTGTACCTGTAAACTTTTCCTCAGGTGTTACATCATGCACCGCAGCTGTAGGTGTCCTGTTCATAATGTACATAGCTGTATTTACAGCTTCAGCCCAGAAATTATGAGGCATGTTCTTCTCATTCATCAATGCACGTGCAACCTCTGCAATGTGCCTGTTTTTTCTTTCTGCGATCCCATTCTGCTGTGGAGTATATCTGCATGTAAACTGCCTGTGTATACCATGCATTCGCAGAAAATCTGAAAAATCATTGGAGAAGTACTCTCCCCCTCCATCTGACCTCAACGTCTTGATTTGCATATCTGTCTCCTTCTCAATCATGACTTTGAAGTCTTGAAAGTGACCAAACACTTCACTTTTGTTACGCATGAAGTAGACCCATACTTTCCTTGTATGGTCATCAATGAAAGAGACATAATACCTGCAACCATGTATACTTGCAGTATCGGTTGGACCCCAAACATCTGTGTGCACCACCTCAAGTGGCTTTTTACATACATTGTGCTCATGTGGAAATGAGCCCTTTGACTGTTTTCCAAACTGGCATGCTGCACACACTTTATGCATACCATCCACCTTGAATTTGGGCAAACCTTTTACAATCTGTTTTGATTGCATGCTGCGCAATCTCTGATCATTGACATGGCCAATGCGTTTGTGCCAAATGTCAACATCAGCCACAACACCTGTGCCCTGTGCAAATAATGCAGCTTTTACCTCAGGCATGTCTACATTCAGCGTAAACATTCTGCCCACACATTTGCCCTCTGTGATCAGCTTACAGCCATTCTGGAAATCTTCTACATAACAGCCATTTGGATTGAAGCGAACCTGCAAACCCTGCTCAACCATTTGTCCAACAGAAACAAGATTCTTTTTAATGTTTGGGACATGAAGTACATCTGCTAAGTACTTTTATTTCCCACTCTTCGTATTTAGAGGTATGTCCCCTACATGAGCAATGGGGTGAGCTGTGTCATCTCCTGTCTGCACATAGCCTGACACATCTGGTTTGCGCATATCTGTAAACCACTCTCCACGAGACGTCATGTGATTAGAGGCACCTGAATCCACATATCAAACATCATCTTGGGTGGAATTCTCTCCAGTCATTGTATTCATTACATGCTGCATAACAAACATGCGCTCATTTTTGCTGTCATCTGCATCTCTGCTAGTAGATGCATAGTTGCCCTGTTCTCTCTTTCTACTTGCTTTTCCCTTTGGACAGTCACGTGACATGTGACCTCTTTCACCACAAGTCCAACATTCTCTACTATCTGGAGTATGTTGCTGCCTGCTTGATCCTGCACCACGACCTCTTTGACTCCCCCTGCCTTGAGACTGGTTTCCCCTGCCACCTGTATTGTTTTGATTTGATTGACCTTCCAGAAATTGGCCCCTGCAACCCCTTGGGCCTCGACCATGACCTCTACCTCTACCTCTGTTGGAGTTAGAATAGAAGGCTTGTTCAGAATTATTTCTGCCATGAGAAGAAGATGTGTCAAGGTTCTTCTCCTCAAGAATAAGCATAGAAATCAAATCTTGGAACACGGGGATGTCGTCTCTTGTATTCATGGAAGACCTAAAATGTACATACTCATCTCCTAGACCATCCAAGCATGCACGGACAATGTCATCGTCTTCCACTGAGACTTTAATAGATCCAAGAGCCTCAATGATACTCTTGATCTTCAAAGCATAATCATTGATGGAGAGGTTGTTCCTCTTAACCTGATTTAGCTCCGACTTTAGTTGAAGCTTCCTGGCCTTGGTGTTCACCTCGAACACTCTGCCTAAGTTTTTCCATGCAATGGCGGGGGTTTCAGCATCCTGTAGATAGCCCATCATGCCATCTGTGATGCTCATAGAAAGCCAATACATCACTTTGCTCTGGCCTTGTTGCCAGTCCCTCAAAGCTTTCCTTTGTTCTGCTGTAGCATTTGCCTCGGGAATCTCTGGTTCCTTTTCATTGTCTCCTTCTACATAGTTCCAATAACCTTTTCCTTTTAGGAAATTTGTTATTCTGAACTTCTATGGAGGGTAGTTATTTTTCTCAAGCTTCTCAGTAACAATCTGACTGAAACCGTCAGACATCTTGAAGCACTAAGACAAAATAGCTGCAATCTGCAAAAACCTGCAAATCTGTTGAACCTGCTATCGTGGTTCTTGTAACGCTTTCTACACTCAATGAGTGTCCACAATCAAGCGTACATACAACCACTGTACTTGTACAGTAAATCTCTGTATACTGCACTTTGGAGACCCGTTCAGAAACTTGTGCGAAACTTGTTCAGAAACTTGTCGTGGATTGCGAACGAAGGGATTGTGATGCTCTTGCTCTCTTGCCTGCACCAGGCTCTGATACCATGTAAAGAATGAGGATGCAAGAGAGCTACACAAGGCAAGCACAAAGCACACAGAGATGGAAAGCTTCTTCTTCTTCTTTACAGAAAAGAGAGTACAAAATGACTAAGTGCTAAAGCTGAAAAGTAGCACATATGTACATGCGGTCACTAAGTGTGAACTCGCTAGAAGCGTACTAGGCTGGCACTATAAGTGTAGTCCAGCTGTAGAATCACTGGCAGAGATCCTCCGTGTCGGTCACCTAACACGCTAGTGAGTAAATGCCGTAAGCGGCCAAGACCTGTAGTGGATGCCAGCTCAAGGTGTAGAGCTCGACATCTCAACAATTTTGGCTAGAGGCTTGAACATTGCCTCAACGTTTGGATTGTCGGGTCTAAACAATTTTTGAGTTTGAGCGGTGTAGCAAACATCTTGCGACCAAATTGCAAAGAAAGGAAATGTATCCTCAGTTAAGTTGTTTAGTGCTGCAAGGATTTGATACACATTATTCCTAGTAGCTGTCGACCAAATTGCAACATTAAACCTCTGTAAAATAGTCTTCAAGAATTGGATGCAACCTGGCCTGAGTATAATATATCTTTGCACTGAGTTGTGGTGTGAGGATGGTTGAGGGGAACGTTTCAACAATAGACCATTTAAATCCAATATAATTGTAAGCATGGATTTCTCAACATCTACGCTACATGACGTAGTACCAATTGGCAATAGCTCGTGAGTGGACTTTTCAGTCTCTTTTGATGTATGTTGCATTTTTGAAGCATCGATTTCTTGGTTCTCATTATTGGAAGCTTGCTCAAGTTGCACAACACTAGACTCTAGTATAGAAATATCATCCATCTTGGGTACTTTAGAAACCATAGAATCTATGGATTCTATAGTTGTTGACTGAACCATAGGAGCATTATCCATCCCAGTTTGTGAATCTAAGAAAACACACACACAAATGGTATCTCAAAACCACTAGAATTTTATTCACCATATTTATATGTAGAAATCCTAGTAAGAAATTTATTTAAGGTAAAGTCGTTGTTAGAATCCTTGCAACCATTTTCAACATTCGTACACCAAACACCACTTGTCTAAAATACAATCTACTAACTCAACATTTTCCATCCTACACTTTATTAAAGATGAGTACTTAAAGTGAAAACTAAAAGCCACCCTTGTTGAGGAAACATGGATACAAGGTCCACCAAATGTCCAACCTAGACTACAAGCAAACAATTAGAGATTTGGCTTAGATTTGGATTCAAAGGCCACCACTTATTCAAGTAAGATAACTCCACTTGTTTAAGAAAGTAATGTTTGAAGCCCCACCACTTGTCCAACCTAGACATTGATTAAATTTTGGTAAGATTTATCACAAATCTAGAGTAGAATCAAGATTCTATGGCCAAGGTAGTCAAATAAGTTAGACAACACACAAAGCATAAGAGCACTTTAGATTCTCGTTGAGCATAAACTAAACAATAATCAAATGTTATATTCACTTGAGATTTCATCCATGAAAAATGAAAATGATGCATGTACTTGAGATTTCCATCCATGTACAATACTTTACAATGTCAAGTAAAGTTATAGTCATCAAACAACTCTTCTCCTGCTTCAACTTGACAAATAGTCTCAATGCATACATGGCCATATTCTTCTGACTTGATGTGTGAAGAGGTGCATTTATGCCAAGTTGGAAAATTTGGATCAAATGTATAGCGTACGTTGGGACAGACATTTGTACTGTGAGAACTATTGTTATAGCCCGACACGTTTCCTTCTTCTACACAACCAATAATGTATGATGGATCTTCCTCTTCTTCTATGTTTGGATCCTCTAGAAGAGAATATTTATAAGCTCTTGGAAAAATTTTGCATATCTTTTTCCAATATTGAAATCTATACTTATGCCCTCCATAGTTTAGAATAGTCAAATCACTTTCCAGGGTAGTATGCACAAATAGCCCATAACCAGCTCCTTCAATACATGAAAGTCGCACTTCAAAATCCACACCGTTAATATGGAAAATTACATCTTTGGGAATAGGAAAAGTTGGTGTCCCAAAAGGATCTTCATGCCAATCATAATGTGAAATACATCTAGTTTTTATATCACTTAACTCCTTTGTGTCTGCAAAAAGAAGAAAATATTATGCATAAAATAATGACAATATCAAAGAAAGATATCATTATTTTATAGTCCAATAGGTCTATTGTATGGAAGACTTAGAGTGCCTCTTACATGGTGCCTCCAAGGTTTCCAAAAAATAAAATCATTGGAAAAAAAAGGCCACTGTGTCTCCAATCTATTGCCCATTTGAAGCATAGAGAGAACCAAGGTCCACCACTTGTCCAAGCTAGACATGGAGCATTGACACAAGATCCAACACTTATCCAAGAACCCTATAGTATATGTGGTAACATGGGATGCATTGATGCAACAAAAGTAGTCTAGCCTCCTCATCCATCTCTTTTTTCTTGTAGCCTAGAGGGATTAGTTTCAAGGTCTATCACTAGTCAAAAACTACACATAGAACATTGATACAAGGTTCCACCACATGTGAAACCTATCATCTCTAGTAGCATGGATGGTTTGATATCAAGGTTCACTGCGTGTCCTACCTATACTCTATTGTAGCATAGAGATTCTGGTTTGGTGGTACTACACTTGTCCAAACTTGGCTTGTTGTTGATATCTGGAGGTAATCAAGGTCCTCCACTTGTCCAAGTTAGGCATATAAAACAATTGCAAGGTCCACCATGTGTACAACATATGATTGATTATAGCATGCATGGTCTTATTTCATGGGCAACCATCTTCTCTCCAACATGTGTCCGACCTCGGCTCCATTGAAGCATGGAGAGAAGCAAGGTTCACCACTTATCAAAGCTATTATTTTCTCCCAGTGCTTTCAAAACCCATAATACGTTGTACATGGGGGGGGGGGGGATTCTTGTTTCAAGGTCCACCACTTGGCTAAGATTGGATCCATTGAAACATAAAGAGAAGCAAGCTCTACCATTTTTCCAAGCTAGGTGCCATTGAAACATGAAAACCCCATAATATGTTGTATATGGGGGGTTTTTTCACGGTCTACCACTTGTCTAAGCTATGGCCCATTGGAACATGGAGAGAATCAAAGCTCCACCACTTTTCTAAGCTAGGATCCATTGAAACATGGAGAGAAGCAATCTCCATTGTTTGTCTAAGCTAGGCTCCATTGGAACATGGAGAAAACAAGCTCCACCACTTGCCTATTATTGCATAGAGAATCTGGTTTGAAGGTCCACCACTTGTCCAACCTTGCCTTCATGTATGGAGATAATAAAGAGTGCAATGCTTCTCTAAGCTAGGGACATAAAAGAGTTTCAAGGTCCACTGCATATACGATCTATGATGGGTTGTAGCATGGGAGGTTTCATTTTAAGGTTGACCACTTCTCCAGCTCCGCTTGTCCAACCTCAGATCCATTGAAGAATGGAGAATAAATGTGTACCAACTCTCCAAAATAGGCAAGAAAATCTCTATAAAACCCATGAATTGTTAATATATGCTATGCTGTGGAGTTTTGTTTGAAGGTCCACTCCTTATCCAAGCTACAATCCATTGAAGCATGGATATAAGTAAGATATATCTATAGTCCAAGATAGGATCCATTGAAACATAGAGAGAATCAAGGTCCACCACTTGTCCAAGCTATGCATGGGTAATTGATATAAGGACCACTACGTTTTCACCTATACTATGCTCTATCATGGATGGTTTCATATACCACCAATTTTCCAACCTATTTAGTAGGTTGTATTATGGGGGTTTGGTTTCAAGGTACTTCACTTGTCTAAGGTGGGTTCCATTGAACCATGGAGAGAAACAATGTCTACCACTTGTCCGAAATATGCTCCTTTAAAACATAAAAGCAAGGTCCACCACTTGTCCAAGCTAATGTTTCTCTCCATTGAAGCATGGAGAGAAACAAGGTCGACCACCTGTCCAAAATATGCTCCATTGAAACATAAAAGCAAGGTCCACCACTTGTCCAAGCTAATATAACAAATGGGTGTTGGTTACAAGGTGTACCACACTTGTCTAAACTAGTCTCCATGCAAGGTCCACCACATGTCCAAGCTATATGATCTTGGTTTGAAGGTCTACCACACCTCTTGAAATTAGGATCCATGTAAGGTCCACCTTTTGTCAAGCTATGCCTTTAGTGAGTACTAAAACTAAGTAAATTGCAGTACTTAAATACCTTTCCAAGCTCATTAAGATTTTGGTCTCTAAGGCCACCACCACATGTCTAATCTATGCTCTAATTGATTACTTATTCTAGTTCTCAAAGTCCAAACATAAGCTCCCTTCTAGCAAGGTTAGTTTAAATTTAGGCTCCAACACCTGTCTAAGCTAGGTTCAATTTATGAAGCATCACCATTTAACCATGCTACGATCTAATGTATCATATCAAGGGGGTATTGATAAAAGGTCCAAAACTTATTGAGTTCAAGCTCTTAAGTAATTAAGTCTTTGTGAGTATTAAATGTTATAGTTTTAGTCTAAAGATCCACCATTCAAAAACTCAAGTAATTTATTATTTACATTCAAACCTTGAATGCTTGAGATAAAAAATACAAACTCAATCAATACTATATAAAGCAAATCTAACATTAAGAGTATCAAATCAGTAACAAGAAACACTAACATGCACAAGAAACTCAAAACATATGTGTCTCCATTTCCAAAAAGTCCTCCATTGACAGAGGATGTTGTTGTTGTTGTTCTTCTTCTCTTTGTGGAGAGCACTCCTCTGTAACGGGCACAATGTCATCTGATTGCGAAGTGGACTGTTGAAGTCCAGCCCATTTTTCTATATCTTCATGAGACTTAGCAAAGTCTAGCAGCATGGTCTCCACGTTTTTTGCCTCCTCCACACTATCAATTAAGCATATAACTTCTTTTTTCTGTTGTATTCCTTCTTGTGCAACCAAGGAGCCATCACCAAAAACATCAACAAGCTTGCGGTCTTCAAAATAATATGTACGAATGTAGTGCTTGACCAAAGCTCTTTTTTTGGCCTCCAAATATTGCAAATCTGACATATCGTTATCTGCTACTTGAAGAAGAGAACAATCAATTGGCATGGGATGTTCCTCTGATCTTCTTCTCAGGTCTTCAAATGCATTTCCTTGTCCCAAGAAGGCAATAACTGTTAGGAATTGAATTGCTCCTTTGCAAGGAGCTGATGGAAAGTGATGCAATGCACCACAACAATGGTAGCTCAGATTATCTCCCATGGCGTGAAAGGCACATTGCACTTTTGTGAAGTTAGTGAAATCCACAAATGCAAGAAAGACAATTCCAGGATCTGTTGACCCTCCAGCAATAGCCAAGATCCCATCCAAAGCATTGTTAAATGTCTCCTCACTCCACTTCAAATTGCCTCCAACGTTTTTTGTCATATCTAAAACACATAAGCCAATAGGCACTTTATTATTGAAGTGGCGCATCAAGTAGAGATTGCCTTCCATTTGTAGGCTCACCACATAGATTGACCATGGCAAATCTCTAGGCTCAGTTTTTTCCTTTTGAAGGTGAATTGCCCATTGCATGTATTTTATTGCTCCATCTGGAAAAGCCATTTTCTTTGTTCCACGTGTCAAACTAGATTTGATCCATTCCTCGCATAGCATTAAAATTGTTTTATAAACAACATCATTGATGTTATACATTTTGACCACCTCCTCCCAGTCTTTACATGGTGAAGACTCATTCAAATTGTTGAAGCCTTCAAGAAGTGCATCTTGAATCAATTTGTCTTGCTTCAACTGCTTGGTTCGATCATACATGTCAGTTGCATCACCATCCTTTGCACTCTTTGACAGTAAAATCTTCTCATCTCTAATCTCTTCTTGAATAGTCTTTACCTCTGATTCCTCAAGGCCACAAAGGTATCTAAATACAGTTGTTGGGGGTTTCTTATTCTCCTCTTCTAGCTTTTCAATGATTTCTATCCAGCAATCATAAACTAAATCAGAGTACGTGACCATGTGTGCCTGTTTAGCAATCCAACTTGCTGCTGCACTCATTCTTGCCAATCGAAGAAAAGCCTAAAAAGAAATAGAGAAATAATTAAAGTATTGAGCAAGATTTGTTAATTAAATACTATCAAAAAGACAAAGAAAATAACTTACATCCCATCTGGCACGAGATGCATGTCCCTCTGCAATTCCACTTGCTGCCTTTGGTGGTCGTCCTGAGAAGATCCATTGACTCCGTAAATGTCTCAATATTTGGCTGTAAGGTTGCTTGACATACAATGCCTGAGCCTCCTCATTTGCAATGGCAGATATAGCAGTTGCAACAAATGGAGGAGCATTCACAACAATGCGAGCCTTTCTAAATTTATACACGCTAATCAGTCTTTCAAATATCTCTTTGTTGTTTTGTTCATTGTGAAGCAAAACTTTTGCAACATAGATTGAATGCTGCCCATCAAGAATCCAATAATGATAATCTTTAAGTTTTTGCTCCTCTACCTCTTCTACTGCCAAAGGAGTCCCCTTCTTTGATTTTGCATTTCGAACAGGCATCAAATATGCACATGCTGCAGGCTTGGTCGTACTCCGTGAAAATCCAAATAACACACTTTCAGCGTGTTTTTTATCCATAATACGTGCATTACAGTGATCAGGAGCAAGCCAACAATTTTGAATAGGGATATCAAATTCCCTATATTGGAAAGGAAAATAATTTATGTACTTATTCATTCCACCTATATCTTTTTCTTGTCCTTTCATGGCCTCAGCTTCTAAAACATCTGGATCCACAATTCTCATCTTTGCCATTGAACCCTCTGTTGATGAGGATGCCAAAGATGCCTTGTTTACATCCAAAATGGAACTAGTTCGCTTAGCTGCTACTTTTTGCACTTTTGCTTGCTTCTTTGTGGATGGTGGTCGTGAAGCTTTCACCATTTTTCGTTGTAGTGTGGCAATGATGGAGCTTTGAAGTTGATCTGCTGTGATGTTTGGATTTGATTCTGCAAACTTTCATCCTCGAGAAAACATTGTCTCTTCTTTGTTTCTAGACATGCACTCCAATGCATATGCTCCTGGAGATAGTTGAAATTCTAGATTCATTGGAACTAGAATGTCAATGCATTCCACCTCCGGATGACTATCAACTACAGAGAATGATGCTTCCACAACTTGTCCAACATCTTCAAACAAGTTGTCATTCTCCTTTTTGGCAATAAATAGATGCACCTTATGAAATTGTGCACCCTCTATACCATGTATGTCCAAATACCATTTCCTAACATCATTGCAAGTATAGTCAACTGAGACAGCAACCCTTGCAACCTGTTTTTTTGGAGCCATCTTTCCTGAAACAAAAAAAACCAAATGTTATTTTAGCATATACTTTTTTGTAATGAATTAAGTTTGTGTGAATACAAGGTCCACCACTTGTTCAAGTTAGATCTAAGCAAGTATACAAAGTAATCTTTTAAGCTAGTAAACTAAGGGAAGGGAGAAGTAAGGTCCACCACTTGTCCAAGCTCAGCTCTAGACAACATGGAGAGATTCGAGGTCTACTAATTGTCTAATATAGGCTAACTATATTGAAACATAGAGAGAAGCAAAGGTCCACCACTTGTCCAATCTAGGGTCCATTGAAACATGGAGAGAAGGATGCTCCACCATTTGTCCAAAATAGGCTCCATTGAAACATGAAGAGAAGCAATATGCACCATGTCTTCGAGATGCTAGGCTCCATTGAAATACCTTTAACCCACGATATTTTGTATATGTGGGGTTTAAATTCAAGGTCCACCACTTGTCCAACCTATTCTCCCTAGTAGCATGAGTGGTTTGGTCTCAAGATTCACCACTTTTCCACTCTATGTCATTGTATTCAGAAGATTTGGGTGTTAAGGTCCACCACTTGTCCAGCCTATAAGGCTATATCTAAAATGGTATTATTTACCACCACTTGGAATACACATGATAGGTTTTACATAGGGGTCTGGTTCCAAGGTCCACCACTTTTCCAAGCTAACTCTATTGAAACATAGAGAGAATCAAAGGTCCACCACTTGTCCAAGCTAGGCTCCATTGAAACATGGAGAGAAGGATGCTCCACCATTTGTCCAAGCCACATTCGATTGAAACATGAAGAGAAGCAAGCTACACCATGTCTCCAAAATGCTAGGCTCCATTGAAATATCTTAAACCCATGATATTTCATACATGGGGGGTTTACATTCAAGGTCCACCACTTGTCCAACCTATTATCACTAGTAGTATGAGTGGTTTTGTCTCAAGATTCACCACTTTTCCACTCTATGTCATTATATTAAGAATATCTGGGTGTTAAGGTCCACCACTTGTCCAACCTATAAGGCTATATCTTAAAGGGTATTCTTTCTGACCACTTGGAATGCCCATGATAGGTTTTACATGGGGGTTTGGTTCCAAGGTCCACCACTTGTCCAAGATAACTCTATTGAAACATAGAGAGAAGCAAAAGTCCACCACTTGTCCAAGCTAGGGTCCATTGAAACATGGAGAGAAGGATGCTCCACCATTTGTCCAAGGTAGGCTCCATTGAAACATGAAGAGAAGCAAGCTGCACCATGTCTCCAAGATGCTAAGATCCAATGAAATACCTTACACCCACGATATTTTGTACATGGGGAGTTTACATTCAATGTCCACCACTTGTCCAACCTATTATCTCTAGTAGCATGAGTGGTTTGGTCTCAAGATTCACCACTTTTCCACTCTATGTCATTATGTTAAGAAGATCTATGTGTTAAGGTCGACCACTTGTCCAACCTATAAGGGTATATCTTAAAGGGTATTGTTTCTCACCACTTGAAATGTCCATGATATGTTTTACATGGGGGTTTGGTTCCAAGGTCCACCACTTGTCCAAGCTAACTCTATTGAAACATAGAGAGAAACAAAGGTCCACCACTTGTCCAAGCTAGCCTCCATTGAAACATGGAGAGAAGGATGCTCTATCATTTGTCGAAGCTAACTCTATTGAAACATGGGGGGTTTACATTCAAGGTCCACCACTTGTCCAACCTATTAACGCTAGTAGCATGAGTGGTTTGGTCTCAAGATTCACCACTTTTTCACTCTATGTCATTATATTAAGAATATCTGGGTGTTAAGGTCCACCACTTGTCCAACCTATAAGGCTATATCTTAAGGGTTATTCTTTCTCACCACTTGGAGTGACCATGATAGGTTTTACATGGGAGTTTGGTTCCAAGGTCCACCACTTGTCCAAGATAACTCTATTGAAACATAGAGAGAAGCCAAGGTCCACCACTTGTCCAAGCTAGGGTCCATTGAAACATGGAGAGAAGGATGCTCCACCATTTGTTTAAGATACGCTCCATTGAAACATGAAGAGAAGCAAGCTACACCATGTCTCCAAGATGCTAATCTCCATTGAAATACCTTAAACCCATGATATTTCGTACATGGGGGGTTGACATTCAAGGTCCACCACTTGTTTAACCTATTATCTCTAGTAGCATGAGTGGTTTGGTCTCAAGATTCACCACTTTTCCACTCTATGTCATTATATTAAGAATATCTGGGTGCTAAGGTCCACCACTTGTCCAACCTATAAGGCTATATCTTAAACTTTATTCTTTCTCACCACTTGGAGTTACCATGATAGGTTTTACATGGGAGTTTGGTTACAAGGCCCACCACTTGTCCAAGCTAACTCTATTGAAACATAGAGAGAAGCAAAGGTCCACCACTTGTCCAAGCTAAGCTCCATTGAAACATGGAGAGAAGGATGCTCCACCATTTGTCAAAGATAGGCTCCATTGAAACATGAAGAGAAGCAAGCTTCACCATGTCTCCAAGATGCTAGGCTCCATTGAAATACCTTAAACCCATGATATTTCGTACATGGGGGGTATACATTCAAGGTCCACCACTTGTCCAACCTATTATCCTTAGTAGCATGAGTGGTTTGGTCTCAAGATTCACCACTTTTCCACTCTATGTCGTTATATTAAGAAGATCTAGGTTTTAAGGTTGACCACTTGTCCAACCTATAAGGCTAGATCTTAAAGGGTATTATTTCTCACCACTTGGAATGACCATGATATGTTTTACATGCGGGTTTGGTTCCAAGGTCCACCACTTGTCCAAGCTAACTCTATGGAAACATAGAGAGAAGAAAAGGTCCACCACTTGTCCAAGCTAGGCTCCATTGATACATTTAGAGAAGGATGATCCCCCATTGGTGGAAGATAGTCTCCATCGAAACATGAAGAGAAGCAAGATGCACCATGTCTCCAAGATGCTAGGCTTCATCGAAATACCTTAAACCCTGGATATTTTGTACATGGGGGGTTTACATTCAAGGGCCACCACTTGTCCAAGCTATTATCGGTAGTAGCATGAGTGGTTTTGTTTCAAGATTCACCACTTTTCCACTCTATGTCATTATATTAAGAATATGTGGGTGTTAAGGTCCACCACTTGTCCAACCTATAAGTCTATATCTTAAAGGTTATTCTTTCTTACCACTTGCAGTAACCATGATAGGTTTTATATGGGGGTTTGGTTCCAAGCTCCACCACTTGTCCAAGCTAACTCTATTAAAACAGAGAGAGGAGCAAAGGTCCACCACTTGTCCAAGCTAGGCTCCATTGAAACATGGAAAGAAGGATGCTCCACCATTTGTCCAAGATAGGCTCCATTGAAACATGACGAGAAGCAAGATGCACCATGTCTCCAAGATGCTAGGCTCCAGCAAAAAACATTAAACCCACGATATGTCGTAGATGAGGGGTTTACATTAAAGGTCCAACACTTGTCCAAGCTATTATTGGTAGTAGCCTGAGTGGTTTTGTCTCAAGATTCACCACTTTTCCACTCTAGGTCATTATATTAAGAATATGTGGGTGTTAAGGTCCACCACTTGTCCAACCTATAAGGCTACATCTTAAAGGTTAGTCTTTCGTACCACTTAAAGTGACCATGATAGGTTTTACATGGGGGTTTGGTTCCAAGGTCCACCACTTGTCCAAGCTAACTCTATTGAATCATAGAGAGAAGCAAAGGTCCACCACTTGTCCAAGCTCGGCTCCATTGAAACATGGAGAGAAGGATGCTCCACCATTTGTCGAAGCTAACTCTATTGAAACATGGGGGGTTTACGTTCAAGGTCCACCACTTTTCCAAGCTATTACCGCTAGTAGGATGAGTGGTGTTGTCTCAAGATTCACCACTTTTTCACTCTATGTCATTATGTTAAGAATATTTGGGTGTTAAGGTCCACCACTTGTCCAACCTATAAGACTATATCTTAAGGTTATTCTTTCTCACGACTTGGAGTGACCATGATAGGTTTTACATTGGAGTTTGGTTCCAAGGTCCACCCCTTGTCCAAGATAACTCTATTGAAACATAGAGAGAAGCAAAGGTCCACCACTTGTCCAAGCTAGGGTCCATTGAAACATGGAGAGAAGGATGCTCCACCATTTGTCCAAGATAGGCTTCATTAAAACATGAAGAGAAGCAAGGTGCACCATGTCTCCAAGATGCTAGGCTCTATCTAAATACCTTAAACCCACCATATTTCGTAGATAGGTGGTTTACATTCAAGGTCCACCACTTGTCCAACCTATAAGTCTATATCTTAAAGGTTATTCTTTCTTACCACTTGGAGTGACCATGATAGGTTTTATATGGGGGTTTGGTTCCAAGCTCCACCACTTGTCCAAGCTAACTCTACTGAAACAGAGAGAGAAGCAAAGGTCCACCACTTGTCCAAGCTAGGCTCCATTGAAACATGGAGAGAAGGATGCTCCACCATTTGTCCAAGATAGGCTCCATTGAAACATGACGAGAAGCAAGCTGCACCATGTCTCCAAGAGGCTAGGCTCCATCGAAAAACATTAAACCCATGATATGTCGTAGATGAGGGGTTTACATTCAAGGTCCAACACTTGTCCAAGCTATTATTGGTAGTAGCCTGAGTGGTTTGGTCTCAAGATTCACCACTTTTCCACTCTATGTCATTATATTAAGAATATGTGGGTATTAAGGTCCACCACTTGTGAAACCTATAAGGCTACATCTTAAAGGTTATTCTTTCTTACCACTTGGAGTGACCATGATAGGTTTTACATGGGGGTTTGGTTTCAAGTTCCACCACTTGTCCAAGCTAACTCTATTGAATTATAGAGAGAAGCAAAGGTCCACCACTTGTCTAAGCTAGGCTCCATTGAAACATGGAGAGAAGGATGCTCCATCATTTCTCGAAGCTAACTCTATTGAAACATGGGGTGTTTATGTTCACTGTCCATCACTTGTGCAAGCTATTACCGCTAGTAGCATGAGTGGTTTTGTCTCAAGATTCACCACTTTATCACTCTATGTCATTATATTAAGGATATCTGGGTGTTAAGGTCCACCACTTGTCCAACCTATAAGGCTATATCTTAAAGGTTATTCTTTCTCACGACTTGGAGTGACCATGATAGGTTTTACATTGGAGTTTGGTTCCAAGGTCCACCACTTATCCAAGCTAACTCTATTGAAACATAGAGAGAACCAAAGGTCCACCACTTGTGCAAGCTAGGGTCCATTGAAACATGGAGAGAAGGATGCTCCACCATTTGTCCAAGATAGGCTCCATTGAAACATGAAGAGAATCAAGGTGCACCATGTCTCCAAGATGCTAGGCTCCATCTAAATACCTTAAACCCACGATATTTCGTAGATGGGGGGTTTACATTCAAGGTCCACCACTTGTCTAACCTATTATCGCTAGTAGCATGAGTAGTTTGCTCTCAAGATTCACCACTTTTCCACTCTATGCCATTATATTAAGAATATGTGGGTGTTAAGGTCCACCACTTGTCCAACCTATAAGGATATATCATTAAGGTTATTGTTTCTCACCACTTGGAGTGAACATGATAGGTTTTACATGGGGGTTTGGTTCCAAGGTCCACCACTTGTCCAAGCTAACTCTATTGAAACATAGAGAGAAACAAAGGTCCACTACTTGTCCAAGGTAAGCTCCATTGAAAGATGGACAGAACAATGCTCCACCATTTGTTGAAGCTAAGTCTATTGAAACATGGGGGGTTTAAGTTCAAGTTCCACCACTTGTCCAAGCTATTATCTCTAGTAGCATGAGTGGTTTTGTCTCAAGATTCACCACATTTTCACTCTATGTCATTATATTAAGAATATTTGGGTGTTACGGTCCACGACTTGTCCAACCTATAAGGCTATATTTTAAAGGTTATTCTTTCTCACCATTTGGAGTGACCATGATAGGTTTTACATGAGGGTTTGAGTTCCAAGGTCCACCACTTGTCCAAGCAAACTCTATTGAATCATAGAGAGAAGCAAAGGTCCACCATTTGTCCAAGATAGGGTCCATTGAAACATGAAGAGAAGGATGCTCCACCATTTGTCCAAGATAGGCTCCATCGAAAAATGAAGAGAAGCAAGCTGCACCATGTCTCCAAGATGCTAGGCTTCATCGAAATACCTTAAACCCAGGATATTTTGTACATGGGGGGTTTACATTCAAGGTCCATACTTGTCCAAGCTATTATCGCTAGTAGCATGAGTGGCTTTGTCTCAAGATTCACCACTTTTCCACTCTATGTCATTATATTAAGAATATGTGGGTGTTAAGGTCCACCACTTGTCCAACCTATAAGTCTATATCTTAAAGGTTATTCTTTCTTACCACTTGGAGTAACCATGATAGGTTTTACATGGGGGTTTGGTTCCAAGGTCCACCACTTGTCCAAGCTAACTCTATTGAAACAGAGAGAGAAGCAAAGGTCCACCACTTGTCCAAGCTAGGCTCCATTGAAACATGGAGAGAAGGATGCTCCACCATTTGTCCAAGATAGGCTCCATTGAAACATGACGAGAAGCAAGCTGCACCATGTCTCCAAGATGTTAGGCTCCATCGAAAAACATTAAACCCACGATATGTTGTAGATGAAGGGTTTACATTCAAGGTCCAACATTTGTCCAAGCTATTATTGATAGTAGCCTAAGTGGTTTGGTCTCAAGATTCACCACTTTTCCACTCTATGTCATTATATTAAGAATATGTGGGTGTTAAGGTTGACCACTTGTCCAACCTATAAGGCTACATCTTAAAGGTTATTCTTTCTTACCACTTGGAGTGACCATGATAGGTTTTACATGGGGGTTTGGTTCCAAGGTCCACCACTTGTCCAACCTAACTCTATTGAAACATAGAGAGAAACAAAGGTCCACCATTGGTCCAAGCTAGGCTCCATTGAAACATGGAGAGAAGGATGGTCCACCATTTGTCCAAGATAGGCTCCATTGAAACATGACAAGAAGCAAGCTACACCATGTCTCCAAGATGCTAGGCTCCATCGACATACATTAAACCCACGATATTTCGTAGATGAGGGGTTTACATTCAAGGTCCACCACTTGTCCAAGCTATTATTGCTAGTAGCCTAAGTGGTTTGGTCTCAAGATTCACCACTTTTATTAAGAATATGTAGGTGCTAAGGTCCACCACTTGTCCAACCTATAAGGCTACATCTTAAAGGTTATTCTTTCTTACCACTTGGAGTGACCATGATAGTTTTTACATGGGGGTTTGGTTCCAAGGGCCACCACTTATCCAAGCTAACTCTATTAAAACATAGAGAGAAACAAAGGTCCACCACTTGTCCAAGATAGGGTCCATTGAAACATGGAGAGAAGGATGCTCCACCATTTGTCCAAGATAGGCTCCATTGAAACATGACGAGAAGCAAGCTGCACCATGTCTCCAAGATGCTACGCTCCATTGAAATACATTAAACCCATGAAATTTTGTAGATGAGGGGTTTACATTCAAGGTCCACCACTTGTCTAAGCTATTATTGCTAGTAGCCTGAGTGGTTTGGTCTCAAGATTCACCACTTTTATTAAGAATATGTGGGTGTTAAGGGCCACCACTTGTCCAACCTATAAGGCTACATCTTAAAGGTTATTCTTTCTTCCACTTGGAGTGACCATGATAGGTTTTACATGGGGGTTTGGTTCCAAGGTCCACCACTTGTCCAAGCTAACTCTATTGAAACATAGAGAGAAACAAAGGTCCACCACTTGTCCAAGCTAGGCTCCATTGAAACATGGAGAGAAGGATGCTCCACCATTTGTTGAAGCTAAGTCTATTGAAACATGGGGGGTTTACGTTCAAGGTCCACCACTTGTCCAAGCTATTATCGTTAGTAGCATGAGTGGTTTTATCTCAAGATTCACCACTTTTTCACTCTATGTCATTATATTAAGAATATTTGGGTATTAAGGTCCACCACTTGTCCAACTATAAGGCTATATCTTAAAGGTTATTCTTTCTCACCACTTGGAGTGACCATGATAGGTTTTACATGGGGTTTGGTTCCAAGGTCCACCACTTGTCCAAGCTAACTCTATTGAATCATAGAGAGCAAGGTCCACCACTTGTCCAAGCTAACTCTTTGAATCATACAGATCATCAAGGTCCACCACTTGTCCATAGGGTCCATTGAAACATGGAGAGAAGGATGCTCCACCATTTGTCCAAGATAGACTCCATTGAAACATGAGAGAAGCAAGCTGCACCATGTCTCCAAGATGCTAGGCTTCATCGAAATACCTTAAACCCACGATATTTTGTACATGGGGGGTTTACATTCAAGTCCACCACTTGTCCAAGCTATTATCACTAGTACCATGAGTGGTTTTGTCTCAAGATTCACCACTTTTCCACTCTATGTCATTATATTAAGAATATGTGGGTGTTAAGGTCCACCACTTGTCCAACCTATAAGTCTATATCTTAAACGTTATTCTTTCTTACCACTTGGAGTAACCATGATAAGTTTTACATGGGGGTTTGGTTCCAAGGTCCACCACTTGTCCAAGCTAACTCTATTGAAACAGAGAGAGAAGCAAAGGTCCACCACTTGTCCAAGCTAGGGTCCATTGAAACATGGAGAGAAGGATGCTCCACCATTTGTCCAAGATAGGCTACATTGAAACATGACGAGAAGCAAGCTGCACCATGTCTCCAAGACGCGAGGCTCCATCGAAAAACATAAACTCACGATATGTCGTAGATGAGGGGTTTACATTCAAGGTCCAACACTTGTCCAAGCTATTATTGGTAGTAGCTTGAGTGGTTTGGTCTCAAGATTCACCACTTTTCCACTCTATGCCATTATATTAAGAATATGTGGGTGTTAAGGTCCACCACTTGTCCAACCTATAAGGATATATCATTAAGGTTATTCTTTCTCACCACTTGGAGTGACCATGATAGGTTTTACATGGGGGTTTGGTTCCAAGGTCCACCACTTGTCCAAGCTAACTCTATTGAAACATAGAGAGAAACAAAGGTCCACCACTTGTCCAAGCTAGGCTCCATTGAAACATGGAGAGAACGATGCTCCACCATTTGTCGAAGCTAAGTCTATTGAAACATAGGGGGTTTACGTTCAAGGTCCACCACTTGTCCAAGCTATTTATCGCTAGTAGCATGAGTGGTTTTGTCTCAAGATTCACCACTTTTTCACTCTATGTCATTATATTAAGAATATTTGGTGTTAAGGTCCACCACTTGTCCAACCTATAAGGCTATATCTTAAAGGTTATTCTTTCTCACCACTTGGAGTGACCATGATAGGTTTTACATGGGGGTTTGGTTCCAAGGTCCACCACTTGAATCATAGAGAGAAAGCAAAGGTCCACCACTTGTCCAAGCTAGGCTCCATTGAAACATGGAGAGAAGGATGCTCCACCATTTGTCCAAGATAGGCTCCATTGAAACATGAAGAGAAGCAAGCTGCACCATGTCTCCAAGATGCTAGGCTCCATCAAATACCTTAAACCCACGATATTTCGTAGATGGGGGGATTACTTTCAAGGTCCACCACTTGTCCAAGCTATTATCGCTAGTAGCATGGTTTGGTCTCAAGATTCACCAGTTTTCCACTCTATGTCATTACATTAAGAATATCTTGGTGTTAAGGTCCACCACTTGTCCAACCTATAAGGCTATATCTTAAATGATATTTTTTCTCACACTTGGAATGTGCATGATATGTTTTACATGGGGTTTTGCTCCAAGGTCCACCACTTGTCCAAGCTAGATCTATTACATATATATTATACATACAATATTCAACTAGATTCCCTACCTATCATGTCCAGTAGCATGGATGTTGTAGCTTTAAGGTCCACCACTTGTCCAACCTATACTCTCTTATGTAAGGGAGATCTCGCTATAAATTCAAAACTTCCCGCCTAAATTTAAAATTCAAAATCTGATTGCCTAAATTTAAAATATCCCTCCTAAATTTTAAATATCCCGCCTAAATTTTAAAATATCCCCCCAAATTTTAAAATTCAAACTTTTTTTTAAAAATTTAAATTTTACCACTTAAATTTAAAATATTCCACGCGAAATTGATTTTAAATTCAAGTTTACCACAAAAAGATATCATTATACCACTAAATTCAAATATGCAAACCTCAAATCATTATATTGTACATAATTCAAACAAATTCAAATTAACAAGCCTAAACTGATATTAGTTTGCATAGATATGAATTTATCACACCTAAATTATATCACCATGTTAGAGAGAGTGGTTAGAGAATTTGAACAAGGTCCACCACTTGTCCAACCTAGATACCAAGAAGGATTGAGTGTACAAGGTATTGTTTGGAGGTCCTTATAGTCCACTGGTCTCAAGGTCCACCACTTGTGGTAAGGGTCACCAAAAGTGTATATATTCATCCAAAGAAATACACGTATTTTTGGTCTACATGTCCTAGTTTCAACCATTTATGTCCATTAGGTGTATCACTAAACAACACTACTATTTTTGAGAAACAAAAGTTACAATCATATCTACAAATGGATTAGAGGAAAATCAGCTCAGCATACATCCAGAACTCGCTACAAGAATCGACTTTAAGAGATCACGCAAGTAAGTCTTCCATTCAAGTTTACTAGTATTACAATGTGTTAGTTATTTGTGATATTTATGTATGTATATATACTATGTGTGCATATCGTAATTAAGTGTAATTGTGTATCTGCATTATGTATGAGTATTACAATGAAATAACACAAATATACATACATACACATAGATAACACAGACGCACACATACATGAGCATGTATTTTCAAGAGAGAGATAGCAAGATACAGAGATAGAGAGAGAGAGAGAGAGAGAGAGAGAGAGAGAGAAAATACCTGTTTTCTAGAGAGAGGAGAGAGAGAAAGATAACAGATTTCACTGTGTTTATGTATGTGGAAGAGAGGAAGACGATGTATGGGAATATGTGCATGTATTTTCAAGAGAGAGACAACAAGATAACAGATTTCACTGTGGTTATGTATGTGGAAGTGAGGAAGACGATGTGTGGGAATATGTGAATGTATTTTCAAGAGAGAGACAACAAGATAACAGATTTCACTGTGGTTATGTATGTGGAAGAGAGGAAGACGATGTGTAGGGAATATGTGTATGTGTGCGGGGATATTTTTAAACTACGTACTCTGTCTTTTGACGAGAGAGTGTGTGTGCAAGAAGAGTTACAGAGAACCATCTTCTCTATATGGAGAAAGACAGAGAGTGAGAGAGAGAGAAATACCTGTTTTTTCTCTATCCGTGAGGTGTGCAATGTCTCCTGAGAAGAAGCTATGCCCGATCATGCCCTTCTGGAAAGCGTTGCGTACGCTGCTGTTTCTTTATCTTGTGCGCGAACTTTCAATCCTGTGCGCTCCACCTGTGTGTTGTGTACGATGTCGGGCTTGCTCCTCTACATGCGCGTATACTCCAACTGTGTGCGATCCGTGTGCTCTTTCTGTGTGTTTGCTGCTCGCCTGCTTTCTCTATGTGCGTTGCTCGTGCGCTGTCTCTGTGCCTAATCTTGATAGGGTTTATTAGAATGCCACGTATGCTGCAAGTCCATGTTTTATCATAGGATTAAAAAAAACAAAAGCAATATAAAACATTAACCAATTCACACAGGCAAAATTAAAGAAATCATGGTTGAAAATATGCAAAACATGCGTAACTCTATACTATGAATTCACTTTTTTTTAAAAAAAATCTTTGGGCGCTGCCGCCCTGACCCCGCCTGGGCGCTGCCCCAGGACCCCGCCCGGAACAATATCCCAAATCAGCCTCCCAAGCCCCGCCATCGAGAGCGCTATATTCCACATCCCCATCAAGAGCGCTACCCCCAAACCTCACGTGGAAGCGCTGCCTTGTCACCCCATTGTGGCATTGCCCTAAGACCCCGCATCTGGAGTGCTAA
Organism: Adiantum capillus-veneris; assembly: GCF_014529385.1. Classification (NCBI taxonomy): domain Eukaryota; kingdom Viridiplantae; phylum Streptophyta; class Polypodiopsida; order Polypodiales; family Pteridaceae; genus Adiantum; species Adiantum capillus-veneris. The sequence goes on from NC_140956.1 coordinate 140,146,897, forward strand.
ATGGGAACATTCTTCATTAGTGAAATTTTGAACATAAATTATATTTAGCATATACTTAAATATAATACAAATATTAACATATTAACTATACTACTAATTTACTATAGCAGTTCTAGATTATGTCCCATACTATATTTAAGGTGCCAAAGGTTTGGCCTTATGGTCCTAGATTTAGCCAAGTGGTCAACACATATAGGACCAAGTGCACACTGTGCCACAAAACTTGGCCACCACTTCACTTGCCAAAGTTTAGGCCACATGGTCAATCCTAAGTTTCCAATGTTCTTATTATGTCACCTTTTGCCTCGTGGAAAACCTAGGCTTGTTTTCACATACTCAGGCACTTCAAGCCATAATAAATTTTCATTACTCTTCGGCAACCCTTTTGTTCAGTCTTTGAAAAAAACGTTGCTTAAGGCCACCCTAAACCATTTTCATTTAGGGGGTGTCTAAAACTAGCTTTTTGGCAATTCGAGAAGAAAATGGTCAAAGTTTTATACTTAGTTTTAACCACTTGACCAATTCAAATATTGGAAAGCAAGGTCTTGTAATACTTTTCTTTGGACATCACACATTAAAACTAGGTCCCTCACTTGTCCAAGCTATGCTCTAATACAATAAAGGGCTTTTGGTTTCAAGATGCACCACTTTCCCAACCTTGATTCCATTAAAGAAGCTAGCTCTACTTAGACATTTAATAGCAAGGTCCTGTAGCAGTTCACATTGAACATTTTCCATGGCAGCTAGGTCCACCACTTATCTAAGCTATGCTCTAATACAGTAAGGGGGTTTTGGTTTCAAGATCCACCACTTGTCCAAACTTGATTTGGGAAGCAAGGTCCTATAATAGTTTGCTTTGGACATTCACCATTACAAATAAGTCCACGACATCTCCAAGCTATGTTCTAATACACTAAGGACGTTTTGGTTTGAAGGAGACCCACTTGTACGACTTTGTTTTTGGAAGTAAGGTTTTTACATAGTTCACCTTGGACCTTGGACATTGGATACTACAACTAAGCCCACCACTTTTCCAAGCTATCCTCTATATATAGCCAAAGGGTTTGGGTTTCAAGATCCACCACTTTTCCAACCTTTCTTCCATTAAAGAAAGGAGGGGCATTATAACTAGGTCCACCAATTGTCCAAGATATGCTCTGATATAGAAAGGGGATTTTGGTTTCAATAATCTACCACGTGTTCAACCTTGCAAGACTCAAGGGATACTTGGACATTGGAAAGCATAGTCCTATAGTAGTTGATAGGTGGCAGTGGGTATTACAACTAGGTCCAACCTATGCTCTCATATAGCAAAGAGGCTTTGGTTTCAAGGTCCACCACTTGTCCAACCTTGCTTCCATTAAAGAAATGAGAGGCTACGTAAACATTGGCAAGCAAGGTAGAAAGGTCCTAAGGTATTTCACCTTGGATATTGGGCATTATAACTAGGTCCACCACTTGTCCAAGCTATGCTCTGATATAGAAAGGGGATTTTCGTTTCAAGGTCCACCACGTGTTCAACCTTGCAAGACTCAAGGGATACTTGGACATTGGAAAGCATAGTCCTATAGTAGTTGATAGGTGGTAGTGGGTATTACAACTAGGTCCAACCTATGCTCTCATATAGCAAAGAGGCTTTAGTTTCAAGGTCCACCACTTGTCCAACCTTGCTTCCATTAAAGAAATGAGGGGCGACATAAACATTGGCAAGCAAGGTAGCAAGGTCCTAAGGTGTTTCACCTTGGATATTGGGCATTATAACTAGGTCCACCACTTGTCCAAGATATGGTCTGATATAGAAAGGGGATTTTCGTTTCAAGGTCCACCACGTGTTCAACCTTGAAAGACTCAAGGGATACTTGGACATTGGAAAGCATAGTCCTATAGTAGTTGATAGGTGGCAGTGGGTATTACAACTAGGTCCAACCTATGCTCTCATATAGCAAAGAGGCTTTGGTTTCAAGGTCCACCACTTGTCCAACCTTACTTCCATTAAATAAATGAGGGGCTACGTAAACATTGGCAAGCAAGGTAGCAAGGTCCTAAGGTATTTCACCTTGGATATTGGGCATTATAACTAGGTCCACCACTTGTCCAAGCTATGCTCTGATATAGAAAGGGGATTTTCGTTTCAAGGTCCAGCACGTGTTCAACCTTGAAAGCCTCAAGGGATACTTGGACATTGGAAAGCATAGTCCTATAGTAGTTGATAGGTGGCAATGGGTATTACAACTAGGTCCACCACTTGTCCAACCCATGCTCTAATATAGCAAGGATGCTTTGGTTTCAAGATCCACCATAACTTCCAACCTTGCTTCCATTAATATAGCAAGGAGGATTTGGTCTCAAGGTTCACCACTTGTTCAACCTATGCAAACCTTTTCCATGTTGTAGCATGATTTTTTGTTTGAAGAGTATTTTTCTATAACTATGGATTTAACAATGTAATCTTTTTCACTTACAGGATGGACTTTGAATCTGGGGAGAAAGTACATATGATACTTGACAATGAAATTGTTGGTATTGGCTGTGTGTGTAGAACAGATCCAGATTCCACTTGTGGTGGTACAAAGATAGGGCAAGGAAATGTCTCCATACTAGTGGAGGAATGCTTGAAGGATGTGGTCCTACCTTTTCCTACAATGGATACTTCATCTCTCCAAGGCTCATTATGGAGTGTTGTTCGATGGTCAAAGCTTCTTTTGCAATCTTTTGTATTAAATGGGAACTTAATTGATCCACAGGAAAGCTACAATGGTGATGAAGAACATGATCATTCTGATCCTCTAGTTACAGATGCAATACCTATGACAAGCCCAGAATTTGAAGCAATGATTCGAGAGTCTTGGAGAAATCAGAGGGTCCTTTTAAAAGATGACACAATGATGCAAACCATGAATGAAAGGACCATCTTATATGAATTTCCACATGATTATGTCAACTTTCAGGAACTTGGTCCTGATTGTGTGGGTGTGGGTATTGAAAGAGAAAATGCAAGCATTGATGATGTGGTTGAAGTGGGTAGCATCACTTTGCTAAAGTGGCCCATCAAGCAGACAACAATGTTGAATGGGAGCCCATTACAACGATTTGTTCCTGTTGATGGCATGCATGCTACATATGAGGATGTATCCAACGATGAAAATGTTGGAAAAAAACTTGATGGGAGTAATGTTGTCCAGTTGTCAAGGAAGAGACGATACACTTTCATGAACAGGACTCAAAAATCAAAAGCAGCACCAGCTTCGACTTTTTACCTTTCAAACAAATCAATTCAAAGGTTATCATGCATTGATTATTGTGCACAAAAATGTTGCCAGTTTGCAGATCGTGATATGGTGACAAGGTTACGACAACAGTTTTGGGGAGAGTCTCAAAAATCACGCACTAATTATGTTTATGATGTTCTTTCTATATGTTATCAGAAAGATGAGAAGTCACGATACCAATTCAGGCTAAATGGCTCTATTGTTTGTTGTAGAGCATGGTATGAGCTACATGGAATACCAAAGACATCATTTTATCGATACAAGGAGAACTTTGAAAATGGTGTGCACCAATATGTACATGGGAACACATGTACATTGAGAAGGGGACTTCAACATACTAGTTTAGCAAGAGCACTACTAAATGAGTTTGTGGAAAACAACTCTGAGAAGATGCCACATAGAAGTAGAACACTGCTAGATGGCTCAAGAGAGACTCAATTGGTAATTCCATCAACATACAAACAAGTGGATATTTTATGTGAAATCAACACGACACTTGACCAAATGGGCTATGAGAAGAAGCTATCCCAATCTTCTTTTGGTAGAATTTGGAACAAAGAGTACCCACATGTCACTTTAACAAAGACGAGTGAGTTCTCTAAGTGCAATATTTGTAGCTCAATCAAGGCAAGGTTAGAAGCTAAACCTTCTCTTGAAGAGAGAGCTCTTCTCTTGAGGGAGAGAGAAGTTCACATGGCACAACAAAAGAGTTGCAGAAGCCTATATTATGCATGACGCACGTATTCAGAAACTCAACCACAAAAATATGTATGCATAATCCATGATAAGATGGATCAAAAGAAGACTTCCATTCCTAGATTACGCATTGTTCCCAAGGGTGTGGATTCAGGATATAATCTACAGGTGGCATTGATTGGCATGATCACTCATGGACATGGAGAAGGTCATTACGGACACTTTGTCTTGAATGGTTTGTGGCCAGCTGATCCAAATCTTACAATTGGCTCAATTGCTAATTGTTTACATAACCTAGAGAGGATAGATAAGCATCCTCTTGGCGATCTAGTAACAAATGGACTTCCAAGGAGCAATATTTCACTACTACATGCTTTGAACTCAAGGGATGCTTTGGACTACCATAACTTGAGTGATGGAAAAGAGACCATTGTGCAGTCGTCAGAAATTGCAGAAGAGGAATTGGGGTCAACATTTCGCAGATTGCCAGAGAACTTGTTGCTACAATTGGATAATTGTGCAGGGGAAAACAAAAATCGATACTTATTTGCCTATTTGTCAATGCTTGTTGCAAGGGGTGTTTTCAAAACCATCCAGCTGGGATTTTTAATGGTTGGGCATACACATGAGGATATAGACGCCATGTTTAGTAGGTTTTCAGAGAAGCTGAGAGTTACACAAACCTATACTTTGCCACATTTGATGGATACATTACAAAACAGCTCATCTTCATCTCCAGCTCCACTTTTTCTCACAAAGATCCCCAATTTCAAGCAATATTGTGATGGCTATCTTTGTGATGGACAAGACATACTTGTTGGACATTCCAAACCGCTTCAGTCCAGGTTCTTTATGCAGGATGAGACACCAATGATGCAATATAAGGCACATGTAGGTGTATCAAGTTGGAGTGGAAGTATTCGCCTTTGGAAAACAGACACAGAAGGCAAGCCAATGTTACCACATGAAGATCCACCTCTAGTACAAATGGCGGAGTATGTCAAGGCCCACGAAGAAGTCATTTTGGGGCTAAAGAACTATATAAAATTTTGGAAAAATTTAGGGAATGGTTCAAGTATTCCACGATATTATAGACCCGTGATAGATTATTGGAGTAAGGTAATTGAAGAGATTGGAAAAGCAATCATATCAAAGGGAGTCTTGTATGAAATGTTTTGGCCAAAAACTCAAGAATATTCTCACCTACAAAGCACTACAATGAATTTGCAACAAGGAGAAGAAAGATTCCTAGGCCTTGAAGAGTTGAACGATCATTTTTGTGGGCCTCAACGAGATAGGCCAAGGGAAGAGTTTGACCCTATGTCTGATGTGCACCAAGGTGACTTTCTTATGCTTGTTCCGAGTGACATAGAAATCTATCCAGTGTGGCTTGCAATGGCTTTATCTGACATTGATAATGAGCCTACATCACCAAACTACAGAAAACTCTTGATTCAATATTGGGCACCTTGCGCGAGAAAAAGTGGGATGACAGATACTCAAGCTTACAGCAATTGTTGGAAGGGTTATGGGGTTGTCAACTATAAGGACCCACAAGTGTGGGAAACTGTAGATGCAATTGTTTGGTCCTGGAGACCCAACAAAGAAGGACCATTTTCTAGAATAAAGATTCCAGAAAGGCATGCTCTAAAAGCCAAAGAAGGCCTCACTCGTGCACATCAACCACACTTGGATCAAAGTTCAGATATGGTATCAAATGTGGAGTAGAATTATGTGGAGCTTCTATTGTGACTATACTAGTCAGTTTGTAAACAAAATCTTTTTTGTATCTTCCTTTGTTTTATGTAATTTATAGTTATTATTCAAATCCATGTGTTGTACATCCTCTTGACTTTTGGTGTTTATCAACACCACAATCCTATGAGATTTTCACTTTATTTACTAACCACACACCTCAATTTTTCCCACTTTAAGTGGAAAATTCCCAAATTACATGAATTTAGTCGATTTGGAGATTCCCATAATGTGAGATTTTTACCAAAATACCTAATATGGTCTTTATGTTTTCTTTGTTATATTAGGATGAGTCTTGTCAGAAGCTATATGCATTGCTTCTAGCATATTTAAGGGTACAAGTGGTGGCATTTCACCCCCCTTCGGTGTTACCCAGGTTGTCCCCCTATTTCCCCAAGTGTCTATGGGTGCTGATAGGTGGACCCAATCCACATTGTCCGACTCAGTCATCACAGGTAGTACATCCATATAAGGAGAATCTTCCCCAACATTAGTGTCCGCTTTACACGTGTAACAATACTGCAATGGGGCCGAGTGAACTATGGTTTCAGATCTATGATCAATTATAAATTTGTTTCCTAGGGGATGTGCTCAACCAGTTACAAGATCCACTTGAATGACAAAATCTTGGAAATGCAAGTAGATATGGTTTGTAGACCAGTCATGCACCATTTTTTCTTCCCTCATGAAAGGACGTCCTAAGATCATCTCCGATGCCATAGTGTGTTTGGAGGAATCCATAACAATGAAGGTAATCCTTATTTTATGTCCAAATACCTTGATCTTGAGATCTTCTAGCATCCCAATAGGTTGAACAATAGACCCATTGGCCATCTTCACTACTATGGTTGTGGTCGCAAGGTGAGGTCTTCCCATAGTTTCCCAAAAATTTTAGTCACAATGCTAACCCTAGCACCACCATCAAGGATTCCCTTCACAGTTAATCCCTTAGTAGTGATTGGTATGGTCGTATTTTATTCATCACCCTCAAAGTATTGTCCCAACTTGTTAACAGGTATTTCTATAACAAGGTTCTCATCTAGGTTGGGTTGTGGATCTAAGTGTTCCTCCTCTATTGGCATCTCCCCAACTCCATCCATCTATGCAAATTGTGGTAGCCCAAACTTTAGTTCTCCATTGAGGAAGGCTCAAAGAGCTGAAACTAGCTCAGGGTCTTTATATAGTTTGGACATAATGGTGGTTCTAACTTCTGAAGACATGAAATCCATCAATTTGGCAATGTTTAACTGCACCTTTTGGACCTCAGTCCCTTGAAGTGGGGAATATGGGATCTCCATTTCTTTGATAGGATCAAGTAGTCCCTCTGTAAACATTATTTCCATCAAGAAGTGAGTACGTCGTCCACTTTCCCATGACTTTAAGTCACTTTCTTCTTGGATGACACTAGGTATGGCTAAGGGTCTATGGACTTGGTGAGGTTGTTGTTGTGTAGGGAACACGGTGTCTGTAATCTGGATCTGCCTAGGTGCTGGTTCTAGATCCCTTTGGGTATCTTCTACCAAACTCCTTAATTGCTTGACTCGCTCAATCTCCTTTGTAGGGTTTGGGTAAGTTCCTGGCCATTATGGTTCATGAAGATCTTCCTTGTTGCTTTCTCTCTTAGTGGTCGTTTTGGTCTCCATGGTTTCACCTGAATCAGAATCCTCTTCAGCATCGTCCATATATATGGGGTCATCGCCAATCCCTATGTTGGTCTTTGAATTGGGGTCTGACTTCGTTTCCTTTTGCGATCTCTTTCTTCATGTTTTCTTTCTTTTCTGAGATTGGGCAATTGATGCCGTGTCTCTCTCCTCAGAATATAATTTTGTTTTTGGAGCATCGATCGTGTGAGTACGTTTACTGGTATCACATGTGTACTTTGTGATGGCTCCTTGGTAACTTCAATCAAGTTTAATGGCGTGATCTTCGGTGCATTTGGATTATTTGGACATTGGGCAATCAAATGATCTATGCCACATCGATTACACATGAGTATCGGCATTGTAGACGTGCTCGCTTGATTGGTTTTCATTAGTTTGGCATTCTTTTGTAGCCTAATAGGACACTCGGCTACACGATGTGGACCTCCACACTCATGGCATTGAAGATGTGGTCTCTTAGCAGTGTAATTGATATTTTGGTCTCTTGCCGCAAGAGCAGCTACTTGATAGACAGGTTTGACTTGTCCCCAATAGTCCTCCATGTAGTATTGTGGACTTTCTTCAAGCACATCCATCCCATAGGCAATATTAGGATCTATATCTTCCTCACAGCCTTCCAAACAAGCAATAGATGACTCACAACACACTTGATTCACATAAGTGATTCTCGGATATGGTGGTTGCGGTCCTAGCATTGGAGGTGGTAAGGGTGTAGGGTGTTGTTTGAACAACATTTTGGGCCCTAGGGACCATGTGTCGTGTTGTTTGTTCAAGAGGTGGGGCCGGCATCAATGCAAGCACTCGAGGTGTGTCTGTCCATGCTAAGGTTGGTCTATTGGCCAACGTGCACTATGCAATCCTTAGCTTGATGACCATACCTTCCACAGGCATTCCAGTTCCCATTGAATTTTACTCTAAAATTAGGGCATTCACTAATACTATGCGGTCCATAGCATACTGAGCACCATTGTTGCTCCCTTCTTGGATACATATGATTGGTTTGCGGAGCATGATTGTCTCTAAGACTCTCTTGAATAGCCTTGGTGAGATCTGCTAAAGTCATCTCAAATATCTTTGGCTCCTTAGCAATAGGCTTTAAGGTCATTGGTTGATGCCCTGATGCTTGCGAGCTAATAGATTTAGGCTCAACAGACACTCTTGCTCCTTGAATCATTAAATTATCCTCCAATTGGATCGCATTGGTGGTGACTGCTTCCCAAGTGGTGATACCTCTAATGACTAGGCCATTGTAGATATCCTCATGTCGTAATCCCCTAATGAATCTATCAAGCAATTGATTATTATTGAAGCGCTCATTTGGATTACAACAAGAATTCAAATGCTTCAAGCGACGAATAAAGTCTCTCACCGACTCTTCTTCCTCTCCTTGGGCTTTTTGGAGCTGAGAGACTACACCCCAAAGCACTTCCTCTTGTATGTATTCTTTCAAGAATAGTCTCCTAAGAGTAGGGTAAATCGTTTTTTCTTCCACACTTAGGGTTCTATACCAATCCCCTGCCTTTCCACTTAAGGTTAGGCTTAAAGCATTTTTCTTATGTAGATCATTGTGGTCTCCTAGAGAATCGCATATTTGTTCACACACTTCGATATGCTTTCTCACATCTCCGTCTCCACTAAATTTTTGTGTGAGCTTGGCTATTTGTACTGCCTTACTTATAGGTTCTCTATCAGGCGTGTTACGCATATTCTCAGCGATAGATCGACCAATAGCTTGAGAAAATGTTGCCAAGTCACCAAAGTGAGCAGGCAGCGTGGGTGAAGGCGCTCCAGAGACTACATGTGGAGTAGGTATTGGCATTGGGCTTGGCGCATAGGAAGCCCCTGGGTTCCACATTTGGTACGGGGTTGTGCCATGTGGCCCTAGGCATAGCAGACATTGGATGTGACATGCTAATGCTAGCCGGTATAGTCCCATGGAAAAAAGAACTTGGGTGTTTTGGTTGTGGAGCATAGGTTGTTGAAAGAATGGGAGGGGTAGGGACTACATGAGTGGGTTGACCCATAGGTGCATACGATTGGTACACACTTGTAGGTACTATTGCAGGCATTGAGCTACCATGTAGCGGTGCTTTACTAACAAATGAGGTCCATGGTGTGTTTCTTGGCATGCCCATCATTGGGGTAGGCATGGTAGTCGTGGTGTCATCAAGAGAAAGATGAGCTAGACTTGGAAAGGTGAAGCTATCACTTGTGGGCTCAGATTTCACTGAGACCCCTAGAGAAACAACATATGGAGGATCCATCGGACTTATCGAGGGAGTCTCCATTTGCGATAAGGTCAGTCGTTTAGCCTATCCTGTATTTAAGAATCTCATGAGACCCGTTGAAGGCATGTGGATCCCCTTGTTCTGTCTCTCTAACTCAATCACCCTATGGATGACCTCACAAACTCTTTGTTGTTGATTCTCCACACTAGTAGCACCCGTTGTGGATTGTAGGACATCTAACCAACCCACATGATAGGTGTGACCTGTGTATAGGTCGGTTAGGGTTTCTATTTGTAGTTCGTACTCCCAGTTCTCATTTAAGAACACTCCATCTAGGATTGAGGTGCTAGGGGTGTCCTTTGAACTAGATGCAATGTTGCTTTTTAGGGGTTGCCATTTAGCGGTTGCTAAGTCAGGAGCACTTGATTGCTCTCTTAGAAAGGATATTGACATAGGGGCTTTCGCTTTTAACTCTCTTAGTTGCTCCGCCTTCCGTAACCTCTCGACTTCCTTTTCCCTAGCCACAATGATATATCGCTCAACCGCTTGCACTTCGGCAAGGCTTCTACCATCGGGTAATATGACCTCGGAGGGAAATAACTCTGAAGAGTCAGGAGGTGCAGTGAATGAAGTATTCACGTGCACATTCTCTAAGGGTATAGGGTCTATGTTGGTCACGAATGGAGAATTTACTTCCCCACCCCCCTCATTTACATCATTAGCTCCATGTTCGGAGCTAGTGGCTCTACTAAAGGTTTCCTTCAAGCAGCTAAGCATGCTCGTCCCGGACCGCGGGCCCATGGCATGCATGTATTGGCTTGAGCTATCAGGATTAGGCATTGAGAAACCCTCCATGACGTCGTAGTCAGAGGAAGAGTCCCTAGCCGCTATGTTTGGGTCTTGGTTTGTACTGCCTTGGGTCCCGGCCAAGGGCTCGGAACCTAAAGTAGGTGGATATTGAGAACTCACGTAAGTCGAAATTCTCTCTAGTTGCTCCATCTCTAGAACACGACCAAAGCGCAGACACATGTGCCTTTGGCACCCTACAAGCGTCAGGAAATAACCTCGAAGGTTAACCGCTTACTTTTTTAAGCGTCCGTTTTCACTCATGTTTTTTATATTTTTAATATTTTTTAATGTTTTTTAATGATCAATTTTTTTGATTAAAGTGTGTGATAGCTCAAAATGAGTGTATCACTCAAAGGGTCGCGGTGTGCTTTACAGCACAACGTTTGGTCACCTGAAGCTCCGTTGGTCCTCAAAAAAGTCGATTTTTAGCTACATGTGAAGCTAAAATTTGTAAATTTTAAGGGCGATAGATGCCTAAGCCTGAGCGTGAGCTTGGACTTGGGTCTGGGAGATATTCCCGATCCCAGTCCTACCTTGAAAAAAAAAATTAATCTTTAAAAAAAAAAAATTAAAGGATAAGTTCGTCGCGGCCTGCGCAAGAGCACACACACACTCTACCTACCTACTTACAACTAATACACCTACTGTTAGACACTAACACACTTCATTAGCTCTCACATATCTACTTCCTACTTACTGTACATTACATTACACAGAACTAACAACCTTAATACTAACACCTTACATAGAGAAAACACAGTAACCTTTCAAAACTTCATTAACAAAAAAATACACAGTAGTAACACAAAATCCATCTTCTCAACACACACACTCCTTCCTTACCTTTCCTACAATTGAAATTGCACCACAAAAGAAGCACAGAGTGCCATTCAAGCTTAGTGTATGGCATTCCCCGGCAACGGCACCAAAAATGCATGCGTCTATCGCACGCGTCAGTGCAAGGAACTTGCCGATACACTGTGCACGAGCCACAAATGGCTCCAAGCACACAAAAATCCTAAACTAGTAAGCTCAAAGATGGTGATGGTGTGTCACTCACCACTCTACGCTTGCTATCGTGGAGGATTCCTTGCCGCGAAGAAGAAGGAGACGCCGATACACAGCGCTCAACCGCTTCACCGTTGTCGTGCCATCGTCGCAATGCTCGATCACACACACTCTCTTTCTCTCTCTCACTCTCTCACTCTCTCACGCATACACACACACACACAAGGAGATGAAGAAGAAGAAGATGGAGATGGAGCAAGAGCACTCTTCAATTGCACAAAATGAGAGAATGAGTGAATTTTAGGTTTAGTTGACTTTTATATGAGCTCGCCCCATTCACACTTGGGCGCCCATGCTTAGCCAACTAATCCCTTGAATGTTTCAGTTAGAGTGCGCCTCTCATCGGCGATCACTCTTACCCTTGTCCTATTGTACCGATAAGCCCGGTACCTGACTCTACCAAATAAATAATACAATGTCCGTCGTAGGTGATAGGGTTAACTTATAGACTTCAAGACAAGTATAATACCCAAACAACAAGTCATTAGAAAAGTACAGATGGTTCAAGCCGGGTAAAAAGACGGTGCAAGCTCAATAAGCGGCCATTGGACAAGATTAGGGTCTGTCTTTGAATGCTCTATGGAGAATAACAAAATATTTGATGCGTTTCTTCTAGCTTTGCGCTCTCTTAACTCCATCCACCTGCCCACTTTTATCTGAATAGCCCTCATGGCATCTTGATCGGGCTGGTAAAATACTTCGTCTCGGAATAGAATTTCCTAGCTACACTCCAAAATTCTATTAACATGTTGAATAGAAACCCTAATACATGAACGTTGCATGCTTTTGAGTATGCATGTACGCACTGTGGATCATATATTTTTGGAGCAATCCACAGCCACTTTGCTAGCTCTTGTTTCCCTGCCTCCTTTGTCTCCAAAACTGCAAAGTTCGATTGAGCTACAACATTTAAAAAATTATTTGATACGCGCTTGGCTGGCATTCTAAGCATCATGCCCCAATCAATCATGCCAACGTAGGGTTTATTTACATAAGTAAAATCTAGCATTATGTTGAAAGGATGTAATTCGTTGTGCACTATACCTGTTGAGTGAGCAATCGCAAAGCCATCAATAAGAGCTTACAAGATTGTTGGCATCTGCTCAATCACTTCTTTGAGCCATGTAGTCTCTATCTCTAGTAAGTGTTGATTTGCTGGTGGAAAACTCGTTTAGTCGTATTGTAGCATGTGCATTCTGTGTCTGAATTCTCCTTGGGCGAATGAAAGGCGGCACATCATGTCTCCCAAGGTGCCCCCTTTGTAGTATAGAAATATTTTGATCTAGGGGGCCTCGGTGGTAAAGCTAATGCATCTTACAATGGAGGGGTGAAGTGTTTTCATTACTTGCTCTCTTTGGAAGCTATCAAATTTTGCTTCATTCCATCCCTTGTAGAATTTTCCTACATATATAATGTGCTCTGGAAAGAAAGAAATTCTTTTAATGGTGTATAATGTGTATACACCAAAAGAGCCTTCTCCAATCCTTGAACCTTCCACCAGGGCTTCGTGGGGAATGCCAATTAGATGGTGGGTGCATAATTGTGCTGGTGCCGTTGACATCTAATCGACCAACTACGGTCGCTTGCGCATCTTGACACATCTTCAATTGCTTGGATAAGGAGGCTTGGTCTTGAGCTTTCACCCACTTCATCTTTATCTTTTGCTCCTCCCATTGTTTATCCCACAACACTATTTTTGCCATATCGCAAGTGGGAGGGAGATCTTCTTTTAAGTCTCTGCAGCTCACTTTCATATTTCTCAGCACTATCCTAATCTTGTGGTGGGGGGTAAAATTCTCTTATCCCTGTAGGAGTCAGCAACTCATACTGGCCTTCAACTCACAACCTGTGCTCTATGTTTTCTCAAATAGTGCTAGTGAGATCTTTAATGAAGAGGCCACTTTCATTAATCTATCGTGTGCAACCATCTGTGCATGACTATATTGTCAAATTACATTCTTTTTGAATGGCACGATTAATAATTTTATTTTACTATGGCGCCATTTTTGCACTAGACAATGAAAAACAACATATCAAATACAGTTTCATGGGTGCACCGACACTCTCATACTAGTTCAGACAAACCATAACCGTGACTTGAAGACTTCAAAAAATTGTGCACAATTACATTAATACAGATTGATAACCATTTTCACTTTAAGATGCAATGTTTAATTGTGTTAAATGCATTAAAAACAAGTAACTCTTAAGAAAACCATCCAGATTGAACAATACAAGTTAAAAACTCAAAATATTGCAGCATATTGTGATAAACCAGAAGACATAAGCTCATATTTTACATGTTGCACTCTCACATCAGTTCAGAAAAACCATAACTGTGACTTAAAGACTTCAAAAGATTGTACAAGATTATATTCACTGAAGTTGATAACCCTTTTCACTTTAAAATGCTATTTTTAATCATGCAAAATGCAATAAAAACAAGTAGCTCTAGGAAAACCATCCAAATCAAATAGTCCAAGTTAAAAACCCAAAAAATTTTAAAATATTGTGATAGACCAAAAAATGTGAGTTTATATTGTGTGCATATACCTTTTTAAATTGAAAGTATATTAGCTATTTGTAGACATAGAGAAATAGCATAGTGTGAATTTTAGTGAAACTGTAGCATTTGGTTTTGCAAGGATGTTATTCATTAGTGTAGAGATTGTTGAGGTTGTACAAAAGTGATATCTTATATGTTATAATTTTTTGACTTTTGTAAATGTAGAATTCAAAATAGCAACAATGATTGATGAATAAAACTTTCTTTTGAATATGATTAGATAGTATATATTCTCACAAGGACACTTAAAAACAAAAATTTCAGACAATTCAGACATTCGTATATGAAATACTCTTCACAGCCACATGACCGACCAAGTATTTCATATACTTAATACTTTAAAAACCAATTGCACATGCACATACAGATTATATGGTGTTCATATGGCCGGGTTAACAACCTGAATTCCATATTTATGTTTAAAAAAATGCTTCCAACAAATGCCACTCAATTAGCCACATTATTGATCGATTGCCACCCGAATCTAAAGAGCAATAATGGTTTTCATATAGGCATCATATAGCCGCATTATCGACCGATGTCCATATGTTTTTTGGCAAGGGGAAGAAAAGTTGACTCACCATAAGGATACTAATATCGCCATGTTACCGATGTAGTACCCAAACAGTGAGCCAATACTTACCACAGGGACACCATATTCCCCGTGTAACCGAGGTGATGCCCCCGTGGTAAGCACTATTTTGTAGAATAGCTTACACACACACTCACATTGTGTGATAATGTACCTTATGACTACCATGAAATACAACAAAAGGCACGCTACCAGACAATACACACACACATGCACAACACACACCCAGGTCGTGTGGTCAGGTACTCCAATGTTATTGTGCACTACAATGCAAAGCAGGCCCCCACACAACCCCCTCTCTCCCTCTGTCTCGTTGACGTACCTACGAAGTCGATCGTCTCTCTCTCTCTCTCTCTCTCTCTCTCTCTCTCTCTCTCTCTCTCTCTCTCTCTCTCTCTTTGTGAGTGGCTCAACAAATCACACCCAACGGGCTCAATCCTGCCCTCTATATATTTAGTTGCAGACCCACCGAGATTTCGGGTTTCCCTGGCATGCCCACATGAAAATCTATATAGCTCGGCGGGCCCACAAGGAAAACTTAAAAGCCCGACGGGCTTTTTGTGGGTTTCCAGGTTTCTCTCAACCGAATTGTTTGTGATCATGTTAAGTGCGATTATGTAAATATGTTAATAAAAATTTGTGAGCACACAAGATTTTAGGTAATTACGTAAATATTTAATCCCTAGGACTCTTCTACCTAGATTTTTCCACATTGCCTTCATTGTTTTGTGTTCGCCAAGGACTTGCAGATTCTATATTATCCTGGTTTAATTGAAGAAAAATTTAGTACCCCCATTTTGATCTTATCATGGGCTTCCTTATCAATAGGTCCTTTAAGAATACTCCCTTGATCTCCCTATTTTTCTTTCAATTTTTTCTTTGACCTAATAATTGCTAGGATTTTCACCTCCAGGTTTCTCCAAAATCTCCTCAATCTTAATGCATTGAAGACAATCATAGTAAAATCAAGGTAAGGTATCACCAACTCCTTTAGTCAATTTTGTTTGGGACATTTAAGGGTGCTACTTCTAATACTCACATTTTGACTGACCTATGTGGTGCTCAACTTCAGGGGGTAGTACTCTTGGAGATCTCCTCCAAGAGTACTACATTCACTACAAGAGATGGCTTCGTTATCGACGCCAAATTATCAATGTCGTTGGCGGGCATCACTATATACATTGCTAAACCTAGAGAGAGGTTCATTTTTCTTCTAAATAAATTTTGAATTTTTGACACACATATCGATGCGTATACCCACGGGCATACGAACACTTGCATTGATGCCACTTGAAAAAACAAAACTAAGGGTTCTCTTCTCCTGTTTTGTCCCATTTTTCTAAAAGTCTCTTGCTCTCCTCTTCTCCCTTGCTTCAGATCTGTAGCAAGGGGACTTACCGGGCTTTAGATTTTCATCATACACTCCGACAATAAAAAGGTGAGATTATCTCGTACATTTATGACAGGTTTTTGGGTTTTTGCATGTATGCAAATTTGGTGCGCGCGGTATCCTCTCTAGCGTTTTGTGCTCACTTAAACCGCTTGTGAGTGCACTATCTCTTTCTTTTTATGCGCGCACACACACACACACACACATGCACATAAGCACATAAATAAATAAAGATGCGTATAGATTTATACATAAATTAACACACTATGTGCAAGCACATACACACATAATTTTATATATATATATATATATAATAAAAATTGAAAATTTATAATTTATAAAATTTTTATTTTATTTTGATTAGATATTAACATTGATAATCAAATATAATAAAATTTATGTATTAAGAATAAGTTTGAAAAAGAATTGTTCACATTAGTTAGTTCGATTCGGTTTAAATTAATTTATACTTTTTTTTTAAAATTGTTACTTTGTTCATGTTTAAATTAAATCTTAATTCATTCAATACGTTTAACCATATTAATCTATATAGACCTAAACACTTAGATTAAAGTGTTAGGGTTTGGCCATTTAGATTAGTTTAAAACTTGTCGCTTAGGATTGGCTAGCTGCATATTTCAGTCGTCTTAAACTTAGTGTTTGGCCATTTCAATCTGTTTAGGACCGTTTCACTCTGCTTAGATCTAGATGCTTAGGATTAGTGGCCTTTGGTTATATGGTCGTGTTTGGAAGGTTTGGGTAGGTCATGTAAAGCCGCTTAGGATTAGCGGCTCAAGGTTTGTTGACCGCTAATAGATGGCCATGTTCAGACAGTTTGGACAGGTTGCATAAATCCGCTTAGATTAGGCCACTCTAAATCGGATTAGGGTAGCTTTTGGCCATTTCAATTCACTTAGGGCTAGTCACTTGGGGTTAGCGGCTTAGGGTCTGTGGCTTCAGGTTAGCGGCTTTTGGTTTGGCTACTAATAGATGGCCATGTTCGAACGCTTAGATAAGGCCGTGTAAAGCCGCATAGGTTTGGCCGCTCTAAATTGAGTTAGGGTAGTGTTTGGCCATTTCATTCTGCTTAGGGCCGTGCTGGTCACTTAGGGTTAGTGGCTTAGTATTTGGACGCTAATAGATGGCAGCGTTTAGATAATTAAGGTAGGTTGTGTAAAGCCCCTTAGGTTAGGCTGCTACAAATCATTATGGCAACGTTTAGCCATTTCAATCCGATTAGGGCTAGCCTTTTAGAGCTAGTGTCTTAGGGTTGGTGACTTTTGGTTTGGCCGCTAATAGATGGCCGTATTTGGAGAGTTAGGGTAGGCCATGTAAAGGCGCTTAGGTTTGGCCACTCCAAATCGGATTAGTGTAGGGTTTAGCCATTTCAATCTGCTTTTAGGACTAGCCACTTAGGGTTAGTAGCTTTTGGTTTGGCCGCTAATAGATCGGCGTTGTGTTTGGACGGTTACGGTACACTTTGTAAGGGCTACTTAGGTTAAGCCACTCTAAATTGGATTAGGAGAGCATTTGGCCATTTTAATTTGCTTAGGGCCTCCTTAGCACTAGCCACTAAGGGTTAGCGGGTTAGCATTAGTAGTTTAGGGTTAGAAACTTTTGGTTTTTCATCGCTTATAGATGGTCGTATTTAGAGTTATGGTACGCCGTGTAAAGTTACTTAGTTTTGGCTGATCCAAATCAGATTAGTGTAGCGTTTGGCCATTTTAGTCTGCTTAAAGCTAGCTGCTTACGTTAGCGGCTTTTGGTTTGACTGCTAATAGATGGTGCTCGTGTTTGAATGGTTAGGGTATGTTGTGTAAATCGGCTTAGGTTAAATTGGATTAGGGTAGCATTTCGCTATTTCAGTCTACTTATGGCTAGCCGCTAAAAATTAGTGGCTTAGAGTTAGCAGCTTAGGGTTAGCGACTTTTGGCTTGGCCGCTAATAGGTCATCGTATTTGGAGTGTTAGGATAGGTCGTGTAAAGCCGCTAGGTTTGTCTGTTCCAAATTGGATTAGTATAGCGTTTGGCCATTTCAGTCCGCTTAGGACTAGGCGCTTATAGTTAGCAGCTTTTGATTTGGCCGCTAATATATGGCGCATCGTGTTTGGACGATTAGGGTACGTGTGCAGTATCACTTAGGTTAAGCCGCTCTAAATCGGTATAGGGAAGCATTTGGCCATTTCAGCTTGCTTAGGGCTAGTGGCTTTTGGTTTGGCTGTTAATAGGTACCCGTGTTCGGATGGTTTGACCAATAAGAGTTTTAGGATAGACTATTACGTATCAGGTTTTATCCTCGATCTATATGCACTGTCATGTAGACATGGTTGTGTACTTATGTCACACCCATGAATATAGGCATTGACCAATACGAACAAAAGTATTGCCTGGGTGGTCTTGATCTCCGTGCACCTCTAGACCAAGGTGTGTGGGAATCGGGCATGGCATCCAACAATGAATTCCTAGTGATTTGTGGCTTATTTGTGTTGATTGATATGTTTATTTATGGTTAAGTGAACTAACGTTTTGTATATATTTTTTCAAATTAGATTTTCCCGCCATGGTAGATGACGAGGAGCCATACTTGTTGAGTTTTAGTTTCCTAATTACTCCAGTCAATTTCAAAATTTGGTTAGAAATATGGCTTGAGGTTAGGTCACTTGTCCCATACCTCCTTTCAGCCCTCATTGTTGCATCCACCAGATTACCAAAGACTTGTTGTTGAGAAAGGGATGCATAACCTCCCACAACAATCCTGAGTTGATTCCTCCATACCCTATAGAAATAATCACCCATTGCTCCCAAGATGGTCTCTAATTTTCTTGCAAGTTGTTTATCAAGTTCTCGAACTGTTGCGCATAATCTTGTACCAGTAGATTATTTTTCTTAATTTTCCTAACGTTCAAGAGTATTTTCATCCATGAATCTTGCCAAAAATTTGGTTTTTAGTTTATTATAGTTTGGAAAAGTTTCAATACCATACTGCATGAACCCTTTCATATGGATTTCCTCTGCAATGTTGCTGCAAAATGATCCTTCTTAATTGCATCATTATATAACTCATTATACCCACTTAGAGACCACCTAGTTTTAAATTTCCCCACATGGTTGTTGTTACCACCATATACATGTGGTAGTGATGTGGGTGAACACACTAGGACCACCAGGGCATTTTTTCCCTCTTTAGGAGGTTTTTTACCACGTGCATTGTATATACTCCCATCACTCTAGGGCTATCTGTCTTTCCATTACACGCTAAGTAATACACTCTCAGTTGTGTGCCTTGAGCTTCCTTTGTCTTCTCCAAGTTGTGTGTGTTTTCTTGCAACTAATTCCAACAAATGGTATCAGAGCAGGTTGCATCCTCTTGAGCTTAGTCGCCAGCAACTTCAGCACACCACTGCTCACTTTCTTCAATTTCAATGAGCTTTGGTGAGCGTTCGCAGGTCGACAAAAATTTTGAGAGAACTTGTAGAGATCAGTCTACTCAGGTTTCTAATTCAGGCTCATTTCAACCTCCGTTTCCACTACAGCCAGGTCTGCACAAGTAATTTTGTCATTTTGTGCAAAATTTTTGTTAGTGCCAATTACTCCATAATAGGTCCCATAGATTTTTTTGATTGCGGGTTGTGCTATATAGCATGTGCTAGTCTCACTTAATTTCTCCTCATTTCGGGCAGTTTTCACATCAGGTGCAGGCATTTTCCATGGCTGACAACAACACAATTGTGTTCAAGATGTTTGCTGTTGAGGAAAGATTGGATGGGGACAATTACCCTAAGCGGGCTTACATGATGCAACATGTTCTTGTGTCCAAGGGCATCTAGACTATTGTGTAGGGCATTGATGTATGTCCTGGTTCTGAGGATGTAGGCAATGTTGAGCATGTTGCAGGTCTTGCTGCAAGGATTTCTGCTATTAGAGTTGTTTTGCCTACGGCAGAACAAGCTTGTTGGGGCTGTAAAGGATGCACAGGCATTGATTCGTTGTCTGTGAAGCACACCATTACTCCTCACATTCGTTCAGTGAAATATGAAAAACAGGCTTGGGATATTCTAACAAGTCTTTATGCAAGCCGCAATGAGGCTAAAATTGCTTTGCTGCGTAAAGAGTTGGAATCGAAGATTATGCATGAGGAAGATGATAAGGACACTTTCCTTGCTGGTGTCAACGATATCAATGCACAACTTATTTCTGTAGGTGAAGTCATTTCAGACAGCTCCCTTGTGCAGACTGTTCTTGATGCCTTACCAGATTCTTACCAGACTTTTGCTAGTACTTGGAGATTTATGACCCAAGGAAATCCTGAAGTTGTCAAGTTTGATACATTACGCACATTGCTGTTTTGCAAGCAGGGATTTAATATTTACGTAATTACCAAAAAAAATGTCTGATCACAAGGTCTTGTTGACATATTTACATAATCACAGTTAACATGATCACAAACAAGCTGGTTCAGAGAAACCTGGAAACCCACAAAAAGCCCGTTGGGCTTTTGTGTTTTCCCACTGGGCTTATGCATTTTCCCTACAGGCCCCGCCGAGCTTTTTCATTTTCGCTATGGCCCGCCGGGAAAACCCCTTAAGCCCAACGGGCTGCATCTTAATATCATAGAGGGTTCTAATCGGCACGTTGGGTGTTTTTTGTTGAGCCACACACACACACACACACACACACACACACACACACACACACACACACACACATAGAGAGAGAGAGAGAGAGATATAACCATCTTTGTAGGTACGTTGAGAGGAGAGAGGAGTTTATGAGAGAGAGAGAGAGAGAGAGAGAGAGAGAGAGAGAGAGAGAGAGATCAATGACTATCTTTGTTGTGGACCTACCTAGTGTCGCCACAATTATAATGACTACTTGCATGCAAAAAACAGACATCATTTGATACACTTACAACCACAAATAGCTCGTAGATGCATTAGCACACGTGCTCTGGTTTGCAAGGAATGCTTGGCATTGTTGTGTAGCTCTCTCTGAGCCAATTGTGATGGTGCAATTGAATCTCCAATGCAATGACGAGGCAATAAGTAGCGTTAGGATGAAGCTCACACTCGCTCTCTTTCTCTCTCACACACGGTCAATGAGCTTAAAACTTTGATTACGATTAAGTTCTCTTTACAAAATGACCTAGGTACCTTATATACTAAGGCTACCATAGGTTAAATCAAAATAGAGTTCAAGGGGTCAAATGGCTTTGTATTTACAATCTCAAAGTGCCATTGCACCCTGGCTTCTACAACTAGAATAAATACTCATTATAAATGATGTTTTTAACCATAATCCGTATCATATCATAACTATAAAAAATAATACTTTTGTATGGAAATTGAGCTATGTCGTGTTGTTGACCCATGGGTCAACACTCCCCCCCTCCAAATTCATGTCCTCTCTGACAAGACCTCATTGTCAATGTCGGTGCGGTCTTTGTTGCTGTTTTTCTTTCTTGTGATTTATGTCCTTCACATCCAGACCCCGAGTTGCAACATCTGTTGTTGTCGTTATAGGGCTATTGCTAGATATAAATTTAAAAATTAGCCAATCTTGTTCAGCTTCACTCTTAGCATCATGGATAGATAAAGCTGCAAATTCATCCATTGGAAGTTGTCTAGTAACTTGATCACAACCTCTTTTTGTTTCCATGAATATGATCACTTTACTTCCATTCGCTTCAGTAAATCTGGCAATTTTGAGTATTTCTCATTCTCAAAAACAACTTCTACAATCTTTTTGATTTGAGATTAAAAACCCATGTTTGCTATGGGCTTTTTAATTCTTTGCCTTCTTCGTATCACTTGTGCCAACATATTTCTCCATTGCTTTCAATTTAATACTGCAGGCATAAGAAGTAGATGTTCAATTAAAATAAATAAAACAAAATTTCAATATATATTAGAAAAACAATCACTAAGAAAGCAATCAAATCTACACAATATGAGATTTGCATGAACTCTAGCCAATTCCACATATCGACCACATATGTTCTGAGAGAACATACACATTGCAATGCACTCTCTACATGGAATTATGGATACAAAAATAATATGAAATTGTCAATGCAATTATAAATATAATGATTAGTTATATCCTCTACGATCTGAAAACAATAAGACACAGCTATTTTCACATGCTACAAAGAATCGTCAACATTTACATTGAAATGATGATACTTATTTGCAAAACACACATGAAAGAAATAATGTCAATGATTGACTATCTCATGCACTAACAATCTATTAATTATAATACATATTTCACTCCCTATATAAGCCAATTCATAAAACAAGGCAGTGAAATCTTCATTACAATTACATCATTGAGGACTACTTGTACCCAATCAAGGATTGTAGCCCCCTTATGCATCCAATTCAATATATAAAAGCTAATTTCAACCAATTAAGGATTATAGCTCTCATATTGTGTAGTGGAAATGTATTTTAATTCAAATCTATGATGGTGAAAAATGCAAGACTTCAAGGATCTTTATATGCCCAGTACACTAGTACATGGCATCCGACCCTTGACTATCAACTCATTATTTAAATATGCTCATCTTCTAAAACCAACTACAACCTTTTTATGGACCAATGGCTTCGTCACAATGAGCATGAATCTCTAAATTCTCAATTGTTTTGGTTTAGTACCTTTATGTTCGGTGAAGGGTTTAAATATTTTTAGAAGTGGTTACCAAATTAAGAATCACTTTCGGCCCAAAAAAAGGACCTGTGCCTCTGTAACCTTAGGTCAATTCACAAGGAGATGACTATACCCAACGCTCGGATATACTCCCCAAGGATTTGCCTAGTTGAAAAGCCAAAGTAAGAAGAGGTTTACTATATACACTCAGGCCTGCCAAGCTTTTTCATTTTCCCGGCAGGCCCGCCGAGAAAACCCTATAGCCCGGAGGGGGCCGCTGGGAAAATGGGAAAGCCCGAGAGGCCCCGCCGGGAAAATGAAAAATCCCGACGGGCCTACCGGCTCTATTGGTTTTTGCAGGTCACCATCAAGCTCACGTTAACAATTAACGTGATCACATGATTTTCTTGTGTAAATACTAGAGTTATTAACATAATCACACGATCGTGATTACGTCAATGAAATCCTTGGTTGCAAGAGTCACTTTCAAGAAAAAACAAGACTAGGCAGCATGCAGTTGAACAAGCTTTTATTGCTTCTCAAAGAAAGGGTGGTAACAACAATGCAGCCACTTCTTATGGTTCTGTTGCTGCAAGTGGCAAAACATATGTTCCTAATGATTCTGCTGGCAGCAATTTTTCTGGAATTCTAGTGATAAGGGAAAAAAGAAGATGTGTTTCCATTATTGTAAATGTAATTATCACTTGATCAAGCAGTGTCCTAAGTTGAAGGCCAAAGAGGCTAAGAAGAAAGAGGGTGGTTCCACTGCAAATGCTGGTTCCACTACAAATGTAGCCATTGTTGACTCTTCTGTGAAAGGAGACTGTGATGACTGATGTTGATGTAGAATGGGCTTTTTTGCAGTGTGCACTTACAATCCTGTTGTCCATGATGCATGCATGTCAATTGCTGCAAATTCACATGTGTGGTATTTCGACAGTGGTGCTACAAAGCACATTACCTCACATCGTGAATTGTTCACCTCTCTTGAGTCTATCCCTCATGGGAATTCAGTCACTTGTGCCAACAATGCCTCTTATCCGCTTCAGGGGAATGGAAAGATTGTGCTTACTGCTACAAATGGTAGTTCTTTCACACTTGTTGATGCACTCTATGTACCTGAGATCAAGAAGAATCTTTTGTCTGTATCTACACTTGCTAGACTTGGACTTGTAGTCAAATTTGTGGATGACAGATGTACAGTTCATGATCTTAGTTTTGGTGATGAGATTGTTGCATCTGGAATTTTGTGCCGTGGACTGTATAAGCTCACTTTGTATGACAAGTGTAGAAAAAAAATTCAAATGTAGCTTTAAATTCAAGGGCTACGTCTAAGAATATCGTCCTTCCCTAGCTTGTAGAGAGTTCCTACAATGAGAGAAGAAGGTTCACATTCTTTTAACAGTTTTCGAGCTATATCCTTATGAAGCTCTTTGGGTGGAAACCACTACTAGAAAGTTCACAATCTTCTCACTGCATTCAGGCATGGTCTCGACTAGAAATAAGGAAGTATCGAACAATTCATCATCGACTCCAGTAGGGGCTTCACCATCGGGTATGCGAGACAAGTGATCCACCATGACATGTCTTTTACCAGGTCTCATTGCAATGGTAAAATCAAACTCAAAGAGAATTAACAACCATCGTGTAATTATTCCAGTGAAATAAGGTTTATTTACTAGATACAACAAGGCTTGATGATCCACATAGAAAACAACTTGTTTTCAAAAAGGTAGTAGGGAAATTTCTTCACTACGTAAATCATAGCTAAAACCTTCCCGGTCTGTAGTGGTGTAGTTTCTCTCGGCATCATTCAATTAACGACTTGCAAAGCTAATGGGGTACTCCAATTTATGTTCTCTTGGTTGAGCTAGAACACACCCAATAGCAAAGTTTGATGCATCAATATGCACATGGAAAATTATATTCCAATTGGGCACTCATAAAATGGGAGCGCTTGTCAAGGTCTTTTTTAATGACTCATAAGCGTTGGCACATTTTGCAGTCCAGTGGAACTCAATAAGAAGATTGCACAAAGTACGAGCTCTCCTGGCAAAGATTAAAATAAACCGCCGGTAATAACCAACATGGCCCATGAATCTTTGAACTCCTTTATAGTTCTTAGGCGGTGGAAAATTAGCAATGGCTTTGATTTTTCTCTCATATGTGGAAATCCCCATTTTGGACACTATATGCCCTAAAATGACTCCATGTTTAACCCAAATTTGGCATTTGAAAGGGTTTAAGGAGATACGATGCAATCTACACTTCTCAAACACTTTTCATAAGCATGATAGATGTTCCTTCCAAGAGGAATAAACACAAAGGTCATCTAAGAAATCTTCTTAAAACTTCCTCAAATATTCTCTATAAGCAGTGTTTATTAATCTTTGAAAGGTAGCAAGGGCATTGGTTAAGCCAAAAGCCAGGACACAAAATGCAAACACTCCAAATTTGATTATAAAAGACGTTTTAGCTTGGTCCTCTAGCGCAATTTGATTTGATTGTAGCCTGAGTACCCATCTAAAAAGCTATAACCTTCCTTTCCTGCAACTCTTTCAAGAACATGTTCTGAATATGGAAAGGGGTAATGGTCCCTCCTAGTGGCAGCATTGACCTTCTTAAGATCCACACACACTTTGAGTTTCCCATTCTTTTTTGGAACAATCACTATTGGAGACACCCATTCTGAGTGTTCAATAGGGTATATGAATCCGCATTTCACAAGATTTTGAATCTCTTCTTGAATGATTTTTGCATACTTCGGAT
Organism: Adiantum capillus-veneris; assembly: GCF_014529385.1. Lineage (NCBI taxonomy): Eukaryota > Viridiplantae > Streptophyta > Polypodiopsida > Polypodiales > Pteridaceae > Adiantum > Adiantum capillus-veneris. The sequence continues at coordinate 140,172,388 of NC_140956.1, forward strand.
TCATTGGGTAGGGTCGTTGCTGAACTGGTTTAGCCATGCTATTCATGGGGATTGTGCACCACAAAAGGTGGAACACCTTTCATATCATGATGTGCCCAAGCAAATATATATTTGGATTCCTTGAGAAGTTATTTAAGTACGCACTCCTCAGTCTCTGTCAGATCTTGGGCAATCAAGACAGGTTTGGACTCCTCACCAGGAAATGCTAACTCTATTTCCTTAACTATTGTTGGACCATCATAGACTCCATTTCTTCCATCGATAGGTTTTTTTTTTAGCCTTTGTATACACAACCTTAGGCTCCTCCATGGTGTAGGATTTGAAACGATCGGGTGCAGGGTGTAAGTCTATGATATCTTGTTCTTCTGTGGACTGTGATTTCACTTCCGCTTCCTTTTGCTGTTGAGCTAACTCTCAATTTTGTCGTCTCCTTACGGTACAACTCAACTTTGGCTTCTCTGTAGCCTCTAGTTGTGCAATGTCAATGGGTTGTGGACTACACCACATAACGGTTTGAAGGTATTCACCCCATTTATCTACAAACTTCCGATGAGCATCACATGACCCTATCTAGTTAAGCCATTATATGGTAGATTTAGTTTCATTTTTTCTAGCATGCGTATTTTCTTGATATCATCGCCTCTTATATCTCTTACTCTTCTTGTCTAATTTTCAAACGGTCGATCTCTAGTGAAGAGTCACTAGATGAATCGCTACTTTGTGTTTGCTGCTCCCTTGGATAGATTGTCATCTAGGGTACCACTGGGCCCTAAATGGTTTGTCCCCACATTTGCACTAAGATTTAACTCAAGTTCTTCATCCTCAGAGTCAATTTCAATTGATGATTCTGACTCTAAATCGTGTGGGCTTTAGTCTTGTGAGATGCTACTGGTTCCAATGTCATTCAAGCCTTCATCTTGTAGGTCAATAGAAGCTATATGCATTGCTTCTATCATATTTAAAGGTACAAGTGGTGGCATTTCATATCCCTCAGGTGTTACCCAGGTCATCCCCCTATTTCCCAAGTGTATATGGTTGCTGCTAGGTGGACCCAGTCCACATTGTCAGACTCAGACATCCCAGATAGAACATCCAGATAAGGAGAATCTTTCCCGACATCAATGTCCATTTTACATTTGTAACAATACTGCAATGGGGCCAAGTGAACTGTGGTGTCAGATCTATGATCAATTATAAATCTATCTCCTAGAGCATGTGCTCGATGAGTTCCAAGATCTACTCGAATGATCAAATCTTGGAACTGCAAGTAGACATGGTTTTTAGACCATTCATGCACCATTTTTTCTTCCCTCATGAAAGGACGTCCTAAGATCATCTCAGTTGTCATAGTGTGCTTGGAGAAATCCATAACAATGAAGGTATTTCTTATTTTGTGTCCAAAGACCTTGATCTTGAGATCCTCTAGCATCCCAATAGGTTTAACAATAGACCCATTGGCCATCTTTACTACTATGGTTGTGGTCCCAAGGTAAGGTCTTCCCATAGTTTCCCAGCAATTTTTAGTCACAATGCTAACCCCAACGCCACCATCAAGGATTCCCTTCACAATTAATCCCTTGGTAGTGATTGGTATGGTCGCATTGAATTCATCACCCTCAAAGTATTGTCCCAACTTGTTAGCAGGTATTTCTAAACACGATTCTCATGTAGGTTGGGTTGTGGATCTAAGTGTTGCTCCTCTATTGGCATCTCGCTAGCTCCATCCATCTGTGCAAATTGTGGTAGCCTGACTTTCAGTTCTCCATTGAGGAAAGCTTGAAGAGCTAAGAATAGCTCGGGATCTCCATATAGCTTGGACATGATGGTGGTCTTAACTTCTGAAGCCATGAAATCCATCAATTTGGCAATATTTAATGGAACATTTTGGGCTCCAGTCCCTTGACGTGGGGAAGATGGGATCTCCATTTCTTTGATAGGGTCAAGTAGTCCCTCTGTAAACATTTTTTTCAACAAGAAGCGAGTACTTCCACTTTCCCATGACTTTAAGTCACTTTCTTCTTGGATGACACTAGGTATGGCTAGGGGTCTATGGACTTTGTGAGGTTGTTGTTCCGTAGGGAACTTTGTGTCTGTAATCAAGATCTACCTAGGTGCTAGCTCTAGATCCCTTTGGGCATCTTCTACCAAACTCCTTAATTGGTTGACTTGCTCGATCTCCTCTGTATGGTTTGGGTAAGCTCCTACCTTCTTCTTGGGTCCTGGCCGTTGTGGCTCATGATGATCTTCCTTGTTGGTTTCTTTCCTAGTGGTCATTTTGGTCTCCATGGTTGAATCAAAATCCTCTTTAGCATCGTTCATATACATGGGGTCATCACCAGTCCCTATGTTGGTCTTTGAACTGGGGTCTGACTTCACTGCTTCTTACGATCCCTTCCTTCATGTTTTCTTCTTCTTTTGAGGTTGGGCAATTGATCCTGTGTCTCTTTTCTCAAGAATATGATTTTTCGTTTGGAGCATCGATCGTGTGAGTACATTTACTGGTACCACAGGTGTACCTTGTGATGGCTCCTCGGTAACCTCAATCAAGTTTAATGGCGTGATCTTAGGCGCATTTGGATTATTTGGACATTGGGCAATCAAATGATCTATGACACATTGGTTACACATAGTATCGACATTGTAGAAGTGCTTGCTTGATTGGTTTGCATTAGTGTAGCATTCTTTTGTAGTCTAATAGGACACTCGTCTACATGATGTGGACCTCCACACTCATAGCACTGAAGAGGTGGTCTCTTGGCAATGTAATTGATATTTTGACCTCTTGCAGCAAGAGGAGCTACTTGATAGATAGATTTGACTTGCCCCCAATAGTCCTCCATGTAGTATTGTGGACTTTTTTCAAGCGCATCAATCCCATAGGCAATATTAGGATCAATATCTTCCACACAGCCTTCCAAACAAGCAATAGATGAATCACAACCCACTTGGTTCAAAGAAGTGATTCACAAATGTGGTAGTTGAGGTCCTAGCACTAGAGGTGGTAAGGGTGTTGTTTTGAACAACATTTTGGGCCCTAGGGACTATGTGTTGTGACGTTTTTTTCAAGAGGTGGGGCTTGCATCAATGGAGGCACTCGAGGTGTGTTTGTCCATGCTAAGGTTGGTCTATTGACCATCACGTGCTTAAATACTAGGCAATCCTTAGCTTGATGACCATACCTCCCATAGGCATTTCAATTCCCATTGAAGTTTTCTCAGATATCTTTGGCTCCTTAGCAATAGGCTTTAGGGTCATTGGTTGATGCCCCGATGCTTGCGAGCCAGTAGATTTAGGCTCAACAGACACTCTTTCTCCTTGAATCATTAAAATATCCTCCAATTGGATCGCATTGGTGGTGACTGCTTCCCATGTGGTGATACCTTTGATGACTAGGCTATTGTAGATATCCTCATGTCGTAATCCTCTAATGAATCTATCAAGCAATAGGTGCAAATGTTGCCAAGTTACCTAAGTGAGTAGGCACCGTGGGTGAAGGCTCTCCAGAGACTACATGTGGAGTAGGTATTGGCATTAGGCTTGGCGCATAGGAAGCCCTTGGGTTCCAAGTTTGGTACGGTGTTGTGCCATGTGGTGGCCCAAAGTTCATATGTGTGGCCCTAGGCATAGCATACGTCAGATGTGACATGCTAATGGTAGCCGGTATGGTCCCATTGAAATAAGAGCGTGTGTGTTGTGATTGTGGATCATAGGTTGTTGAAACAATGGGAGGGGTAGGAGATACATGAGTACAAGGACCCATAGGTGTATATGAATGTTACACAATTGTAGGTAGTGTTGCAGGCATTGAGCTACCATGTAGCGGTGCTTTACTAACAAATGAGGTCCATGGCGTGTTTCTTGGCATGCCCATAATTGGGGTAGGCATGGTAACTGTGGTGTCATCAAGGGAAAGATGAGATACACTTGGAAAGGTAAAGCTATCACTTGTGGGCTTAGATTGCACTGAGACCCCTGGAAAAATAGCATATGGAGGATCCATCGGACTTATCGAGGGAGTCTCCATTTTTGCTAAGGTTGGTTGTTTAGCCTTCCCTGTATCGAAGAATCTCACAAGACTCGTTGAAGGCATGTGGATCGCCTTGTTCTGTCTCTCTAGCTTAATAACCCTATGGATGACCTCACAAACTCTTTGTTGTTGATTCTCTACACTAGTAGCACCCGTTGTGAATTGTAGGACATATAACCAGCCCACGTGATAGGTGTGACCTGTGTATAGGTCAGTTAGAGTTTTCGTTTGTAGTTCGTACTCCCATTTCTCATTTAGGAATGCTCCATATAGGATTGGGGTGCTAGGGGTGTCCTTTGAACTAGATGCAATGTGGCTCTCTACGGGTTGACCCTTAATGGTCGCTAATTCAAGAGCACTCGATTGCTCTCCTAGAAGGGATTTATTAACATAGGTGATTTCTCTTTTAACTCTCTTTGTTGCTCTACCTTACGTTGTCGTGTAGCTCCGCTGCCATGATAAGAAAAAGAGCAGAGAAATGCAAGCTAAGCTTCTTTGAAGCCTACACATTTACTGAGCAGTGATCAGGGCTTGATAACAGGCCAAGCTTCATGATTAATGTATGCCGGATGCGGCTTAAAAGGGCCAACTAATGCCTCAATGATTCCAAAAATGATTATTCTTGAAGTGGGCACAAATGGAAGATTATGATCTAAAACTGCAGTGCTTGAAGTGCTCTACCGGCCTGTCTTTATGGTTTGTCCATTGGAGCTACCATGAAGAAGTTATGGCAGTTTAAAGTTCAAGTCGATTGCAGATCCGTACCGGATTGGGCAACTGTAGCTGAGGTGACATAATTGAAATGAATGCACAGGCCTAAAGTGCTCACTTCGTGGAGCGCGTCGATATTTTTAGATCAGTGACGGAGTTTCGGTCGCCAAGATATTGGCCGTTAAAGATTCACCGGGGGTCAGTCCCGTACCGGTCCGGCCGGCTCAGTTGGCGTCTCAGCTGGGAGTTTTGAGCTTCATCCGGGTTTTGGAAAATGGTGGAATAAGTGCTCGAGGAATATCTTGTTTAGAATTGAATCTCTTGTAGTGCATTGATAGCTAAAGCTCCAGTTGAATTGAATTCCATGGCCGGCTAAAGCATGATGTGCTTAACAGAGCTTTGGCCGATACATATGACAAACAGGGAGGTTCATATTAATTTACAGTAATGCTAAAAAACGTTTGGAGACGAATGTCAAGCTTAGCATCGCCTCGGTGATATGCTTGCCAACTGTGGCGCCGTTACCAAAGCACAAAAATTTCTCTTAGTCAAAAATGTCGTCTTTTGGAATGCAACGATTTCGGTCGATGCTTTAGTCAATATGTATGCAAAGTTGAATGCCCTTTAAGGGTTGCCCGCCCAAAAGAATCCAATCGATTTTTTTTTCCCCATGAAAACCCTAAAGGCCAAGGGGCAGGGCCGCCCACTTAATCAATTAAGGGTTCATAGTGTGTAAGAGGAAAAATAAAAGCCTCATGGCGTGGAAGCAACGGGCAGCAAGGGCGCAACGTGCAGGAGGATGTTTGAGCTCGCGTTGGCCAGCACAGTGATCGGATGATGCCGACGATGAATCGTATTTTCCGGGGCTCGCGAGGGCGCTGCATTTGAGACCAGTGGCGGCGCATTTTGTGCAGGCCAGACTTCGGTAGTGCCACATCAGCAGGGGGGGAATTTTATGCCTCCCTAGCAACGAATGCGCCGTCGTTGCTAAGGGAGGGGGCCACTTTATAAATAGGGTAACAAATGAAAGCAAGGGAGATAACGAGGGCAAGGAGAAGAAAAAGGAAGCAAGGCACGAAGGCAACAAGAACTCAAGGGGGAAGGAGCTCTCGGCTCATCCTCGGAAGCGGGGAGGGAAAGCTTCTCTCTCCCACTCTCTTTCGTTCTCGTAGCGCTGATACAAAGCAAGGCTCTCTCTCGCTTTCCTCCTCCAGGCAAGCAAGGCTTTCTCTCTCTCTCGAAGCCAGGTCCAAGAGAACTCTCTCTCTTTCTCTCTCTCGCTCTCATCCTCGAAGCTAGCTAAGTGGAGAGCAAGGTCGAGGCTTGAATCCGGTGAAGCACTAGGTAAGGCAAAGGATGCTTGGCAAGAGCAGGTAAGGCAGATCTCGGCAAGGGAAAGGATGCTTGGCAAGAGCAGATAAGCAGATTCTAGCAAGATAAGGTACTCAAGAAAAGAGAGTCGGAGCACCAAAGGCGATCAGAGCAAGTGGATTAGAGGAGACGTAAAAATTCATAAACGGTAGATAAGTAAGTGCAAGCGCACAAAGCAGGATAATTAATACCTATTGAAGCTTGATTATTGATGTAGTGAGCAGAGTCAAAGCTTGCAGAATCCATGAGGTATTTGACGCAGATAAAGCGACATGAGGAAATTTCCATAACTGTCATCAGATAGAGATTGAATTAACATGTTTTTAAGTCTGGTGTCGTTAACGGCCCGGTTAATCCTGTAAACGGGAGCTTAAGCTCTTAGTTAGCAGATAATCCAAGTGACGGTGCTGTTAACAGTCCACCTTGGCTCAAGATTAAGCTGTACTCGAAGTATTGAATTGATCAATTGATGATTATGGAGATTTCCAGATTCAGTTACATTTGTTGTTCTTGTTCTCTCTCTTTCACACCTCCCACAACCAGAGGCCCGGCACCTGCCCGGGTCACGTAGCGAACACATATCCCCCGACATCTTTGGTGAACTCGACGCGAAACGAGCCGGGGTGGGAGGTAAAGATGGAGAATTTAGAGCAGATGATGAAGATGATCGCAGAATTAAGTGCGAACGATTTTGATGATAAGTCAACAGTTCCAAATTTTGCAAAGATGCTTAAATTGGTTCAAGGATCTCTGCTTGAAATAGAGACCGTAAAGAAGAAAAATCAAATGGATGAAGCTTTGGATGCAGCTTTAGATGCAGTATATGACAAGAGACGACTCTTTGATGGATACGATCCATAGGGCTACCTAGAGTGCTATGAGTTGGAGACCAATGTAAGAGGGATACCAGAAGAGTTGATGATCAAATCTTTTGAGCAGTTAGTGAGCTCAGATGTGAAGGAGCATATTCAAGAAGTTACCAAAGCTTGCAACAATGACTGGGAGTATTTCAAAGAATCTATTGTGCAAGCACGTTATGAGGAGTATGAAATCTATCCAGAATAGAGTTCAAGTCTACTGGACTACGCATATATCCGAGGACAAGTACGATCAAAGTTAGAAGCTGTGATTGATGAGTTTATTATGCAGGATGCTACCTTCTTACAGGCTAATGATGAAGACATAGTCAAAGCTGTGTATGAGAAGTTGGGGTTTGCAGATGCCTTGCATGAAGTAAAAGTCCTCGAGGGTGAGTCTCTACAGCCTCAAACTACGCAGGGTGAATTTTTCAAAGAACATATATCTATAGTACAGGAAGAAAAGAAGTTAGGGGATCAAAACAATGAAGTGGCTAAAGCTCAAGAAGAAATTTTGCAGGTAAATGAGTGCAGCCAAATTCAAGTAGACATGCAGGAAGATTCGGTTACAGCTGATACTTTTCTAACTGACTCAGAATTAGAACAAAATTTTTCTGGTACAGATTCTACCATAGAGGTGATTGAAAATACTGGTACAGGTTTTGCCAAAGAGTTGATTAATGATACAGATGTTATGGGTCAAAGCAGGGCTGATGTTGAGAGCAGAGAGACCATGGATTTTGGTATACCAGATTTATCGAATTTGGATGTACCAGATTTTGAGGACTTGACTAAGAAAGATAATGTGCTTGAAGATCTGCAAAATGTTGATTCATAGGGGGTGCAAACTCCTTCATTGACAAGTTTTTGGGAAGCACAGCTATAATAGTGGAAAACTGATCTTGAAAGTGATTATGATGAATCAGAGGGGGTGCTGACTCCTTCTTTGACAAGTTCCTGGGACCTAGAGCTAACGATCTGGCAGACTGATCCTGAATTTGATGATGGTGGTTTAGAGAGGGAGCAAACTTCTTCTCTAGCAAGAATTTGTGACACAGGGCTCACACTATGGCAAGATGATCATGAACTTGATGATGCTGATTCACGGGGGGTGCATAGTGAAGTGCAATCTCTTGATATTGAATATGATTGGTTTCATTGTGTCGATGATACAGACAGGGCAATAGATGAAATTTTCAATGTGCATGCTGAACTTTGTGCTATAGAAGTGCAAAGATATCTGGATGAGGGTGAAACACTTGAAGAGCAGTTTACTGCAGATGCGTTTAGTATGCATGTCATATGTGAAAATCCTCGTTTATTGCAGCAACCTGAGATGTACAGGATTGAGGAACCTTCTCAAGCGGTGGATCTAGACCTTATGTGCATATTGGACGAAGCTTTGGAAGGGTTCTCAAATACAAATGCTAAGGATACCAATCAATCTATATTCATGCATGAGAAAGTTTGTTCAGATGCAGTTGATGATGATCTGATGCAGTTGTTAGATGATGCACTACTTGATTTTGAGCCTCTACGAGATAGAGAATTGATTTCAGATGCATCTTTTGAGCTTAATGAAGAGGATTTTACGAGAGAACTGATGTATTCAGATATGCATGATCGGAATTCCAATACTAGTGAGGGTGAAGGTGCACTGCCAATACTTTAACCTGTGATTGATGATCGACAATTGGATGAGCCAGTTGCACATGGGATATGGCAGTATCTGGTGTTACCTTATGTTATATGGAATCTGATATTACCCTATGATGTAGGGGATGTTGAGCTAGCTTTTGACCAAGGAGGTGACATATATATGTATGGTCCTGAGCAATTGATTTATATGCCATATGATCTAGGCGGTTTGTATGAAGATTTGTGGGTTGATGTATGTTTATACTGTAATGATTGGAAATTCTTGTATTTTCCCTATGAACCTGGAGGATGGTGCAATTTTTTTAAGAGAATGCTCACAATGGGGCAAATGATTGATTTCCCGTTTGATCCCGAGGGCTATTAAAGTGCTAGTTGCAAATTTGAAGAGTACCAGTTACCTGTTGTAGCAGGTTGCATGGTACAAGATTTTGTTTTCTAGATTATGCCGAGTCAGAATAGGTTTTGTTATGCGGTCAATAAGCTTACATGGTTGGCTTCCAACTGACTTATTTGGACAATTACTGAAGTATCTTTACATCTATTGAGTTGGTTCTGCTAACAGAACTTGAAGTAAAGGACTTGACGTCCATTCCGTGTGCAAACAGAGTAAGGCATACTTGAGCTTGATAGGGTTCCCTTAAGAGAGCTTAATGGTCAAGCCGTGTGCATCATTAACTGGAGCACTTGAGTCTGGCGGGGTTCACTAAACATGTTATCCATAATTGAATGCTTTGAAGATACAACAGATGTGGTTCATAGATTTTTTGATGGACAACTACCTAATGATTAAGCTAGAACATTGATGATAGGGTATAAATATTATTTCATTTTTCATATGTTCACCAATTATGTGAGTCTGATGATGGGTAAGGACCTTAAGGTACCTGTAGTAGAAGATGCATATTGAAGTGCTGTTCGCACAGACCGGAGGTTGTGCAGGTTCAGAGGGGGTGGATGTTGTGCAGCTCCGCTGCCATGATGAGAAAAAGAGCAGAGAAATGCAAGCTAAGCTTATTTGAAGCCTACACATATACTGAGCAGTGATCAAGACTTGATAACAGGCCAAGCTTAATCATTAACATATGCCAGATGCGGCTTAAAAGGGCCAATTGATGCCTCAATGATGCCAAAAATGATTATGCTTGAAGTGGGTACAAATGGGAGATTATGATCTAAAACTGCAGTGCTTGAAGTGCTCTACCAACCTGTCTTTATGGCTTGTCCATTGGAGCTACGGTGAAGAAGTTATGGCAGTTTAAAGTTCAAGTCGATTGGCAGATCCGTACCGGATTGGGCAATTGCAGCTGAGGTGACAGAATTGAGATGAATGCACGGGCATGAAGTGCTCACTTCGTGGAGCGCATCTATCTTTTCAGATCAGTGATCGGAGTTCCGATCTTTTCAAATCAGTGATCGGGGTCGGTCCCGTACCGGTCCGGTCGGCTGGGTTGGCGTCTCAGTTGGGAGTTTTGAGCTTCATCCAGGTTTTGGAAAATGGTGGAATAAGTGCTCGAGGAATATCTTGTTCAGAATTGAATCTCTTGTAGTCCATTGATAGCTAAAGCTCCAGTTGAATTGAACTCCATGGCCGGCTAAAGCATGATGTGCTTAACAGAGCTTTGGCCGATACATATGACAAACAGGGAGGTTCATATTAATTTACAGTAATGCTAAAAAACGTTTGGAGCCGAATGTCAAGCTTAACATCGCCTCGGTGATATGCTTTCCAACTGTGGTGCCGTTACGAAAGCACAAAAAGTTCTCTTAGTCTAAAATGTCGTCTTTTGGAATGCAATGATTGCGGTCGATGCTTTAGTCAATATGTATGCCAAGTTGAATGCCCTTTAAGGGCTGCCCGCCCAAAAGAATCCAATCGAGTTTTTTTTCCCCATTAAAATCCTAAAGGCCAAGGGCAGGGCCGCCCACTTAATCAATTAAGGGTTCATAGTTTGTAAGAGGAAAAATAAAAGCCTCATGGCGTGGAAGCAACGGGCAGCAAGGGCGCAGCGTGTAGGAGGAGATCCGAGCTCGCGCTGGCCAGCACAGTGATCGGATGACACCGGCGATAAAGCGTATTTTCCGGGGCTCGCGAGGGCGCTGCATTTGAGACCAGTGGCAGCGCATTTCATGCAGACCGGGACTTCGGCAGTGCCACGTCAGTAGGGGGGGAATTTTATGCCTCCCTAGCAACGACGGCGCCGTCGTTGCTAAGGGAGGGGGCCACTTTATATATAGGGTAACAAAGGAAAGCAAGGAAGATAACGAGGGAAAGGAGAAGAAAAAGGAAGCAAGGCACGAAGGCAACGAGAACTCAAGGGGGAAGGAGCTCTCGGCTCATCCTCGGAAGCAGGGAGGGAAAGCTTCTCTCTCCCACTCTCTCTCATTCTCGTACCGGTGATACAAAGCAAGGCTCTCTCTCGCTTTCGTCCTCGAGGCAAGCAAGGCTTTCTGTCTCTCTCGGAGCTTGGACCAAGAGAACTCTCTCTCTCTCTTTCTCTCTCTCTCTCTCTCTCTCTCTCTCTCTCTCTCTCTCTCTCTCTCTCTCTCTCTCTCATCCTCGAAGCTAGCTAAGTGGAGAGCAAGGTCGAGGCTTGAATCCGGTGAAGCACTAGGTAAGGCAAAGGATGCTTGGCAAGAGCAGGTAAGGCAGATCTCGGCAAGGGAAAGGATGCTTGGCAAGAGCAGATAAGCAGATTTCGGCAAGATAAGGTACTCAAGAAAAGAGAGTCGGAGCACCAAAGGCGATCAGAGCAAGTGGATAAGAGGAGACATAAAAATTCATAAACGGCAGATAAGTAAGTGCAAGCGCACAAAGCAGGATAATTAATAACTACTGAATCTTGATGATTGATGTAGTGAGCAGACTCAAAGCTTGCAGAATCCACGAGGTATATGAAGCAGATAAAGCGACAGGAGGAAATTTCCATAACCGTCATCAGATAGAGATTGAATTAACATTTTTTTCAAGTCCGGTGTCGTTAACGGCCCGGTTAATCCTATAAATGGGAGCATAAGCACTTAGTTAGCAGATAATCCAAGTGACGGTGTTGTTATTAGTCTGCCTTGGCTCAAGATTAAGCTGTACTCAAAGTATTGAATTGATCAATTGATGATTACGGTGATTTCCAGATTCAGTTACATCTGTTGTTCTTGTTCTCTCTCTTTCACACCTCCCACAGCCAGAGGCCCGGCGCCTGCCCGGCTCACGTAGCGAACACATATCCCCCGACAACTTAAGCTCTCGATTTTCTTTTCCCTAGCTACAATGATATACCGCTCAACCTCTCGCACTTTGGGAAGGCTTCAACCATCAGGTAATATAACCTCAGAGGGGAATAGCTCTAAAGAGTGAGCGGGTGCAGCGAGAAATGGATTATTCGCGTGCACACTCTCCAAGAGCATGGGGTTTACGTTGGTCATGAATGGTTGTTAACCCTCACGGCACACGGACACCCATCACCTACGATGGACGCGTATTATGTATTTGGTAGAGTCAAGTACCGGGCTTGTCGGACCAATAGGGAAAGGTAGAGTGATCGCCGATGAGAGGCGCACTTTAACTTGGACATTCAAGGGATTAGTTGGTTAAGCATGGGCGCCCAAGTGTGAATGGGGTGAGCTCCTATAAAAGCCAACTAAACCTAATTTTTACTCATTCTCTCATTTGTGCAATTGAAGAGTGCTCTTGCTCCATCTCCATCTTCTTCTTCTTCACCTCCTTGTGTGTGTGTGTGTGTGTGTGTGTGAGAGAGAGAGAGAGAGGGAGAGTGTGTGTGCGATCGAGCATTACGAAGGCACGACGGCGGCGAAGCGGTTGAGCGCGGCACGACTGCAGCTTCTTCTTCATCGCGGCGAGGAATCCACCACGAAGGCGAGCGTAGAGCGGTGAGTGACACACCCTTTGTTTTCTTGAGCTTGCTAGTTTAGGCTTGTTGTGTGCTTGGAGCCGTCTGTGGCTCGCACACGGTGTATTGGCAAGTCCCTTGCTTCGACAGTGCGGCAAGGAGCGCACATTTTTGGCGCCGCTGCCGGGGATATGCCCTACACTAAGCTCGGTTAGCACTTTACGCTTCCTTGTGGTGCAATTTCTATCATAGGAAAGGCAGGGAAGGAGTGTGTGGAGATTTCTGTTTTTTGCGTTTTCTGCAATTGCTGTCAAGTTTCAATTTCTGCTATTGTCTGCGTTTTTCAATTTCCGCACTTTCTGCATTTTCAAGTTCGGCGGTTTCAATTTCTGCATTTCTGCGTTTTTTTAATTTTCTGCAATTTCTGCATTTTCTGCGTTTTTTCCTGCAATTTCTGCGTTTTTTCCTGCAATTTCTGCATTTTTTGCATGCCTGCGTTTTCAATTTCTGTATTTTCGAAAAAAAAAAACGCGAGTGAGCGGGCGGCGAACGTGACTCTTAAAACGGACGGGTTGGTTTGTATAAAAAATAGATCGGGATCGGGATCATTTGCCCAAGCCCAAGCCCAAGCCCAAGCCCAAGCCCAGGCCCAGGCCTCAGTCTTATGATATATACTAAACTCACTCTTATATATATACCCTACTCCCTCAAGAGAGAATGAGAGCATGTGGGACAAGTCCTCCACTCTCCTCCTTTCTCTTCCCACTTGCACCCTTAGACTTTCTAGTTTGGGCCTAGTTCCCTACTGGAAATTGACAGTTTTAGGGATTCCGAGGGCATAGAGTGACCAAACGGAGGGCTGTAAAGCACGGCACGACCCTCTGACCGATACGCTCGTTTTGAGCTATCACACGGCCCATTCCGCGACACGCTTTAAAAAATCTAGCAAAAAAACAAACAAAAAACACGCTAAAAACTAGTCACAAGGCCTCCTAGAGCAGCTTTTTGACACCTTAGGGTATCAAAAGCACATGCACTTACGCTCTGGGCGGGTGCTAGAACACGAACATATTGAGGGTGCCTCTGTTCATACGGACACCCATTACCCATCCACGATAAGCTCTAGACCCTCAGCGGGGACACAAGGTAGCACCACCCAAGACCCTAAAATAGCCGCTAGTGATTCCTCCTCCGACTCAGAAATCATGGAAGCATACCCTACCCAAAACACTGAGAGAGAAGGCCATGCACCTCCCGAAGCTCCACAGCCTAGTACTAGTATGTTTAGCCGTTTCATGGAAACATTAGGTAGAGCTACTCGCTCGGAACCTGATGCAAATGAAGCACGCGAAGGGGGTGGGGAAGTGGACTCTCCTTTCACATCACACGTGGACCCCACACCCCCAAAGAGTGTCCATGTGGATATCCTGCCAACTTCTTACCAAGAAGGCCCTGTTGAGCTGCCTCCTTCAGAAGTTCCCTCTAGAGTACCGTTGGTGACAAGTAAAACCATGGGGAGCAACATTGCTTCTACCTCACAAGAAACCGTTAACACGTCGACTCTAGAAGGATTGTTCATTAATGATCATTGGACATATGACCTCCACACTGAGGTGTTGACGGATCTACACTCTGGCCACGCCTACCATGTAGGATGGATAGAGATTGTACAATCCACCTCTAGTGCCACGAGCATCGAAGATCAACAGAAAATGATCTGTAATGTTATCCATGGCATTATTCAATCAGAAAGGCAAAACCGAGGGGTAAATATACTCTCAACTGGCCCCATGAGATTTGTGGATACGAGCAAGGCTCAACAGCCTACTCTATCTCAAATGGAGACTCCTCTAATGAGCCCCATGGACCCATCTTACGTCATTTCACCTGGGGTCTCTATGCAATCTGAGCCTCCGAGCGAAAACTTTAGCTTCCCTAACTTGGCTCAACCCTCTATCAAGGAAAACACAGTGCTCACTCCAGGGATAAGCCTGACAGAGAATGTACCGATGACATCTACGGTTAGCGCAGTGCCACTACCTAGTGTCGTAGTACCTAATATGGGGCCTCCACCATATGTGCCTCTAGCCCCTTATGCACACATGGCCCCCACACCTCCAATTGTACCACTTGCTTATGCTCCTCGAGTGCCGCTCCCTAGCTCTTATCCGAGTGGACCTATGCCCGGTTATGTTCCATATCCTGCATCATCCACACATATGCCAAGACCGGTACCCGTTCCTCTCCCACATATGATTCCAAGAGTACCTCCACCGGCCCTGCCTCCTCACATAGGTGACTTGGCAGCGTTTGCTCAAACCATAGGTCGATCTATCGCGGAAAATATGCGTCATGCATCTGATAGAGAGCCTAGAAGTAAGGCAGTACAAATTGCCAAACTCACGCAAAAATTCAATGGGGACGAAGATGCTAGGAAACACATGGAAGTGTTTGAACAAGTATGTGATTCCTTAGGGGAACGCAACGAACTACATAAGTGCAATGCCTTAAGCTTGACATTAAGTGGGAAGTCTGGAGATTGGTATAGGACCCTAAGGGTGGACGAGAAAACAATCTACCCTACCCTTCGAAGGTTGTTTCTAAAGGAGTACATACGAGAAGGTGTGCTTTGGGGTGTAGCATCTCAGCTACAGAAGGCCGAACGTAAGGAAGGAGAGTCAGTAAGGGACTTCATTAGTCGTCTAAAGCACTTAAACTCTCGCTGCCCTGTAAATGAGCGCTTCAACAATAACCAACTGCTTGATCGATTCATTCGAGGGTTGAGGAATGAAGGAATCTATAATGGACTAGTGATTAGAGGTATCACAACCTGGGAAGATGTCACTGCCAATGCAATCCAATTAGAGGACAATTTGATGATAGCAGGCATGAGGGTGTCTACTGACACGAGATCCACTAGCTCACAAGCCATTGAGTATGAACCCATGACTGCAAAGCCCATTGCCAATGAGCCAAAGGTATTTGAGACATTCTTGACAGACCTCACCAAGGCAATCCAAGAGTCTCTTAAGGATAATCGACCCCCTCAAAATAGTCACATGTATCCAAGAAGGGAGCAACAATGGTGTTCCATTTGCTTAGGTCCACATAGCACTAGTGAGTGCCCTACGTTTAAAGTAAAATTTAATGGAACTTGCAACGCATGTGGTAGGTATGGTCACCAAGCTAAGGATTGTTTAATGATCAAACGTATGATGGCAAATAGACCCCCTGTAGCCTGGACGGATGCGCCTCGAGCTCCTGTATTGATGCCTACTCCACCTGTTGAGCAACTACCGCAACACATGGTCCCTAGATCTCAAAATGTTGTACAAGCTACACCGTTACCACCTCCTATGCTAGGACCGCAGCCCCCGCATCCAAGAGTCGCCCCTATGAACCAAGTGGGTTGCGAGCCATCTAATGCTTATGCAGATGGTTGTGAGGAGGAAATAGACACTAGTATTGCCTACGGACTTGATACATTGGAAGAGTGTCCTATATACTACATGGAAGATTGTTGGGGACAAGTCAAGCCGGTTTATCAAGCTGCTGCTCTCGCATCCAGAGGTCAAAATATCAACACCCAGGCTAGGAGGCCACCTCTTCAATGCTACGAGTGTGGTGGACCACATCGAGTAGCGGAGTGCCCTATTAGGCTGCAAAAGAATGCTGCACAGATGCAAATGAATCAAGGGAGCACGTCTGCAATGCCAATACTCACATGTAATCGTTGTGGCATAGATCACTTGATTGCCCAATGCCCCTATAACCCAAATGCGCCTAAAATCACACCCCTAAATTTGGTCGAAATTGCTAGTGTGACATCGCCAATACCACCCGTCGCACCCGCTTATGCGATTACACGGTCCATGCTTCAAGGGCCAGGACATATCCTCGAAGAGAGAGATACCGCGTCAGTTATCCAAGCAAAGAAAAAGAAGACACGAAGGAAGAAGTCGCAGAATACGGAAAATTCAAAGCCAAGTTCCAAAACAAACATAGGAATAGGAGATGACCCCGTGTATATGAATGACCTCGAGGATGATTCAGATTCAGTCGAGACAATGGAGACTAGAACCAATACCACAAAGGGAAAGACCGACAAAGAAAACCGTAACATGGAACCAAATGAAAACCGAATAAGAGAAAACCATAAAGAGCCTCTGAAAACACCACAAGTGTTTCCAAATCCAATCCAAGACCCCCAAGAAAAACCGCAGGGGCAAAAAGGGAAGAATCGTAAAAAGAAGATTGGGACGTACCCAAACCCTGTAGACGAGATTAAGCAGGTGAAACATCTAAGAGGTTTAGTGGAGGAGACTCAAAGGAAACTAGAACCAGAACCCATGCATGTAAAAATTCATGACACAGTGTTTCCCACGCAAGTTCATCCACCCCACATGAGCCATAGACCGTTAGCCATATCTAGTATCATCCAAGAAGGGAGTGAGGACAGGACATCAGAAAGTGAGCATACACCCTTCTTGTTGGAAAGGATGTTTAACGAAGGAATACCTGATCCCATTGAGGAATATGAGATTCCATCCTCACCAGTTCCTAGTCAAGGACCTACACCCTGCAAAACGCCAATGAATGTTGCCAAACTAGTGGACTTCATGTCTTCTGAGGTCCGAACCACGATCATAGCAAAGCTGTATAGAGATCCTGAGTTATTCCTTGCACTTCGAGCATTCCTTAACGGAGAGCTACGAACGGGATTACCGCAGTTTGCGCAACCAAATAGGCCTGACTCGATTATGATTGATGAGGAAAATCATGTGCAATCACTTGACTTAGATGGACACGAGTCTGTGATCGAGGTACCCATTAACGAATTAGGGCAGTATTTTGAAGGCGACGAGTCTAATGCGACCCTACCCATCACTACCAAGGGATTAACTATAAAGGGAATTCTTGATGGTGGTGCGGGAGTTAGCATCGTTACAAAAGATTGTTGGGAATCCATGGGAAAACCCCGCCTCAGTGTTACTAACATTGTGGTAAAGATGGCAAATGGTACCATAGCCAAACCTATGGGGATGCTCAAGGATCTTAAGATCAAAGTTCTAGGACACAAGGTACGACATACGTTCATTGTAATGGATTTCTCTAAACACCTTATGTCATATGAAATGATTTTAGGACGACCATTCATGAGGGAAGCACAAATGGTTCACGATTGGTCTAAAAATCATGTCTATTTGCAATTCCAAGACTCTGTCCTTAGAGTGGATTTGGTGACTGGTAAGGTACACCCCTTAGCGAGTAAAACCATTATTGATCATCGCTCTGACACCATAGTTCACTCGGCCCCACTACAATATTGTTACACTTGTAAGAAGGATACAGACATTGGCCAAGATTCTCCTTATATGGATATCCTACCTGGGATGACTGAGTCGGATAATGTAGACTGGGTCCACCTAGCATCAACCATAGACACTTGGGGAAATAGGGGGACGACCTGGGTAACACCTGAGGGGGATGAAATGCCTGTACCCTTAAATATGCTACAAGCAATGCATATCGCTTCCGACAAGACTCATCCTAATGTAACGAAGAAAACATACAAGTGGGTCCCTAAAGCTTCTTTAGTGACCATAGCTAGTGCTAAAAGACAGAAGCCTTGTAAGAAACGTACCACTCGCTCCAAGAAAAGTAAGAAAATGCTGCGTTGGATTCCTAAACGACTATTGGAAGCCCAAGGATACTATGAAGGAAATGATCAAATCTGGGTGCCCAAACGTAAAGTATACTCTTACCTGTCACCTGACCCAAGTGAGCCCAATCCCATAGCTCCAAAACGAATCAATGATCGTGGAAAGAAAAAAATCACAGAATGCTACACACCTGCTCCCGAGCTAGTTTGGGTACCAAAGAAAGAACGATTTGTTCCACCTAGCTCAGGAAGGGGGGAGTCCCATGAAGATTCTAGCTCCTCCTGTAATACATCCATAGAGGTAAAAGCTTCTACACAGTCTCCATCTATAGTAGTGGACCTCCATGAAGCTACAAAAGAATCCACACCTCCCAGTGTTCAAGAATCACCTAATGAACCACTTCAAGTTCGATCCTGGGAGAGTACCTTACCACCGTTGCAACTTGAAGAGGCACCTAGGGTAATAACAAACTACTGGCAAAAATCCTCACCTATTACCAACTGGAACAATTGGTTTCAAAGGGTGACAAGCTCATTTCAAACGGTATGACCTACCCAAGGAAGGGGGGAGTGTTTGTGGACATCCATCATTCACTTGTTTCCCTCTCAACCTTTTTCCCTGACCTCTCAATTCCGATCTTAGGGAGTGTACATATAAAGCTTTATACACAAAAAAAAAAAAAAAAAAAGAGCAAGAGCAATTAGCAAACGAGTATGCACATTAAAAGTCAAAACATTGACTCAGACCTACACATGTCACATCTGGTACAGTGAAACGGAAACCTATGCCATAAAACACCTTTGATCCTCATCACTTGAGTGATGGAGGGTAGGTAATATTAGTACGATAGGAGTGTTTCTGTTTTAGAGTTGAGAGATTATCAAAGTTCTCTTTTCCCACTGATGTGCCTCCTAGAGGTATTGTTTGTGTTTCATAGTGTGTACAGGAACGTGTTGCTATTGATAGGATTTGGACCTTCATGGAACCTTCAAATCAAGCACGACCATCAACACAAACAGGTGTTTCTTGTCCATTAGCATTGCTCTTATCTTTTTGCATCTATGATTGTCTGCTTTGATTGTGATTGGTAGCATAATATTCAGCGCATTGGCTTAGTATCAAACATTTAATTCAATGCAATCTTTTGTCATAATCACTTGTTTAGGGGTAAAAATCAAGCAGTCTGACTAAGCTAGTTTGACCAAGCTAGGTATTAGAGATCTTCTCTTAATACCATGGGTAATGCCTTCCTAATAATCAATGGTTACTTAGGTTCTTAATCCGATTTAGGCAGCATTGTATGAAATGTACTAGGGCTTTCTAGTGGGCTTAACCCTATTGACCTTTAGATTAAGTATTATAAAGGGAGTTTACTAATGTGATGAGCCTGGGGAGGGTAACAGTGTTATATGACCCCCCAAAGTTACAAAATTTAAATGTTGAAAATGAACAAGCAAAAATCAAAGTGCCACAATGTAAAATTTTAAGCTGGAAAAGAAATCCTGGCTTGAATTGGTACTTCACTCACATGTATCACCTATGGTACTAGAGCCCTAGAGGTTCCCAGTGTGGGCGCTTTTCCTTGAAAAGCAAAAAACCCAAGGCATACAAAATAAGCATACACATCATAATTGAATCACTGTGAAAAGACCTTGGGGGGTCAAAGAAAAAGTAATCAGTCAGGCGATGATTTCATGAGAAATTCCTTTTATGGTAGCTTAACTACAAGGTTTTCTAGATATAGCCTCTAGTCAGCCCTTGAACATGAATACTTGGCTCTCGCGATTAAACAACTTAATTGACCACAGAAAATTAAGAAGCTTACCCATGGTATTAATATTCGATCTCTAGTGCTTTTCGACCGTCAAATTAGCAACCCCAGACTTGTTTTCTACCTTTACATCTGTTTATGCATTTGATTACATTGCAATTTAATGTTCATTGCTAACAAATTGTTTGAAATTCTTTTACCAATCAATTTTTCTATCTAAAACTGCATATGCTTTTTAAGAGAATGCAATTACTGTGCCAATGTTGTTTGATTTTGCAGTGACTGAAGAAGGCTAAGGACATTCATCTCAAATGCTCTTCCACCTCGACGATCCAGCTTCAACTCAATAGCTTCCGAGGACGGAATCTACATCAGGAAGGGGGGCATGTTAACCCTCACGGCACACGGACACCCATCACCTACGATGGACGCGTATTATGTATTTGGTAGAGTCAGGTACCGGGCTTGTCGGACCAATAGGGAAAGGTAGAGTGATCGCCGATGAGAGGCGCACTTTAACTTGGACATTCAAGGGATTAGTTGGTTAAGCATGGGCGCCCAAGTGTGAATGGGGTGAGCTCCTATAAAAGTCAACTAAACCTAATTTTTACTCATTCTCTCATTTGTGCAATTGAAGAGTGCTCTTGCTCCATCTCCATCTTCTTCTTCTTCACCTCCTTGTGTGTGTGTGTGTGTGTGTGAGAGAGAGAGAGAGGGAGAGTGTGTGTGCGATCGAGCATTACGAAGGCACGACGGCGGCGAAGCGGTTGAGCGCGGCACGACTGCAGCTTCTTCTTCATCGCGGCGATGAATCCACCACGAAGGCGAGCGTAGAGCGGTGAGTGACACACCCTTTGTTTTCTTGAGCTTGCTAGTTTAGGCTTGTTGTGTGCTTGGAGCCGTCTGTGGCTTGCACACGGTGTATTGGCAAGTCCCTTGCTTCGACAGTGCGGCAAGGAGCGCACAATGGTGAATTTACTTACCCACCCCCCTCATTTACATCATTAGCTCCATGTTCGGAGCGAGTGGCTCTACTAAAGGTTTCCTTCAAGCAGCTAAGCACGCTCGGCCTGGACCGTGGACCCATGGCATGCATTTCTTGGCTTGAGCTATCGGGATTAGGCATTGGGTAACCCTCCATGACGTCGTAGTCAGAGGAAGAGTCACTAGACACAATATGCGGGTCCTGAGTGGTACTGCCTTGGGTTCCTGCTGAGGGCCTAGAGCCCAAGGTAGAGGAATAATGAGTGCGCACATAAACGGAGCACTCTTGATGTGCTCGTCCTCTAGTACACGACCAGAGCGTAGGTGCATGTGGCCTCAACACTCTAAAAGTGTTGGTGAGTGACCGTGAAGGCCGCTCACCTAGTTTTTTAGGTGTTTACAACCCAACTTTTTTTGTATTTTTGGTCCCTTTTTTTAACAGAGCCACAAAATATGGCATATAATAGATAAAAAGGAGCATTTTGGATAGGGGACATGCCGTGCTTTACAGCGCCCGATTCGGTTACCAACAGCCCTTGGAATCCTAAAACTAGCCTTTTCCTAAGTGGGGAGAGGGCTAGAGTTAGTAAGTCCAAAGGGTGAGTGTGAAGGGGATGGTGGAGGACTTGAGGAACTTTTCCCACATGCCCTCCCTTCACTTGAGATTCGAGTGTTTATATATACTAGTACAGACGGCCGCCTTCGGTGGCCTCTCTCTCCCCCCCTCTCTCCCTCTTTATCGCGTTCAAAGGGGCTTGTTTTCGTTTTGGACTTCAGCCTTCAGGTCGCAAATTGCGACACATGTAAAGGGCTCCCCCTTCCGCCATATTATGTTAGTAGATTTATCGCGTGCAAAGAGGCTTGTTTTCGTTTTCGTTTTGGACTTTAGCCTTCAGGTCACAGATTGCGACACGTGTAAAGGGCTCCCCCTTCCGCCATATTATGTTAGTAGAAGGTAGTGTGAGTAGTATATCATAAGACTGACGACTAAGGCCTAGGCTCGGGCTTGGGGTTTGAGGCTTGGGGGAATGATCCCAATCCCTTCATTTTAGGATAAGGTTTTTTTAATTTAATTTTTGAAATTCTTTTTGGTCTCAATATTCTCGAGCGTTTTTTTCTTTTTTTAATTTAATTTAATTATTTATTATTTTTTTAAATTTTTTTAATGAGGATAATGTGGCCGCATGGACTCTGACCTCCCACGCCCGCATATAGCTCCTAGGAGCTTTGTCTAACCTCCTTGCAGCTTATTAGCAGCTAATCAATTGTCTAACATAGAATTGCCCACTCACGCGCAGTCAACTCTACTGCTCACTGTCTACTCTACTTCTCACTATCTACACTCACTAACAGCTCTACTAACACCTGCACAATACAAATCTTGCAAAACTAACGAAAACAAGTACATTGCAACACTAACAGAGCTTACCGCCACTAACAAAATTTGACAAAAATTTGATGAAACTGCACATTACAGTCACTTAACAGTAGTTAATAGAAAACCTGCTCATCTACTTATTGCAACCACTTAACAGTTCTCACAGAACTCAACAAAAAGTAGAAAAACAAATGGAAGAGAGGCTTCCAGAGGTAGCACTGAGTGCTCCTCAAGCTTAATGGAAGGCTGTCCCCTGCAACGACACCAAAAATGTATGCTTTTCCGTACATGTCGAAGGCTGGGAACTTGCATGTGCACTGTGTGGGAGCCTTGAAAGGCTGCAAACACACAGCTAAAGAATCCTGCAAGCTCAAAGAACAATGGTGTGTCACTCACCTATCAATGCTTCCATTGTGAAGGATCCTATGATGCAAAGAAGGAGCTGCCACTGTTGCCACGCTCTACTGCCGCTGATGTTGCCGCAATGCTCAATCACTCTCTCTCTCTCTCTCTCTCTCTCTCTCTCTCTCTCTCTCTCTCTCTCTCTCTCTCTCTCTCTCTCTCTCTCTCTCTTTCTCTCTCTCTAGCATACACACACACATACACGAAGGAGAAGGAGACAGAGATGGATCAAGAGCACTTCTTAGCTTACACCTCAGAGAATGAGGTTTTTTAGGTCAAATGGAACTTTTATAAGAGTTTGTCCCGTTCACATATGGGCGCCCACAATGTCCGATCGTTGCAAAACTGCTGTAAAAATAAGATAAGTGGTGCACCTCTCATCAACGATCACCTACACACATATTGGACCGACAAGCCCGGTCTATGACTCAATCAAATAAAAAATATGCATCCGTCAAAGGTTATAGGGTGTCCGTGAGAGGGTTAACAACGACACATTTACCGAGGCAGCCAACCTGACACAAACTTAGCCCCCGACAAAACTTCATCTGGCTATAACTTGGTATCTGTAGCTCTGATGGATGATTTGAAAGGACCGACACACTCCATAAATCAAGCACTACACATCCAAATCTCCAAACTGGCTTGGAGCACTTTTCATCACTTGGCCTATCCGTCTCAAATCTGCAACCACCTCCAACTTGAAAGTCCCGTATCTTGCACGCTATAGCTCTATTTGATGAGACCTCCTTAATCACTTCAAGATCTACACACTAAGGCCAAAAAAAAACACTTTGATCATCCTTCAATTGCTACCCTGTCAGGCCCTATCTGGAGCCCTTTTTGTCTAAAAAACCACATAGAGAATACATTCCTGCTGCCATTTGCCTGCCCAAGCTCTTCCCATCTGCTCTAGTTCTTTGCCATACATCCATAATCATACACATCACTTCATGTGTCCTCTTCTATGGTCAACACACTTTGGCTGCACCAACGAGCTGGAACACATAGGAATACCTCTTCTTAACTTTTCGAGAAAGTAACTTGCTAGCATTTCTCGTCAACATAGTTCTTGTATCTATCTTATCAAGGAGAAACATTCAACATATTCATATGATCATGGATGAACTCTTTGACTTGCTGATATCCTTCATTATTAGCCAACCCCATTATAAGTAGTGATAGATGTTGAATACTGTTCACAAGCATAAAGGGACTAAGCGTAGTCGTAACATGCTTTGCATCATGATAAGAAAAAGCTAAATTAGATATATCCCAATTGGATTGCTACTTGCTAATGTGTCCTCTTAGCATATCGTCTAGCACTTGATTAACATTTGCAAGTTCTCCCTCCATCTCTAAATGAACAGTAGTAATGATATTGAGTTGTTTTCCCAATTGTTTACAGACAATCCTCCAAAAATGATAGGTGAATATGGTCTCACCATTACTCACAAAATTGCGGGGTAATCTATATGATTAATTCAAAAAATTGTTAACCACCAACTTGATTAAAGAGTGTACTTGATTGTAATAAATTTATTAAGTTTAAAAAATCTATCTACAAGCACCCATACCAAGTCATGACCATGTATGGTGGTTGGTAGACCCACAATAAATCCCATAGAGGTATTGTATATGTGTACATCTCCGCTATCATCTGCCTGCCCAGGGCCTTCATACTTGCTTAAGCACTCCAACTTGCACTCATACATTTGCAATAGTTGATTTCGACAAAAAGAACGATTACGAGATCATCTTGGGAAGGCCATTCATGAGACAATAGACACCGATAGCTCTGCATAGCCCACTTTATAGCACCGACCTACTTTGGCTGCACCATCATTGCCAAACCCCCCTCTTGAACACTTATGTTCAACCAAAAGCAGACTTATTGAACTTGAAAATTGCAACTCCAAACTAGCACTCAAGCAAACTAAAAAAACATGATTGTATGTACAAGATATGTCTGAGCATCAACAGGTCAACAAATACTTTGGGATAGCTCTTAGAGCTAGGTCTGCTCAGAATTTCCATTCAGGCTCATTTCGGCCTCTATTTCCACTACAGAAAATATTGTGCAACCAATTTTGTCCTTTTGTGCAAAATTTTTGTCAGTGCCATTTTTTGCATTTAATATCTTCTTCGGGTATGTTGTGCTATATAACACATGTTGGTCTCACTCTGTTTCTCCTCTTTTCGGGCAGTTCTCACATTAAGTGCAGACACTCACCATGGCTGACAACAACACAGATGTGTTCAAGATGTTTGTTGCAGCTGAGGATACATTAGATGGGGACAATTACCCAATGTGGACTTACATGATGCAACATTTTCTTGTGTCAAAGCACGTTTGGAATGTTGTGCAGGACTTTGATGTACTTTGTGGTTCTGTGGATACAGGCGATGTTCAGGATGTTGCAAGTTTTGGTGCCAGGATTGCTGCTGTTAGAGCTGTTTTTCCTATGACTGAACAGGCTTGTTGGGATGTTAGAGATGCATAGTCTCATGCATTGATCGCATAATCTGTGAAGCACACTATTACTCCTCACACTCACTCAACTAAATCAGCTAAATAGGTTTGGGATATTCTAGCTGGTCTTTATGCAAGTCGCAATGAGGCTAAAATTGCATTGCTGCGTAAAGAGCTAGAGTCAAATATTCTGCATGAGGAAGATGGAATGGAAACTTTTCTTGCTGGTATCAAGGATATTTATGAGCAACTCATTTCTACAAGTGAAAGTCATTTGTGACAATTCCCTTTTGTAGATTGTTCTTGATGCTTTGCCAGATTCTTACCAGACTTTTGCTAGTACTTGGAGACTTAGGAACCAAGGAAATATTGATGTTGTCAAGTTTGATGCATTATGCACATTGTTGTTGCAGGAGTCACTTTCAAGAAAGAACAGGGCTAAAGAGCATGCAGTTAAACATGCTTATATTCATGCTCAAAGAAAAGGCGATAGCAACAATGTAGCCACTTTTCATGGTTCTTTAGCGAGCAAAAAATCATATGTTCCTAATGCTTCTACTCGTAGCACCTCGTCCGGTAATTCTGGTGAAAAGGAAAAAAAGGAAGATGTGTTTCCATTATTTTAAGGCTAATGATCACTTGATCAAGCAATGTCCTAAAATGAAGGCAAAAGAAGCCCAAAAGAAAGAGGCAAGTTCTACTACAAGTCCACCTATTGTAGAATCTTCTGTGAAAGGATATTGTGATGTTGATGTAGATGCATAGTGGGAATTTAGTGTACAGTGCACTTATGATCCTTCTGTTCATGATGCATGTATGTTAGTTGTTGTAGATTCAATGGGAATTTAGTGTAGAGTGCACTTATGATCCTTTTGTTCATGATGCATGTATGTTAGCTGTTGTAGATTCACATATGTGGTACTTTGGTAGTGGTGCTACAAAGCACATTGCCTCACATTGTGACTTGTTTACCTGTCTCGAGCTTGTCCCTCATGGGAATAGAGTCCCTTTTACCAATAATTCCTCTTATCCGGTTCAAGAACTTTATGTATTGATGCACTTTATGTACTTGGGATCACAAAGAACCTTTTGTCTATACCTGCACTTGCTAGACTTAGTCTTGTTGTAAAATTTGTGGATGAGAGATGTACAATTCATGATCTCAATTTTGATGATGAAATTATTGTATTTGGCATTTTTTTCCATGGGTTGTATAAGCTCACTTTGTATGACAAGTGGGCATAGTTTTTCAAATGCAGTTGTGGATTCAAAGGCTATTTCAGACGCAAAACTTTGGCATGCATGTTTTGGGTATCTGAATTTTGCGAGTTTTCTATGTTTGCAAAAATTTGATATGGTTGATTCTTTACTGCCTCTTGAAGCACCTGCGAAGCATGTTTGTGAAGGCTATATTTTAAGTAAGATGGCACATTTGAAGTTTCAAAAGGATGGTTCGGTTAGGGCCACATGCAGATTGTAGCTTGTGCATAGTGATATTTGTGAGCCTATTCAAACTCCATCTTTGGGCAATTACCTTTACTTCATGACTTTCATTGATGATTACTCCAATCATGCATGGGTGTATCCGCTTAAAGCTAAGTATGAAGTGTTTATGTGCTTCAAGCAATTTCTAGCTATGGCTGAAAATATCTCTACTTGTACTAAGGGCACCATCCATTCAGATCGAGGGGGGGGAGCATATGTCTCATCAGCTTAATGCATTTTTGGCTACTCGTGGGATAAAATGTCAATGTGCAATGCCGTATAAGCATCAACAAAATGGTGTTACTAAAAGAAAAAAAAAGTCGCTCATGGAGGTGGCATGATGTATGGTCAGAGATAGTAGTGTCAGCTCAATGTGATAGTTTGTTACCTCTTTTCAGTGGTGGAAACTTGAATGTAAATTCCAATGAGGAAAATGTACAGCCTATGGGGATTTAGAAAATGCTATGGATCAGCCTATTTCTGATGCATATATACATGTTGTGGAAAGGGCTGAGAATGAGCAGCAGGCTAGAGGTATGCCAAAATGGCTAGTGCATACTTTGCGTGACAATAAATTGGATGCACCTTTGTCTACTCGTACTGGTTCAAGTTCTTGCCATGCATCTTATGCATCAGATTGTTATGCTTTGGCTGCTTCTAGCTTATGTGATGTACAAGAACCTCTGTCTTTTGATGAGGCACATATTTTTGAAAATGGATGGCTACCATGCAATCAGAATATGATACACTTATAAAAAATGACACATGGACTCTATGTGATTTGCCTCCTGGAAAAAAGGCCATTTATACAAAGTGGGTTTACAAATTGAAATGTAAGTTGCATAGTGAGATTGATCACTATAAGGCTCAACTTGTTGAAAAAGGTTATGCACATAAAAAAGGCATAGATTATGAAGAGACTTTTGCTCCCACTTGTTGTATGGCTACTGTGTGTTTTCTATGTGAATTGGTAGATCATTTTTTATGGGATGTACATCAATCAGACATTGTTATTGCTTTCTTGAATGGTGACATATTTGAGGAAGTTTATGTAATGCAACCTCATGGTTTTGTCAAGAAAGGACAAGACGATAGAGTGTGAAAATGTAAGAAAGCTTTATATGGGCTGAAGCAATCTCCTCGTGCTTGGTATGAGAAAGTGAAACTCATTTGGTTAAATGAGCCTTTCATAATAGTCTAATAGAATGTTACCATATACATGTGGTAGTGATGTGTGTGAACACATCACTACCGCCGGGGCATTTTTTTCCCTCACTAGGAGGTTTTCCCCCTGGTGCATTGTATATACACCCATCATCCTAGGGCTCTCTATCTTTCCATTGCACACTAAGTAATACAATCTCCGTTGTGTGCCTTGAGCTTCCTTCATCTTCTCCAAGCTGTGTGTGTTTTCCTACAACCCTAATTCCAACAATTGGTATCAGAGCAGGTTGCATCCTCTCGGGCTTAGTGCCTAGTAGCTCCAGCACACGCCTGCTCACTTTCTTTGATTTCTATGAGCTTTGGCGAGCATTCACAGGTCGACAAAAAATTTAGGTGTACTCGAAGAGCTTAGTGTGCTCAAATTTCTGATTCGGGCTCATTTTGAACTCCGTTTCCACTAGAGACAGTATTGCGCATCCTATTTCGTCATTTTGTGCAAAATTTTTGTCAGTGCTGTTTTTTGCATAGCAGGTCCCCTTATAGTGTTTTATGGTTTGTGCTATATAGCACGTGTTGTTCTCGCTTGGTTTCTCCTCTTTTCGGACAGTTTTCACATCAGGTGTAGCATTTACCATGGCTGACAACAACACATATGTGTTCAAGATGTTTGCTACTGAGGATAGATTGGATGGGGACAATTACCCTATGTGGGCTTGCATGATGCAACATGTTCTTGTGTCAAAGGGTGTCTGGAATATTGTGCAGGGTATTGATGTACGTGCTGGTTTTGAGAATGTAAGCGATGTTGAGGATGTTGCAGGTCTTGCTACAAGGATTGCTGATGTTGAAGTTGTTTTGCCTATGGCATAAAAAGCTCGTTGGGATGTAAAAGATACGCAAGCTCATGCATTGATTGTGCTATCTATGAAGCGCACCATTACTCCTCACATTCATTCAACAAAATTTGCAAATCAAGCTTGGGCTATTCTGACTGGTCTTTATGCAAGTCGCAATGAGGCTAAAATTATATTGCTGCTAAAGAGTTGGAGTCAAAGATTATGCATGAGGAGAATAATATGGACACTTTCCTTGCTGGTGTCAAGGATATCAATGAGAAATTTATTTCTGCAGGTGAAGTCATGTCAAACAATTCCCTTGTGTAGACTGTTCTTGATGCCTTGCCAGATTCTTACCAAACTTTTGCTAGTACTTGGAGACTTATGACCTAAGGAAAGGGCCCTAAGTTGTCCAGTTTGATGCATTAGGTGCACATTGCTATTGCAAGAGTCACTTTCTAGAAAAAATAGGACTAGACAGTGTGCAGCTGAACAAGCCTTTATTGCTGCTCAAAGAAAAGGTGGTAACAGAAATGTAGCCACTTCTCATGGTTCTTCTCTGCGAGTGGTACATCACATGTTCCTAATGCTTTTGCTGACAACAATTCTTCTAGGAATTCTAGAAATAAGGGCAAAAAGAAGATGCGTTGCCATTATTGTAAAACTAACGATCACTTGATCAAGCAGTGTCCTAAGTTGAAGGCCAAAGAGGATATGAAGAAAGAGGATGGTTCAACTACAAATGCTGGTTCCACTACAAAAGTAGCTATTGTTGAGTATTCTGTGAAAGGAGACTTTGATGCTAATGTTGATGCATAATGGGCTTTTAGTGTAGAGTGCACTTATAATCCCACTGTCCATGATGCATGCGTGTCAGTTGTTGCAGATTCACATGTATGGTATTTTGATAGTGGTGCTACAAAGCACATTACCTCACATCGTGATCTGTTCATTTCTCTTGATTCTGTCCCTCATGGGATTTAGTTACTTGTGCCAAAAATGCCTCCTATCTAATTCAGGGAGTTGGAAAGATTGTGCTTACTGCTACAAATGGTAATTCTTTCACACTTGTTAATGCACTTTATGTACCTAGGATCAAGAAGAATCTTTTGTCTGTATCTGCACTTTCTAGACTTGGTCTTGTAGTCAAATTTGTGGATGACAGATGTACAATACATGATCTCAATTTTGGTGACAAAATTGTTGCATCTGGCATTTTATTTTGTGGGCTACATAAGCTCACTTTGTATGACAAGTGTGGGTAGAATTTTACAAATGTAGTTGTGGATTCAAAGGCTATTTCAGATGCAAAACTTTGGCATGCACATTTTGGTCATCTGAATTTTACCAGTTTGGTGCGTTTGCAGAAATTTGATATGGTTGCTTCTTTGCCGCCTCTTGAAGCACCTATCAAACATGTTTGTGAAGGTTGTATTTTGGGTAAGATGCATTGTTCAAATTTTCCAAAGGATGGTTCAGTTAGGGCCACATGCAGGTTGCAGCTTGTGCATGGTGATGTTTGTGGGCCCATGCAAATTCCGTCCTTGGGCAGTTACCTTTACTTTGTGACTTCCATTGATGATTACTTAGGCATGCACGGGTATTTCCGCTTAAAGCAAAATTCGTTTCAATTTTTTTTGGCTATGGCTGAAAATGTCTCAAATTATAGTATGGGCACCCTCCGTTCCGATCGAGGGGGGAAGTATATGTCTCATGAATTTAATACATTTATGGCTAGTAGTGGGATAAAATACCAATGTACAATACATTATACACCTCAGAAAAATGGTGTTGCTGAGAGGAAAAATAGGTCACTTACGGAAATGACACGATGTATGGTCAAAAGTCAAGCTTTGGCACATTCATTTTGGCTTGAGGCCATCATGTGTGCCACTTATGTACTAAACAGGTGTCCTACAAAAGCTTTGCAGTCTATTACTCCATATAAAGCATGTATTTGTATTGGTTATAGTGTTGAAGCAAAGGTTACAGGTTGTATCATCCACAAACAAAACGTACTCTGGTTTCACAGGATGTTGTGTTTGTGGAAGATTCTGTTCAGCCCTTGCTATCATGTACTAGAGATATTAATGTAAGCTCACATGACATTTATATGACATTTTCTTGCCTCTTTTCAGTGGTGGAAGTTTGAATGTAAACTCCAATGAGGCAAATGTACATCATATGGGGGTTTTTGAAAATGGTATAGATCAGCCTATTACTGATGCAGATGTACATGATGTACTTGATGAGGAAAGGGCTGAAAATGAGCAGGGTAGAGGTATGGCTAAATAACTGGTGCATACTTTGTGTGACAGTAAATTGGATGCACCTTTGTCTAGTTGTACTCGTTCAAGTTCTTGCCACATATATTATGCATTAGATTGTTACGGTTTGGCTGTGTCTAGCTTACATGATGTTGAGAACCTCTATCTTTTGATGAATCACATAATTCAAAAAATTGGTTGGCTGCCATGCAATCAGAATATTATGCACTTCTAGAAAATGACACATGGACTTTATGTGATTTGCCTCCTTGCAAAAAGGCCATTGGTACAAAGTGGGTTTACAAGTTGAAACGCAAGCCGGATGGTCAGATTGATTGCTATAAGGCCCGACTTGCTGCAAAGGGTTATGCACAACAAAAAGGCATAGATTATGAAGAGACTTTCGCTCCCACTTGTCGTATGTCTACTGTGCATTTTCTATGTGCATTGGCAACTCATTTTGGTTGGGATATAAATCAATCAGACATTGTTACTTCTTCCTTGAATGGTGACATATTTGAGGAAGTTTGTGTAACACAGCATCACAGTTTTGTCAAGAAAGGACAAGAGGATAAGGTGTGCAACTGTAACAAAGATTTGTATGGGTTGAAGCAATCTTCTTGTGCTTGGTATGAGAAGGCTGAAACTCATTTGGTCAAACGAAGCTTTCCTAACAGTCCAACATAAAGCACATTATATAAAGCATGAGGGTGATGTACTTCTCATTGTGGTTCTTTATGTGGATGATTTGTTGATCAATGGACCAAATGAGAGACATATTGCTGAATTTAAGGCTGATTTGAATGCTACTTTCAAGATGAAATTTTTGTGGCTGTTGCATCATTACTTGGGTATACAGTTTAAGCAGCGTGATGGTGGTATTGCATTATGTCAGAAAAGTTACATAGAGACATTGCTATGTAAGTTTGGACTTGAGGATTGCAAACCTATTGCCACTCCCATGAAAACATGTTTGAAATTGAGTCTTCATGATGGTGGTGATCCCGCAGATGTCACTCTTTACCAAACCATTGTTGAATGTATCATTTATGTATGGCAACACCAGGCCGAATATTCAGTTTTAGTCTCACAGGTCAACAGATTTATGCATAGCCTAGGGTTTAAGCATTGGCAGCCTGTCAAGAGGATTTTTTGCTACTTGTGTGGCTCTTTACATCTTGGATTATTTTATCCCAAGGAAGGATCATTGCCGCTAGACTTACATGCTTTTTCAGACTCAGATTGGTTTGGTTGTTTTGACATGCGAGTGCCCACAAGTGGTTTTTGGTTCATGCTTGGTAGTTCATGTATATCATGGTTGAGAAAGAAGCAACCTACTGTGGAAACTTCTAGTTGTGAGGATGAGTACAACACAGTCTTCACAACTGCGGTTGACTGTGTATGACTGAGACACCTTATGGCTGATTTGGGTGTTGTTGGCTAGGACACTGCCAACACTATCTACACTAACAGTCAAAGCACATTGGTAGTTGCAAGGAACCCAATTTTTCATGCTCGCACAAAGCAGATTGAGTTAATTTACCAATACATCAGGGAGCGACTCTCAATAGGAGTGATCTGCTTGGCTTATGTGCCAACGCAGACGACCTTCCAGATCCTTTCACAAAAGGCATTGTCTCGTGAGAAGTTTGAAGCTTTGCAAAAATCTTTGGTCTTACTCCCCTTTGTGGATTGATCATGTCCTCAGGGCATGCACTTTGCTTTAATTTGTGTGCCAGTCTCGTACATCGCATCAATCTAGGGGGGATTTGTTACCATATACATGTGGTATTGATGTGTGTGAACACACTTAGGACCCTCCAGGCATTTTTTCCCTCACTAGGAGGTTTTTTCCCGTGTATTGTATATACGCCCATCGTTCTAGGGCTATCTATCTTTCCATTGCACGCTAAGTATTACAATCTCTGTTGTGTGCCTTGAGCTTCCTTTGTCTTCTCCAACCTGTGTGTGTTTTCTTGCAACCCTAGCAATGTATTTCTCATTGTTGTTCTTTATGTGGATGCTTTGCTGATCACTGGACTAGATGAGACACAATTTATGAATTTAAGGCTGATTTGAATGCTACTTTCAAGATGAAATGTTTGGGACTGTTGCATCATTACTTGGGCATACATTTTAGGCAGGTATTGCCTTATGTCAAACAAGCTACATAGAGACATTGCTACGTAAGTTTGGACTTGAGGATTGCAATCTTATTGCTACTCCCATAGGAACAGGTTTGAAATTGAGTCTTCATGATGTTGGTGATCCTGTCAATGTCACTTTTTTATCAAATTACTATTGGATACCTTATTTATGTATGAAACACGAGGCTTGATATTGAATTTGTAGTCTCACATGTCAGTAGATTTATGCATAGCCTATGGTCAAAACATTGGCAAGTTGTCATGAGGATGTTTCACTACTTGAATGGCACTTTACATCTTGGGTTGTTTTATCCCAAGGGGGGATCATTGCCACTAGATCTACATGCTTTTTTGAACTCAGATTGGGCTAGTTGTTATGACACACAAGTGTCCACGAGTGGTTTTTGTTTTTTGGTGCTTGTAGATGCACTTTTTAGTCAAATCCATTGATTAAAAAAATCACACACCCCACCAACATGTGGCTAAATTTCAAATTCTTTGATAAGAGTGAAGGCATCCATAGCTGAGCTCTCCATGGATTTTTGGTGCTTGTAGATGCACTTTTTAGTCAAATTCAACGATTAAAAAAATCACACATCCCACTAACCTGTGGCTAAATTCCACAACACACACCCACACACACCACGTCTATACATAGATGCATGCACACACGTGCACACTAACTCCCCCCCCCCCCCCCCCCCCCCCCCCCCCCCCACATACATGCACGTTGTCATGTAGTGTTACGCATATAATGTCTTAAAAAACTCACTTTCTATGCCTTTTGGATTAATGGGAATAATTTCCATCATGTACATAGTGTGCTATGTGTGAGAATGGTTGTTGTCGCGTATATATCTTAACCGGGAGTTATGGCACTGGATGCAGCATGATAGGTGCCTTTCTAATGTAAATGATCCCTAATATGATTTGGGAATGTTGATGGACCTAATGCAACGTGGTCAACCACTCATCTCTCCTGGAAAGTTCAATGTGAACGATCTTATTGAAAAGTAGTAAGTTTTGTATACAATTGTAAAACAATGCACCTAAAGTGCTTACCAAGTAGAAAAATGAGGGTCATCATGATATTTCAGCCCAAGGATTTTTTTTTCACAAATTTAAGGGTTTTTCCCATCTCGTTTGGGCATTTTATTGGGCAAAGAAGGGCATTTTTGTACTAAACGTGAAAACAATGGCCATAAAATGGTAAAAAATAATCCAAAAATGGCAAGAATTAGCTCAAAGTTCCACACAAACAATGATATATGTGACTGCTAAGAGGGAAAGAGTTTTTGTGAAGAAAAAATTAGCACTTTAAGTCTCTTTGTGAAGGGATACACAAGCTTCTTCAATGGGTGGTATAGTGCAATCTTGTCTTGCTTCCCTCCTGTTTTTGAGTATGTGAAGCTCCAAATTAGGGTTTAATATCTTCAAAAAGGTGAGTTGGATTGTGTTTTTAAGTCCTTAATCTTCCATGGTTGTGCATTTATGGTGAATCCAAGGAATATTCTATGGTTTCTCACTTGGCAAATTGGCACTATATTGTGCTATTGGGTCCAAGGCTACCTAGTTCGCTGAAAGAGAATTGAGTTTTGTGTTAAGCTTGAGTTTGTGATTTCATGGCTAGAGTTTGAGTGTTTTTATTTGTTTTTCTTGTTCAAAAAAGTGTGTTTCTCATCCGCCAAGCTACGAATTCTCACACCCAGAGGATCGTCGCCTTCACACTTGTCTCATGAATTTCTTGACAACTCTCTGCATCTAGTACACGAGGAATTTAGTAACCCACACGCGCGCATGCACATGTATAGATTCTAAAGTATGTTGAAACATAAATGGCTCTAACGAGGGCTTCAATAGGAGCAGTAGGGATAGATCCAGAGAAATCCTACAGGGTCAAAAGATCGTGCATGCCTGTAGCACAGGTAGAAGGTCATGCTCCAAACATGTATACTATCTATGGTGTCTTCACATACACACACACCATGCCCACATCTTGGTCTCTCTTACCCCCCTCCCCTTACCCCCACATCTCTCTCTCTCTCTCTCTCTCTCTCTCTCTCTCTCTCTCTCTCTCTCTCTCTCTCTCTCTCTCTCTCTCTCTCTCTCTCTCTCTCTCTCCCCTTTGGCTGACATACATGCGCGTGCACACACACACACACACACACACAATTTCCCTCTCTCATGCCTTTACTCTCATACCCCCCCAAACACAGATGCATGCGTTCGTGCACACACACAAAAGCAAACCCCCTAAGCGAGCCCATCCCCTCAATCTTGGTTTCTTTGTTAGCAAGTCATTGTGATGAATGTCTATAGCATATCTATCTAGCACTAACATAATGTCAATACTTAGGGAAGTGACTCAGATGGGGCACGGAGAGTCTTCAAGGGGGTCAAACTCAAGAACAGAACCTTGTAAGCTAGTCAATCAACAAAACCAACAAACCATCACTCTCTAATCTAGAAACATGCTTATGTCCTATCTCGCCGCTCCAGGTCATCATGCCATTTCATCGACCAAATGAACTCGGATCACAACGAAACTTTAAGGGAAGCTATAATAGCCCTAAGGATACTAATTTTCAAAGTTAGGAGGTCAGTCGATAAGGTACCAAAATCCCAATCCATCATGGTCCAAGTCCTAAAATTTGCAACAAAACTCTCCCAACAGGTCACCCTAGTGTCTAGAAAACACTCCCCTATGGTTAAAATGTCAAAAAAACAACCATATCGATACTCTAATCCGCACATTTAACTCACAGACATGTAGTCGTGAACCACAACAAAATTGGAAATGACTATGCTTAAATGAAAGGCATGAGATAAGGAACACAATTTAATTTGCGAAATTGAGTTTCAATTACCGGATCATGAGAAAGATTGATTATTACAAGTTGTTGCTGAGTTGCCGCTCACAGACATATGTACAAAAGCTCTTCAAAAAATTCAGATAATGTTACAATGTGTTCAAACTAAATGTTTTTTGAGATTTATACCTAGGGCTTTTCACATGGCCAATGGTTGCCTTACAAGGATTTCGGCTCATGATAAAAGATTACATCTTGAAGTGTACAATAATTGACTCAAAAATCATAGAGACTCTCTTACAAGTCTTTTTTGTAGAAATAGAATGGACTACATCAAAATTTGTGACTTCAAAAAGGTGTAGTCAACTAGGATTTGCAGACCGTCAGTTACATTGACCAAACATGCCACATTACACGTCCTCGTGCAAGTCTCTGCTACTGCGGCCCATTGCTTCTTTAGTAGTTAAATATTCTTTTCTCTAGTGTTTGTAATCCTGTCCATTTTGGAGGCCATGGCAATGATGTTGGCCTGGACTGAAAGACCTTTGAATGGATTTTTCATTAATGTGCTTTGGTCCTGCAGATCCTTTGTCAGGGGGTTGAAGATGGTTGAGTCCATCTGAAAGAACCCTATCATGAAGGCTTCCTCAAAAGTATGCATATAATGAGAGGGGACTCCAGGAGCTTCATCCTGTCATACATCCCCGTGAGGATATTTCTTGAGAGGGCTTTGGTTTCTAGTTTCCAGTTGATGCCCTCTATGCCTTCCAGGAACATCTACCATGGGTGGTTCACTGTATCTAAATCTTCAAATGCTTCTATGCAGGTGATGACCATTTTTGCAATCTTGGTGAGAATTTGACATGTAAGATTTGGTATATCTCTCATATGAGTAAATATTGCCTTCATTGTGTGGACTACATATGCTTCAGTGGGTCTATTGTTGTTGGAAGTCTTGTAGAGGATTGGGTAATTGAAGACTGGGGGCCTCCTACTACTCCATGTGTAGTAGGTTTTCGGTACCCTCTCTTTCTTCTTCATAGTAGTGCAAATATCCCCTGGATGATGTGCTTTAGATGTCCATTGGGGTAGATCTATACTCTCAAACTTGATCATTTGTTGTGTTTGAGTGGTAGGCACAATAGATTTTGTTGACTGCATAACACTTATCTCTAAAGCTTTAGCTTGTATCTCTCTTGTGTGCATCATTTCTTAGCTGGTTAGATATGCTTGAGCTTTGGCTAGATACTCCTTTAGGTCTTTGATTTCCTACTCCCTTTCAGAGTTGGTTTCCATAAAACCAACCATGAGAAGCTGTCGTTGCAACTTCTCTTGTTTTAGCACCTTCTTCAATGCTTTATGGTCCTCAACATTACCGATAGGTGCTTAAGAAGTCGATGCAAGTGCATGTATATCTTTGTTTTCTAAGAGGGTGGACAGGGTGTGCTTCACCACATCATATGACTCACAGAGATTGGAGTACTTCCCATGTTCCCCCTCCAGTGCCTCTTCCCGGTATTGACTTTGTACTTGCATTTTAGAGTTATCTTGTATCTTTTTTTTTTAGACCCTAAAAGATATTGATAACATCTTGCTTTTATCTTGTTAGGGTAGCTGGGAGTTGCTCTTTATCCTCCTACACGTTGTCGACTTTCTATCAAATCCATTCTATATACATGATTGCGTTATTGGTTTCAGCCTTGGCATCCCTAGCATCCAAGTTGTTGGGAGTAGGGTTGCAGGGAGACACACACAGCTTGGAGAAGATAAATAAGCCCAAGGCACACAATAGAGAGTATGTATTTCTTAGTGCACAATGAAAGATAAATTAGTCCTAGAATGATGGGCTCGTATACAATGCACAGGGGAGAAAATCTCCTAGTGAGAAAAAATTACCTCAACGGTCCTAAGTGTATTTACACACATCACTACCACATATGTATGGTACCAGATCCCCCCTTGAAGTGATGCGGTGAATGAGAGATGGCACATAGATTATCGGGAAGTGCCATGCCCTACTAAGGACATGATCGGTCCACAAAGGGGAGTAAGCCCAAAGCTTTGTGGAAAGCTTCAAACTTCTCATGAGACAATGCCTTTGTGAAAAGATCTACAAGGTTATCATCTGTTGGCACATAAGCCAAGTTGATCTCTCTTGCTGAGAATCTCTCTTTCACATAGTGGTAATGCACCTCAATCTGCTATGTGCAAGCATGAAAAATTGGGTTCCTCACTGCAGGAACAAAGCACATTAATGGAAAATCCATTCAAAGGTCTGTAAGTCCATGCCAACATCATTGCCATGGCCTCCAAACTAAGCAGGATTACAAAGACACTAGAGAAAAGAAGATTTGACTACTAAAGAAGCAATGAGCCGCAGTAGGAAAGACTTGCACGAGGACGTGTAATGGGCAATGTTTGGTCAATGCAACTGATGGGCTGCAACTCCTAGTTGACTACACCTTTTTGAAGTCACAAATTTTGATGTAGTCCATTCTATTTCTACAAAAAAGACTTGTAAGAGAGTCTCTATGATTTTTGAGCCAATAATTGTACACTTTAAGATGTAATTTTTTATCATGAGCTGAAACCCTTGTAAGGGAACCATTGGCCATATGAAAAGCCCTAGGTATAAAGCTCACAAAACATTTAGTTTGAACATATTGTAATATTATCTAAACTTTTGAATAGCTTTTGTACGTACGTCTATGACCGGCAACTCAAGAACACCTTGTAATTGAAATTCAATTTCTCAAATTAAATGGTGCTCCTTATCTCATGCCCTTTCGTTTTAGTATAATTATTTCCAATTTTGTTGTGGTTCACTACTACATGTCTGTGAGCTAAATGTGCGGATTCGAGTGCCAATATGGTTGTTTTTTGACATGTTGACCATAGGGGAGTGTTTTCTAGACCCTAGGGCGACTGGTCGGGAGTGTTTTGTTGCAAATTTTAGGACTTGGACCATGACGGATTGGGATTTTGGTACCTTATTGACCGACCTCCAAACTTTGAAAATTAGTGTCCTTAGGCCTATTATAGCTTCCCCTAAAGTTTTGTTGCATTTCGAGTTCATTTGGTCGATGAAATGGCATGATGACCTGGAGCGGTGAGATAGGACATAAGCATGTTTCCAGATTAGAG
This sequence comes from Adiantum capillus-veneris, assembly GCF_014529385.1. Taxonomy (NCBI): domain Eukaryota; kingdom Viridiplantae; phylum Streptophyta; class Polypodiopsida; order Polypodiales; family Pteridaceae; genus Adiantum; species Adiantum capillus-veneris. The sequence continues at coordinate 140,211,382 of NC_140956.1, forward strand.
AGTGATGGTTTGTTGGTTTTTTAGATTGACTAGCTTACTAGGTTCCGTTCTTGAGTGTAACCCCCTTGAAGACTCTATGTGCCCCATCGGAGTCACTTCCCTAAGTATTGACATTATGTTAGTGCTAGATAGCTATGCTATAGACATTCATCACAATGACCTGCTAACAAAGAGATCAAGATTGAAGGGGTTTTCTTTGTGTGTGTGTGTGTGTGTGTGTGTGTGTGTGTGTGTGTGTGTGTGTGTGTGTGTGTGTGTGTGTGTGTGTGTGTGTGTGTGTGTGTGTGCATCCGTGTTTGGGGGTGTGTGAGAGTAATAGCATGAGAGAGGGAAATTGTGTGTGTGTTCACGTGCACGTATGTCAGCCAAAGGAGAGAGAGAGAGAGAGAGAGAGAGAGAGAGAGAGAGAGAGAGAGAGAGATGTGGGGAGAAGGGGAGGGGGGTCAGAGAGACCAGGATGTGGGCATGGTGTATGTGAAGACACCATAGATAGTATACATGTTTGGAGCATGACCTTCTGCCCATGCTACAGGCATGCACGATCTTCTGACTCTGTGGGATTTCTCTAAATCTATCCCTACTGCTCCTATTGAAGCCCTCGTTAGCACCGTTGATGTTTCAACATACTTTAGAAGCTCTGCATGTGCATGTGTGCGTGTGTGGGTTGCTAAATTCCTCATGTACTAGCTACAGAGAGTCACTGTGAAGAAGTTCATGAGACAAGTGTGAAGGCGACGAGCCTTTGACTGTGAGAGTTCGTAGCTTGGCGGATGAGCAACACACGTTTTTGAACAAGAAAAACAAATAAAAACACTCAAACTCTAGCCATGATATCACAAACTCAAGATCAACAAAAAACTCAATTCTCTTTCACCGAACTAGGTAGCCTTGGACCCAATAGCACAACACAGTGCCAATTTGCCAAGTGAGAAACCATAGAGTATTCCTTGGATTCACCATAAATGCACAACTATGGAAGCTTAGGGACTTCCAAACACAATTTAACTCACCTTTTTGAAGATATTAAACCCTAATTAGGAGCTTCACATGCTCAAAAACAGGAGGGAAGCAAGACAAGATTGCACTATACCACCCATTGAAAAAGCTTGTGTACCCCTTCACAGAGATACTTAAAGTGCTATGTTTTTTTCACAATTTTTTTTTCCCTCTTAGTAGTCACATACATCATTGTTGATGTGGTATTATTTTTGGCCATTTTTTTCATGTTTAGTAGAAAAATGCCCTTCTTTGCCCATAATTTAATGCCCAAACGAGATGGGAAGAACCCTTAAAATTGTGAAAAAAATTCCTTGGGATGAAATTACATGACGACCCTCATTTTTCTACTTGGTAAGCACTTTAGGTGCATTGTTTTACAACTGCATACGAAACCTGCTATTTTTTTATAAGATCGTTTGCATTGAACTTTCCAGGAGAGACAAGTGGTTGACCACATTGCATTAGGTCCATCAACATTCCCAAATCATATTAGGAATCATTTACATTAGAAAGGAACCTATCATGCTGCATCCAATTCCATAACTCCCGGTTAAGATATATACACGACAACAACCATTCCCACACATAGCGTACTACGTACATGATTGCAATTATTCCCATTAATCCAAAAGGCATAGAAAGTGAGTTTTTAAAGACATTTTCACATTATATCCGTAACACTACATGACAAAGTGCATGTATGTGGGGGGGAGAGTGTGTATAGACGTGGTGTGTGTGGGTGTGTGTTGTGAAATTTATCCACAGGTTGGTGGGGTGTGTGATGTTTTTGATCGATGGATTTGACGAAAAAGTGCATCTACAAGCACTAAAAATCCATGGAGAGCTCGGCTATGGATGCCTTCACTCTTATCAAAGAATGTGAAATTTAGCCACACATTGGTGGGGTGTGTGATTTTTTTGATCAATGGATTTGACTAAAAAGTGCATCTACAAGCACCAAAAATCCATGGAGAGCTCGGCTATGGATGCCTTCACTCTTATCAAAGAATGTTTACTGCGGATTTTGAAGGTGCACGCCAAGCAGCCTGGGAAGGACGTGCTCCTCCCATAGAAATGCAAATTCCTGTACAAGAGCTTATGGATCTTTGTGCTCAACATGCCCTTAATGTGGTAATTCTCTTCTTCGTGTGTAGAATGCCTACTACTTAGGATGTAGGCCAATGGGTTGATTTTTTGCTCAAATGGCAGGCAATATGGGGGGTTTACTTTGGTGCAAGAGGATTTGATGAGGTCTTTACTACTAGACATGGATGTTGGAGATGCCTTTCTTGGAATGTCTCCTCTTTTATTCAATACAAAAATGACTCATGTATAGCCATGGGCTCTCACCAATGATTATCAGAGCCTTATTCACCATAAGTACTCTCTCTAGATTGATGTGGTGGATTTTCCTTGAACTTGGCGTCGCTTTCTTCCCTTGTTAGTTGCCCAATTGGCCAGGGTCATTTTCGCTCTCCTAAGTTGGATGCAAATACAAATCATTTCTCTATTTTGTGGGACACTGACATCCCTACACTAGAAGCCATTTTGGTTGAGTCTAGGGATATAGTGGTTTGAAAGCACCCATTCAAACTCACATGGGGTAAATTTACAAATTCTTGCTTTTGTTGTGGCAAATTTGGTCATATGCAGCCTGGATGTTTGGAAACACATTTGCAGCACCCCCCTTTAGCTATCCCTTCCCCCTCAGCCTCCACAACCTCCAAAATCTTCTCTTGAGGTACAAATCAAGAGTGCTTTAGCTTCCACTTCGATGGCTAGGGTGAATTAAGGCAAACGAAAGCAATCACAGTTGTAGACACTTCCCGCTTCTTTGAATGCAAAAGACAAAGGCAAAGAACAAGTTTCAAGCTCTCAAGCTTGGATATTGTCAAAGAATATTGTTAAAGTCCGCACTCTAGAATCTTCTCGCAACTATGTGTCCCCATTGAAAAAAGTTACTAGGAAAAAATTCCTTGTAATGGCAACACTTCTTTGGTTGAGGCAAGGGATAAGGTTGTTTGATCCTACAAGGAAGTAGTTATAGGGGAAGCCTCTTCGTTGTAAGGTTCCCTTCTCTTGAGTCCTCCTCGTACAGGTTATGCTACATCTCCTCATGCTCCCACCCCCCAGATGAGGATGCACTAATGGGAGCCAATGCTTAAGTCTCTTTTTCTTGTTTCCTCACTCAAATGTATATACTGTAAAGGATGCATAGTTCTTTAAATTGCATCTCATATAATGTGCATGCGTTATGCAATCATGACAAGTGGAAACTTACATGGCACTATGTACATACATTTAAACCGAACATATTTGTTCTTCAAGAGCATAACTAGCATCATTTTGTCAGACAAACTTCTTAATTTGGGATATATTGGATAGCTTATGTATTGTTAATGGGAAGTTTTTCAATTTGGTGGATTATAAGCATACATAACATCTATTGATAGGGCACGGTTGTGGAGGCCCATCTCCTTATACTATTGGCATTCCAATGCATCTCTTTTGGGATTTTGGGATTTTAATAATGCACCAAATCTTGCGGATAATACTATTGAGCATTCTCACATGCTTCATGTGGAACGCCAACTTATGGGATTATTTTATGATGACTGGATTTGTGCCCCCTTTTGCATGCGCATAACACATGATTCACATTTCAGCATTGTGCTTGATCTTGTATCGTGCTTGATTGGATCACTAGTATCTTTTAATATACATTAGTATGATGACTTTGTATGTGATATGAGGATTGATTATACCATGTGTCTCTCAGATTATGTTGTTCTTAATGCTAGTCAAATGTTTGTAGTTTTTGATCAATAGTTAGTATTTATTATAGGAAAAGGGACAAAAACCTCTTCAAATTAAAAAATGGGCCTTATTCCAAATGGATGTAATGTTTCGAGCACGAAATGAAGAAGGAGAAGAGGATTGGTACCCCATGCAATTCCTATTCTTTGTGTTCCTGTGCAAATAGTTTTTAGTCTATATGTAGTTACTTGTTAATTTTTTGAGCTCTATTTTAGTTTTGAAAGTTATTTGTTAACAAGTTTTATGAATGGAATGGCTATGGGAGATTTCTATGTTCCTTTGCAATCAATTATCATAAGCCCCACAAACACTCGGTGATCTCCTTGACTGTGGAACACATTCAGTGTGGCCAATTGGGAAATGGGATTGATTGGGGCTAACAGTGACTGAACTTCATGAGTTCTTGAGAGAATTTTCTAATTGGGTGACTGAAGAAGAAGAAAGGAGGAGTATAACTGAGCATTGTTGGAGACATATTTTGACTTACGCCTAGATGAATTGAGACTGAACATAGCCTTGAGGATCCATCAATACAGGGTCATGTCTGTGCCATTTGGGGTTTGCAATGATCTTCAGTACCTGTCTTTTTATTATAGATAGTAGATTATTGAATATTTAAGATCTCACAAAAGAAGAAGAAGAAACGCATGAGTGGTTCAGGGGAGCATCCACCAATTACCACCTATGGCATCAGATTTTAAAAAGAAGATGGGATGCTTGGCTTGAAGCTCAAATTTAGAGATCAAGGGATTCAAGAGATGAAATCCCTGAAGTAGGAGTGATCATAGGATTGGCACCAATTATTGAGGGGACACAGTCACAAGAATCCAACCACACAAGGGGGAACCAAGAATAGGAAGTAGGGGAGAGTTCTTCACTCAATCCAGAAGAGAACAAAAGAGCTCCACAAGCTCTTGAAAGGGTTATCCACCAATTGGTTGGAGTTCATACAGTCCACCAATTTTTGAGGGCAAGGAAACAATTCAAGTTTCAACCATTCCCATTCCAATTACCCCATTACCACCATTGACATTTAACCCATAAGGAGGTCAACCACGAATAATGGCTCAACTACCACCACCCAACCGTAAAGTAGGGGCAACAAAATTCAGTGGAAAAAAGTTTTAGGATGCTGACAAATGTTGGAATTAGGGTTGCAGGAAAACACACATAGCTTGGAGAAGATGAAAGAAGCTCAAGGCACACAACTGAGAGTGTATTACTTAGTGTGCAATGGAAAGATAGATAGCCCTAGAGTGTTAGGCCCCATCCTTTGTGGAAAGCTTCAAGCATCTCATGAGACAATGCCTTTGTGAAACAATGTGCAAGGTTGTCCTGTTATAGGGAGGCGTTGTAGCACACCCTAATCGCAGCCCACACAAAATTATCAAATCCGTGGATTGACAACCCGACTAGGACATGGAAGCACGAGCATCAGATGAATAGAAATAGAGGATTCAAGAGATCACCTCTTTAATGCAAGTAGAGATTAGCCATGGCAAGAATAACTCTAAACATACTCTAATCACTAATCAATCAACTCCTACACACATCAAGTTCACCAAACTCCAACTTGCCATAGACTAGAAACCCCAAGCACACTAACGATAAGCACACACTAATTACCACATGTCAATCACGGCACTTCATCAATAGCTACACACACGAGGTGAATGGTGCTAGAGCTTCATAAAACCTATCTACACACAAGCAAACAATAGGGCACACACACTAATTACAAGATTAAGACCTAACTTAATCAACTAATTTGTGATGCTAAATATCACAAATCGAATGCTTATGGAAGAATAGGACTGGTTAATAGCAAGAAGTACATAGCTCTCTCATATCTAGAATAATGAGAGTGTAATACTATTTCATGACATAATGAAATGTAGAGAAGAAGTAGACTAATGAGAAAATAGGAATTACATTAATGAAGAAGAGCTTTACTCTTATTACAATGATTAGCACTATCCTCTCAAGCATAGACATTAAGCTCAAGGATAGGCCATAGAGTGAACATTCAAGAGAGAGGGAGCTCTCAAAAGTGGATCCTCAAGAGTGGATACTCAAGAATGAAGCCTCCTTGCATAAAGGATTCCTTTTAAAGTCTTTCACCACAATCCCTTCTACTATGGGTTTAATCTTGAGCCCTCAAACTACCATATACAACTTTGGAACTCCAACTGAGCCCAAGTCTTATAGAAGGTGAGTTGAAAATAATATGCACAACCATAGCATATCTCCTGCTTGATGCATATTCGGTGTAGCCTATGTTAGCCGCTGCTAACATTACCCCCTTCCTAATTTGGCGCACGTCCTTGTGTGCCGGTGAAGCAAAACACCGTGACATGGTAGAAAGCAAGTCCATGGAAGAAATGTTGAGCTGTAAAACATAAGAATAAGTAATGAGCATCAAAGGCCAACAAGGATACAAAACATGAACTACAATGAATTATCATGTAAACTGAATTTTTTGCTTCTAAAAAATGGGTGACTCTCACAGTAAAAAACAAGACAACAGAAAGCAAAAAAAGAAACACTCAACTATCATGAAGGTTAAACCACTTGACATTGCAGTTTTATGCATGAAACACAAGAAATCAATTATGACCCTAGGCTAATGCAAGTTCATAAACCTACTAGCCTAAAAACTATGTGACCAATATTAATAAATCATTCAAGTCTAGCATGTCTACGGGCTATAAAAAAGCTCCTAATCTATTAGTACATTGTCACATCCTTTTTTTTTTGAAGCTTATGGAAGTTTTGTTTTTGTCATTCATTGAAAAAAAGTAAGGCACAATAAAAAGCTACCACCCCAAGGCAAGTCTAGGTGCAACTCTCGGCTCCTTGAACCCTCAAGAGGGTGTTCCAAGAATCTGTTAGCCTACCAAGGTGACGGCTAACCCCTATCAGCCCAGGGCATTAGTTTAGGGCATTGACCAAGCAAGTCAAGGTGATTCCTCTCACCTGCCAAGTGCCAATAAGGCGCTAAGCCTCACAAAGACACAACATAACATAGAGATTTTCTTTTCATGTGTCTAGTAGCATTATTGGTACTTTTTCTTGACACTTTTTTGCTTCATTGTTTCATTTTTTAGCACTTTTATTGCTTCCAACATGAGATGTTTATGGCAATTGGACTAAAGAGACTAAAGCCTAATCATAGCCCTAGGTCTAGGACTAATGAGAAATGAACCTATATTAACCTAAGGTCAAGGTCAACTACCTATGATTAGCACACATAAAACCTATTTTTTTGATGAGTTAATTTTCACAAAGCAAAGTGTTGCAACTTTAGTATGCTTAGCTTTTGAACATGAAAAAACGATAGCTTAGAATCAAAAATTACTTAAGCCAAGCATAGAGAATGAAGAGATGAAAAAGAGAAAAAGTATGGAAGGATTACATATATTCATGCTCTTTTGAGCATCCTTGAGCAAGCATCCCCTTTCATAGAGAAGTCTTTTGATCTTTTTATTTGTTTATTGAATGCCAAAAGCACACAAAAACATTAATGAAATCCTAATGCTAGGGTCTTGTATACCCAAATTTGCCAAAGGGAAAAAACCCAAGGGAAAAAAATGCCTTTGGTTATGCACGTGATGCTCTTTGATAGCAAATTTATGAATACATATAAAAAAATGAGTGGTAAAGTGAGCTTCTACATAAGCAAATTTTACAATCTCTCATGCATGATTCAAAGGTTTGATTAATTTCTAGCTCAATGAAGTATGGAAAAACAAGCCAAGAGCTGAAAATAATGCAACTTTTAAATGAAATGAAGTGGCTCTCAATAGCCAAATTTTACAATTCAAAGCTTTCCAAAAAAGTTGGCTAACAACTAGCTCACATGAAGTTTTACATTTTTAGTGCAAGCTATGAGCTAGAGATGACTGCAACTTGATGAAATGAAAATGAATGGTTCTTAATAGCCAAATTATGTACTTAAAAGCTCAAAAACGTTGGGTAAACACTAGCTCAAAATGAAAAAAATAACTTTTGACAAGGCTATGAGCTAGCATATATACAACTTTTAATCCAATCAATTGGAATGGCTCTAAGTAGCCAAATTTTGCAATATATTGCAATGATGACCCCTTCTTGGATCATTTGGAAGTACAACCTTGCCACACCCTTCAAAATGAAGCTCAATTGTTAGTGCTTTTAGCATATGAACATCCAATACAAGCAATAAAACTTTCATGTTCAATGCTATCACATGGCCATTCAAAAAACCCAATTTAGTGCTATGCCATGATTTTTGCATACATATTAAGCACTAAAAGAATACCGAGCAATGCCAAGTTCAAATTCTAGTGTATGCTTCATTCACAAACTCAACTTTAGTGCTATGCAAGGAATTTTCATTTAGAGCAAGTACTAAAATGCACAGTCAAAAACAAGCCCTAAAATCAATGCTCAAGCACGAATCTCATCCATGTAAAGAATAATGGCCACACCAATTAACTCTCGATTTTGCATCATAGACCACTATCTCTTCCCAACAAAGCTTATTTTGACCACTCTCATTAGGAAATTTGCAAAGAGCATTTATTTTTACTTCATTTTTTTCAAAAAGGAAATTTTCTCTCTCTCTCTCTCTCTCTCTCTCTCTCTCTCTCTCTCTCTCTCCCCATTTCCATCTCAAGTGATGGCTGTGTGTTTTCTAGCTCATGGCTCAATGGGATGGTCAAATATCCCAAATATCCAAACCCAGGAGGTGAGAACGTCCCCTTGTTCAATTTACTCCACAAATTTTGTTGTTTCTTGTTTGTTTACTAAGTCAAATAGTCGGGCTGGAGTTTAGGGCGAGAGAGACAGTGTGCCCCCCCCAAGGTGAGCATGGTATAACGTGTGTGTGTGTGTACGTGCACACATTCCTGGCATGCAGTGACAACACGATATTGATGCGCTGACTGGAGGCAGCTATTGGGTGGGTAGGTTGGCAGCAGCGCGTCGGTCTCATGAAGGCGTCACGCTATCTAGAGAAGGTGGGCTCGACCCATTTTGGAGTATGTGTGTGTTGGGTTCGAGTGCACCAGGCGAGCCGTTTGAAAAGCTGCCAGCACTGCAGAAGGGCTCGAAGCGAGAGCGATTGTGTGTGTATATGTGTTGTGTTTTGTCTTGCTTGGTAGCAAGTCAAGGCGGGACCAACACTAGTGACAGAAGAAAGTGCCGGGTCAGCCGGAAGAGTGGGGCGATGAATATCGAGCAAGGCGGGGTCTACTTGTGTGTGTGGGGGGCATATACTATAGAGGCGGGACTCAGTGGGAGCTGCGGCTCATTGTGTGTGTATGTAGTGCTACGAGCCAAAGCAGCAAGGCGTCCAGTTTAGTGCCTTTACAGGCCAGGGTGCATGTGTGGGTCTTTGCGAGCGCCAAGCCGTATCTGTGTGGGTCGTGTTGCGAGGCTGAGAGCCCGTCCAAGGTCAAGCTTGAAAAGGTGAGGAAAGGACTTTCTTTTTAAATTTCTGAAACTTTCCCTTGGGGCTTGTTCCCACAGAGTAAGCTCGGGAGCTCACATCAAAATTTCGTCCTCGATTGTGTGAAATTGTGTCATGCATCTCAAATCCCAATTCTATTTATCATGCATACACATCATGCCATAAGCAGTTTTATGAGAATCAAGGGCAAATTTTCATCAAATTATTGAAAATTCTCATCAATTTATTTGCAATGCTACTCCAAAAGATAATTTGACACACACTTTGAGTTGGAAGAATTCATGCAAAAATTTGGCTTTCACTTCATCAATTAAACATTGCATGCTTACAAGATGAGTGTCCTAATTGTCCTTGGCTATTGTAAAACCGACTACCAACCATCATAAGATTAATTGCTCTTATTACCCAAATTCACTTGGATTTGTCATCTTGATGTGTGAGGCTACACCCATATAATTATGGCATCTCCAAATGCAAAAATCACCAAAATTCTTACCATATCCAATCAAATTGGCATACATGACAATGGTAATACATAGAATCATTTTCAATTGTGTATCAATTGAATCATCCCAAATTAACTATACACATAGAACACCAACCATTTTATGTCTTTTAATCATCACAATTGGCAACCAAGGCCAATCATTCATCTTCAATCTGGACTTTGAATGCCATTGAGTAGGCACACAATTTAGACCAAAAATTTATGCAATGAATCCATCAATTACACATTGAAATTCTCAAATTGCAAACTCAATCAAGCATAAATGAATGCATGCATGCTTAATTTCTCAAAAAAGAACACTATTTTAATCCAATCAAGCAATGCACACACTAAACAATTCAGCACCAAAAAATCAAACTTGGTTCAATTAGCAATGCATTTAGGCTTACACCTAATGATTGCACACACTTTTCATGATCATTTCACAATCAAAAATCATTTTGGTGCTCCAATTGACCATCATATATTGAACATCAAGTGGTCTTGGATAGACACACACACACACTCAATCTTTGCCCAAATTTTGGCAATTAGGCTTATCCAATGGTTGAATTAGCCTAGCATACACATCAATTTCATGATTGCATACTCATAAATCATCAATTCCATCAATTTTTATGTATGCACACATTCAAGATTAGGTGCACACACACTTGAAATTTTTGACAATTTTTTTTCCTCTTTGGTGCATGCACACACAATGATTTTAATGCACACACATGAATTCTTGATGAGAATTAAGCATTATTTGGATACACACAAAGTTCAATAGTAACAACTTGACTATCAATTTCATTCCAATTCTATCAAATTAGGTGCAAAGTGTAGGTCAATTTGTGTTACACACCTAATTTTTAGCAAATAATTAGTAACATTGAACCATATTAATCAATCAAGAATTGACATGAGCAAGTGACTGCACTTACATCGTAATTACACTCCAAGCTATTCCTTTGCTCCACCCGAAGACACATCATTGCACACACAAGTGCGTGCACCATCAAATCGGTTCCAAAATTGACCATTGTAGGTCAAAAAATCAAGCACTCAAATCATCAAATTAGGCATAATTTAGCACAATTAACTTGATTAGAGTGATGATTCCACCTCTAAGGAAGGGATTTAACATACTTCACACTTCGAATGTTAGTGTTTAGGTTAGCAAGGTTAGTCAAAATTAGTAAAAATCAGCATGGAAATGAAGCGAAACTAGCAAGTGTTAGTATGAAATTAGTGAAATTGGGGGTTTGGGGTATTCATAACTCAAAACTAGCATCAATTTCTAGCACAAACATCATCAAATCACACCAAAATTGAGTTACACACAATTAAAAACCGAGAAATTAGTAATGAAATTACTCTACTCTACACATCCTAAACTCACTAGCTTAGGTTATAGATCCCCGGAAAGGGTGCCAAATGTAGGGAGGCATTGTAGACGACCTAATCGCAACCCACACAAAATTATCAAATCCGTCGATCGGTAACCCGGCTAGGGCATGTAAGTACGAGCATTGGATGCATAGAAAGAGAGGATTCAAGAGATCACCTCTCCAATGCAAGTAGAGATTAGCCATGACAAGACTAGCTCTAAACATACTCTAATCACTAATCAATCAAATCCTACACACATCAAGTCCACCGAAGTTCAACTTGCCATAGACTAGAAACCCCAAGCACACTAATGATAAGCACACACTATTACCACATGTCAATCACCGCACTTCATCAATAGCTACACACACGAGGTGAATGGTGCTAGAGATTCATAAAACCTGTCTACACGCAAGCAAACAATAGGGCACATACACTAATTACAAGATTAAGGCCCAACTTAATCAACATAATTAGTGATGCTAAATATCACAAATCGAATGCTTATGGAAGAATATGAGTGGTAAATAGAAAGAAGTACATACCTCTCTCAAATCTAGAATAATGAGAGTGTAATACTACTTCATGACATAATGAAATGTAGAGAATAAGTAGACTAATGAGAAAACAGAAATTAGATTAATCAAGAAGAGCTTTACTCTAATTACAATGATTAGCATTGGCCTCTCAAGCATAGACATTAAGCTCAAGGCTAGGCCATAGAGTGAACACTCAAGAGAGAGGGAGCTCCCAAAAGTGGATACTCAAGAATGAAGCCTCCTTGCATAAAGGCTTCCTTTTAAATGCTTTCACCACAATCCCTTCTACTATGTGTTTAAGCTTGAGCCCTCAAACTACCATATACAACTTTGGAACTCCAATTGATCTCAAGACTTATACAAGGTGAGTTGGAAATATTATGCACAACCATAGCATATCTCTCGCTTGATGCATATTTGGTGTAGCATGTGTTACCTGCTGCTAACACATGTGTCGGCACATAAGCCAATTTGATCTCTCTTGCTGAGAAGCCTCTCCCTGCCATAGTGGTAATGCACCTCAATGTGATTTGTGCAAGCATGAAAAACAAGGTTCTTCGCAACTGCCAATGTGCTCTCACTGTCAATGTAGATAGTGTTGGTGGTGTCCTGTCCAACACCCAAATCAGCCACATAAGGCATCTGAGCCATAAACACTCAGCGTAGTTGTGAAGACTCCCTTGTACTCAGCCTTACAACTCGAAGTGGCCAGAGTAGGTTGCTTCTTGCTCACCCATGATATACATGAACTGCCAAGCATGAAGCAAAAACCACTTGTGGACACTCATGTGTCAAAACAACTAGCCCAATTTGAGTCCAAAAAAGCATGGAAGTCTGATCCCCCCTTGGGGTCAAACAAGCCAAGATGTAAAGTGACACTAAGGTAGTGGAAAATCCTCTTGATAGCCTGCCAATGCTTAGACCCTGGGCTATGCATAAATCTGCTGACCTGTGAGACTACAAACTGAATATCTGGCCTCGTGCTGCATACATAAATGAGGCATCTGACAGCAATTTGGTACAGAGTGACATCTGTAGGATCACGAGCATCATGAAGACTCATTTTTAAACATTTTTCCATGAGAGTGGAAATAGGTTTGCAATCCTCAAGTCCAAAATTACATAGCAATGTATCTATGCAACTTTTTTGACACAAGGCAATACCACCATCACACTGCTTAAACTGTATGCCCAAGTAATGATGCAACAGTCCCAAACCTTTCATCTTGAAAGTAACATTCAAATCAGCCTTAGATTCAACAATATGTCTCTCATTTGATCAAGTGATCAGCAAATCATCTACATAAAAAACCACAATGAGAAGTTCATCACCCTCACGCTTTACATACAATGTGCTTTCTATTAGACTATTACGAAAGCCTCGTTTGACCAAATGAGTGTCAACTTTCTCATACCAAGCATGAGGAGATTGCTTCAACCCATACAAATCCTTCTTACATTTTCACACTTTGTACTCTTGTCCTTTCTTGACAAAACCATGAGGCCGTGTTACATAAACTTCCTCAAATATGTCACCATTCAAGAAAGTGGTAACAATGTCTAATTGATGTGCATCCGAACCAAAATGAGCTACCAATGCACATAGAAAATTCACAGTAGTCATACGACAAGTGGGAGCAAATGTCTCTTCATAATCTATGTCTTTTTGCTGCACATAACCCTTTGCAACAAGTCGAGCCTTATGGCGATCAAACGATCTAACCATCCGTCTTGCATTTCAACTTGTAAACACACTTTGTACCAATGGCCTTTTTGCCAGGAGGCAAATCACATAAACTCCATGTGTCAATTTCTATAAGTGCATCATATTCTGATTGCATGGCAGCCATCCAATTTTTTGAATTTTGTGCTTCATCAAAAGGCAGAGGTTCTTCAACATCATGTAAGCTAGACACAGCCAAAGCATAAAAACTGATGCATAAGATGCATGGCCAGAGCTTGAACGAGTACGACTAGACAAAGGTGCATCCAATTTACTGTCACACAATGTATTCACGAGCCATTTTGGCATACCTCTAGCCTGTTCATTTTTAGCCCTTTCCTCATCAAGTACATCATGTACATTTGCATCAGTAAAGGCTGATCTGTAACATTTTTGAAAACCCCCATAGGTTGTACATTTGCCTCATTGGAATTTACATTCAAACTTTCACCCCACTGAAAAGAGGCAACAAAGTTTCATAAATGTCCTGTGAGCTTACATTACTAACTCTAGTACATGACAACAAGGGCTGAACAGAATTTTCCACAAACACTACATCCTGTGAAACCAAAATACTCTTTGTCTGCGGATGATACAACCTGTAACCTTTGCTTTCAGCACTATAACCAACAAAAATACATTTGACAGCCTTATCATCCAATTTTCTGCGCTATGTTTGTGGCACCAAAGCATATGCCAAACAACCAAAAACACGCATGTGCTCAATAGAAGGCTTTCTATCATGGCATGCTTCATATGGAGTAATAGAATGCAAAGCTTTTGTAGGACACCTGCTAAGTACATAAGTGGCACACATGATGGCCTCAAGCCAAAAAAGAATGCGGCAAAGCTTGACTTTTGACCATACATTGTGCCATTTCTATAAGTGACCTTTTTTTCCTCTCACCGACATCATTTTGCTTAGGTGTATAAGGGACTGTACATTGGTGTTTAATCCCACAACGAGCTATACTCCCCCCATCAAATGGAACAGAAGGTGCCCATAATACATTTTGATACATTTTCATCCATAGCCAAAAATTGTTTGAAGCACATAAAAACTTCGGACTTCGCTTTAAGTGAAAATACCCATGCATACCTGGAGTAATCATCAATTAAAGTCATGAAGTAAAGGTAGTGGGAAAAGGACGGAGTTTACATGGGCCCACAAACATCACTATGCACAAGCTGCAACCTACATGTGGCCCTAACTGAACCATCCTTTGGAAACTTCGAACGTTGCATCTTACCCAAAATACAGCCTTCACAAACATGTCTGACAGGTGCTTCAAGAGGCGGCAAAGAAGCAACCATATCAGATTTATGCAAACGTAGCAAATTGTCAAAGTTCAGATGCCCAAAACGTGCATGTCATAGTTTTGCATCTGAAATCATGTCCGTGAGGATGAGTATTTATACATACTGCAAGAAGTCCACATGGGTATAGCTGGAGGACATTCCTCAGTAGAACTAACCGCTAGAAAGGTGTTGCAATCAAGCTATTGGTTGCCAATCTTATTTAAGGATGCATCACTTTTTGAAAAAGGATGTGATGAATTCCAACGTTACAAGATTGTACAACGAAAGGATAAGATGCCCTTCATCCTGTTAAAGTGACTCAACCACTTGAAAAATTGGGTTTAGACTTTGTAGGCCCAACTAGTCTGGCCGCTCGTAGCACTCAATCTTGATATATTATCATTGCCACTGACTGTGTGACAAAGTGGGAAAATGCCAGGGCAACACGTAAGGCTGATACAAGGTCAACTGCAAGTTTCTCTTTGAGAACATTATTACAAGATCTGCTTGTCCCTTTGAGATTGTGAGTGACAATGGCACTCATTTTATAAATGGAGTGATAAAAGAACTCAGTACCAACTTCATGATAGCTCACCATAAGTCCACACCTTATTATCCACAAGCAAATGGCCAAGCTAAGAGAACCAACAAGACCTTAATTTCTATCTTGACCAGAGCGGTGAAAGCTCATCGCACAGATTTGGATTTGAAGCTGACTTCAGCTCTATGGGCTTATCATACTTCTTACAAAGTGGCTATATTAATTGTACACCATTCAAAATGGTATATGGCCAAGAAGCAGTTATGCCATGGGAGTTTGTAATTCCTAGTCTATGTATAGCTTCAGAAGAAGGTTGGGACGGTAACCCTTTAGTTGAGCGTTTATATATCCTTGAGAGGTTAAATGAAGAAAGAAAATTGGTCGTGCAAAACGCACTTGTGGAGAAAGATAGGAGGAAGAAATGGTTTGACCATCATCTAAAGGACAAAGATATCAATGTTGGTGATAAAGTCCTTATGTATGGAGTGTTAACGAGAAGAAAAGGTCAAAATATGCGGGAAAAGGACCATATAGAGTATGCGAAATCACCCCACATGGTACCATTCAGGTCGAAACTCTTGATGGAGTAGAAACTATTGGATTCCTTAGTGGGAGTAAATTTAAAAGATATTATGATCCTTTAAGCCAAAAGGAACTACGTGCCATCCATCAAAAAAAGGCAGCCAAGGCACAAGCCGAGTTGAAGAAGATACAAGCTCAAGCTGAGGCTAAGGAGCGACAGCAACGTATAAGACACCAACAAGAGACCAACCTGTTAGTTACACATGCATTCCACGTTGAAATAGAGGATCATTCCTTTTCTTTGACCCCCAAAGTCTTTTCACATTGATTCAATTTTGATGTGTGTGCTTATTTTGTATGCCTTGGGTTTTTTGGTTTTCAAGGAAAAGTGCCCACAGTGGGAACCTCTAGGACTGTAGTACCATAGGTGATACATGTGAGTGAAGTACCAAATCAAGCTGGGATTTTTCTTCCAGCTTAAGATTTTACATTGTGGCACTTTTGATTTTTTTTGTTTGTTCATTTTCAACATTTTAATTTTGTAACTTTAGGGGGTCATATAACACTGTTACCCTCCCCAGGCTCATCACACTAGTAGAATCCCTTTATAATATGTAAGCTAAAGGTCAATAGGGACTAAGTCGACTAGAAAGCCCTAGTACATTACACACAATGCTGCCTAAATTGGATTAAGAACCTAAAGTAACCTTTGATAATTAGGAGGGATTCCCCACGGTATTAATAGAAGATCTTTAACTCCGAACTTGGTCAAACTAGCTTAGTCAGACTGCTTGATTCTGAAACCTAGACAAGGGATTATGACAAAAAATTATATAGAATCTAGTGTTTAATCTAAGCAAATGTGCGAAATATTGTGCTACCAATCACATTTAAAGCAGGCAATCATGGATGTAAAAGCAAAGACAAGAGGCAATGCTAATAGTTAAGAAACACCTGTTTGTGTTGATGATCATGCTTGATTTGAAGAGTGAACGAGAGAAAGATTCCATGAAGGTCCAAATCCTAACAGAAGAAACACGTTCTTGTACACACTAGGAAACACAAAGAATACCTCTAGGATGCACATCAGTGGTAAGAGGCACCAACCCTTATTGAACACAATCAAACAACATAAGGAACCCTAACCTAATTATTTGCACTCCCCCAAGAGAGTCAAGGGAATATGATATTTTAGAGGCTAAACCCCTATCCTCGTCATCATCGAGAAAAACAAAGTTATCACCCGTGGACCATATGTGCTATCCATGTAATCATGTAACTCTTCCTCATCATTAGAGGCACAAATGTTCACAAAGAACATCACTAAACGTCTATAGTCATCTTGGTCAAGAGGGTAAGTTTGTGCAATTGAAGAGAAGTCCTCTACAAAGTATGGATCAGTCGTGGTCAAGAGACGTATTAGCCATTGTAACTCCTCGAAATTCCTCTCACATGCTAGGGTATCTACCAAATCCCATTCACATGCAAGCACCAGGTAGACTATGTGAAACACTTGGGCAAAGTAAAGAGGGTACCTCTCACCCAAGGTAGGAGTGGATCACTCTATCGTACTAGCCATATCTGTACACATAGATAGATGATGGTTAGAGTGCAAATACTATAAGGGTCGTGTCAAAAGGTAGTGTTTTTGTGCATAATGTGTATTTATGCTTTTGTGCTATGTATAGAACTCGTAGGTTTCCAGATTTTTGTTTGGTGGCTATTGCTCTTTTACTATTTTAATTTTGTTTTTTGTGAGTGAAGGCTTTATATATACATTCCCTAGGATTGGGATATTGAGAAGTTAGGGAGAATGGTTGAGAGGGGAGTGAGTGAATGATGACTGCTGGCAAACACTCCCCCCTTCCTTGGGTAGATCATACCTTTTGGAATGATGTAGTCACCTTTTGAAACCAACTGTTCCAAGTTGTTATGGGTGAAGACTTTAATCAATAGTTTTTGATCGCCCTATGCCTTCCAGTAGTTGCAAGGGTGGTAAGGTACTCTACCATGATTTTATTTGTAACTTTTTTGTAGGTGGTGAACTTACAATGGGAGGTACAAACTCTTTTTTGTCTGTATGGATATGTACAATGGTAGGTGGAGGTTGTGTCGAAGCTTCTATTTATGTATATAAACTACATGAAGAGTAAGAAGCTTCATTTGACTTCTTTGTTCCTGAGCTAGGTGGAGGTTGTGTCGAAGCTTCTATTTATATATATGAACTACATGAAGAGTAAGAAGCTTCATTTGACTTCTTTGTTCCTGAGCTAGGTGGAACAAATCGTTCTTTCTTCAGTACCCAAACTAGCTCTAGAGTGGGTCTGTAGCATTCTGTGATTTTTTCCTTTCCAAGATCTTCAATTCATTTTGGAGCTAAAGGATTGGGTCACACGGGTTAGGTGATAGGTAAGGGCACAATTTACATTTTGGCACCTAGATTTGATCATTTCCTTCATAGTAGCCTTGGGCTTCCAATAGTTTTCTAGGAATCCAAGAAACGTTTCTTTACATTTCTTGGGGTGAGTGGGACATCTCTTACCAGGCTGCTGTTTTTAACACTAGCAATGGTCGCTAAAGAAGCTTTAGGGATCCACTTGTTTGTTTTCTTTGTTATATTAGGATGGGTCTTGTGTGTCTCAAGCTTTATTTCAACTACATAAGTTGAAGCTCTAGAGAGTTGGGCTATCGGGACATATGGTTCAACCTCTTGGACATGCAATGTTTTGCGTTTTATTTCCATAAGAGGAAATATCTCAGGGACTATGGCTTGAGTGGCAAGGCTAAGAGTTGGTTTTTGCGTTGTGACACCCCCAATTCCCCAATCTATAGTGTATTTGGTGGCTATCATCCACGTTGCATCCTAGGTTTATATTACCCTCCATAGTTCCACCAGGCATGACCAAAAAGTCTTGAGCTACAACCCCGTTGTCATAACTGACAAAAGTATGCTAGGTTCCAAAAACCTTGGTCCTTTTCTTGTTGACACCCTTGACTTGGATAATACTCTTAGATAGAGATGGCTTTCCTAACTGACACCACACCCCATATGATAGTAGATTATACTTAGCACTCGTGTCCAATAAGGTGTTATATATCACTTTTCCATAGGTGCTATTTACCTCAATAGGGTATCATAGAGGTGTGTCAGAGTCCAACAATCAGGGGATGATTTCATTAGCAATTTAGTTTATCATAGCTTAACTACAAGGTCTTCTAGGTATAGCCTCTAGTCAGCCCCCTCGGACATGAAATACTTGGCTCTCGCGATTAAACAGCTCAATTGACCAGAAAAATTTGAGAAGTTTGCCCATGGTATTAATAGTTGACCTCTAGTGCCTTTTGACCGTTAAATTAGCAACCCCATACTTGTTTAGTTTTTGACCTTTACAACTGCTTATGTGTTTGATTATACTACAGTTTAATGTTTATTGCGGACAAATTGTTTAATATTATGTTACCAATCAATTTGTCTGCTTACAGTTACATATGCTTTTTAATTGTATATGAGAATGCAGTTACTGTGCCAATTTTGGTGGATTTTGCAGTGATTGGAGAAGGCTAAGGACATTCAATCTTGGATGCTCTTCCACCTCAATGAACGTACTTCATCTCAATAGCTTTCAAGGACGAAATCTACATCACGAAGGGGGACATGTTAACCCTCACGGACACATCACCTTCAACAGACGTATATTATTTATTTGATTAATTCATGGACCGGGTTTGACAGTTCAATAGGTGTGTAGGTGATTGCCGATGAGAGATGCACCACTTATCTTATTTTTACAGCAGTTTTGCAACAACCGGCCATTGTGGACACCCATGTGTAAACGGGCCAAACTCTTATAAAAGGTCCATTTGACCTAAAACATCTCATTCCCTAAGGGGTCAAAATAAATCTCTCTCATTATAAGTCTACCATAAAAAGATGAATATTTTTGGTGTTCTAATTTATGAGAGTAAAAGAGAATAGATGTAGGAAGGAAAAATCATAATAGTGAAAAAATATACACATAAATAAAACTAGTTTTTTTGGATTTTTGTTGGGATGGAGTTACACCAAAAATAAGAGAAGCTTGCATGAGATTATTTTTATATGGAATAAAGAGTATGCAAAATGGTAAGAAAAAATATGTTAATGGTGAGTCAATGTACATAGCATAAATAACACACCATAGGTAGAAATATTTAAATAAATACCAAAATAATTATGAAAAATCCTTTTATTTAGTCCCTATATACAATGAAATATTTACACACAAATGGGCCATAATATACTTATATGTTTTATTTTTTTGACTCAACTAGCCCAGTGACTAGCTAATTAAGGGTTTTTAAGAAGATATGGGTAAAGTCCCCTAACTCACACACACCTATATACAGTGAAATGGTAGGGATAGCCACAATGTTTGGATGATTTTGGTAGGGTGGGTTAACTCACTATGGCAATTACGGAGAGCCGAAAAACAGCTATCAGTACCACATAGAACATACACAATTCCTGGCGAAGCTCCAAAATAATCAGACGGCTGTACGCTTTGTCGTACGTGTCAAAGGCTGTTGGGAGCTTGCTTGTGCACTTTGTGCGAGCCACTAGAGAATTCTAGCAAGCTCAAAGAACAATGGTGGTGAGTCAATGTACATAGCATAAATAACACACCATAGGTAGAAATATTTAAATAAATACCAAAATAATTATGAAAAATCCTTTTATTTAGTCCCTATATACAATGAAATATTTACACACAAATGGGCCATAATATACTTATATGTTTTATTTTTTTGACTCAACTAGCCCAGTGACTAGCTAATTAAGGGTTTTTAAGAAGATATGGGTAAAGTCCCCTAACTCACACACACCTATATACAGTGAAATGGTAGGGATAGCCACAATGTTTGGATGATTTTGGTAGGGTGGGTTAACTCACTATGGCAATTACGGAGAGCCGAAAAACGGCTATCAGTACCACATAGAACATACACAATTCCTGGCGAAGCTCCAAAATAATCAGACGGCTGTACGCTTTGTCGTACGTGTCAAAGGCTGTTGGGAGCTTGCTTGTGCACTTTGTGCGAGCCACTAGAGAATTCTAGCAAGCTCAAAGAACAATGGTGGTGAGTCAATGTACATAGCATAAATAACACACCATAGGTAGAAATATTTAAATAAATACCAAAATAATTATGAAAAATCCTTTTATTTAGTCCCTATATACAATGAAATATTTACACACAAATGGGCCATAATATACTTATATGTTTTATTTTTTTGACTCAACTAGCCCAGTGACTAGCTAATGAAGGGTTTTTAAGAAGATATGGGTAAAGTCCCCTAACTCACACACACCTATATACAGTGAAATGGTAGGGATAGCCACAATGTTTGGATGATTTTGGTAGGGTGGGTTAACTCACTATGGCAATTACGGAGAGCCGAAAAACGGCTATCAGTACCACATAGAACATACACAATTCCTGGCGAAGCTCCAAAATAATCAGACGGCTGTACGCTTTGTCGTACGTGTCAAAGGCTGTTGGGAGCTTGCTTGTGCACTTTGTGCGAGCCACTAGAGAATTCTAGCAAGCTCAAAGAACAATGGTGTGTCACTCACCTCTCAATGCTTCGATCGTGAAGGATCTTGTGCTGCAAAGAAGAAGGAGTTTCCGCCTCGCCGCGGCCAATGTCACCGCAATGCTTGATCACACACATAGACTCTCTCTCTCTCTCTCTCTCTCTCTCTCTCTCTCTCTCTCTCTCTCTCTCTCTCTCTCTCTAGCATACACACACACATACACAAAGGAGAAGGAGATAGAGTTGGAGCAAGAAGACTTCTTAGCTTATACCTTTATATTTTTTCCACCTATATTATTTATATTTGACATGTACATATTTTTTTAGACCCCTAAATATTTGATTTTCTTAGTTGTACTATTCACTTATATCATGATCCCAACAATATCTTCAATTATAGACCTACCAAATAAGGTCAAGGGTATGTGGCATGCATGCATGCACCATGGGGAGCTCACTCTTGGAGGTATTCAAAAGAATCATCCAAAGAAGGACCTCACAAGGACCTTGTGCAGTGTTAAAAACAGTCGGTTTTGCTGAATTTTTAAAGATCACATGCTCCCCGAATTTGGAAAGGTGATACAAACAAAAGTTGTAGCTCGTGAGCTAAACTTTCACCTCAAATTTTTTCATATTTTTTTGAGCTACAAGCTATGAGCTATGATTTTATTGGTGGACCCCAGTTTGCCCATGCTATGCAGCCACACTCCCTCTTCCACTTTATCATTTTCCTCTTTCACACACACTCCTCCCTCTCCTTCCCACTCCCAAACCTACAACTCCCATGTCCTAATTCACCATTCCCACATCTCTCACACCTCCATAGCCTTCATCCTCCATTTCTACACCCTAAGTGTCCCCCTTTCTCTCTACATATATGTCCATATTACCATACTCTCTTCAACTTTGTAAAGAATCATTTTGTAAATATTTTTTAGTGATAATTACTAACTACTCACCACTAACCTTATTGTAAAATGCACCCTCTAATAGAGTAGGCACTCCCAAATTATTCACTCAATCCTCTCTCCTATCATCCTCAATAATTCTCTTCCCTTGAGCCCACATCCATGTGACTCAAAGGACAAGAGAGACCCACCCTCATTAAAATAAAAATAAAAAATGCATAATCTTTTATTCCTTCAAATAAACTTGATTAGGCCTAATCCTAATCGGGGCTTCTAAAACCTATAAATAGAGCCCTTCTCTCCCTTGTAAATCATCACATGATCACACTACACCACACCATTCTCAACACATAACACACCACTCTTCAAGCCTAGTTGTGTAGAGTGTGTGCATTGTGAGTGCTCTATTCCATCACTACACATAGGTGCATGGAGAAGCTTGAAGTTAGTTATGCCATCTAGAGGAGTGGAGTGATACTATAATCTGCAATCACACTTGTAGCCTACTCTTGTCCATAATAAGATTCATAGTTTTGGGTGCAATTGTATGCTGCAACTACGACTCTTCTCTCCAAATTGACTTGCTAAGTTGGTTCATCAGGTGGTTGAAGGTATATTGTCATTGAAGTTTGTTGTGCCATTTCATGCTTGGTGGTTTGAGGGCTTGTTGAATTGTTTGCCTAAAAGGTAAATTGTAAGAGGGTGCTCGGTGAGAGGGCTCCCGTGACCCTAAGACAATTTGTGTATTGGCAACAAGGTCAAGTTTTGTGTTGTCTCTCTATTTCTCATCAAGCTTTGTGTGCATCTAGTCTTTAAGGCTAAGACTGAGTTGCTCAAGTTGATTTGTGCTCTTTACCTCTCTCTGGCGTGGTGAATGTTTGTGTTTGGTGTGTGTGGCTATCTTGCATTCCCCTCTCTTTGTGCGTTTGAGTACAAGGAGATATCATGTGCGTTCTAGTTCACATCTACAACTAGGTGGTGCCCCTTTTCTTGTTTGGTTTCTAGCTGTGGATTGTTGTTGTCTCTGATTGTGCTTGCCCCAGCCCCAATTGAGCAGCACAGGAGCCTCGAAGGGTGTTTAGAGTCCGCTCTTCTTGTTGCCCGCCCCGGACCGCCTCAGTACATGGAGGTAGCGAGAAGTTGCAGTGCATCAAATAGACACCGGGTGGGCAAGTTATAGCAGTGGGAAGCTAACTGCGGTGGTCAATCGCAAGTAGTCTTATGTTTTTTGCCATTTTTGTCGCGTTGGTTGACACGCCAGGCAGGGTCAAAATGGGATATAGTGTTAACCCTCACGGCTCACGGACACCCTATCACCTACGACGGAGGTTGTAACCTACAACGGACGTTGTATTATTTACTTGGTAGAGTCAAGTACCGGGCTTGTCGGTTTAATAAGAAAAGGGTAAGAGTGATCGTCAATGAGAGGCGCACTCTAACTGGAATATTCAAGGGATTAGTTGGCTAAGCATGGGTGCCCAAGTGTGAATGGGGCGAGCTCATATAAAAGTCAATTTTTAAACCTAAAAATCACTCATTCTCTCATTTGTGCAATTGAAGAGTGCTCTTGCTCCATCTCCATCTTCTTCTTCTTCTTCATCTCCTTGTATGTGTGTGTATACGTGAGAGAGAGAGTGTGTGTGTGTGTGATCAAGCATTGCGGAGGCATGACGGCGGCAAGACGGTTGAGCGCGGTGTAGTGGCGTCTCCCTCTTCTTCGCGGCGAGAAATCCTCCACGACAGGAAGCGTAGAGCGGTGAGTGACACACCAACGCCATCTTTGAGCTTACTAATTTAGGCTTTTTGTGTGCTTGGAGCCATTTGTGGCTCGCACATGGTGTATCGGCAAGTTCCTTGCATTGACACGTGCGACATACGCGCATATTTTTGGCACCGTTGCCGGGGAATGCCATACACTAAGCTTGAATGGCACTCTGTGCTACTTTTGTGGTGCAATTTCAACTGTAGGAAAGGTAAGGAAGGAGGGTGTGTGTGTTGAGGAAGAAGGATTTTGTGTTACTACTGTGTTTTTTTTTTGTTAATGGAGTTTTCAAAGGTACTGTGTTTTTTCTCTATATAAGGTGTTAGTATTAAGGTTGTTAGTTCTGTGTAATGTAATGTACAGTAAGTAGGAAGTAGATATGTGAGAGCTAATAGAGTGGGTTAGTGTGTAACAGTAGGTATATTAGTTGGAAATAGGTAGGTAGAGTGTGTGTGTGCTCTCGCGCAGGCCGACGTGATCTTATCCTTTTTTTAATAATAATTTAAAAAAAAGTTAAAAAATTTTAAAAAAATTAAAGGTAGAACCGAGATCGGGAATATCTCCCAGACCCAAGCCCAAGACCCAAGCCCAAGCTCGCACTCAGGCTCAAGCCTCAGTCGCCCTTTAAAATTACGAATTTTAGCTTCACACGTAGCTAAAAATCAATTTTTTGATGACCAACGGAGCTTCAGGTGACCGAACGTTGTGATGTAAAGCACACCGCGACCCTCTAAGTGATATGCTTGTTTTGAGCTATCACACACTTTAATCAAAAAACTGATCATTCAAAAATATTAAAAAACATAAGAAAACGAGTGAAAATGGATGTCTAAAAAAGATAAGCAGTTAATCTTCGAGGTTATTCACCGACGCTTGAAAGGTGCCAAAAGCACATGCATCTACGCTCTGGTCGTGTGCTAGGGACGAAGCAACTAGAGAGAATTTCGGCTTACACGAGTTCTCATTATCCACCTACTTTAGGTTCCGGGCCCTCTTCGGGGACCCAAGGTAGTACAAACCAAGACCCGAACATAGCGGCTAGTGACTCTTCCTCTGACTATGACGTCATAGAGGGTTTCCCAATGCCTAATCTCGATAGCTCAAGCCAAGACATGCATGCCATGGGCCCACGGTCCGGGCCAAGCGTGCTTAGCCGCTTGAAGGAAACCTTTGGTAGAGCTACTCGCTCCGAACATGGAGCTAATGATGTAAATGAGGGGGGTGGGGAAGTAAATTCTCCATTCATGACCAACGTAGAGCCTATGCCCTTAGAGAATGTGCACGTGAATACTTCACTCACTGCACCTCTTGACTCTTCAAAGCTATTCCCCTCCGAGGTCATATTACCCGATGGTAGAAGCCTTACCGAAGTGCAAGAGGTTGAGCAATATATCATTGCGGCTAGAGAAAAGGAAGTCGAGAGCTTACGCGAGGTGGAGCAACGAAGAGAGTTAAAAGCGAAAGCTCCTATTTCAATATCTTTGCTAGGACAGCAATCGAGTGCTCCTCACTTAGCAACCGCTAAGGGCCAACCCCGAGAAAGCAACATTGCATCTAGTTCAAAGGACACCCCTAGCACCTCAATCCTGAATGGAGCGTTCTTAAATGAGAACTGGGAGTACGAACTACAAACAGAAATTCTGATTGACCTATACACAGGTCACACCTATCACCTGGGTTGGTTAGATGTCCTACAATCCACAATGGGTGGTACTAGTGTGGAGGATCAACAACAAAGAGTTTGTGAGGTCATCCATAGGGTCATTGAGTTAGAGAGATAGAACAAGGGGATCAACATGCCTTCAACGGGTCTCATGAGATTCTTAGATACAGGAAAGGTTAAACAACCGACCTTATCACAGATGAAGACTCCCTCGGTAAGTTCGATGGATCCTCCATATGTTGTTTCTCCAAGGGTCTCAGTGCAGTCTGAGCCCACAAGTGATAGCTTCACCTTTCCAAGTCTAGCTCATCTTTCCCTTGATGACACCACAGCTACCATGCCTACCCCAATGATGGGCATGCCAAGAAACACGCCATGGACCTCATTTGTTAGTAAAGCACCGCTACATGATAGCTCAATGTCTGCAACAGTACCTACAAGTGTGTACCAATCGTATGCACCTATGGGTCATCGCACTCATGTAGTCCCTACCCCTCCCATTGTTTCAAATACCTATGCTCCACAACCATAACACCCAAGTTCTTATTTCCATGGGACTATACCGGCTAGCATTAGCATGTCACATCCGACGTTTGCTATGCCTAGGGCCACACATATGAACTTTGGACCGCCACATGGCACAACACCGTACCAAACATGGAACCGACGGGCTTCCTATGCGCCAAGCCCGATGCCAATACCTACTTCAGATGTAGTCTCTGGAGTGCCTTCACCCACGGTGCCTGCTCACTTAGGTGACTTGGCAACATTTTCTCAAGCTATCGATCGATCTATTGCTGAGAATACGCGTAACATGCCTGATAGAGAGCCTAGAAGTAAGGCAGTACAAATAGCCAAGCTCACACAAAAATTTTGTGGAGACGGGGATGTGAGAAAGCATATGAAAGTGTTTGAACAAATATGCGATTCTCTAGGAGAACACAATGATCTACATAAGAGTAATGCTTTAAGCCTAACCTTAAGTGGGAAGGCAGGAAATTGGTATAGAACCCTAAGGGTGGAAGAAAATGATTTACCCTACTCCTAGGAGACTGTTCTTGAAATAATACATACGAGAGGGAGTACTTTGGGGTGTAGCCTCTCAGCTCCACAAAGCCCAACGAGAGGAAGGAGAGTCGGTGAGAGACTTTATAAGTCGCTTGAAGCATTTGAATTCTCGTTGTAATCCAAATGAGCGCTTCAACAACAACCAAATGCTTGATAGATTCATTAGGGGATTACGACATGAGGATATCTACAATGTACTAGTCATTAGAGGTATCACCACTTGGGAAGCAGCCACCACCAATGCGATCCAATTGGAGGATAATTTAATGATTCAAGGAGAAAGAGTGTCTATTGAGCCTAAATCTATTAGCTCGCAAGCATCAGGGCATCAGCCAATGACCCTAAAGCCTATAGCTAAGGAGCCAAAGATATCTGAGATGACTTTAGAAGATCTCACCAAGGCTATTCAAGAGAGTCTTAGAGACAATCATGCTCCGCAAAACAATCATACGTATCCAAGAAGGGAGCAATAATGGTGCTCAGTATGCTATGGACCGCATAGTACCAGTGAATGCCCTACTTTTAGAGTAAAATTCAATGGGAATTGCAATGCATGTGGAAGGTACGGTCATCAAGCTAAGGATTGCATAGTATTTAAGCGCGCGATGGCCAATAGACCAACCTTAGCATGGACAGACACACCTCGAGTTCCTGCATTGATGCTAGTCCCACCTCTTGAACAAACATCACAACACATGGTCCCTAGGGCCCAAAATGTTGTTCAAACAGCACCCTTACCACCTCCAGTGCTAGGACCGCAACCACCACATCCGAGAATCACTTCTTTGAATCAAGTGGGTTGTGAGTCATCTATTGCTTTTTTGGAAGGCTGTGAGGAAGATATAGATCCTAATATTGCCTATGGGATGGATGTGCTTGAAGAAAGTCCACAATACTACATGGAGGACTATTGGGGACAAGTCAAACCTGTCTCTATCAAGTAGCTGCTCTTGCGGCAAGAGGCCAAAATATCAATTACGCTGCTAAGAGACCACCTCTTCAATGCTATGAGTGTGGAGGTCCACATCGTGTAGCCGAGTGTCCTATTAGGCTACAAAAGAACACCACACTAATGCAAACCAGTCAAGAGAGCACATCTACAATGCCAATACTCATGTGTAATTGATGTGGCGTAGTTCATTTGATTGCCCAATCTCCAAATAATCCAAATGCACCAAAGATCACGCCGTTAAACTTGATCGAAGTTACCGAGGATCCATCATAAAGTACACCTGTGGTACCAGTAAACGTACTCACACGATCGATGCTCCAAAAAAAAAATTATATTCTTGAGGAAAGAAACACGGCATCAATTGCCCAATCTCAGAAAAAGAAGAAAACACGAAGGAAGAGATCGCAAAAAGCAGCAAAGTCAGACCCCACTTCAAAGACCAACATAGGGACTAGTGACGACCCCGTATATATGAACGACGCTGAAGAGGATTCAGATTCAGGTGAAACCATGGAGACCAAAACGACCACTAAGATAGAAACCAATAAGGAAGATCTTCATGAGCCACAATGGCATGGATCCAACAAGATAGGAACTTATCCAAACCCTACAGAGGAGATCGAGCGAGTCAAGTAATAAAGGAGTTTGGTAGAAGATACCCAAAGGGATCTAGAACCAGCACCTAGGCAGATCCGGATTATAGACACAATGTTCCCTACGCAACAACAACCTCACCAAGACCATAGACCCTTAGCCATACCTAGTGTCATCCAAGAAGAAAGTGACTTAAAGTCATGGAAAAGTGGGCGTACTCACTTCTTGATGGAAAGAATGTTTACAGAGGGACTACTTGATCCTATCGAAGAAATGGAGATCCCATATTCCCCACTTCAAGGGACTGAGGTCCAAAACGTGTCGTTAAACATTGCCAAATTGATGGATTTCATGTCTTCAGAAGTTAGAACCACCATCATGTCCAAACTATATAAAGACCCTGAGCTAGTCTCAGCTCTTCGAGCCTTCCTCAATGGAGAACTAAAGTTTGGGCTACCACAATTTGCACAGATGGATGGAGCTAGAAAGATGCCAACAGAGGAGGAACAATTAGATCCACAACCCAACCTAGATGAGAACCTTGTTATAGAAATACATGTTAACAAGTTGGGACAATACTTTGAGGGTGATGAATCCAATACGACCATACCAATCACTACTAAGGGATTAATTGTGAAGGGAATCCTTGATGGTGGCGCTGGGGTTAGCATTGTGACTAAAAATTGCTGGGAAACTATGGGAAGACCTCACCTTGCAACCACAACCATAGTAGTGAAGATGGCCAATGGGTCTATTGTTAAACCTATTGGGATGCTAGAAGATCTCAAGATCAAGGTCTTTGGACATAAAATAAGGATTAACTTCATTGTTATGGATTTCTCCAAACACACTATGGCCTCAGAGATGATCTTAGGACTTCCTTTTATGAGGGAAGCAAAAATGGTGCATGACTGGTCTAAAAACCATGTCTAGTTGCAGTTCCAATATTCTGTCATTCGAGTGGATCTTGTGACTGGTCGAGCACATCCTCTAGGAAACAGGTTTATAATTGATCATAGATCTGACACCACAGTTCACTCGGCCCCATTGCAGTATTGTTAGACATGTAAAGCGGACACTGATGTTGGGGAAGATTCTCCTTATATGGATGTACTACCTGGGATGACTGAGTCGGACAATGTGGATTGGGTCCACCTAGCAGCAACCATAGACACTTGGGGAAATAGGGGGACAACGTGGGTAACACCTGAGGGGGATGAAATGCCTGCACCCTTGAATATGCTACAAGCAATGCATATAGCTTCTGACAAGACTCATCCTAATATAACGAAGAAAACATACAAGTGGGTCCCTAAATCTTCTTTAGCAACCATGGTTGATGCTAAAAAATAGAAGCCTTGTAAGAAACGTCCCACTCGCTCCAAGAAATATAAAGAAACGTTGCGCTGGATTCCTAAAAAACTATTGGAAGCCCAAGGCTACTATAAAGGAAAGGATTAAATCTGGGTTCCGAAACGTAAATTGTGCTCTTACTTGTCACCGGGCCCAAGTGAGCTCAATCCTGTGGCTCCAAAACACATTGAAGGTCACAGAAAGAAAAAAATCGCAAAATGCTACACACCCGCTCCAGAGCTAGTTTGGGTACCAAAGAAAGAACGATTTGTTCCACCTAGCTCAAGAACAGAGAGGTCCCATGAAGATGTAATGCATCCATAGAGGTAAAAGCTTCTCCACAGCCTCCACCTACAATAGTGGACCTCCATAAAGCTACAAAGAAATCCACACCTCCCAGTGTTCAAGAATCACCTGATGAACCACTTCAAGTTCCATCCTGGGAGAGTACCTTACCACCCTTGCAACTCGATGAGGCACCTAAGGTAATAGAAAACAACTGGAAAAAATCCTCACCTATTACCAACTGGAACAATTAATTTCAAAGGGTGACGAGCACATTTCAAACGGTATGATCTACCCAGGGAAGGGGGGAGTGTTTGCTGACATTCATCATTCACTCACTCCCCTCTCAACCTTCCTCCCTGACCTCTCAATCACCAATCTTAGGGAATATATATATAAAGCCTTATACTCACAAAAAACAAAAATAATAAAGAGCAAGAGCAATTAGCAAACGAGTATGCACAATAAAAGTCAAAACATTGACCCAGACCTACACATTCACATCCGGTACATTGAAACAGAAACCTATGTCATCAAACACCTTTAATCCTCATCACTCGAGTAATGGAGGATAGGTAAGATTAGTACGATAGGATTGTTTCTGTTTTAGAGTTTAGTGATCAACAAAGTTATTTCTTCCTACTGATGTGCCTCCTAGAGGTATTCTTTGTGTTTCATAGTGTGTACAGGAACGTGTTGCTATTGTTAGGATTTGGATCTTCATGGAATCTTTCTCTCATTCACACTTCAAATCAAGTGCGACCATCAACACAAATAGGTGTTTCTTGTCCATTAACATTGCCCCTTATCTTTTTGCATCCATGTTTGTCTGCTTTGATTGTGATTGGTAGCATAATATTCAATGTCTTTGTTTAGTATCAAACATCAAAGTCAATGTAATTTTTGTCATAATCACTTGTCTAGGTTTAAAAATCAAGCAGTCCAACTAAGCTAGTTTGACGAAGCTAGGCGTTAGAGATCTTCTCTTAACATTAGGAAAAATATGAACCCTCTAGGGGCCCTTTGGAATTAAGGTTAATTAGAGGCCAGCCAATGAGAAGAGGGTGGTGGACACACTCTATGCCCTCAAAAATGTAGGGGGACAAAGTACCCTTACACTTCTTAAATGGGCTCTTAGCTAGTGAGAAGGTGGGGTGGGGGGAGGGGGGGGCCATATGGAACCTCCAACTTCCCTTCTTTTTTATCCGGTTTTGAAAAAATCCCAAAAATTTGAAATTTTTCAAAATTTTCAAAACTCAAATTTTATCTTCTTAAAACCCCCCTAAATCTATTTTATGGTCAAAAAAACATTTTTTGACCTCAAAAAGTCAAAACGTGCACCCAAAAATCCTAAAATTCAAATTTTAAAAAAAACTTTTGAAAAATCTTTTTTTACTATCCAGAGCTCCCCCAAAAGCAGTCCTTAGGCAAAAAGTTATTTTCTCTCTCTAGAACCCCTTTTCCAACTCCTCCTTGGTTGCAACCATCACACTCATCCTCTACTCCAACCTCTCTCTCTCTACACCATCTCCATTGCTGCAGCAAGGAAGCTCCTCTCTCCTCCCCTACCACCTTCCATTGCCACACCAAGCCAGGGTTAACCACCTTCTCCTCGCATTGCCACACCAAGGAAGGGTTATCCACCTTCTCCTCCCATTGCCACAAGAGTTAACCACCTTCTCATATCAGTTTATCCCACCTACACTGTAGCAACAAGCAAGGTCCTGCTCCTCCTCCTAATTTTCTTTACTCAACCATTGCCAACTCTACTTCGCAAAGGCGGCCAAAGGATGAGATCACAGCACTTGCATGCCACAACACTAGAGGTATAGATGATGAGTGGGTGCCACAAGAGTTCACCAAAGGTATTTGGGTATACATGCAACCATCTGCTATTGGCCCTCATTGTGAGGTCCCCACCCCGTCGTACCAAACAACGAATCTGATGGTAAACCTGGTGGCCACTAGATCTATAGCGGAAGCAAACAAAATGGTTCAGGGTTCAACTAGCGAACGATCTCTCATCACAAAGTGAGTCGAGTTTGAGCCTACTAGCAACGAGATCTAGCTCCACCTTGCAGGGGAAGCGCACTTAACTATCTAGCGATCCTAAGACCCACCTTCCAAGAGGAGAGAAACCCCAAGTGCCTTTTTCCCCATGTTTCAGAGGCACGTACTCTCGAGGATTCACCGCTCTAGGAGCAATGAGTAATACCAATATCGAGTAAGCACTATGGGGACAGAGAGTTCCCGACCAATCGGGACCACCCATCTCGTAGGCATTGGCAACCCGAGCCAAGCCCCCACTTTCCACCCCCACACTCACACTTCATCGTGTGACCTAATTACTACCACAAAGGTTGTTCAACATACATATTCCTTGTTTAATTCCGAATCACATGGTTCGTTAAAACAACCCTTCAACCAGTATTGCAAACAACACCAAGACAGAATTCTAGTAAAAATTCTACTCAAACTTATTCATAGAAATTCCAATGTCCTGGAGGTACAACATCCCCCCTCCAGCGAGAGTTCACTCCGCCCGTTGTCGCCTAGCTGCCCATACAACTAGGTATGTCTACCGCATAGAAAGCACGTCGTGGACACTCCCACCGCATAGAAAGTAAGTCGTGGGTATCCACCGCATAAAAAGCAAGTCGTGGATTCAAGAGCCCTAACGAGGAACTCTGCCCCCTGTGATCAGTAGGGGGGTCAGGACTGATTCAACATTCGAAATAAAATGAACATGTCGAGCTAAATTTTCCCTAGCAAGCATTCTTTCCTCTCGCAAACAGCATATCCATCAATCATTTCTTTCCTACTTTATACTTAAATGTACTATGCATTCAATGCCGAGGTTTCTGTCGGATTTCTCCAACATGTTCGGGGATATGTTCATTCCTAACTAATCGTATGCAATGTTAATTAAACAACTTGAATAGAAATTGGG
This sequence comes from Adiantum capillus-veneris, assembly GCF_014529385.1. NCBI lineage: Eukaryota > Viridiplantae > Streptophyta > Polypodiopsida > Polypodiales > Pteridaceae > Adiantum > Adiantum capillus-veneris. Next base: position 140,244,266 of record NC_140956.1, read on the forward strand.
ACCTACCTCTTCCATTTCCTCGTCAATAGCTCGTGAGATGGCCGGTATTTGCTCGTCCATGGGAGCCTTCCCCTTCTCGTTGACATTGCTCGTTCCTGCTTCGCGATCATGGGCACCACCGAAGCGCGTCCTCTTAACCGGGGCCATTTCTCACTACTTTAAATGATTAGCTTGGAGAAAGAGCTAAGGTTCACAGCATCATAACAGTCCAATGGGTAGATTAGTGACATCAATTAATCCCTCCTATATGAGAGTCTAGATTTCTTTCATAAAGCAATCATTAAGGATGGCACATAATCCTATGGGAACCGGCTCTAAGATAATTATTCGGCTTACATGATCAAGAATAATTAGGATTTCACTATTGGAATTACCAGAGAATTAGATTAAGTATGATTAAACTATTTCCTAGCAATTAGATGATGCAGATTTACCCTATGCATATGTGTGAGGAAAAACCAATTCTTAGAGACTTATTGACGGATTAATTTCTCCTTAATTACGTCTTAATGCATAAGAGAAATGAATTCAATTAAGCTACAATGTTAATGAGTGATTACAATAGTGATTCTCTTCAATCTGCACAGATACTAGCTTACCGATTAATTACTATGCTATCTAGAGAGAGAAGATTCTGATAATTATGCTCTAATCATTAATCGAGAGTGAAAAATGGCTGATAATTCAGCTATGGAATGATGATTACATAATAGAGTATGAACAAGGAGAATTTAGAGAGTAGTCATAGAGATTTTTGACTAGGAATAAGCATAATAGACAAGGGATTTAAATGGTAGAGAAAAAGATTCACAGATGGCATTAATTAAACTGTCGTTACCGTGATTAAGAGCTGGTAATCTTCTTAATTTTCTGATCTAATCGAGCCTCTTGAGATGAAAATTCGGCAGCACCTCCCTCCTAGCTTCTTCTTCAATAGGTGTGTGATTCGGCAGCACCTCCCCAATGTATGTGGGTGTGTGTGTATGCACTGTGTGTGTGTGTGTGTGTGATCATAAGTGTGTGTGTGTGTGTGTGTGTGTGTATGTAGGTCTTTAAATAGGCTCCTACAGGCTGAAAATCGATCTGGGTTGCTAAATGCATCTGGGAGCTTCTCCAGTTAAGCATGGCAAGTCCAGTTCTCTGCCCACCAAGTGTCAGGTTGGCTTGGTTAACTGGTTCTGAGATTGAGTTGCAGGCTTCGCAGCTTTCCCAAGACTCCCACATAGCAAGAGGGCGCCCCCTAGCTGCTAAATCTGATCTTGAGTGGCCTAGGACCTGTTCCCACACAGTCCCGGGGCCCCGGTGCCTCCCCGGACAATTTTTAGGAAATTTGGTTCTAAGCTAAAACGGGTCATACGAATCGGATTTTGATGCCGTAAATTGCCATACGAAGCTCTAACTAGGGCGTACTGGCCCGAGTACCTGCCATATTTAGCAGCCCTCGGGGTCCGAAAATGCATTTTTTTTCAAATTTGGGGTACGGGTGCAGTTTTTTGAGACGATCAAAACTGGACGGGTTGGGTGACCAAAAACTTACTATTTTTGGAAATTTTTCACAAAAATTATTTTAATTCACATTTTGAAGCTTTATAACATTCTAAACATCATGGCACTGACAGAATCTGGAAAACTGCTAAAAATAGTAACTTATTCCATTGTATTCATTTCGTGGTACAAGGGTGCTCTTGTGATCGGGTCAGAGACCTTACAACCTCCCCAACGTGAAAAATTTGAGATGTCCTCATCTCAAGAATGAGTTTGGGTAATCTTTTAAGAGCGTCGATTCGTCTTCCGAAGTTGCATCTTCTTCAGGGTAATCCTTCCACTTTACCAGATGCTCAGTGATAGTTCTGTTGCGTAACTTTCTTTCCCTTGTTTCAAGTACATAGTCAGGTTGGAGCTCGAGAACTCCTTGTGCTGGCATGACTATCTGATCTGAGTCCAAAAATTGATCAGGGTTAGGAACATAGGGTTTGAGTAAGCTGACGTGGAACACATCATGAACCTTCAAGTTTGCAGGTAACTTTAGCTTGTAGGCTTGGTCACTCACAACCTTAATGATCTCGAATGGTCCACAGTACCTTGGGCTTAGCTTCTTGTATCTGCCTAGCGATAAATTGCTTTTCTTAGGTCGGACTCGGAGAAAAACCTTATCTCCTTCCTTGAAAGTTCTATCTGTGCGGTTCTTATCTGTATAGTGCTTCTGTCTATCCTGAGCTGCCTGAATGTCCTGGCGAATGGCTCTAGTCTGTGCTTCCATATCTTCTAACATCTTTCTAGAGGCTTATACTCTGATGGTTGGATCTGAAAAGTTCAGTGGTGCTAAACAGTCCTGTCCATAAAGAGCTTTGAAAGGTGACATTCCAATGCTTCTGTGTTCGGAAGAGTTATAAGCATATTCTACCAAAGGTAGATATTGTAACCACTTCTTTGGCTCTTGTGAACAATAGGCTCTGAGAATGTCCTCGATGAGTTGATTAACTCTTTCGGTTTGCCCGTCAGTCTGCGGATGATACGCTGTGCTGAAGGCTAATTGTGACCCAATAGATTGGAAAAGAGAGGTCCAAAATTTTGATGGAAACTTGGCATCTCTATCGCTGACGATACGCTTGGGTAGACCATGTAACCTAAAAATCTCCTTGATGAATACCCGACTAACATCTGAAGCAGTAAAGGTCGTCTTTACGGGTATTAGATGAGCCACTTTTGTGAGCATATCAACAACCACGAAAACAGAATCATAACCTCCTGTGGAAGGTAATCCTGTAACAAAATCCATACTGATGCATTCCCACTTCATCTGGGGTATGTCAAGAGGTTGAAGTTGCCCTGGTAATTTGATCCTTTCGGCCTTTATCCGTTGACAAGAAATACATTGCCTCACATAGCGAAGAATGTCTCCTTTCATTCCAGACCAGAAATAACTCCTTCTGACGGCGTGAAGTGTTTTAGCATAGCCTGGGTGTCCGGATGTAGGGCTATCGTGTGCTTCATATAGAATGGCCTTCTTTAAAGCTGGGTCTCTGGGTACACAGAGTCTATGTCTGTAGTAAAGAAATCCTCCCATAAGAGCGTAATCTTTAGCTTTAGGCATCTTATTCTGCTGGACTAATGAAGCCATATGTTGGTACTCTGGATCTTCGAGGGATGCTTCTTTGATTCTATCCCAGATAGGGTTATTTGGAATAGAGATAGCTCCGAGAAATGATTTTCGGCTAAGACCATCTGCAACTGCGTTTTCCTTCCCTGGTCTATACTTTATGTCAAGGTCATATTCCTGTAATAGCTCTATCCATCGCCGTTGTCGCATATTGAGAATGGGTTGAGTAAAAATCCACTTTAAACTCTTGTGGTCTATAACCAACTGAAACTTGCGTCCAAGAAGATAATGTCTCCATAACTTCAGTGCATGAATAACTGCTAAAAGTTCCAGATCATGAGTGGGATAATTCTTCTCATGATCCCTCAGCTTTCGCGAAGTATACGCCACCGGTCTTCCTTCTTGAGTAAGAACTCCGCCTAGAGCAGACTTACTAGCGTCTGTCGCTACTTCAAATTCTTTACTGAAGTCTGGAAGCTTTAAAATAGGAGCTGAGACCAAGAACTCTTTTAGCTTAGCAAAGCTAGACTCGTGCTCGGTCTTCCAATCGATCCTCATTCCTTTCTTCAGGAGTTCCGTCAAAGGTTTAGCAATATGTGCATAATCCTTGACAAAAATCCTGTACCATCCCGTTATTCCATGAAATCCCCTTACTTCGCTGATAGTGGATGGTTGAGGCCAGTCAACGAAGTCCTTGACTTTGTCTGGGTCCACTGAAATCCCTTCAGCCGAAATGACAAATCCAAGATAGTTGACCTTTGGTGAGCAAAAAGTGCACTTGCTCTCCTTAGCGTAAAGTTGGTGTTTTCGAAGAAGATCAAGTACTTTGCGAACATGTTCTTCGTGATCTGCCTCGACTTTGGAATAGATCAGAATGTCATCAAAGAAAACCAAGACAAAATCATCGAGGTAAGGTCTGAAAATATCCTGCATAAGTCGGTTGAAGCTTGCAGAAGCATTTGTTAGACCAAAAGACATTACCGTGAATTCGTAGTGCCCATACCTAGTATTGAAAGCTGTCTTCGGAATATCTGATTCCTTGATCCTGATTTGGTAATATCCTGACCTTAGATCTATCTTTGTAAATATTTTGGCGTCGTGGAGTCTGTCCAAAAGTTCGTCAATCCTTGGAATTGGATACTTGTTCTTGACAGTTACCTGGTTCAGTCCACGATAGTCTATGCATAGCCTTAAGGTCCCATCCTTCTTCTTTTGGAAAAGAACTGGAGCACCCCAAGGAGAAGTACTGGGTCGAATGAATCCTTGCTCAATGAGTTGCCTAAGTTGTTCTTTGAGTTCGATGGCCTCTGGAAGTGACATTTTATAAGGTCTTTTTGAGATAGGTTCACACCCAGGGATAGTCTCAATCTCATGATCTACCTCTCTGTGTGGTGGAAGATTCGTAAGGTCTTCGGGGAATACATCATCATACTCTCTCAACCAGTTTGGTCGAAGTGAGGTATCTGATTGGTCCACCTTGTTGAGTTTAACTGCATATATTTGCTGACCCTTCCTTAGTCCCTTCAAAAGTCTGCTGGCCTTAACTAGAGTAGCCTTAGGTCTCCCATTTTCCCCCTGGATTAAGGCTTCATTACCCAAGTTATCTGTAAATGTAAAGTTTCCTTGTGCACAATGGATATGGGCCTTATTTTTCTTTAACCAGTCCATCCCTAGTATCCCATCAAAAAATCCTAAGGGTAGGGTTCGAAATTGGGCAGAAGTTGGGTGTCCCCCTAAATCGAAGTCAATTTTGCCTGCAGAGTGTTGAGATACTACCTCCTTGCCGTTTGCTAACTCGACAAATAGCTTGCTTTGACGGATACTTATCTAGCTTAAGCTTTCTCATGCATCTGGGTGAAAGAAATGAAAGAGTACTGTCACAATCTATAAGGAAGTTAACTTGTTCACCTCTGAGAGATCCTGGTGTATGAATGACTGCGTATTGCTCGCAACCATTGGGATTGTCAATTGCAGCATGTAGGGTTGCTCTCTCCACTGCTTCATCACCCACTGTTGGTTGAACTACTGCGGCATTCAATCTGGCGGTAGCTCCACGCCTTCGCCCTTTGTTCATTCTTCCGCGTCCTCCTCTTCCATTAGCTTGGCCACGCCCACGGGTATTCAAGGGTATGGCATTGGCGTTGGTTGCATGAATGTTCCTGGGGCAATTCGATATGTAGTGTCCATGCTCGCCGCAACCATAGCATCGAACATCAGGGAACTCCATGGTTGTGGTGGTAGCCACAATAGGGCGCTGGTTATAGGTTTGGTTGGCTGGTCTGTTGTCCCAAGCAGTGTTCCTTGCCCTCTTTGCCCAATGATTCCTCCTATTCTGATTAGCCTTTTGTCCTTCGAGAGCTAGAGGCTTAGCCCTCAACAAGGCATCCTGTAGTGTTGACGGCCTGAGAGCCTCCAGCCGAGTGTTCAAGGGATCGATTAGTCCTTGACAGAACCTTGCCACCTGTTGTTCCAAGGTCATCTTAGGAGCATATCTCCGAAGAGTGACAAACTTTTCATAGTATTCTTCGATCGTTGAATTCAGCTGCCGAAGTGAAAAGAATTCATTCATTCTCAAGGTCCTATAAGCAGGTGGTAAATAACGCCCCATTATCGCAGCTTTGATGTCTTCCCAAGATTGGGAAGATCCTTTAATGTCCAGGTCTCTGCAATGTTGCTTCCACCATATCTTGGCATCGCCAGTCAAGCGGAACATCGCAAGCATGGTCTGATTTACAGGTTGGGTCCCTTCAGCTTCAAAGTAATCGTCCATGGCTTCCATCCATACTTTCACATCTCTCTCCACATTTTCCCCCTCGCCCTTAAAGATCGGAGGTTGGGCTTGCTTGAGGAGAAGCTTCTTCTCTTGCGCTGCCGAGTACAGAGCAACAGGCGGTGCCTACATGGGTTATACGAAATTCTTGATACCATTACTTGGATTTCAAAATAGACACGAGACTTTAAATAAAATTCAAGATTCTACTTTATCAGGAGATAGAGATTCAGAGACAAAAAGCACTTTATTGATGGAAATTTATTACAATCGAAACTCCTCAAGGTTTAGAATGACTGATGACCGCTTATTACATGGCTTTATGGATTCGCGTATAACATACACCTAGGAAATGGTATTGACATGATGCACTACTTCATTCGTGTAATAGTTCTTATACACATTCTTGAGGGGATAATAAACTAAGATATCGGGCCGGAGTTCCGCTTTCAGTAATCCAAAGGTTTTGACTCGGTTTGCTGGAATCACATTGGTGACCTTCTCCAAGAGCCAATCGTTGATGGTTTGGTTGGAGTTGCCCAAAACAGTCTGGTCCAATCGTGTGGGCACCAAGTAGAATATCTCTATCACTCTCAACTCTTCTCCCCAACGTATCTTCTTCAAGTCGGTAGCCGGGCATCCTAGCTTCCGAGCATTGATGTAGTAAACCCCGCCTAGAAATGTCCAATCAAGTTCCCATTCTTTATCAATACGAGTGGAGTGTGGCGTATAAGCCTTCAACAGTATCTCCATGAAATCTCGCCTGAACTGGTAAACGGAGGATCTTCGAGCTTGCTCATAAATAAGCTCAAACACTTGGAACTTCCGATATTCGAGCACGGGGTCTTCCTGCAACACCAATGCAAGGAATTCGGATCAACTACCTATATACTTTCAGTCCCTTTTAAATGTTCAAACAATACAACTTTATTTTCCCAGCCTAACCTAGGCTCTGATACCAGGTGTGAGGTCCCCATCCCGTCGTATCAAACAACGGATCTGATGGTAAACCTGGTGGCCACTAGATCTATAGCGGAAGCAAACAAAATGGTTCAGGGTTCAACTAGCGGACGATCTCTCATCACAAAGTGAGTCGAGTTTGAGCCTACTAGCAACGAGATCTAGCTCCACCTCGCAGGGGAAGCGTACTTAACTATCTAGCGATCCTAAGACCCACCTTCTAAGAGGAGGGAAACCCTCAGTGCCTTTTTCCCCATGTTTCAGAGGCACGTACTCTCGAGGATTCGCCGCTCTAGGGGCAATGAGTAATACCAATATCGAGTAAGCACTATGGGGACAGAGAGTTCCCGACCAATCGGGACCACCCATCTCGTAGGCATTGGCAACCCGAGCCAAGCCCCCACTTTCCACCCCCACACTCACACTTCATCGTGTGACCTAATTACTACCACAAAGGTTGTTCAACATAAATATTCCTTGTTTAATTCCAAATCACATGGTTCGTTAAAACAGCCCTTCAACCAGTATTGCAAACAACACCAAGACCGAAGTCTAGTAAAAATTCTACTCAAACGTATTCATAAAAATTCCAATTTCCTGGAGGTACAACATCCCCCCTCCAGCGAGAGTTCACTCCTCCCGTTGTCGCCTAGCTGCCCATACAACTAGGTATGTCCACCGCATAGAAAGCACGTCGTGGACACTCCCACCGCATAGAAAGCAAGACGTGGGTTCCCACCGCATAGAAAGCAAGTCGTAGGTATCCACCGCATAAAAAGCAAGTCGTGGATTCAAGAGCCCTAACGAGGAACTCTGCCCCCTATGATCAGTAGGGGGGTCAGGACTGATTCAACATTGGAAATAAAATGAACATGTCGAGCTAAATTTTCCCTAGCAAACATTCTTTCCTCTTGCAAACAGCATACCCATCAATCATTTCTTTCCTACTTTATACTTAAATGTACTATGCATTCAATACCGAGGTTTCTGTCGGATTTCTCCAACATGTTCGGGGATATGTTCATTCCTAACTAATCGTATGCAATGTTAATTAAACAACTTGAATAGAAATTGGGACCTACCTCTTCCATTTCCTCGTCAATAGCTCGTGAGATGGCCGGTATTTGCTCGTCCATGGGAGCCTTCCCCTTCCCGTTGACATTGCTCGTTCCTGCTTCGCGATCATGGGCACCACCAAAGCGCGTCCTCTTAACCAGGGCCATTTCTCACTACTTTAAATGATTAGCTTGGAGAAAGAGCTAAGGTTTACAACATCATAACAGTCCAATGGGTAGATTAGTGACATCAATTAATCCCTCCTATATGAGAGTCTAGATTTCTTTCATAAAGCAATCATTAAGGATGGCACATAATCCTATGGGAACCGGCTCTAAGATAATTATTCGGCTTACATGATCAAAAATAATTAGGATTTCACTATTGGAATTACCAGAGAATTGGATTAAGTATGATTAAACTATTTCCTAGCAATTAGATGATGCAGATTTACCCTATGCATATGTGTGAGGAAAAACCAATTCTTAGAGACTTATTGACGGATTAATTTCTCCTTAATTACTTCTTAATGCATAAGAGAAATGAATTCAATTAAGCTACAATGTTAATGAGTGATTACAATAGTGATTCTCTTCAATCTGCACAGATACTAGCTTACGATTAATTACTATGCTATCTAGAGAGAGAAGATTCTGATAATTATGCTCTAATCATTAATCGAGAGTGAAAAATGGCTGATAATTCAGCTATGGAATGATGATTACATAATAGAGTATGAACAAGGAGAATTTAGAGAGTAGTCATAGAGATTTTTGACTAGGAATAAGCATAATAGACAAGGGATTTAAATGGTAGAGAAAAAGATTCACAGATGGCATTAATTAAATTGTCGTTACTGTGATTAAGAGCTGGTAATCTTCTCGATTTTCTGATCTAATGGAGCCTCTTGAGATGAAAATTCGGCAGCACCTCCCTCCTAGCTTCTTCTTCAATAGGTGTGTGATTCGGCAGCACCTCCCCAATGTATATGGGTGTGTGTGTATGCATTGTGTGTGTGTGTGTGTGTGTGTGTGTGATCATAAGTGTGTGTGTGTGTGTATGCAGGTCTTTAAATAGGCTCCTACAGGCTGAAAATCAGTCTCGGTTGCTAAATGCATCTGGGAGCTTCTCCAGTTAAGCATGGCAAGTCCAGTTCTCTGCCCACCAAGTGTCAGGTTGGCTTGGTTAACTGGTTCTGAGACTGATTTGTAGGCTTGGCAGATTTCCCAAGACTCCCACAAAGCAAGAGGGCGCCCCCTAGCTGCTAAAGCTGATCTGGAGTGGCCTGGGACCTGTTCCCACACAGTCCCGGGCCCCCGGTGCCTCCCCGGACAATTTTTAGGAAATTTGGTTCTAAGCTAAAACGGGTCATACGAATCGGATTTTGATGCCGTAAATTGCCATACGAAGCTCTAACTAGGGCATACTGGCCCGAGTACCTGCCATATTTAGCAGCCCCCGGGGTCCGAAAATGCATTTTTTCCAAATTTGGGGTACGGGTGCAGTTTTTCGAGACGATCAAAACTGGACGGGTCAGATGACCAAAAACTTACTATTTTTGGAAATTTTTCACAAAAATTATTTTAATTCACATTTTGAAGCTTTATAACATTCTAAACATCATGGCACTGACAGAATCTGGAAAACTGCTAAAAATAGTAACTTATTCCATTGTATTCATTTTGTGGTACAAGGGTGCTCTTGTGATCGGGTAAGAGACCTTACACTCATCGTGTCAGAAATCGTGCAAACTTGGACCTTCATTGGAAAGGAAAGCTCCTTGGCTTTAAGAACCGCAAAGACAAGGGGACCGTAGCCATTGTGCAACATGTTTTCTCAATGTCAACCATGCAATTGCAACAACCACCTCGATTTCCAACACATTGTAAGTACATGTTTTGAGAATACAAAGCTAGGTGTGAAATCACAATGTAATGTTATTATGGATTCATACTTAAGATTTGTCATGCATTTATAGTCATATTTTCATCCACGTTGGTGGAGGAGCAGCCACTACATAGTCTCTCCGGCACATTCAATGCTATACATGCGGATATTGGAGCAACAATGTTCCCACATCTTTGCCCAACCAAACTGGTTCAAAGAAGTATTTTCTTCTATTCTCACTCCTATATTGTCCCTACTTCTACACAAGCATTTGGAACGCTTGAACCCACCAAAGTAACTTCCTTATTAAGTATGGAGTGGCCGGTGCCAGATTTGTGGTCGGTAGCATCTTTCAAACAAAAGATGATAATAGATGTCCAAAACTCTTTGAAATACTCTAAAGCTTTTAGGTCTGTGGGCTTGAGTTGGTGTTTTCCTATTCATTGTTTTCTGCACATTTTTAAAGAGTTTGGATTTGTGGAGACTACCACAATGCTTGTATGTAAAGACGTGCATTACGAGGAACTAGGAAGGCTTTTAGAAGAGGACTGGGGTTTTGTGGAGGGCATGCACAACGGGGACCGGTACCGTTGTAAGGTTAGAGCTTCAGGTATTGGAATGCGCTATTTGAAATCCCGCACCTTCTTGTACATAAGATTTCACTATGATCGTTGGATGTGCAAGCTTGGAGTGTGGAGTCCCTTCCAGAGTATAGACAGTGCTATTGCAAGCTTTGACATTGCAGTGAAGATGCCCAATGATGCTTTGGAGGCAGTCCAAGTGAACAAGCATTGGACTCTCAGTAATGTGCCAGACCATTTGGTTATTATGGGTTTTGAGGCCCTTCAACAAGCACAACTTCGTTTACAAGGTCACAAGGTGAGAATCCTTCCACCACATTTTCAATACATCATGGTTTGTTGATCATTGGATGCTTATTGTAATGAATGTCCGTAGATTGGGAAGAGAATGGAAGACAAATTGAAGGTCGAGGAGGACTAGGGGATGGATGGAACTATGCTATCGATCTTTTAACTTTGTAACTCTTGCAATTTTCAAAACAATCCCCGATGTAATCAACATGATTTGCATTGGCAAATCATGTCTTTGAATATAATTTTTAGCATTGAGATGAGAAATCATTTTTTTTTGTGAAAGTGTCTTTTTTTTAAATGTCTTTAAAAAAGGGTCCATTATAAAAGGGGGGCCCACCTAACTCATTCACTATTTTCACTTTTGCAACTCTTGAGCTCCTCCACTCTCTATCTTCACCCCAAGCTAGACATGGATGCTTCCACAGCCTCTGCATCTGCACCCACATCCACCCCTTTGTCACGCTTCATCCTCTTCCTCGAGGACACCAAATACAAAGGGAAGATGGACCTCCACACCTTTTTTACTCGTCTCCCTGACCTTGATGCCACAATTGCCCTTCACATGGATGCATTTGCCAAGATTTCTGCGTTCATGGAGGAGCACATTATAAAATATTATGTATCTATCTCCCCACATGCAGAGATCTGGGTGCCTTGCATTCTTTTGCGCTATATACACAAAGGTGATCGCCCATTCTCCAAGCGGTTGCAACGATTCCAAGAAATTGCCACCGATGCAGGCCATTACTTGGACGAGCAAGCCCCAAAGGTGTCAGCGCTCAAGAAGCGCAAGTTGGGGGTGGAGTACCTTTTTCAGCTCGCAACATTTATCTTCTTGGTGAGCGAGGAACCTGATTTGGAGGAGCTCCGCTTACCACATCTTCAGGTTGGGTCCTTTATCAAGGACACCAAGGAGCAGCAGGTTATCCCCATGAACCTTGCAGGGGAAGGAAAGACACTCTGGCTCGAGTACCCCAGGGGTCTCGAGGAAGTGGTTGAGAAATCCATAGTTATGGCTGGCCCTAGTGACACTCCATTGCCACTACCACTGACGGATGTGGCTATCCCAGAGGTAGAAATCAGCCGCTTCTCCTCAGTGGTAGTGGATGGGGAGGAGTATGTGTTTATGCATGATTTGAAGAAATCATTTGGCCTGCGCATGGATGAATGCTTGAGCGTGCTATGCAACAGCACCAAATGTCCCTTAGACAATACGCCAGATGCCCTAGAAAGCAAGCTCTTGCCAGTTGGGGACTCTGTTGTTGCTGACACTATTGCAGTTGTGTGTGTGGAGGTCCTGGTAGCAGAGCAGTTGCATGTGGCTGAGGAAGAATTCCAAGCCACGCAATCCAAGGTTGAGGTTGCTAGGATGCTTATGCCATTATATAACCTCCCATCTGATGATCCAAAGCTCGTAGCTGTGGTGTATGGGAGCATTGACTTGGATGCAAAGGGCAACATGGAGGAGGACGACAAGGAGCAGGAGGTAAACCGTATCTTAATTTTCATGTTACTATTTTATCCTTCATTGTCTTTTTTCTCAACCTTCATCGGTTTATGACAGGACGTCGTGGAGCTTGATGATTTTGCTGCAAGGACGAGTGGCAAGCGGACGGGCTTTGGACCTCAAGCTTCCCTTGCGCATTACCTAGGACAACTCCCCCCTAGCGATGTGGCCATTATCCATAATGAATTTACTCCCCAAGCCCATTTTATGACTTGGTCGTTGAAAGCTTTGAGCAAGTTTTTGTGTTTGAGCACCATTGCTCAAACTGCGCATCAAGTGTTCCTAGTGCGTAGATCCCTTGTATGCACAGCGTTTGGCACTGGCTTTCGTGGTAAAGTGCTTGCCTAGATAGAGATACATGCTTCCATTGGCTCAACTAACCCAAAGGCCATAGCACAGTCCCTCTTGACTGGGGAGTTGCCTTACGCGCAAAATAGGCGCCAAGAAATGGTCAAGAAAATTATGAACTCCTCAGATACATGATGTAAAATCACCGTTAAGAAAGTAATAAAAAATATTTGGAACTGTCTCTCTATCTTGAAAATTCTTCTAAATGTGATTTGTCAATCTTGAAAATTGTTGTAATTGGTGATATGTTTCAATAAGCTATCTTTTTTGCTTGAAGTAACAACACAACGGAAGTTGGATGCACATGATACTGGGGAAAGTATAAAACACATTAGAGTGAGTAGTGGTTTCTCTAAAGTAATGATGCAGAACCAATTCTTTTTAGTTCATTTATGTATTTTAAGTATCCTAGGGGGTAGAGATGCCTCCCAGGAGCAGAAAAAAGGATGGCCACAAGGGCACGCAAATGGCCCATCCACCAGTTTTGGATGGGCCATTTGCGCGCCCTTGTGGACAGCCTTCCTTTTGCTCCTGGTAGGCATCTCTACCCCCTAGGATACTTAAAAAACACAAATTTCTTGAAATCAATTGGTTTTGCATCATTAATTTAGATGGAGCCTTGTGGCCACTCTTTTTATGGCAATTTCAGCATATGTTCACACTCAAGGACACTAGAAAAGGTGAAATCAATTCTGAATTTAAGTTTGCAGCACACTATTACCTGCTTTAGCTCTACCTAGTACACGTCTGCACCAAAAAGCCCAATTACATTGGACATTTGAAAAATCCAAATTAATGTTGCATAGACACTTGATTTCACAATATGTTAACTTTTTTGATATCCTATGGGGAATTCAAAGCTTGAAATGGCCAAAAAAAGGGTGGCCACAAGGCTCCATCTAAAATAATGATTCAAAACCAATTGTTTTTAGTAAATTTGTGTTTTTTTAAGCACCCTGGGGGGTAGATAAGCCTACCGAGAGCAAAAAAAAGGCTGGCCACAAGGGCGCGTAAATGACCCATCCAAAACTGATGGATGGGCCATTTGCACGCCCTTGTGGCCAGCCTTCTTTTTGCTCCTGGTAGGCATCTCTACCCCCTAGGATACTTAAAATACATAAATTAACTAAAATTACATACAAAACTTGAAATTGCAAAGTCATCTCATTACAAAGATAATAGACACAGTAGACACAAGTGTTGATCATATTGTCATTCGAAAGTCAAAACATTACAAAGATAAGGGTGTGCAATACAAAAAGAGGGGTAACTTCGGCTAATGCTCGAAGCTGCGTCACAATCGACGTGCAAGCTGCATATCTTTTAGCTGTATTGTCACTCGCTTTGCATAAATGGCGCATAGGTTGGTATCTTCCAACACCGAAATGATGTGGGCCTCAGCAGCTTCTTGAGTAGCCTCTAGCACTATTGCTTGCATTCTATACTGATTTCCATAGCTTTGAAGCACCTCCTTCATTGTGCGAGCAAAGGGGGCGCGGCGAATCAAAAGCTCCATAGTCTTCTGGTAGTGGCGGATTTTTGAAAATGCCCTTGCTATTTTTCGGCGCTGCTGCAATTGTCTTGGGGGCACTTGCACATTTGCTGGCTGGTGGCGTTTAGGCTTCTTGAAAAACTTAGACTTGCGCATGTTTACATGCTTAAGGTCTGGTTCTGCAGCCTCTTCTGATTCATCCTCTTCCCTTGGCTGCCGATCTTGTGATGTGTGGGGAGAGCTCCCTGGCCTCGAGGCAGTGTCTTCCCCCCAACGGCCACCCGGTGTGTGCGCGGTATTTCATCTTGCAGCCATGGTGGCTCACTCTCTCAGTGTTTGTATGGACCACCCGAGTCCTGGATGGTCCTGCTTATGATTGGTGGCGCACGGCTCCTCCCTATCGGACTCTATTGTTTGCTGGCCATGTTCTTCTCTCCAGCGCTGGGCACGTTGCTTCATTCTTTTTCTAGGTGTTATATCTTGAGGATGTGGAGATTCAATAGCCCTTGATGACTCTGGTGCCCTATCACCATGTCCACTGCCAGAACAGTTCCTGGAGAGGCCAGGTGTTCGTGACCGTTTTCTTGTGCCTTTAAGCCATGTCGGCTTCTCACATCCTTGGAGGGTGTTTTTGTTGGCAGGCGGATGCTCTTTCGCGGTTTATTTGGTGCGCACCATTTCGTATGGTAAGAGCTCACCTGTTCTTAAGAAATGAGTGGTTTATGAGAGCATGCAATATTTATAAAGGCCCATTTAAAAAGGGCCCTGTTCACACTAATTTTGAAAAAAAAACTCTTATTTTTTAAATAAACATATCGCTAAGAGTTGGACCTTGCGTTCATGTTTATTGACTCGCGTAGTATCCACTTTGATCCTTATCGCACTCTGCATCGCCACCATGCAGCATGCTTGGTGGGACCTTGCGACATTTTCCACTTGTTGCTATGCTCTTGACGACTCCATTTCCGCACTTCAATAGCAATCTTGGATTGTCACGCACGCTCCATTGTGAGCTTACGAGCAAATGTTGTGCAAAAAAACCAGTTGAACATCTCCTCCAAATAATTGGATTGCACCATTCCACCACCACGGATTGCACGCTCCATTGTGAGCTTACGAGCAAATGTTGTGCAAAAAAACCAGTTGAACATCTCCTCCAAATAATTGGATTGCACCATTCCACCACCATGTCGAGTATCTTTGAAGTACACTCCCCTTGCTCGATAATGAGACTTCTCCATGCCTTGAGTGCTAGAACTTTCAAGCGATCCATACTTGTGCATAAAAAATGCACCATGCGCAAACAAGATATGTTGTTCACATGAGTAAACAATCCACATTATTTAATAAAAACAATCCCTTGTAATAAATACACCACGTAAAATGGATTATCATGTAATGTGTGATGTTATTTTCACCCCAAGAAAGGGTAAAGACCTTGGTAAAATCTGCCAAGGATTCTTGAAATGATTGACATTGTTCGTCTGTTGTGCTGTTAAGGCCCATAAGCTTGACCATTTTATCAAAATGTGTCTAAACTTTCTTGCGCTTGTTTGCAAGCTTGCCATTTGAATCATTGTCAGTAGTAGCTTTGCATAACTCCTTCCAAAGCTCCCAAAGGTTACCTGCCTGCTGGTTGGAGCTGTTTTGAGCATCATATCGACTTGGCTTTCCTTGGGAAACTTTCTTCAAAAAATGTCTAGCTTTTTGTCCACTCATTGACACTTGTTGAGCAATTTCATGGGGCTCCCCTGTGTTCTTTGCAGCAACGACAGACACGTTTCCACCATGACAGCCAATGGAATTCAAGAGTACCTCCACTCTTTCGATCGCTTCCTGAGACTTTTCCAACGGTTTCATTGTGAAAGCATAGTCAATGTGGAGCTTCAATAGCCTATCAAAAATGCGCATGAATGCGTGTAATGTACAAAAATGTACATTCGATAGAGGAAATGGAGAGATTGGATTCCAAGCGTGGTCCTTTTGATCACGATCTGGGGCATTGAGCATGGGACATCTCAGAATAGACGCTTACCATTCTCTACCTTCATCTCCGACATCACGACAATATAACCCTTGTTCTCCATGCCCTTGCCATGGAAGCATGGAGCCGACCTTTGCAGTGCTCTTATGTGATTTTCGTCCATTAGGTTTGTACCCTCGAGTGCAAAATGGACAAGGCATGAGAGAAGAAGCCTCTTGTTTGCAACCCAGCAAACACTTTATGGTCTTCAAATCCCCACCTAAGTGCCACTCTACATCATAACTACCAAAACCATCAATCTCCAACTTCTGACCTGCAATTTGAGAGTGTATGACTTCTGTGATCCATGGAGTTCTCTCAAAATCCCATGAAAGTACTCCATTGGTCTCTTTCGGTACCTCAATAGCATCCAACCACCAAATGTCTTTCTCTGTTGCACTCTAAAAGATGGGATGTGAGATGGCTTGACTGAATCCCTTCGTTTGGTTTGCAGAAGGGCCTCGTTCATTAGAGTGACACTTAGCCTCTTTAACCTTCGGCCTTTCACTATTTGACACTCATCGAGTTTCAGCACAAAAAAGCGACTTTTGTGCCAAGCACTACAAAATAAATAGAGCCAAGACCTTAAACTTAAGAGTCTATGATAAGAACAATAGCAAATAAAAAAGTAAAGTGTGTCACCTTATTCAGGTAACTCGTAAAATCTAAGCATGGCTTCTTGAAGCCTTCTAAGATCCATGAAAATATTGTTCCACATTGTGTAAAGAAAGCCCTTCTCCGAAGGTCTTATGGATTGTTTCTTACCTTTTTCCCTTGTCTTTGTTGCGCATGAAGCATATAGGGAAGTTGGCATTGTGTCCTCAATGTGTAGGTATGTCCCAATGCGGGAGAACACATCTTTGTTTGTGGCCTTCTTTGCGAGCTTGACCTTGTGAAGAACGGGAAATAGGTTTTTCACAATGCCACGTTCTTTGAGGGCATCCTTTAGGAGTTGGAAAATAGCCTGATAGGATTTGGTGTTGATTCCAGCCTCATCACAAGCTTGTTCCACGTCATCATCACTAATCACATTTCTCAATTTATGCATAAGGTCCTTGGTGATTGCATCCTTAATGTGCTTACCTCAAGGTGATTGTAAAATAGAAATCACATCCTGGGTATTGAGACAACTAGTGAGAAGGTTTACTCGATCATCTTGGCTTGTTCCACCGCATGCCTCCTGGATGAAGTTTCTAGCAACAAATAAACATAAATGTTAGAAAATAGTGTGAAGTAAGAATGCATCATGCAAGTAAAGATCAAATCACCTTGTGGCTGTAACTCGTCGTTTGCATGCTCCTCTCGAATGTGCAAGAGTTTCAATGGATGAATACATGTGTTTGCGTTCCCTTGCACCAAGGGGTGTTTCTTTCAAGTATGTGATGGTGTTGATAAGCTTCTGGATGTGGGACTCCTTTTCTTGCATTTGTTGTTCAAGAGTTTTAACCACCCTCTCCGAAGAGGCAACACTCTCTTATAATGCCGTCGTCTTGAGGTGAAGAGCTTGACATTCATGCATCCACATATGCAAAGAAGCACCTGCACCCATACACAATTGCTTGCAATAGCCTAGCAAGCATGCTTCTCCCCTCTCAAAAAATTGAAGAAATGTGGAAAGGATATTAAATGATGGATGGAAGCGGCTTACAGGATCGTAAGGGTACAAATGGCCATCCACCCAAATGTCAACGTTGGTCTCACAAGCGATGCGACGTTCCTGTGATGACCTTTGATCACCCTTACTAGCGGTCTTGGGTACAAATATCGTGGGTAAGCGAATATGTATGCTTTTGGTGTGCGGAGTACGTGGTGGTGGAAGCAAACCATTTGTGATGTCCGTGAGCACCATGGAAGCTGTTGCGTGAAGAAGCAAATGGTGAAAAGATAGAGGGGGAAGGGTAGGGAGGTTGAGGAAGATAGAAGGAGAGAAGGAGTGAGGGGGGGGAGGGAGAGATTGGGGAGGAGGAGGAAGGTAGGGGCAGGGAGGGAGAGGAGAGGGAGAGAGTAGAGAGGAGGGAGGAGGAGGAGAGAACAAAATGTTTTTTATTTTTTGGGGGAAAAGATTTTTAAAAAAATGGACTTTCTAAGCTTGTGGGTTAAAAAATGGGTCAAAAAATGATTTTTAGATATGTATATATGTTGGGAGGGAGTTTTAAGTAAAAAACAAGTAAAAATGAATTTCTTTTTAAAAAGTCAAATTTTGACTCTTAGTGACCCACGTTTTTGCTAATGTGGTCACACCCCTATGCTTCCTTCACTTTTAAAAAAATTTAGAGAGAGAGAAAGTAACCCCTTAGGTCCACATCCTACATTTGTCTTTAAAAAAAGCTAGAAAATCCTACTCAAAACTACCTTCTTCGATGCCCTTGCCCCCTAAACCCCACACAACATTAGCCTTAATCCCTAAAAATTAGGATTCCTTACAAGGCCCATGCAAGGTTCATATTTCTCCTAATGATACCATGGGGAATGCCTTCCTAATAATTAATGGTTACTTAGGTTCTTAATTCAATTTAGGCAACATCGTGTGTAATGTACTAGGGCTTTCTAGTGGGCTTGACCCTATTGACCTTTAGCTTAAGTACTATAAAGGGAGTTTACTAGTGTGATGAGCCTGGGGAGGTGTAACTGTGTTATATGACCCCCCAAAGTTACAAAATTAAAATGTTGAAAACGAACAAACAAAAAAAATCAATCAAAGTGCCACAATGTAAAATCTTAAGCTGGAAGAGAAATCTCAGCTTGATTTGGTACTTCACTCACATATATCGCCTATGGTACTAGAGCCCTAGAGGTTCCCAGTGTGGGCGCTTTTCCTTGAAAAGCAAAAAACCCAAGGCATACAAAATAAGCACACACATCAAAATTGAAACAATGTGAAAAGACTTCGGGGGGTCAAAGAAAAGGAAATAAGTCAAGCGATGATTTCATGAGCAATTCCTTTTATCTTAGTTTAACTACAAGGTCTTCTAGGTATAGCCTCTAGTAAGCCCTTGGACATAAAATACTTGGCTCTCGTGATCAAACAACTTAATTGACCAGAGAAAATTGAGAAGCTTACCCATGGTATTAATAGTCGATCTTTAGTACCTTTCGACCGTTAAATTAGCGACCCCAGATTTGTTTAAGTTTTTACCTTTACAGCTGTTTATACGTTTGATTATATTGCAATTTAATGTTTATTGCCGACAAATGGTTTAAAATCCTGTTACCAATCAAATTGTCTGCCTACAAAAACTGCATATGCTTTTTAATTGTATATGAGAATGTAATTACTGTGCCAATGTTGTTTGATTTTGCAGTGACTGAAGAAGGCTAAGGATATTCATCTCAAACGCTCTTCCACCTCGACAAACGAGCTTCAACTAAATAGCTTCCAAGGACAGAATCTACATCAGGAAGGGGGGCATATTAACCCTTACGGCTCACGGACACCCTATCACCTACGACGGACGTTGTATTATTTACTTGGTAGAGTCAGGTACCGGGCTTGTCGGTCCAATAGGAAAAGGGTAAGAGTGATCGTCGATGAGAGGCGCACTCTAACTGGAACATTCAAGGGATTAGTTGGCTAAGCATGGGCGTCCAAGTGTGAATGGGGCAAGCTTATATAAAAGTCAACTAAATCTAAAAATCCTCATTCTCTCATTTGTGCAATTGAAGAGTGCTCTTGCTCCATCTCCATCTTCTTCTTCTTCATCATCTCCTTGTGTGTGTGTGTGTGTGTGTGTGTGTGTGTGTGTGTGTGTGTGTGTGTGTGTGTGTGTGTGTGTGTGTGCGTGTGTGCGTGAGAGACAGAGAGAGTGTGTGCGATCGAGCATTGCGGCGCCACGATGGCGGTGAGGCGGTTGAGCGCGGCGTAGCAGCGTCTCCCTCTTCTTCACGGCGAGGAATCCTCCACGACAGGAAGCGTAGAGTGGTGAGTGACACACCAACGCCATCTTTGAGCTTACTAGTTTAGGCTTGTTGTGTGATTGGAGCCATTTGTGGCTCGCACACGGTGTATCGGCAAGTTCCTTGCATTAACACGTGCGACATACGCGCACATATAGTATACATGGGTTGAAGTCGGAAACCAAGGCTTTTGTGGGGACTTTACATATCGAGAATCAGAGCATCGGGCCATAAACGGTCGGGGCTTGAAAATACGATCAAAATCTTTTTGGTAATGCATTTTTTGGAGGGCTTGAAGGGCTTAAGGGGGAGGATCTCCATGGGAACGCCACGTGTCAAGAAGATGGTCCCACATCCGAGGATGCAAGCCAAGGGCGAGGGGTATATAGGCTGCACAAAGCGCCCACTACATGCATCGCAATGGGAGCATGACCTCTTGGTGTGTTGGCTATGGCAAGAGCGTTGAGAGCGTTGCGGCGGGTGTGGCACAACGGGCGTTCGCTGGCGGCCGTGGACGTTGCATAGCAGGTGATGAGGTGTCCTTCATGGGGGCGATGCCCCGTGCCATAAAGGTGCCAAATATTTTGATAAGGGGGGGTGCCCACAGTCACGACACCGTGACTGTGAGGGTTAAGTCTATAATGAATGGATGGATCATAGGTGAGACTTGGGGCTCAAGGCAAGGCCGCAACGGCACGTCACATGCAAAAAAGAGAGGAGCCTAAAATAGAAGATAGCACTATGACATTTGGAGCACATTATCGCTCAGATAGACGCACAAAAACAAAGGAAAATTTCAAGTCAAAAAATCTCGGAGGCGGTAATGCTGGAGTCAATGCTCGCGGTAATGATCCTTCAGCAATGCACGCGGTAATCGGTCCGGCTATATTTCCGCACTTATTTCCGCGGGCATTACGGCAATAATTACCGCAAGCATTACTGTGCACACGAGTATTTTTAAAAAAAAGAGCAGATGACCATTTGGATGGTCCTTGGTAGGACCCATCCAAATGGTCATTTGCCTTTTTTTTCCTATACATTTAATAAATAAAAAAAAAACAATTTCATTGCACAAAAACTTTGGGCCAAAATCAAATGTTCAATTATATTGGAGAAACTGTTCATTACAAAATTGCCCAAATAGGCGATGCATGGCGGCTATACAACTGTGGCCAAAAGAAGACTTTGGGCCAAAATCAAGTGTTTAATTATATTGGATATTACAAAATTGCCCAAATAGGCGATACATGGGGGCTATACAACTGTGGCCAAAAGAAGACGGGCCCAAAAACACTCAGAGGATTGAGCTACTCGGATCGTGGGACCTCTTGAGGGACTCCCTAACTCTGGAAAAGAAAAAAACAACAAAACCTTTAATTAATACAAATGGATACATAATTCTGCATGCACTCATTTTTAAAAAAAAGTTCACACTTACAGGCTGTAGTGTACGACATGCATTTTCAAATTCTTCGCGATTGATTTTGTTGTTTTCATACAGCCAGCACCATGTCTGATATTCGGAGTGGCTCTCTCTGTATCTCTGGATCTCTCGGCTTGGGCGGGTCATGGTAATATTTTGCTATATATCAATTAAAAAATATCACAAACCTAACCTTATTACCACAAATTAAATCAATTCAAATGAAAATACGCGCACTCACAAATTTATCTTTCCATGCTGCTTTTCCGTCCGAGCCGTAATGCGTGGGCGTTTGCTGCGCCCTCGCCTCCACCTGCCGAGCGTGCGCCCTAACACCTGCCTCTCTCTCGTCCTCCAGCTCGCCTTGGGCTTTCTCCCACTCCTCGTCGTGAATATTTCCAAGGCGATAGTTGTGACCCTCAGATTCAAATGTTCGCTTTGCCGCCCTCCGCACACTGAAATTCTTATTTTTCAAGAAATTCTTGACGTACTCCTCGAGTCACTGCCTGGAGAACTCTTCCACTTCCGGATTAGGGAACCGCATGAGCAATGTCGTGTGAATGTACGTCAAGTCGGCTGGGTCCTGATCTTTGAAAGATTTAAAGCAATCTTGTTATGTTGAGTAGATCAGCTGGTTAAGGTACCCTCAAAATGTCCTCCCCAAAGAGGAACCTAGATCCACCTCCCTCCCTCGATGTATATAATAGTAGTAGCCATGAGCGTCCGGGGCGGGCGCATCGCGGTCCTCATCCTCATGTGGAGCTCCAAGGGGTGAGCAAGGAGGTCGGGGTGTAAGAGGAGGCGAATCTGTAGCACTGCCCACTCCACCACCAAAGCAGCACGAGCCATTACCTCGACGAGAGCGTGAGCCACCACTACGGGAAGAGCGTTGGCCACCCGAAGAGCGCTGGCCCGAGCCCGAACCGCTGGGTGGTGTAGGCGACGGATAACTCGACGGTGAGGGCATGGATCGCTGCGAATGCAAGGTGGAGGGAGGTGTGAGTGACGGGAAAGTCAAGGGTAAGGTGGAGGGAGGCGCTGTGGGAGGCACACTCTGCACGATCGGAGTGCCGGCGCCCGGTGTCGCAAGCGGTGAGAGCCCATAGGCAGCCAACTGTGCGGGTGTGTACCGCCCTAGAAGACTCTGCTGCGAGGATAGCCACTCTGCCTGGGCGCGATATGCCCTCTCGAGGTCGGGGTCGTGTACTGCATCTCGGAACCATCGAAAGCCGAAGGTGGATTGTGGCTGGTGGGAGGAAGACTACGAGTAGTAAGCATCACAAGCGTCCTCGTAAGAGAGGCCCTCGGCGAGAAAGTCCTCTATGGATCGATAGCCGGGCGTGGAAGAGGATGCCATATCCTACAATTTCACAAAAAAAAGGGACCCTAATTAACATTGGATTCTAGTCAAAGTGAGATTCTTTATTGCATAGGATTCCTCTTTGCATAGGATTCCTCCCTGCATAGGATTCCTCCCTGCATAGGATTCCTTTTATCTCCTATTTAAGAAATAGTTTGTGTGCTTATTTTTTTTGCATCCATTTAGAGTGTGTGTGTGTGTGTGTGTGTGTGTGTGTGTGTGTGTGTGTGTGTGTGTGTGTGTGTGTGTGTGTGTGTGTGTGTGCGTGCTTCTAATTAATTTATTGTGTGTGTGCGTTAGTGTGTGGAAAAGAAATTAATCTAGTGTGTGTGTGTGTGTTGGACCTTAATCTACCGTTGGGCTTCTCGGTGACCATTGGGGTCTCAATCAACATCATCGCACACCCACATGGAGGTATGTTTTGGTATGCTTGTAACGCATGCACACTAATGCTTACATTAGTGTGTGCTTGGGCAATCATTAGTATGAAAACACACTAATGCATGCCCAAGCACACACTAATGCTTGCATTAGTGTGTGCTTATGCACAAATTAGTGTGTGAAAACACACCAATGCATGCACACACACACACTAATGCAAGCATTCATGTGTGTTTGTAGCGCATACACACACTAATGGTCGTATTAGTGTGTGTGTGCAGGCATTAGTGTGTTTTCACACACTAATTAGTGCACAAGCACACACTAATGCTTGCATTAGTGTGTGCAATTTTTTCACACACCAATGCTCACAATAGTGTGTGCTTGTGCATGCATTAGTGTGTAGACACACTAATTTGTGCACAAGCACACACTAATGCAAGCATTAGTGTGTGCTAGAGAGGTATGTACACACTAACGCTTGCATTAGTGTGTGCTGGGGCACAAATTAGTGTGTGGAAACACACTAATGTTTGCATTAGTGTGTGATTGTGCACAAATTAGTGTGTGCAAACACACTAATTTGTGCATAATCACACACTAATGCAAGCATTAGTGTGTGTGTGTATAATCCTTGCACACACTAATACAAGCATTAGTGTGTGCTTGTAACGCATGCACGCACTAATGAGGGCATTAGTGTGTGATTGTGCACAAAATAGTGTGTGATTTTGCACTAATGAGGGCATTAGTATGTGATTGTGCACAAAATAGTGTGTGAAAACACACTAATTTGTGCACAATCACACACTAATGCAAGCATTAGTGTGTGTATAATTCATGCACACACTAATGCTTGCATTAGTGTGTGATTGTGCACAAAATAGTGTGTGTGTGCGTGTGTGTACAATGTATGTGTGCATGTGTGTGTGTGTGTGTGCAATGTGTATGCATTGTGTGTGTGTGTGTGTGTGTGTGTGTGTGTGTGTGTGTGTGTGTGTGTGTGTAGAAGAACGAGAAGAAAGAGAGAGAGTTCGAGCACTTACAGTCGTGACCTCGATCGCTTGGATATGGTGGGGATGGAGATGAAGAGAGTAATAGAGCTTGGAGATGGAGAGGGAAATAGACCCGCGCAGAGAAGGAGCTCTTTTTTGAATTTTTGGCATTCAATTTTGCGGGGGCATGTAGGTGCCTCCTTTATATAAAAAACTTTGCTGAAAATTTTATCTGTATTACCACGTCTTTTCCCGCGCCTATTACCGTGAAAAGCTTTGATGTGCCATTAAGGTTATGCCGACTGGATGACCTCTTGTACCCACCTCTTTACCTTACAGTCCCCTCTATCTTTAATGAGTGTCAGTCATGTCAGTACCAACATTCTTGATTCTTCTTTTTCTTATTTTATTTTTTCTCATTTAGTGTGTGGTTGTGTGTGCAGGTCGATTGGGATGACGTGGGTCCGCCGGTTGGCGCGGAACGAACTCGATGGTTGAGCGAGCGACTACCATGTCCATGTACGCGATGTAAGCGTGCGATTGTACGGCTTCGGCGTATATGCTTGGCTCACGTGGATGATTATGGACTATGGGACGATCCAAGAAAACGCGCTCGAATGGAAACTAGCGATCCGAGAGTTTTGGCATCCATTGATGTCGCTCCCCATTGGAGTGTGATCGGGGGCGGAGGCGGAAGGAGGACGGAAGAGCGATTGCGCCAGGAAGCAGTCATGGGAGGGGGGTCACACCTGCCGTCCGATGTGGGTGGGTCCACACGAGCGCATGCGCATCCTATATCCACCACATATGGGGATCTCCCCACCACCCCACCCCACATGAAGGTGGAGGAAGATCATTTGCACAATATGGTTGAGGATCTTTTTGCACGTGAGGTGGCGAATGAGTGTGAGCCTGAGTGTGCATGTGAAGAAGCCGCCCAAAAAACCAAAGATTCATTGCTAGAGGCAGCACACACCGCTCTTTACGAGGGATGCTCCTAATCCATATTACGAGCGTCTCTTGAGATCTTGAATATTCAAGCAATGTTTGGATGGAGCAATGCAGGGGTCGATGCAGTATTGAGGTACGTTTAAGTGTAATAAGTGTTAGTTGTGAGTTTTGTTCGTGGTTATATGCAATAACGAGTGTTCTTTAATTATGTCATAGGCTATTAGGCAAGATGATGCCTAAAGGCAATCATCTTCCAGAAAATCGAAGGAAGGCACGACAGGTGGTGACAGGGCTTGGGATGGACTATGATCGCATGCATGCATGTGTCAATGATTGCGTGCTATTCCGCAATGAACATGCAGGGCTTGCTGCTTGCCCCGAGTGTGGAGAATCAAGGTACAAAGATGGAATGCAAGGAACCACAATACCTCGCAAGGTTCTTCGTCATTTCCCCCTCATTCCCCGCATCAAGCACATGTTCAGCACCAAAGGAACAAGCGAGCTTCTTACATGGCATATGACAAATCGCTCCACCAATGGGGTTATGAGAGTGCCGGCTGATGTGTTGCCGGCATGGCAACACATCGAGCAGACATGGCCGGAGTTTAGAGAAGAGCCTCGTCACTTGAGGCTTGGTCTGGCTAGTGATGGGGTAAATCCATTTGGGCATCGGTCTACCTCATGGAGTACTTGGCCAGTGGTTGTTGTCAACTACAACATTCCACCATGGGAGTCAACCAAGAAGGGGAACATTTTACTCTCTCTTCTAGTCCCAGGAAAACACAAGGTGAAGAACATGGATGTATATTTAGCACCTTTGATTGAAGATCTTCAAGAGCTATGGAACGGCATAGATGTTTTTGATGTATCAAGACCACTTCGTGATTGGCGCACAATGATCAAGTGCATTCTCATGTGGACCATGCATGATTACCCCGGGCTTGGAGAGATTTCTGGTAAGCTTATACTTTGTTGACGCTCTTTAATGTCTTTGCATTGGTCACTTATATGCAGTTATGTCTTTTGTTTGTGTAGGACTATCGACATCTGGACATAGTGCATGCCCAACTTGTGGACCCTCACTCGTGACAGAGAGACCCGCTCTACTTGGTAAGGTGATCTACCCCAATAACCATCGCTTCTTGCCGCCCACACATCGATCTTATGCTCCACCATGAAATGGGATGGAGCCACTCCATTGGACCATGGCTGATTGGGCAAGACATTGGAACGAGCATCACAACACATTGCCTCCTCCCAATGATCCACTTAGGGGTATGTCTAGGTACTCTATTTTCTTATCACTACCCTATTGGGCTTCATTGAAAATCCAACACCTATTGGATCCAATGCATGTGTTCAAAAATGTTGGGCAAGCTATATGGGATCACATAGTAGGCAAGAAAGATTCATTGGGGGCTAGAGAGGACATGAGGGCAATAAGGAGGCTCCCTCCTTCAGCCACACCTCGCATGGGTCCTCGGGGGAAGATGGTTCTTCCAAAGGCACTTTGGATTCTATCAAGGGTGGATCAAGAGCGGGATGAAACAAGTCATTGCATCCATCCGTACTCCAACAGGTTATATACGTTCGCTCAAGGGTTCCTTCACTAAAACTAAGAAAGGAGGATCCACACAACTGTATGGGCTCAAATCCTATGATTGGCACAAGATTCTTCAGGTAGTGTGTGTGTGTGTGTGTGTGTGTGTGTGTGTGTGTGTGTGTGTATGTGGTTTAGGGTTCTGGATACTAATAAGTCTTTTTGTTTGTGCAATAGTTTGTGCTTCCAATTAGCATTAGTGGATTTGCGGACACAAAGGTAAAGGCTGCAATATTCAAGGTGGGAGAAGTTGTCAGGTATAGCATATTTGATCCTCCCTCCTAAACTTTACTTTGAAGATTAACTTTACTATGAAGATTATGAAGGGTTTTTTGGTTACAGGTTTGTGAGTTCCAAAGAAATCAAAGTTTCAGCCATTCGAACAGCTCGACTGAGTCTAGCGATTGAAGCAACTTGTGCTATTGAGGATGCATTCCCACGTTCTATCCTTGTTAGCCAAGTTCACCTATTGCTCCATCTTGTTGAGGAGATAGCCATTTGTGTGTGGTTCACTCCAGGTGGATGTTCTTTCTTGAGAGGTTCCTAAAGACCTTGAAAGACTTTGTAAGGCTACGATCACAACCAGAGGTATTCATCGATCTTAAGCCTTAAACCTTATTAGGATCGGATTTTATTCACAACGCTTTTTATTGGTTACTTTAATCATTAATGGTTTCATGTGTTCAGGCAAGCATGATAGAGGGTTGGATTGTACAAGAGGCTTTTGTGTATGTCTCTCAATATCTTTTCACAATAGACCCATCATTGCCTCGTTTAAAGACGGAGGAAGAGGATCCAAAAAAACACGCAAACATTCCAAGTGGGAAAGGTTTTCTCTTGATTTTGGATAGGGAATTTCAAGCCATAGTCAACAACCATTGTCTACTCAATGCTCCCATCATAGGCAAATGGGTGGATATGTATGTGGAGGTGCGTACAACGAGAGAAAGGGAGAGGGAAGCATGGAAGAGGTCGCATGGCGGTAGGCGAGCACCTCCCTTTCCTAAAGAGCTTGCCAAATACCCTGATCTAATTCCAGTTGAGTGGATACACAATGCCATGACCAAGGCGAAGGCACAAGGAGAACAAATAAGCCCTAAAGAATGGGAGTACGCGCGAGGATGTCTACCAAGGGTAATATACTCAATGTGTTTAGTGTGTGTGTGTGTGTGTGTGTGTGTGTGAGAGAGAGAGAGAGTGTGTGTGTGTGGGTGTGTGTGTGGGTGTATGTGTGTCATCTCTCTCTCTCTCTCTCTCTCTCTCTCTCTCTCTCTCTCTCTCTCTCTCATTCTCATTTATCCTAATTGGTTTTTGCAGGCCTTCACATTCAACTCTATGTGGTCCGAAGGACGTCATTTTCGAACCCGCAAGATAGATGAGCATCGAACCACTCACGATAGTGGAGTTATGGGCAACTTTGACACGACAACACAAGAGGTGAGGGAATGTGGAACAATAGAGAGAATAATCAAAGTGGATTTCAGAACATTTCACAAATATCTCTTTGACTGCCGATGGTTTGCGGGTGAGGTTAAGAGACATGACAATGGGCTCTATATGGTAGACTCCGGGCAATTTCATCGCGGGAAGACCGACAACTTGGTGCAACCTAGTAGTTGTGAGCAGGTAAAGTCCATGTGCAACTCACTAAAACATTATATGATACATATAAAACTACATTCATGTTGTTGTTTGCTCTATGACCTATAGGTGTTTTATGTGCCTTGTATGTATCGAAGACGACTTTGGTATGTTGTTCCAATCACACCACGGAGCAGATCTATCTTTGCAGATACGAACATAGAGACTTTGGTAGATCCCACCATACCATCTCAAGAAGACGCCAATGACGATGATGCAGTTGAGGTCGAGGAGAACCAACCATTCCCAATAACCAACCATAGTGAAGAGGAGGAGGAGGATGGAGAGGATGATGATGACTCAATAGGAGAGGCTGTAGAGGATGAATCAATAGATTTATTTGTTGATTTAGCTACCATGGAGTTGGACATGGATGTAAGCACTTGTAGAGATCTCTTGGAGGATAAAAATTAATAAATATCTTTTGGATTTTGTCTTCTTTCTCTACGTATGCTGTACAAAAGGGCTATTTTTTTATGAACGCAAGACAATACAATTTTGATCATCGTTCGCTTGCCATTTCCATATGAATGCATAGTTGACATAAGATTTTGAGGTGGAAACAAAATATTTTTTGATATAGAATCTCATGGAGTACAAATGAGTAGAGTAGGAGAATCATACCAATAGATGAGGCAAGCAAAGAGAAGAGAGGTACTAAAAATCCCAATGAGAATGGGATTTCTTACACTCCATGCAAAAAGGGGGTACCAATTTCTGAAAAGTAACAAAATAGAATAGGATTTATAGAAAGGGAAAAGTGGGAGACAAATGGAGGCGGGGATTCTTTTTTTATTGCGGTAATCTGCGCGGCTATATGTACGGTAATACTCACGGAAAAGTCGAAAAACGCGCTGACGGGGCTGCAGCATACAATCTCTCCTTTCTTGAACATCTCTCTCTCCTCTTATGCGGTAATGCTGTGCGGTAACAGCAGCATTCTCCCATAGTGTAGGGCCGAAAATAAGAAAGGGAGAACTCACACACGCCCAAAAGAGGGGCCAATTTTTTGCAGGAGGAGCAAGCTGTTTTGGGGAGGCTGAAGAAGAAGAGGAGGGCTTCCGGGGCATTCGAAAGGGGAGTTTTTTTTGTGCGGAGAGGGAGCATCCGGCGACAGGACAGAGGCGGTTTCAAAGCCTTTTTGAGCTGACGAAGACCTTTAGTCCCTTCTCGCTCATGTTATCAATAAGAGTATGATCCCGAGGCGGCATCGGCTACCTTCTATACCCTTGTTGTTCGTCGTGTTGGAGATGATTAAGCTGTGTGGTAGCAGGGATTTCTTGGAATTGTAATAGTTGTTTTTTGTCATTAATTGAAGGAAGACATAGCCAAGTTTGGTGTCACCTCCTCCCCCTATTCCCCTTCTCGTCTTTGCTATGTCCTTACTGTGTGGTGGTGCCAGTTTGACGGTTTGAGAAGGGTGTGCCTCTGCGGTCTTGTGGTGTGAGTGAGAGAGAAAGAGAGAGCGGTTTGTGTTGTGTGGGAGCTGACAGCAGGCGAGGTTAGTGCAAAGGTTGTGTGTGCACGGTCATGTGCAAGATTTGTAGACAAATTGTCGAGTTTCAAAGGTGAATAGTGGATCGGGGTGCAGTGGTTATCCTGGGCTATAGAGAGGCTTGCTAATTTGTGTCGGGTGTGTTCCCCTTTCCATCTTCTGGTGCCCCCACTGAGGAGCTATCTAATTGCTCCAATTTGAAGACGAAGTTGTGGTTTTAGAGTAGATGAAGTGCAGATTTTGAAGAGTAGATACGGTGCAAGATGGCTTGGACGGATTTTCCTACTTTCACTTGGGTGGAAGATGCGCAAACTTGGCTGCACGATTATGGCTTATTTGTGTTGGAAAACAGGTTAACAAGAGAAGAAGGTGCGGTACAAATTTTCCCGCTGCTGGTTCGTGGGAGTGCAAAGCGGTGGTTTGATGGATTACAGAAAGAGGAAAAGATGAACTATGAAGCTTTGGAAGCTGCTTTTCGACGCCAATACGTTTCAAAGGTGCGGATACATGAAGTAAAGAGAAAGATGGACGGTTTAAAGCAGAATCTTGACGGAAATTTCTAGGCGTTCATATGGGAATTCGAAGCCCTTTGACGAGAGCTGATGGAGGTAACTGATACTCAAAGTGTTGATTTTCTAAAATTGAGCAAGTTTTTCGATTGTGTGCATGAGGAGGTCAGGGATAAAGTGGAGACGGATGGGCCTGTGACATATGCTGAGGTGGTGGAATTGGCGAGAGGCCGGACCAAAAAAATATTAAAGACGCGGCAATCCAAGCAGGGTTTGCCAAATTTGGTGATGCCAAAGCAAATGGAAGTGGTGAGAGTTGAGCCGAAAGTGGTGCAAAGGAGTGTACCATTGCGGGAAGAACCCAGGGTTTTATGGATGCAAAAGAGATGGGATGGTTCCCATGCCAAGGTTGCCAATTAGGACGGGTCCAATTATGCAAGAGGTGGAGGCAATTCTAGATCGAGCAAGAGAAGTAGTACCAAATCAAGGTATGGATGTTCAACATTCTTTGAAGGATGGTAAAGACCAGAGGGTACGATTTGCAGATGAAGTTGAGGTGATAAAGATGGAGGAGTTTACAAAGTTGGAGACAGAAGGTGAGGTTGAGCCAAGCGAGTGCAGCTCCGCGGATGCTGATACAAGTTGGGAAAGAGAGTCAACCCAGTCCATGTATGAAGAGTATGATCTTTTGCATGTGTATGGAGATATGATGGATATGTATGAGGAGCAGGGAGTAATGCATGCTGACGTGCCTAGTGAGGATCAAGTGGAGGAGTCTATGTTCACCTATGAAGACATGCAGGTAGAAATGGTGCAAGATTTTGCCAACTAGGGTGAAGGTGGCCTTGCCTACCGATGATGGCCATATATGGAAATGGTGCTTGGTTATGCTACCAAAAAATGTAAATTACAATTAGATGAATGTATGCTTAAAGCAAGCTAAATCTAATTAAGAATTTAATACGTAAGGAAGATTTTGAGAAGTTGTATTAGAGCATATGCCTGTTTGTGTTTACAACGATGATCTGATCTCTAAAAGACTTCAAATTGAAAATTTTAGTTTATATTATGTATAAAAATTTCAAAGTGAAATGTTATATCAATTATTGTTGTGTTTCTATGCAGTGATGCTACATGGAATGTTGAATGAAAGTTATATATATTAACGCGAGCTTGAGGGACATCCGATAATGTGGTAAGTAGAGATTATCGCAGTTACACCATTGAAATGGCAATGTAGTGAATAAATGCACTAAAATTTGTATGCTGCCGTGAGAATGGCGTGCTCCAATTATATGAAAGATTGAGAGTATTGTTCAAACCTACAAAGCAAATTGCCTTATTTTTCTTTTAAATGACATGAAAAATGTAAAGAACAACTTTTGCAACATGAATGGAGACCGATTCCAACCATTTGAACCTCTTCTTTACAATGTATATAGAACGAATGTGCATGCCGCATGTAGCAATCATCAACCACATTGTAGCAAAGACACTAAGAGTAGAGCCAAGGCAACTTCTATGACATGTTTCTATAGAGCAATTTTTTGTGCATGATTATTACACCATTGTTATAGTTTCTCAATCTTACCATGTAAGAAGCAATCTACGTTATTTGCACTTCTACTCATTGATACCCTTCTATCTTATGTTTTCAATTAAAAATAAAAAAATTGAAACAACTAGTCAAGAGGAGAATCAATTTGTTGGCACTGCTGGAGGCAGTTGCTAATGTAACGTTTCTATGTTTTACTACGAAAGTGTGGCCGGAAATTTTTGACCACAAATAGAAATTATATTTTCTATGCTCAGCGCTTTTGCTAAGTTTTGTTCACGTCTAAGCTACATTCAAACCAACATAAGGAGCTGTATACCACTGGTATTTTGCCCCTCAAAGAAAACTCACATATCAAAGGAAGAGCTTTGCAATAAGCTTCTGATTATGTAGCTCCAATGGAAGCTTCAAAGCTTCAATCATCTCTGTATATTTACTTTTTCAAACTTTGGCGACGCTTCTAGGATCGGTTTTGAAAGCTTGATCTGAAAGACAGTTTATTTTCATTTCAATTTTCAATAAAAGCAGAAATCACAAGAATCATCACAGCTGAAGGCACTGAGGCCCCAAAATTGGACTGTCTCATAGTGTAGATGCAGTTTCCCTCTTTACTCATCCGCTACAGACAATCTGTACATCAGAACATAAAGTTTTGCAAAACTTTATAAGACTGAAAAGTTTTGCAAAACTTTACAAATTAAGAGTAACCTATGGTATCCCACGAGTATCACATAGGAATCTTAATGTCAATGGCATCTCCTGTGCTTTGTAGAGGTGACCAGTTGAACCTAGAAAAGGTATTTACCTAGGAAAAACCTCGAGCTTTATTTTGAAGATGCTTCAAATTTGGGTATAAATCTTCACATGGTTGACAAATTAGCCATGACTAGGATCGCCATTTTTCTCAACCTGTCTGGTCATTCTCTGCGCAGTGATTCTTGTGCCATTTGCATCAGCAAAATCCTCACGAGTTTTCTGTTCCTGAAAGGTTGAGTAGCTGGAAGTAAGTTCCTTCTTTGGCAATAAGCTCATTATGGCTGCCTTGCTCCTTGATCGAGCCATTCTCAAGCACAGCAATGGAGTGTGCGTTCTTTACTGTGGAGAGGCGGTGCGCCACTAACACAGTGGTGCGGTGCTGCATCATGTTGTTTAAGGCTTCTTGCACCAGCTTTTCAGACTCCATATCTAGGGCACTGGTAGCTTCGTCAAGAAGCAAAATAGCCGGGTTCTTGAGAACAGCCCTGGCTATGGCCACCCTCTGTTTCTGACCGCCAGACAACTGAATCCCTCTCTCCCCCACCTCTGTCATATATCCCCCCGGGAGCCCGCTGATGAAGCCATGAGCATTAGCAGCTTTAGCAGCCTCCACAACCTCTGCCTCTGTTGACCCTTCTTTGCCGTAGCATATGTTCTCGTAAATGGTTGTGCTAAAGAGAGCAGGTTCTTGCTGCACCAATCCTATGTGTTGCCTCAAGGATTCCAACCTCAACTGCTTGATGTCTTTGCCATCTATAAGCACGTGTCCTCTCTGGGGATCATAGAATCTGGAGATCAAGGCAATAACCGAGCTTTTACCAGATCCACTGGCTCCTACTAGAGCCTGGGTATAGCCTCTCCTTACTTGAAGCTTAAAGTTCTTAAGAATTTGTACATCTGGTCTGGATGGATAGCTGAAGTATACATGCCTCAGCTCAATGGTTCCATTTACTGCATGCACCTCTTCTGCGCTCGGGTCCTCAACATCAATCTCACTCTGCCGATACAATATATTGAAGACGCCTTGCAATGTTTTGGTGCCATGAAGCAAGTCTGGGGCCATTGAAAGGGTCTCTGCGATGCCAAATGCTGTGATTACAAGAACCATAAAGCATTTCATCGACTGACCAAAGGTGGCTTCTCCCTTCCGTATCAACACGGATCCATACCATAGTGCAAGACCACACCAACAAAACACAACAAACTGAGACACCCCGAAACCAATCCCTGCTACCTGTCCTCGAACAAATGCTTTTTTCCTTGGTGCACTGAGCTCCTTACTGAAAAGGTTTAACACCTTGTCTTCTGCTGAAAATGCTGCCACTGTACGAATGTTGCTGATGGCTTCGCCTGCCACTGTGTTGGCTCTCATGTATGCCATGTGCAAATCACCACTGAAACCTTTCATAAATTGCATCTGCGATCAGGCAAATGAGCAAGGTCGATTAGGTTATGTGCCCTCATGTTCAGCAAGCATGCATTTTGAATGTAAGTAAAATGCTCATATGACCATACCTGCCCCACATACGATGCAATTAGAACTGGAAAAGTAATGAGCATGATCAGCGTGATTTTCCATTGAAGGTTCAGTGTTATATAAAATGCAGTAACAATCAAGCCCAGGTTCTGTAGAAGAGTGATGATGCGATCCACAATTGCACCTTTAACCAGAGGGGCATCAGCAGACAAGCGCGAGGCGAGTAGTGTGCTGCTATGTAAGTCAAACCAGCTAATTTCATTCTTAAGTATTGCTGCAATACATGATAAAAGGTCAGAAAAGACTGACAAGTTGATATTTTGAGTTTCAAGACAAGAATACATAGGAAATCATACCAGAAAACATTGCCTTCCTGACACGCAATGTGACCCTCTCTCCAGCAACTCCAGTGAAGTAAAATTCAGTGATGTATGCCATTGCAATCAGCACACCAACCCCACAGCAGCGAAAAGAAACTGTTTGGAGTCCCCTCTTCATGACAGCCATGTCAGGTTGATAGAAGTATTCAAGAGCTTGAGTTATTATAGAAGCAAAAATGGGTATTTGGGCGCCTGCGATTATTGCCCCAACTGCACCTAGAAGAGCAAAAGGCCAGTCACTAGCGTTCATTCTCATCATCTTTATCAAGGAGGCCTTTGGACCAACGAGATTATCAAAATTGGGCTCAGGTTCATTGCCTATCAATGCCTGTCCATTAACTACATCTGTGATGGAGCCAAAGCTGAAGGTTCTTTGTGAAAGGGATCTTTGCACTAAGGATCGTTGTGACAAGGTGCGATCCATGGATCCTCGACCAATCCTGTTATCACCAAAAACCAGCGCTGTCATCAGCATAATCAACAGCTACTTCACAAAAAACCCAAGAGACGAGCGTCATGTACAGCCCCTTGCTTGCCTGCTATCAGCAGCTGGTCCATTCTTTTGAATTTTCACAAGGGTGGCATACAAGCTATCCTTTTCTATCAGCTCTTTGTGAGATCCAAGCTCTGCAACTTTTCCATCCTCCACAACAGCAATTATATCTGCATTCTGTATTGTTGACAAGCGGTGGGCCACAACCACTGTCGTACGGCCAAGCATAACTCGATCTAGGGCCTCCTGGACACTTTTCTCGGAGTCTGAATCTAAAGCACTGGTGGCCTCATCCAAAAGAAGAATGGAGGGGTTCTTCAACATAGCTCTTGCAATTGCTATCCGCTGTTTTTGACCTCCAGACAACTGCACACCTCTCTCACCCACCTGCATTGACACCCAAAGTCAGTACAGTGGAAAGTGGAGGTGGTTTAAATTACTGCAAAACTATGAATTATAAGGAACTAATGTGCACAGGTCGAACTGTTAAATAATTTGATGGCAAGAGTTATGGAGAAATCACACACCAGAGTTTCGTAGCGCTTTGGAAGCACATCGATAAAGGTGTTAGCACATGCAATTGATGCTGCCTTCACTACATCATCTAGTGAAACATCTCCTGCCTTCCCGTACATGATATTTTCCTGTATGCTGGTAGCAAAGAGGGCGGGTTCTTGACTCACAAGACCCATTTGATTCCTTAACCATTTAAGTCGCATGGTTTTTATGTTGTGCCCATCCAAAAGAACTTCCCCTGTGGCCACAACATACAAGATCAGCATATGGAGCATCTGTAGCCAAGCCAACAATTTTACCATAAACTCGTACCTGCAGTCGGATCATAGAACCTCTCAATTAAGGAGATCACAGTGCTTTTCCCTGCACCACTTCCTCCTACAATAGCAACAACCTTCCCTGCTGGAATGAAGAGAGAGAATTTTTGAAAGATATTGATATCAGGTCGAGAGGGATAGCTGAAACTAACATTCCGTAGTTCAATGGTTCCACTTATTTGTTCGAGTGTCAGGCCATCATTATTGTGAGAAATCATGGGTTTCCTGTTTATCATTTTCAGAATAGTGTAACCTGCCGCTTTAGCTCTACTTATTGTTGCTATGTCAGGAGCAGCTTGCCCTAGAGCACTGTTTCAGAAGCACAACATGGCAGTAATTAGTCAAAATCAACCCACCTACCAGTTACAAAGGCCACAAGTATTGTCACAGTTAGGACATACAGATACAGTGAACCTTCAGCCGAGATTCCTAGGGCACACTTCGTAACATTTAGGAAAGAAGATTTCTTACAAGAGCTTTTGGCTAATGCACCACTGACCCTGATTTATATCTGCAACAAGCCCAGCTAGTAATACATTGCTCTCTCTTTGCCCTCCTCCTATGCTCACTCGGTCATCTCTTAGCGATATTGCATGTTTGTTCTTTTGAAACTTTGTGCTGTGGTTGACTGTGAATCCAGAATTGCCTCAAGGCTCACTTAACAATGGTGCCCTTAAAGCTGGCCATGTGTTCAGTGGCACTCTGGTCGTATGTGATTGCAATCATGAAGTGCTCATTGATCATGTGAAATTTGGTGCAGACGTCTGGTTTAACTATGAGATTGAGGAGCAGGGCAGTGGGCACCTTGGTCCTTCACGCAACATATTAACGCATTGATAGCTGACTGACTTGATGCATCAACAGCACCACTCAAGATACTTCTAATAGCTCTGTAGAGTGCCCTATTTCAGATTGGTGCCTTGTTCATAATCCCCCACGGGCCACATGCACACAAGAAGTTTTGTACAAATTCTCACAATATTTCCACATTGTGACTTACCTCAACCTCATGAGCTTCTGTGAGGGAGGCGCCGCATACCTAGCTAGGTACCATTGGGGGTAGGGGCCTGCCGGCCAAAATTGATTTATTCATAAATCATATCAAAGTCACTTGCCTGACCCAAAACCTTGGAAAATACATAAGGCCTACTCTAGTAATATAGAGCTACACACCCCATCCAACCTTGGCATAAATCTGGAGCGCTAGCCCCTTCTTGACCAAAAATGCCAGAGGGAAGAGAGAGGGTGTGATCCCTACTCAAAACGCTGGATCAGCCTGGAGTGTCCAGATTTTTCCAGCACTCCCTCTTCTGCAGCCGGTACCGGCGCTACTTGGCAGCCCATCACCCGCTCTCCCGTGGAGTCCCGTCGCAGTGGAGCAGCTGGAGCTCATCTGCCATCACATGCCGCATCAGCTGCATCATTTTAGCATTGTATCGCAACAGATTTGCTACATTTTCAACATTTCAGGTCTGCATTTTTGCAACCAGAATTCAGCCGTCAAATTTTCTCACATCGGATGTGCAAATCAGCCCAAGATCTCCCATTCGGTGGCTATCTGCAACCCACATTGAGCCGAATTACAAAGGTGCAGCAAATCAGCCCAGAGGTGCTTTATTCCGAAGATCTTTATTCCGAAGAGTTACAACTACATCATCCATTTGAATCATGTACATTATCCATTCGAGTCGAATCGAGTCTTGCCGAGGTATTGCATTGTTGTAGTGTCACATGCACATTGCACCTGAGCCACGTGGACATGCTACTACTATAGGTAAGCATCCTTCTTACTTAAGAAAGGCTATGGATCTAGTCTACTTAGGAAAGGCTACGGATCTAGTCTCGCACTTTGTGAGCCTCTAGGACAAAGCAAATCATTAGAGTGCATACCCTCTTGCGCAAAGCATTCGTAAAGTCACTTAGATCTGTGAACAGTCACGTCATTTAATCATAAGAGACCCTTTTTAAGTGGAATCGTGGGGTTTAGTATAATGCTTGACGTCTCTCCATAATTTTATATACGTGAGCCTTGGCTAACCCTTTATGGTTCTTTATGATTCTTTCCTTGAGTGATGATACCGAACACTACCAAAGAGAACACTACCAAAGAGCTGTGATACCGATGTAATGTGCAACGAAAGTGAATGATGGTGAATGCTCAAGATGAGTGCTCCGTTCGTGCCCAAGATTCCTTTTATTGAAGGGGAAAGAGAGCCCCCCTTTACTTCATGAGATATTATGCAATATACCAAAACAAGAGAGTGCAAATTGTGAGGGAAATCGTTGTGAGTGCTAGAGAGAGAGAGAGAGAGAGAGAAAAGATCAACACCAGATGGGATCCCAAACCCCCCTCCAATTACAAACAACCTGTACAGCCAGCCATATCAACATAAGTCTGCGCAGAGTTATGTGTGTGTATGTGTGTCTGCGTGTGGGTCCTGCTTTATTTTAATGGGCTTAGGCCCTTGGAAACTTGGGCCCCATCAAACGACGTCCCATAAGTTGGTAAAAACCCTTTAATAAATTGCCCACTCAATGAGATTCTATAAGTTGATGAGAACTCCTTCTGCAACTTCTAAGGTTTAGGCCCCTCGGCTGGGATTTGCAAGTCAGCTTAGGTCTTCAGTGGCTTGACACGTTGGCAGTTGTGACACTCTTCCCCGTGAGAGATGGCTCTACGGACACTACACTCCATGTTGCAGCTCGATACTTCGGCAATCCATTGAGCCTCTTCTCGGTCATTCCCTCGTCTCAGCGAGTGCTCCCATTGATGTCCATTATCGGCTCCATCATCATCAGCATTTCCAGCCCTGCTTTACGCGACCGATCTAGCTATTTTTTCAACCATATCTACACTTTTGCAACCAACTTTCAGCCCTTGATTCCTCCCACATCGGGAGCAAATCAACCCCCGATATACCCCTTGGTGGCCATCAGCAACCCCTCTCGAGACAAATCCAACAATGCAATCGAATCAACCCAGAGGTATTTCATCTTGGAGAGTTACCGTGGTGGCATTCCCCGTCGAGTCAGTAGAGTCCGCATTGAAGTATTGCATGTGTACATTTCGTTTACGCAATCAAAAGCAACGGTGTGGGAGGCCCTTGAGAGGTTTGGTTGGGACCCCAATCCAGTGCAGATTCCGGAAACAAAACCCCTCTCTCTCTCTCTCTCTCTCTCTCTCTCTCACACACACACACACACCAAAGGCAAGTTGAGCAACGAGCTAGGGAGATCCAGACGCCCACGATTACGGAGGACTACACCGCATCAACGGATGTTGCATTAAAAGATTCAGATCACTTTAGCCCGACATGCACGACACCCGGTCAAACTATTGACCATGGAGGAGATTGATGAGATCCGCCAGTGATTGATGTTGGATTTCCTGTGATTTAGCTCTTTCTAAGGATACACCCACATTGTGTTGTCTTTTACAACCCCCCCCCCCCCCCCCCCCCACACACACACACTCACTTCACCCCCTACCCATATCCTCCACAAACCCAGCTAGCTGCTTAGCTCACATCTTGTAGCTTAGGATTCTATAGTATTTTTATTTTGTTACTCGGACTTTGTATCAGACCCACTACATTGTAACTTTCATAGGTCACTTTAGCCTTTTGAAAGACGTTAATTAACATTTCATTTCATTTCTCTGTGCGCGCTGGTGACAACCTGCTGCTGGTGACGAGCGTGCATGCTGGTGACGAGCTGCACGCTGTGGAGGTGACGAGCTGCACACTGCTGTGGAGGTGATGACCTGCAGTGGAGAGCTGCGTGCTGCTGTCTGCCCCTCTACTGCTGTGCTGCACTGACCCCACTGGCTACACCTTCCCCAGGCCTACATCTCCCAACTGCGAAGCCGTATTAACACACACACACACACATACATAGAGATATCTTCTAGAAAACTTGCAAAAGAGAAGACAAGCAAAATGTATAAAAACAAGCAAGTGGATGCATCAACCTTAACCCAAAAACGGTGTTGCATGATCACCCATGCCAATACCTTAAAGATATCAGCATGGAATACTAGAGATATAGCCAGAAGACCTACAGGGAGCTCGAAACGACATTGAGGATGGTGGTAAAAGCCTCGCCCCCGGTGCTGATACCATTTCGAATTAGCCTCCCAGCAAACCAGAGAAGCAAAGCAAAAGAGGTGAAGGCCATTCCATACAATAGTCCT
This sequence comes from Adiantum capillus-veneris, assembly GCF_014529385.1. NCBI lineage: Eukaryota > Viridiplantae > Streptophyta > Polypodiopsida > Polypodiales > Pteridaceae > Adiantum > Adiantum capillus-veneris. The sequence continues at coordinate 140,284,219 of NC_140956.1, forward strand.
ATTCCCAGCCCTTTGGCAAACCCTGCTTTGATTCCCAGCTTCTTGGTAGATTGCAGAGCATCTGAATAGGATTGAAATGCTTTTTTCTCTCCGACAAAAGAGTGCACTATCCTCATTTGTGCAATAACCTGCAAGAGACATATATGTCTATTGAACAAGCAGGCAGGAGAACACATCCTCTATGCACGCACAAGCGTAATAAAGGGTCACCTCGAAAGCCACTTCTGCTGCTCGTGAGTATGCTCCTTGGTTTCTAGCAGCAATTCCGATCATCACATAGGCACAAAATCCTCCAGCCAGCGCAATGACTGGCAGCACGGCCAGAGTGAGCAGAGATAATTGCCACACGGAGAGAAAGGCAAGCACCATACCGCACACAAATTGACCCATGTGATGGAACAAGTTCCCCGTCTGTAAAAAAAGACACAAACCACAAGCATGTTCAGTGAATTTGCACAAAGAAATGTTGAAATGACACATGCTGACACTGTGAATTGTCCTTTTTACAAGAGAAATAAGAAGCTCAAAAATTGAACCTTAGATCCAATCGCCTCTTGGACAAGAGTGGTATCACTTGCAATGCCAGCTACCACTTCACCAGTAGATATATTGGTGTCAAAGAAGCCGACGTCTTGCGAAAGTAGAGCTTTCACATAGCGTATCCTTAATCGAGCAGCTTGTCTTTCTCCAGTGAACATCCACATTGAGACCTCTGTACTACACGGCAGAATGTCTCCATTTCTTTCTCAAATAAATTGTACTCCTGACGTTCTATCCTAATTAACCAAAAGCATTCATATTTAATCTAAATGCGAATAAGAACACAGGCTTACCAGTCCATCCAGTCCCGAACCGCACCACGCTCAGGTAGACAAAATAGAGTGCATACTGCAAATAATCACCAAGGGGAAATGTTTCAGTTAAGGGGATGGATATAACATTGCTTCATGGCATGACAGTGAAAACTTTGAATCGCTAATTGCTTGAGCAAGCTTCAAGGAAGCTTTTCAACAAGAATGTCCGGACACTAGAAAGCAAATCAAAGAAACAAACAAATAATTTGAGGTATATCCCAACATCGGGCAGCCTTCCTGCAATGTCATTCCTTTGCCTTGTTGTTGATTCTAACACAAGGACTGCATAGGAATAGAAGGAAACCAATAGAATAGCTAGCTAGTACTCACCTTGGAGACTTGCTTGGCCATGGGCGCAAGCGCGGAGTCAGAAAAACTGCCAAGCGAGTCAATGAGTTTTCCGAGGAAAAGAAGAAACATGGGCATGGTTGCCCCATGCGCTGTGCCCGCCAAGCCGCCCGCCAGCATAGCTACTGCATCCACCCAGTCCGCCTGCCCAAAGAGCTTGTAGAAGGCCACGGCTGGCCGCGGGGCAGAGGCGGCCTGCATTTCGGAGCTGTCAGGTCTCCGTCTAATTTCTTCTCCTTCTACCTCTGTCATAGAGGAGATTGAGAGAAGTAAGGCAGGAAGGATGGGTGGTTGCAAATTGCAATACTTCTCTCTCTCTCTCTCTCTCTCTCTCTCTCTCTCTCTCTCTCTCTCTCACACACACACACGTTCTCTCGCACAGGATCTAAGGCATTGCAGTACCTCTACCCCTCCCTCCCTCCCTCCCTCCCTCTCTCTCTCTCTCTCTCTCGTGCACCCACACACACACGCACACACGCAGTTCGTAATGTTGCAAAGCTATAGGATGCTTGTTCATGGACAGGTAGCTCGCACCAGCGACCAACCGGCTTGACTCAACTCACGCTCTGCCTAAGTCGCAACATGCCACAATTACCCGTCGCCGTCTTCATTAATGGGCGGCAGGCCAGTACGTCGTGAGCCGTGCCAGCATTTGCCTTCGCTTTCGCTCTTGGAGTTCCCTCGCGTCTCAATGGCAAATGCTCATGCAATTTTTTCGGACAGCCAGCTGCCATTTACAAGCTCCGGACTCGCAGGCTTTTAAAAGTTCAATCTTAACGCTAAGCGGCTTTCGGACAGCCGACGACGGTGCATCTCTTTCCGCCTGGAATAATGATTGAAGGGCTGTTTCCCACGGACTTCCTCTTGTGTTAGAAAATTGATTCCTCAACCTCGCTGCTGTTTTTGTCGGAGTTCGAAATAGATTGGCATCTTTCTTGGAGATGACCTCACCCTCTCGCAGATTGCTCATATGCAAGAAGTAATGCCGGAAATTAGAGCAGCAAGGGAAAAGGGGAAGATTGCTTTTTACAGAGATGGAAAGGTGGTGATATTGGAGCGACGTCCCGCATGACGGTGCGAGACCTATGGGACCACACTAAAGATGGCAAACTGGAATTGTAACGGTTCACTTCGTCTTGATGTAGGGGCCTTTGAGGATAGCTTCACAGGGAGATACATCATCTTCTGCTCTGAGACGCATCAAGCCCTTGGGCAATCCATACCACAGGTGAGCGGATATAGATGGGAGACACCCTGCAGACAAGAGACCAGATCGGAGCATCGAGGACGAGGCTCAGGGGTAGTGGCAGTTCTATTTAGGGAGGAGTTGCAACCATTGATATATATAGCACACAAGGATGAGCATGCTAGGTACATGTGGGTGAGGCTCAGGGCAGAGACGGGTAGATACCTCTACATTGCTATATGTTGCTTTCCTCCTAGTACGTCAGTACATGCATCACCTAGGGGACAATCCCCCTTTGCTATTTTGGATAATGACATATGGGAGTTTTCTAAGGATGGTGACATTATCATACTAGGGGATTTCAATGCTAAGACTGCCCACCACCAGACAATATTTTATGATACTTCCGAGGAAATGCTTAGGGAGCTAGACGATACAGAGATGGGTCTATCCAAATTATTACAAGATGAGGAATACACGAAATATGGCAGATACTTGATAGATATGGGAACCGCACATAGATTGGCCATTTTGAATGGCCTACAAAGATTTTCGACAGCTGGAGGTTTACTTGCTTTCCACACCGACATGGTGCCAACACAGTGGATTATGTTATGGCCCAGCTAGGTCTCATTCCATTCTTTCAAGATTTCATGGTGGGCACTAGGCTAGTTGGAGTAGCAGTTGATCATGCTATCTTGTCCTTCACCCTGACGTTTCAGTTCAGCACAGCTCCATTAGGAGAGGTCCCTACACACATCCGGTATACCTTCATGAGGGAGACAGACTCTGTGTATATGGATGAGATATACAGGAAGCTATGCACCCAGGAGCCAGGACGGCCACTAGATGAACTCACTCATATACTGACGGAGATGCTCCATGATGCAGCATCAAAAGCATACCCCCACAACCAACCTACACGGAGACGATTTGGAAAAATGCCCCAGAACAGTTGGTATGATGAGGAGTGTAGAGAGATGAGGATCAAGTTACAGAGGGAAGTGCTCATGGGTATTACCACACATAGACAGTCACGGATTATCTTTCGCCGCCTAGTGCGACGAAAGAAAAGGGCTTATTTATCCCAGCTAGAGCAAGATCTGTATCAGTTATTTATAAGTCGGGACTCAGCAAAGCATGGAGGCTATTCCACGAACATTCACCACCACCAGCGGTCACCTTCATTGAGACATGGGGGGAATATGCCACATCTCTCTACACAGCATCAGGACAACCACCTCTACCGGACCCACTAGAGACATGCCTGGAGACATGTTCTTTCTTTACTACCGAGAGGGTAAGGAAAGCTATTGGCAAGATGAAGACAAGGAGAGCACATGATCATGATGGTCTGGTAGCAGAGCACTTCATCCATGCTAGGGATATGCTCGCAGAGCTCCTGACTATGATGTTTAATCGAGCCATGTATGAAGGCTTCCCTGGGACTTGGAGTATGTCCACGATTGTGCCTATTTTCAAGTCAGGAGATCCCATGATTCCCAGGAATTATTGCACCATCATGGCTGGTCACACATTAGCTAGGCTGTATGCATCCATTCTTGAACAAGAGCTGAGTAGATGGGCAGAGCGAGAGGGCATAAGAGCACCAGGGCAAGCAAGTTTCAGGAGAGGTTTCTCCACTCTTGACCAGATTCTGACACTCAGAGCTATTATTGAGGAGGGTAGACACCATGGCAAGAGGATCTATTGTAGCTTTGTGGATTTCCGCAAAGTTTTAAACATAGTGCTGAGAGCCAGACTCATACGCAAATTACAGGATATGGGTGTGCCTACAGAGCTGATTTGGGCGATTTTGGCTCTGTACAGGACAGTGATGGGGCGGGTACGCACCACTGAGGGAATGTCGGACATGGTCCTCTCCAATAATTGGAGTGAAGCAGGGATGCCCCCTATCCCCGACTCTTTTTGGGATGTATGTGGATGAGTTTTTGGACTATGTAGAGCGTCAGGGGGACAGGGGGTTCAGCTAGCAGGGACATGGATTCCGTTGTTATTATATGTTGATGATATTGTGCTGATTACTGACTCACCAGAGGGGATGCAGCGCCATTTGGATGCTCTGCATACATTTACTCGTGACAGTGGATTGTCTATCAATCTGGGGAAAACCAAGGTTATGTGTTCAACACCACACCACAGTGGGTCAGAAGGTCGGCACCCACATTTATGCATGGCCATGAGACTATGGAGTACATAGATACATATACTTATCTTGGGGTAGTCTTCGGTGGACCGATGTTTTCACTAAGGAGAGCATCAGAGACTAGACTGACGAGAGCATATGCAGCTTTGGGAGGATTGGAGAGGATGTGTTCGTCGCAGGTTCAGTTTCAGGAACCGCGAACAAAGCTTTGGCTTTTTGACACTCTAGGGACTCCAGCTATGCTCTATGGAGTTCATGTATGGGGACCCTCAGTAGACCACCATGGGAGGTATGGCAACACAGATGGATGGAGATGTATGGAGAGGCCTCTGGTCTCTATGATTGCTCAGATGATTCGGGCTAGGGCCTCAGTACCACATGAGATTATCCGAGCCGAGCTAGCCCCCCCCCCCCCCCCCCCCCCCCCCCCCCCCCCCCCCTCGTGGTGGAGACATTGACAAGATCAGTTTCTTTTATGCACGGTCTATGGGATCTCCCCAGGGACAGATACGCTCAGCTTGCCTTGGAGTCATCTCGACAACTAGCTCTACAAGACGATACAACATGTTGGTATGGACAAATGACAGCATGGTTTCAGTCACATGGTCTCAAGATGGATAGATTACCTCCGCTTCAATACTCCTTGGATGCACCCTCCCTATCTCTCACACGGACAGAGATCACCAGACTCATACGTCAGGATCTGATTCAGCTAAAAACCAGGAGCACATGGATACAACCGACACACGAGTTGGGCACGAAGATGGCCTTCTACAGAGAGCATCTTCTCCAACTCACGGAGGACGGTGTCGGGGGATATGTGTTCGAAACTTGAGCCAGGTCAGCGCTGGGCTGCTGGCTGTGGAAAAATTGAGATCGAAAATTTTCCGCACCGCACAATACAACAGCTATTAATCACTTGGTAATGCTATCGACGCACAAAACTTGCTTGGAAACCGGTAACACTGACGAGATTGATGCACAATTATGAAGAAGTGTCGTTAACGACACCGTTAATTGATACTAATGACGATTTAGGAGCTTAAACTCCCCTTACAGAATACTACTGGGCAGGCGGTTCCCCTCAAGGGACTTCACATTTGGCATACATACCGACCAAAGCAAAGTATCATCGTGAATTCTATTGCCTGTAAGAAGGTCTTGAATAGTGCCACATGCCCTCAAGATGTAGGTATAGGTGATTGCATTTAGCGGAAAGCGTTCCCTTCGCATATAATTAACTTCCCTAGAGCTTCCTTGTCGCAACCGTGTTAGCATTCACCGCAATTATTGCATTCCAAAAGATGTCATTCCGGACATGATACTCCTCGTAACCTTATGAGCTTCCGTATGAGCACCGCACAAATCCCTCTCGGCTAATAACAGTCGTCGATTTGAAATTGCCATAACTTGCCCGTCACGATTCTGTTTGTCGTGCTGTCACTTCCTATGACCTTCATATGCTGCTTAGAACATAGACATAACCTGGCAAGGCTCCAAAACCCTCAGTTGACACACCGACCGAGCGGACCGTACTGGTACGGAGCCAGCCCCCGATGAATCTTTAAAGGCTAATATCTTGGCAACCGGAACTCCGATCGCTGATCTGAAAAGACCGACGTGCTCCACAAAGTGAGCACTTCAGGCCCGTGCATTCATTTCAATTATGTCACCTCAGCTGTGCAGTTGTCCAATCCGGTACGGATTTGCATTAACTCAAACTTCAAACTGCCATAACTTCTTCACCGTAGCTCTAATCGACGAGCCGTAAAGACAGGCCAGTAGAGCACATCGAGCACTGCAGTTCTAGGTCACAATATCCCATCCGTGCCCACTTCAAGCATAACACCTTTTAACATCATTAAGGCATGTTTTGGCCCTTTCAGCCGCATTTGACATACATTCAACATTGAACTTGGCCTGTTACCAGTCCTTAACCACTGTGTATTAATCATGTAAGCTTCAAACAAACTTGATGTGCATTTTTATGGCATCTTTCTTAGCATGGGAGCGGAGCTGCACGACATCCACCCCCTCTGAACCTGCACAGCCTTCGGTCTGTGCCATCCGTACTTATAAAGCATCTTCAAGAGCATCATCAGACTCATAGTCTGATGCATACATAACATTGTCTTCAGGAGGTTGATCTGTGTTGAAGTCTCCAATATTAATCTCACCATCTCGTTGCTTAAAAAACTTAACTCTTTTCCTTGCAATAGGCACCTTGAGCTCAGTGCCATCAAGCTCGCATACCTTGTAGGTCCCATTATCATAAACATGAAGTACAACATATGGTCCAAACCATCGTTTAACCATCTTTCGCATAGCAGTGTACTGGTTCTCCACGCTACTTGCATAACCCGCTGTCAAGAAGTAGGCGGTCTTGCCAGGAAGGCACCGGGCCTCTTGCCGTGAGAGTTTGTGAGGAAGCTCAAGGGTTATGAAAAAGAGCTAAGATGTAGATAACATAGCTTCTAGAGCTAAAGAAGAAATGTAGCCAAAGAAGCCGCTCACTTTTCCTTACAAACACACACGTGATGGAGAGAACTCATGAAAGATAGTCAGAACAAAACAAAAATGAAAACATCGAGATTACGATCATATTGTATCATGGGTAGGATAAAAGGGTTAATGGATGAGTTAATGATATTTAATCTTTGTTGTCCAAATAAGCTACGGATTGCTCTTTGGAACTGTAGCTTTGTGCTTACTATAATGTATATGTTTTATCTAGCGATGGGGATTAGTTGTGAGTACAAATCCTCTTGATTCATAATAAAATAACCACACTCACATCAAAAGAGAAGTTATAGTCAATAATAGGTAGTATGATGGGATCTGTTGAGAGAAGTATTTCGTTGAGCCTTTCAGGACCAAATAGAAACACTATGCGTTGCTGAAAGTGAATCTTTCGACTAATCCAAATGTTGACCCTAATAGATTGCACAGAATGGAAATGAAAGAAATCGCCTCTATGTGGATTATGGTTATTCATCGATGATATACTTAGTATGTTCAAAGATAAAGGTGTGAAAGTGTATCCAAGAAGGTATGCATTATTGAAGGGTTATATTATTAAATAAATGTGAAAAGAAAAAAATAATTTATATATGGTAGGGTATAGCTGAGATATTAGAAGAAATATACAAATGCTTTCCCCCTAGACAAAAAGAGGCACAATCATTGATACTTTTCTTGCAGTACTTTCTAATAGTAATGTACATTTATATTACTCCAAAGGTAAATACTAAGGTATGGTAGAAAGATTTATTTATGCATATGAGTATTATATGAAGTATACTTATGCGTCAAAAAGTCACAAGATAAATCGTTTAATGCCCGTTCCCACTATATACGTGCCACAACACGATATCCACCCCCTCTAAACCTGCACATCCTCCGGTATGTGCTATATTGTCTCTTTGTAAAATCAGCCCTCTTGTACATCTTCCTTGCTATCTTCTTCATTGGATGATTCCAAAGCTTCATCTTCACTTTGATCTTTACCTGTGGTTTGCTCTTCTTCCTCATCAACATCTTCTGGATCATTGTCTCCTCTTCTCTTAAACATTTTGATCCTTTTTCCTGCAATGGGAATCTTTACTTCTGTACCATCTAGTTCAGACAAGCTGTAAGTAGCATTTTCATGCACATGCTTTACAACATATGGTCCAAACCATCTTTTTGAAAACTTACGCATGACTGTGTGCTGGTTATCAAGGCTACTATAATACACCAAAACCCAGTCACTTTTGTCAATTGCTTTGCTCCTGAGTTGATGTCGCTTATCAAAATAGTCCTTGTTTTTCAACCTTGCATTTTTGAGTCGTTCTTTTGCAGCTTCAATGTCTCAAGGTCTTCTCTCTAGCTGCCTTATACGCAGTGCAAGGAGATCTTCCCTGCTAAGCCCCTCTTGCCAAGGTAGTACATTCCATGTGGGAATTGTATCTTCAATCGGCATCACTGGCTTTTGACCATACATTAGCTCCACAGGCATGTAGCCAGTACTGAGCTATGTGTTGTACGATCAGCCCATAAAGCATATGGGAACAATTTTGGCCACTCACCAACTCTTCCTTCGCAAGCCTTGGCCAAAGCTTTAATGATAGGAGGACGCCCTCTTTCACTCTTTCCATTGCCTTCAGGGTTGTAAGATATAGTAAGAGAAATCTTGATTCCTAATCTAGAAAAGAACTCCCTTGCTTCTTCGGCATCCAGCTCACCTCTATCTGCAGTGATCTTTCCCACACAACCATAACGACAGATCACCTCATCAAGAAGGAATTTGTACACAGCTTCTGTGGTTTTAGCTCTTAATGCTCTTCCTTCAACCTGATTAGTTAGGTCCTCTCATGCAAGAACCAAGTATCGCATCTGCCAGAGTCCTAAAGGCATTGTGACTAGATCCACAACCCATTTATAGTGCATGGCTAGTGGATATGTAGGGTGCAATCCATCACGATGTCAGACATTTGAATACATTTGACAAGTTACACATGACTCTACAAATTGAGATACATCTTTATACATACCCTTCCACCAATATTTTTCTTTCAACTTGGAGAAGGTTGCCCACACACCCCTGTGTCCAGCCCATAGACTCTCATGAAACTCTTGCATGAGCTTTACTTGAGTCTCTTTTTTACATATAACCCGTTGTGGTGTAGCACCCTTTTGTTTAGGATGCTTCCACAAGTAACCATCCCTCAAAAAGTACCCATATGCTTTCCTGCGTATCCTCTTGAATTCTTGTTCAGACCAATCATCTTGTTTTGTTAGAGTACTCAAGTAGCTTCCAATAAGAAGCCAATCACCTTCATAAAGCTCTTTCAAGAATGATTCAAGTAGATTAGTCATGCAGACATTGTTACCTTTGACATGAGAGATAGAATAGAACTTTGTGCCTACATCATCTCCCTCGTCAATCATTTGTGACTCATCTTCATACCTTGCCCTTGATAGCATATCTGCTACTGTATTGTGTTTACCTGCAATGTGCTTAAACTCGGGATTTAAGGACTTAATGTAGGCAATCCACCGCAACATAGCAATGTCTGGTGTTGAGCATCTTGTAATCATCCCAAGAAGTGGTAGACAATCTGTTTCTACAACTACACACGCACCAATAAGGTACTCTTTTCCATTTTTCAAAGCTGTAACCATACCCCATAGCTCTCTCTTTATTTGTGGATAGTTTCTTTGGCGAGCACTTATCTTTGCTCCAAATCTTACCACATATCTGCATCCTTTTTCGTCATCTTGCCCTATTGCCCATCCAATCCTTGTAGGACTGGTGTCTACTGTCACAATTACTGGCCTTTGACACTCATAGTCTACCTTTCTCAAAGTTGTTGCTGAATGGAGAAACTCCTTTAGCTTTTTCATGGATTTTACATGTGCTTCTGTCCATTTAAACTTTTGATTCTTTCTAAGCAGCTGATAAAGAGGATCAGCTACATGTGCATAATGTGGAATCCAAATAACATAGAAGACAAGTGCATGTTTCTTTCATTCTTTGGATGGCATCTACCTTTGATGGACAAGGTTTCCTACCATATGGCCCGCACATGTGCCCCACAATGAGCACTTCTTTGACACCAAACATAGACTTTTTCCCTGACAATGTAAGATTCACTTCTTCCAACCTAGACAAAATTTTATCACAATCATTTATGTGATTTACCACAAACCTGCGACATCCCTTGAGATCCAAAGCTTCATCTTTGTCACTTTCTTCACATCCTTTGATAGGCAAATCATCAATGAAAGGCATTGTGATTTGAGGAATAAAGTCACGTAAGACCTTATTCATCCCATTCATCATATGTGCAACCGAGTTGGTTGCTCCCTGTGGCAAGGTACACATCCTTACCAAACCCAAAGGTGTCCTCATGGTTGTCAAGTCTCTGCTTTCAATTGCAAGTTGAAATTGATCATACCCTAAGTAGAGATCCCCCATTGAGTAGATTTCCCTCCCTGCAAACGCCTCTGCAAACTCATCCACAATTGGAACTGTACCTACATTTCTAATTGTCACCTTGTTCACTGGTTGCATATCTTGGATGAAGCGTAGAGAACCATTCTTCTTTGGAACTGTGAACCACCTGTTTGAGTATGGAGCACAAGAAGGCTCCAAGATTCCCATTTTGATTTTCTCATTCAGTAGCTCTACTAACTTTGGCAAATGAGCCTTTGGAACTGGAATAGGCCGCAGATTCCAAGTCACATGAGGTATTGTGAAAATTACCATAGGAGCTACAACAGAAGGATCAACACATCCTATCTCATGTGGCTCAAATGCAAAAGCCTTACCATGCTTTGAAAGCATTTCTTTGAAGCACTTTTTCTCCTCTTGTGTTAGAAACTCCTCGCGACCAATCTGCAACTCTTGGAAAGACTCCTTTGTGAAGGTATGCCCAATCTTTTTAGGATTCCTCAAACTTGGTTGTAAAGAAGCCTGCTCAATATTTTCCCTGTTGTTGGGTGGTAAGGGTGAAGCTACTGGTTTCACCTTATTTTCTACACTCTTGTATTTAGTTTCAACATGGACTTCTGGGCCAACTGTTTGGCTTTCTTTAAAGGTTTCTATTACTTGATACATTTCCATAGAGCAAACTTCCACAACTTCATTTTCAAGATGCAAACTAGACCTCATTATAGCATCAAGCTCACCCATAGTATCTACAAAAGAAACTTGTTCACACAAACCCAAAACATTTTCAATAGGCTTTAGCAACCCACTCTTTTTCATGCCTATTTGTACATTATGCACATATTGCCTCTCACATCTCTTCAAATCTTCAAGTTTTGTAAAACATACTGATCCATTCCTTGTTACCAAGGAGCTCGTTGAAAAATTTTCACCTATTTTTGGATCAGGCGAGAACCTTTTTCTTTCTGTACCACTGCAATCCCGCTTTACAATGGTACTTGGCCAAAACCCATCATTTCCCTATGGTCATGAAACTCTTTGCTCACCTTTGGTAGAGGATGTTCTCTGAGGTTGTCACAATTTCTTTCATGGTTCACACAAACTGTGAGAGATTGGACAGCACGTTTACCATCTTTGCTACGTATCCTAGCATATGATGAACCATCGTCCATTACCTTTGTTTCCATTCAAACTCCCACAATGTAGGGCTGTCCAAGGATGAGATGATATGAAGATGTATTCTGTACAAAGAAGTTTTGGTCAATCTTTACATCACCTATTGTCACCTTCACACCTGGACATGTTGCATACAATTCACCGGATGAATTGTTTGCCACTTTTACCATCCAGCCATGATCTGTGTCCATTGGCCATTTGCACTTGTTGTAGAGACTCTTTGACATTATGTTTATTTCTGAACCATGGTCAATCAAGGCAACAAATGGCTCTTCAAGATCACCTACCTTGACCAAAGTTTCTGTAGTAGCCCTTGCCCAGTGACTTCGTGAATAGTAGCTCCTAGGAATATCTTCAACTTCTTCATCATCATTTGAGAAATGCACTTGCTTCACTCTCCCACTAGATTGGTAGCATCCTACCATAGTTCCATCATCCTCCTCTTTATTTTACAGTTGTATCCCTTGCGTCTTTGAGGTTTCCCTTCAACCTGTGGACGAGAAACTTTAGCAAGAGTTTGCATCTTCCTCTTGATGATGTCAATGATCTCCCCATGGAATTCACGCTTTGCAATGCCAAGAACTTCTCCTAGAGTAAACTCAATCTTGCTATTTAAGATCCTTTCCTCCAAGACTTTCTTTAGCAACCTCAATATTAGATTGTAGTTTATAAGTTGGGCCTTTTGTCTTACCTTTTGCTGGCTCTTTCTTCTTTCCTGTTGTAGACTCCTCCATGAGTACTTCAGGTGGAGATGCTCCTTGTGTTGAGGGTGTTTGAGAAGGCATTGAGTCGCTTCTTCCCCCACTTCTAGAAGCTCTTTTTGATGGTCCTTCATCAGCATTCTCACGCCTGCGCTTCTCTTCTACAATCGCCTCATTTTGTTGGCATTTTGTAATGTACGCATGCACTGACAATGAGTCCACTAGATCATTCCATCCTGTTTCTAGACGTATGCAATTACCTGCTTCATGTAGAATCTCTTTTGTAAGCTTTCCCTTTTTAGCTAATTGCATGACATTTGGCCAAATTTGACCATGATGGTCACTCACCTCTTCATCAAAAAAATGTTCAATTTTTACTCCATAAGTAGCTGCCTCAACTGAAGAGGTGGCATGCTTAGTTGCCATATCTTCAACTAAGGTTTGCATTCTCCCCTTCTCAAAGTTAGTTCTCAAGGGTAGACCTGTCTCTCTTAAGTGGATTTTACCATCCTTAAAAAAGACAACATCTTTTGACAAAGCATCACTAAAATCATCACAATCCCTTCTTACATGGTCTGTACTATCACACCAAATACATCTATTAACAAACCCTTCTTTTGGTTGTTGTCTTTGCTTAGGAAGTGGCCCTGATGGTTGGCCTTTTTCTTCAAGCTTTGCAAGCTTCACCTTCAAGTCACGCATTCCCTTCACAAGCTCATCTAGCATGGACTCATCAAACTTAGGAGCGATAAAAGTAAGCTTTACCATTTTGTCAGAAGTTGAGGTTGAAGGACTTGTAGTGTTTACTACCATTTTGTCCCTTCTTCTTTGTTGTTTGGCAAGCAACGAGACAACACCTTCAACTTCATTCCAGTCGGTCTTTAGTCCTTGCTCAACATCTTTATCTTCAAAAAGAAGCTCCAAATTTTCTTGAAACTTTTTACCTGCAGCTTGTAAGAAAAGATCTGTCTTCTCTGCATCTAGTGTGGCCCTTTCTGTCCTTGTGAGTTGTGCATAGCGCCGCTCAAATTCCCTAAGTAGCTGTGTTATTGATAGTCCTTGCTTTGGCTTGACTACCCATTCTAAGAATGTCCTTTTGGTTACTCTCTCAGAGTCCTCCATGAAATATTCCTCCTTTAAAGCTACTTTGAGTTCTTCCCAATTTCTCCCATGCCCATCTTTAATTGTCCTAACATGCTCCCTAATTTCTGGACCAATAACTAGCTCAAAGCTTTGAATCATCTCACCTTATGACACGCGATGCAGCTCCATCTCCTTCACATACTCGCGTAAGTACTTGGTTATATCTTTGCCATTGAATTGATCCATTCTGTTGACGACCGCTTGTATGGCCTTCATTGCTGAAATCTCCCTTCTTTTAGTGGCATGTTGTTGTTGCATGAACATTGCAAATGCTTGAAACCTTTGCATTGTTGTTGGGTCAAAATGCATACCCTGTTGCTCAACATGATCACCCATGGTTACGCACAAACTCTCACCCTGGCAGTTTCGCGTCGGGTTCACCAAGAATATGTCAAGAAGTAGGCGGTCTTGCCCGGAAGGCACCGGACCTCTTGCTGTAAGAGTTTGTGAGGAAGCTTGATCAAGGGTTATGAGAAAGAGCTAAGATGCAGATAACATAGCTTCTAGAGCTAAAGAAGAAATGTAGCCAAAGAAGCCGCTCACTTTTCCTTACAAACACACACGTGATGGAGAGAACTCATGAAAGATAGTCAGAACAAAACAAAAATGAAAACATCAAGATTACGATCATATCGTATCATGGGTAGGATAAAAGGGTTAATGGATGAGTTAATGATATTTAATCTTTGTTGTCCAAATAAGCTACGGATTGCTCTTTGGAACTGTAGCTTTGTGCTTACTATAATGTATATGTTTTATCTAGTGATGGGGATTAGTTGTGAGTACAAATCCTCTTGATTCATAATAAAATAACCACACTCACATCAAAAGAGAAGTTATAGTCAATAATAGGTAGTATGATGGGATCTGGTGAGAGAAGTATTTCGTTGAGCCTTTCAGGACCAAATAGAAACACTATGCGTTGCTGAAAGTGAATCTTTCGACTAATCCAAATGTTGACCCTAATAGATTGCACAGAATGGAAATGAAAGAAATCGCCTCTATGTGGATTATGGTTATTCATTGATGATATACTTAGTATGTTCAAAGATAAAGGTGTGAAAGAAGTGAAAGGATAAGAAGAAGAGAGCTTCTCTCCCAAGCCCTATTGTTGCCCTTAGGCAATAAGGATACTGCGGGGAGAGAAGTACCTGTAGCAAGGAGATTCTAGAGTTTGTGGAAGAGAATGAGAACCTTAAGAGAGAGAGGTGCTTGTGAAAGATGAAGATATGGTTACTAACCTTGTGCACATAATTGTTTCCCACAAGAAGGTTGTGCCCGTTACATTGACAAGATTGCTGCTTGAATATCTTCCAATGAAACAATTAGGACACAACAAGAGAGATCAAAGGAGGAGTAAGATAGAATTAGAGATAGATCTAAGTGTGGTGGTGGTATTAAAGATAGATAATGAGAGATAGAGATAGAGTTAGAGACAAGTATTGGACTAGATATGCAAATGAAAGTAAAACTAGCAATATATCTTACACGAGAGCAATCGCCACCACCTTAATGGACAGAGAAGATGAGGCAAGACTTCAGCCTTTCTTCAAGAGAAAGTGAGGCACTAAGATGAGTGTGTCACTATGGAATTGAGCTATTCTCACTCACTCATAACTTTCCCCCAATGAAGAGAAGATTGCCCTTTTTATAGGCGAGGGAGCCATGTTTTACATAATCACTTGATTAGGCTAAAGAGTTAGCCCAAATCAAATATTCTTTGGATATTTCTTAAAATGGGCAATATTAGGACTCAAAATATCATGAAATTCAGCATTTTTGGTCGTTGAGGCTCCATGTGGGTGCATGATGTATGTGGGCCCCACCTAGGCATCTTCTGTGTGGCTCCAGCAGGGGGTCCCAACTTGTATGTCTTGTCCTTAAAGGCATCTTTGAGGTGCCACATTCACATGCTTGTGTCTTTTATCCTCCAAATATCTTATTTTATGAAAAATTACCAAGATTACCTCTTTTCACTTGATTCACCTATTTACCATCTCTTCTTACAGTGTAGTTGTGAGAGGGTTTTTCACTGGTTTCCTTGTAACTTTTGACCTGTAACTCGGATTGACGTGCTTCAAAAGGCAAAATTGGCTTACTAAAAGAGCTTGACTTAGTTTTGGCCTTTTCTCCACGCCCTTAGGTCGGGATTTGCAAATTGGAATGGTCCAAGAAGCTTTGGATCTTCCTTTTCATAAAGTCTTCTAGTAGGCCCTTCCCTCTTGTATGTATCCAAGAAGGTATGCATTATTGAAGGGTTATATTATTAAATAAATGTGAAAAGAAGAAAATAATTTATATATGGTAGGGTATAGCTGAGATATTAGAAGAAATATACAAATGCTTTTCCCCCAGACAAAAAGAGGCACAATCATTGATACTTTTCTTGTAGTACTTTCTAATAGTAATGTACATTTATATTACTCCAAAGGTAAATACTAAGGTATGGTAGAAAGATTTTATTTATGCATATGAGTATTATATGAAGTATACTTATGCGTCAAAAAGTCACAAGATAAATCGTTTAATGCCCGTTCCCACTATATACGTGCCACAGCACGACACCGCAGATAGGTGGGATGCAATCCATCTCGATGCCGTACATTAGAATATTGTTGGCATATTAGGCATGTCTCTACAAATTGAGCCAATCTTTATACATACCTTTCCACTAGTAACGATCCTTAATCTTGACAAAAGTTGCCCAGACCCCTCTGTGTCCAGCCCATAAACTTTCATGAAACTCTTTGATAACCTGCTGTTGAGTCGCTTTATCACAAACAACCCGCTACGGTACTCCTTTAGAGCGTTTTGGTTGCTTCCATAAATGCCCATCCTTCAGAAAATAGCCGTAAGCTTTCTTCCTGATCTTTTTGTACTCTTGATCCGTCCACTCTTCATGCTTAGTAAGAGTGCTAAGGTAGCGACCAATCAAAAGCCATTCTCCTTCATAGAACTCTTCAGGAAATACCTCAAAAGCATGAGCAATATTTCCACAATTTGCATGCAGATAAGAAGACGAATAGACCTTCAAGCCAATATCATCACTTGTGGTCAGCATCTCTTCTTCATTTTCAAATCTAGCTCTTGATAACATATTTGCAACAGGATTATCTCTACCTGCAATATGACAAAATTCAGGATTAAGAGACTTAATATAGGCTATCCATCGTAGCATAGCAATATCCGGAGTAGAGCAATTTGTAATCATCCCTATCAGTGGCAAGCAATCTGTCTCTACCACAACTGAAGCTCCAATAAAGTATTCTTTATCAGACCTTAGAGCAGTAGCAACGCCCCAAAGTTCTCTCTTAACCTGTGGGTAGCCTCTTTGGCGAGCATTGAGCACTTTTGCTCCAAATCGAACCGCATACCTGTTACCTTCTTCATCATCTTGACCTATAGCCCATCCAATACCTGTCGGGCTAGTGTCAACCGTTAAAATTACTGGCCTTCCGCATTTGTAGTCAACTTTCCTCAAGGTCGGAGCCTCAAGAAGCATCTTCTTTAATTTCCTGATAGCCTGTGTATGAACTTCTTCCCAAACAAATCTTTTACCTTTTCTCAGCAGTTGATAAAGCACTTCTGCAACATGAGCAAAATGTGGCAGCCAAATAAGATAGAAAACACGTGCAGAAACCGACGAACTTTAGTAACCGAAGAGCACGTTTCCTTCATCTTTTGAATAGCTTCAACTTTAGCCAGCAGACTTGGCTTTCTACCTTCTGGACTGCACATGTGCCCTACAATTAGAACCTCTTTGACACCAAAACTTGATTTCTGAATCAGTCGTCGGTAAATGGCCTCCTGCTCAAGCTGATCCCGCCGGTCGGTGATCATCTCTACTTCATAAGGCGTGAGGGAATGATAGGTTTTGGTGTTATGATCATAGAGTGTACGCCTGCCCTTGCTTAGTCTGGTTCTGGCCAGCTTATGACAATGCGAAGCAGTATGGATCCATCCTTCTGGAAGAGGCTGATTAGTTTTGACTCGAGCTTCGAAAAGAATCTCAGCCATCTCCCTGTACTGTGGTGCCAGACCCGGCTTTGCTGCAATGTCTTTTTCAGGCAATTTAGAAGATTCGATCGTAAGTTGTAGCAAATGATTAGTAATCCTGGTCAGTCCTCTGACTTGAATCTTCCACTGGCCCATACACAGCTGGATCCTATGCATCTCCTCTTTCAGTGTCTTAATGTCATTGATTTGGAGAGCATCCTTGAACAACGTCTGCCAAGTCTTCCATTCCACAGTTGATCGCTCATACCAACCCTTAAGCTCATCAGTAATTTTGAAGTATGTGAGACGATCAACTGGTTTTGGATGATACAGCGCTAGAAAGAATCTTGGCAGCTCTATTTCTCTTGCTGGAATAGCATACAAGAGAACTGGAGAATCAGACACAAATTCTAAGAAATTGAGAACAGCCTGGTTCTCCTGCTAACATCATCTTTCTGGTGATTCTCACTAGCTGGAACAGTGTTCGGAGAGCAGTTGCATGTGCTCCGAATGACATTCTTGTCTGAGGTCCTCTGTTAGTGGCTGTCTGGTCCTCTCTGATCCAAAACACCTCTGGCAGTTTGCATTTGCACCAAAACTTCCTTGAGTTGTACCCTAACATCCTTCATACATCGGTAAGTTGCTTTGTTACCCAGTAGAAGTTCCAGTTCTAGGGCTAGGGAGCGACAATCTGCAGTAGACTGCCTTTGCCAGTGCGGGTTTGCCACTCTTTCATCAGCATTGAGTATCCATTCAGGAACTCGTTGGAATGTACTCGGATGCGCAGGTAGACGGCAAGCTTCTTTATCATGGAAAGCTGCTAATTTCCAATGTTCTACCATTTCCCTGGCTCCCACATATAATCTTTGAAATCTTTCCAAGTCAGACAAGAGATCATCATCCTCCAGATAATGTCTGGTTATGGAGGTCTGTTGATGTCTCAATTGCCTATTCAGGGTAATGAGCTGCAGTGAATGTTGATGATCAGCAAAACTGGTCCCTCATCCTGTACTTTCATTTTCCCTTAGCATCTATGCTTAGTTGGGACCGATCTGCTGGCTGATTCCCAGTGTGACTGGGCTGCTGCTCTTCAGTCTGCTGGTTACCCGACTGGTGCCCTTCAGCTTGTCCTTCCTACTGACCCTCATTCTGGCCTGGCTGGTTTGGTTGACTGGCCTCCTTCAGTTGGCCCTGTCCTACCAGTACCGGGTCTTGGAGGTGGAGATGGTGGTGGGGCATCATCATCATCCTTTGTATGCCCAGCTTCTTGGTCATCCTCCTCCTGATCAGTTTCATCTTCCTTGTCTTCTTCTTCCTCATCCGGAGAAGTCTGCTGATCAATATAATCTAATATATCTTGATTCATCACAGCATTATTATACTCAGTCACCTTGTCCTGCAAATCACTCTGCATACTTTCCATCAAGGACTTTAAATTCTCTAGATTAAAAACAGCATTGCTGGATGGATTCAAAATTTCAGCCAAGCTATTATAGATGTATCTTTCAGTCAAAGAGGCCTTTAGAGCGGTATGGCGCATTAACAGGTTTTTGAATTCCGCCTACTTCATCATGAGCATTTTTTCGGCCCGCTCTGCAGCTCTCAGTGCTTCATTTCGTTGATTTTTGATGATCATTATTTCAGACTCAGCCTTAGCTAACATTTTGTTTAGCAACTCATTAGTCCTTTCTGAATGAGCTTCCAGTACCCTGTGTTGTATGTTCTGCTCTTCCCGGGCTTTCTGGAGCTTTTCAATCTGATCTTGTGCCTATGTCAAATCAACTTTGAGCTTTTTCACTTCATCTTCTAATCCAGTAGCCTCCATCAGTTGTCCCATACAACTGACAATGGTATTCCAAGAAGACTGTATGAGGACTGAACATTTGTCTTTGACTGTGGTTGGATCAGAATCAGTAGGCTCATATATTGCCACTGGAGCTATGTAGGGTAAAGTTGCATAATCAGCTTTGGTTAGCATAAGATGCCCTTTCAATTGTTTAGTCTGCATTTGCTGCAACTTGTCCTGTTTTACGAGTGAGGCGGTCCGGGGCACGGAACAAGAAGAGCGGCCTCTAAACACCCTTCAAGGCTCCCGTGTTGCTCAATTGGGGCTGGGGCAAGCACAATCAGAGACAACAACAACCCACAGCCAGAAACCAAACAAGAAAAGGGGCACCACCTAGTTGTAGATGAAAACTAGGACTCACGTGATATCTCCTTGTACTCAAACGCACAAAGAGAGGGGAATGCAAGATAGCCACACACACCAAACACAAACATTCACCACGTCAGAGAGAGGTAAAGAGCACAAATCAACTTGAGCAACTCAGTCTTAGCCTTAAAGACTAGATGCACACAAAGCTTGATGAGAAATAGGGAGACAACACAAAACTTGACCTTGTTGCCAATACACAAATTGTCTTAGGGTCATGGGAGCCCTCTCACCGAGCACCCTCTTACAATTGACCTTTTAGGCAAACAATTCAACAAGCCCTCAAACCACCAAGCATGAAATGGCACAACAAACTTCAAGGACAATATACCTTCAACCACCTGATGAGCCAACTTATCAAGTCAATTTGGAGAGAAGAGTCGTAGTTGCAGCATACAATTGCACCCAAAACTATAAATCTTATTTATGCACAAGAGTAGGCTACAAGTGTGGTGAAGAGTATGGCATACACTCCACTCCTCTAGATGGCATAACTAACTTCAAGCTTCTCCATGCACCTATGTGTAATGATGGAATAGAGCACTCACGATGCACACACTCTACACAACTAGGCTTGAAAAGTGGTGTGTTATGTGTTGAAAATGGTGTGGTGTAGTGTGATCATGTGATGATTTACAAGGGAGAGAAGGGATCTATTTATAGGTTTTAGAAGCCCCGATTAGGATTAGCCTAATCAAGTTTATTTGAAGGAATAAAAGATTATGCATATTTTTTATTTATTTTTTAATGAGGGTGGGTCTCTCTTGTCCTTTGAGTCACATGGATGTGGGATCAAGGGAAGAGAATTATTGAGGATGATAGGAGAGAGGATTGAGTGAATAATTTGGGAGTGCCTACTCTAGTAGAGGGTGCATTTTACAATAAGGTTAGTGGTTAGTAGTTAGTAATTATCACTAAAAAATATTTACAAAATCATTCACCATATGGTGAGATATATGATGAGAAAAGTTAGAGAAGGGATGAGCTTGTAAAGAGAGGTTGAAGCTTTGGAGAAGTTGACATTCACCTCTTTACAGCACCGGAAGAAGAAGCAGTCAGCATGGCGAAGTAGCGCGTGTCGATGAAGCTATGTTATCTTCAAACCTTGGAAAATTCATGATAAAAGCCTTCATTTGCAGAGGTTATCCTTGGATTTTTACTGATTTTTTGAAGTTCTTTACAAAGCTGAAGAGAGTATGGTAATATGGACATATATGTAGAGAGAAAGGGGGACACATAGGGTGTAGAAATGGAGGATGAAGGCTATGGAGGTATGAGAGATGTGGCAATGGTGAAAAGGGTGAATTAAGACATGGGAGTTGCAGGTTTGGGAGTCGGAAGGAGAGGGAGGAGTGTGTGTGAAAGAGGAAAATGATAAAGTGGAAGAGGGAGTGTGGATGCATAGCATGGGCAAACTAGGGTTCACCAATAAAATCATAGCTCACAGCTCGTAGCTCAAAAAAATATGAAAAAATTTGAGGTGAAAGTTCAGCTCACGAGCTACAACTTTTGTTTGTATCACCTTTTTAAATTCGGGGAGCATGTGATCTTTAAAAATTCAGCAAAACCGATTGTTTTTTCCACTGCGCAAGGTCCTTGTGAGGTCCTTCTTTGGATGATTCTTTTGAATACCTTTAAGAGTGAGCTTCCCATGGTGCATGCATGCATTCCACATACCCTTGACCTTATTTGGTAGGTCTATAATTGAAGATATTGTTGAGATCATGATATAAGTGAATAGTATAGCTAAGAAAATCAAATATTGAGGGGTCTAAAAAAATATGTACATGTCAAATATAAATAATATAGGTGGAAAAAATATAAAGGGGTCAAAATAAATCTCTCTCATTATAAGTCTACCATAAAAAGATGAATATTTTTGGTGGTCTAATTTATGAGAATAATAGAGAATAGATGTAGGAAGGAAAAAATGGCAATAGTGAAAAAATATACACATAAATAAACTAGTTTTTTTTGGATTTTTGTTGGGATGGAGTTACACCAAAAATAAGAGAAGCTTGCATGAAATTATTTTTATATGAAATAAAGAGTATGCAAAATGGTAAGAAAAAATATGGTAATGGTGAGTCAATGTACATAGCATAAATAACACACCATAGGTAGAAATATTTAAATAAATACCAAAATAATGATGAAAAATCCTTTTATTTAGACCCTATATACAATGAAATATTTACACACAAATGGGCCATAATATACTTATATGTTTTATATTTTTTATATTTTTGGCTCAACTAACCCAGTGACTAGCTAATTAAGGGTTTTTAAGAAGATATGGGAAAAGTCCCCTAACTCACACACCTATGTACAATGAAATGGTAGGGATAACCAAAATGTTTGAGTGATTTGATAGGGTGAGGTAGCTTACTATGGAAATTATGGAAAGCCGAAAAATGGCTATCATTAGCCCCCCCCTTAGATAATGGTACATTCATGTACCATTTATCCGACCATACAACATGTAGATTGTGTAATGTCTGTCTTTGTCTGCTCTCATCTTTGAAGAACGTTTGTTGTATGATTAAAAACCTTGTGTGATATGAAAGGTTCTCAGAGCCAATAGCAGGATGTAATGAAGTGACTGAGTAAACCTCCTCCATTGAGAAAGTTTCCATAAGCACCCCCCATGATCAAAGATCTTGAAATATCTTTCCCAAAGAGAGATGTATGGTATGGAATCACTTACTGATTTCGGTTGAAGAAACTTGTAGATTCTATTGTTGTCCATCATTGCATCTATCACTATGAATGTGATATAAAAGATTGGTTGCTCTTCCTCTTGTGTAAAGTTGATGTATCTGCTACGATCTTCAAGAGCAAATTCATGAACTGTAGCTCATAAAATTCATTCAATCTGGGTAGGCTCATCAACTCAAAATTTCTATGATCTTCATGATTTAGGAAAGCTTGATCCATGCTTCCAACCGCTATTGGAAGATATTGCAAATAGTTTACCACATAAGTAGATAATAGACGAAGGTTTCTATTGCTTCCAACACATTGGAAGAGAATAGATTTTGGTACTCATTGATGAAATATCCACATATAGCAATCAACAAGTTTTTCATCTATGATGAAGACCAGAAGCATCACAATGTGCGACCTCCATACACCAAAGAACCAAATGTAGAAGGTTTGGAAACATCCGTTCATCACCAAGTATTCATGTCTTCTTCCACTTAAGAAGGTATGGTGCCCCCGATGAAAGGTATATGTGAAGAGGGGAGAAGTTGACTTTGAAGAGGTGAAACCCAATGTGAAGATGATTGGGGCTTCAAAAGCTTGGATTTTCTTGCTAAGAAATTGTCCCATGAATGGAGAGCCACCCACTAAAACACCATTGGAGAGAATGATACCCTTCTGACAGTTTCCTTTTATGATTTTATTTTTAACTACTCTCCCATGTTCTTCATCCCCTTCTAAGCCCCCCCTTTGGCAAGGTTGTAACTCCTCACATTGTACCACCTCAAAGGTTGATGGATTACTGTTTGATTTTGTGAAAACTTTGGCTTCTTGAAAGATAGGTTCCTCCATGCTTAACATACATGGGTCATACCAATGCTTTTCAACATCCTCAAACACTCCTTGAAGATTATCCTCACATGGATTCAACTCACACTCTTCTACTTTGTTTTGGAGTTGGCATTCCATGTACATAATCATCTCTTTATGATCAATGTGGTCTATGATCTCTTCACCTATGATTTCATCTTCTTCTTCACTCTCTTCTTTTAGACAAGATACACTCTCAGAACATTCCATAAGATCAAGGTTACCTTCAAGGTCTTCATTCTCCATAGAGTCATGTTGCACAAAAGCTTCGTCTGCTTGGACTAGAAATTAATCCTCCGCCAAAAAGTTGGATGCATCCATTATTGAATCATCAATGCCATTTGAGATATCTTGTGTCGATTTTTGCATGCTTGTGATAAAGGTAGAAGAAAGAGATTCCACATTTGAATCTTGGCCACACACTTTAGCACTTGAATAATCACTTGGCATGTAATTAACTTCTTCAACATTTGTCGGAGTAGAAGGAGACAAGTATGGAAAAGGAGATGACTCCTTGATAGAAACACTTTCGTGATGGTTGGTTCTTCCAGCATGATGGAAACCATTTTTGATGTAGAAGTACTTGTGAAACTTCCTTCGGGCAATAGTGACCGCTTCTTCAAAGGTAGAGGGTCCACTACAAGTAACCTTAGTCTTTAGGAAAGGAGACAAACCCGAAATAAATTGCTCCATTTTTACATAATCTGGAAATGTAGAAGCAAACCCACATCTTCCCCATTGACGAGAAAAAATATCCTCATAAGCATAGTAGTCTTCACCATGTTGTTGAAGTCTCCCTAATGAAGCCCATGTTGTCTCTGTTGTTGGAAATTTAGTGAATCTGGTCTTCAAAGCTTTGGGAATTTGGGTATATCCATCTTCAATCTGAGAAGACATACTCCAAAACCATTGCTCAACGTTGCCTCTAAGGCATAGCAATAGAAAATCCCCTTTTTCAATGTCATCCCTTTTACCAAGGATACGACAAACCATTCTAAAATCAGCAAGAAAATCATCAACATGAGTCTTCTAGATTTTCGAAGAAGATTGGGATATCATCAAAGGTATAGCGTGTCATAGTCTCTCAATGCTAGAACCACACAAAGATTAGTTCCAAACAATCATTTTCTCTCATGACATCAACTAACTACACAAAGTTTTGAAAGGTCTTTCAACATGAATTCTAGATTCTTATGTGAAAATGTTTTTTTCCTTTCTTATGTTATGCTAATCCAAACCATATTCTAGATTAATTTTTGTTGCATTGAAATTAAACTCAGTCATACAAGTTTTCATGATTCATATAATTTTCTTGATTATGCTAAAATTCAAGCATTCATGCAATACAACAACAATAAGCACAAGTCATTCCTCAGTGGGGGTACCAATTTGAGGCGGTCCGGGGCGGGCAACAAGAAGAGCGGCCTCTAAACACCCTTCGAGGATCCTGTGCTGCTCAATTGGGGCTGGGGCAAGCACAATCAGAGACAACAACAACCCACATCCAGAAACCAAACAAGAAAAGGGGCACCACCTAGTTGTAGATGAAAACTAGGACGCACGTGATATCTCCTTGTACTCAAAGGCACAAAGAGAGGGGAATGCAAGATAGCCACACACACCAAACACAAACATTCACCATGTCAGAGAGAGGTAAAGAGCACAAATCAACTTGAGCAACTTAGTCTTAGCTTTAAAGATTAGATGCACACAAAGCTTGATGAGAAATAGGGAGACAACACAAAACTTGACCTTGTTGCCAATACAAAAATTGTCTTAGGGTCACGGGAGCCCTCTCACCGAGCACCCTCTTAAAATTGACCTTTTAGGCAAACAATTCAACAAGCCCTCAAACCACCAAGCATGAAATGGCACAACAAACTTCAAGGACAATATACCTTCAACCACCTGGTGAGCCAACATATCAAGTCAATTTGGAGAGAAGAGTCGTAGTTGCAGCATACAATTGCATCCAAAACTATAAATCTTATTTATGCACAAGAGTAGGCTACAAGTGTGGTGAAGAGTATGGCATACACTCCACTCCTCTAGATGGCATAACTAACTTCAAGCTTCTCCATGCACCTATGTGTAATGATGGAATAGAGCACTCACGATGCACACACTCTATACAACTAGGCTTGAAAAGTGGTGTGTTATGTGTTGAAAATGGTGTGATGTAGTGTGATCATGTGATGATTTACAAGGGAGAGAAGGGCTCTATTTATAGGTTTTAGAAGCCCCGATTAGGAATAGGCCTAATCAAGTTTATTTGAAGGAATAAAAGATTATGCATATTTTTTATTTATTTTTTAATGAGGGTGGGTCTCTCTTGTCCTTTGAGTCACATGGATGTGGGCTCAAGGGAAGAGAATTATTGAGGATGATAGGAGAGAGGATTGAGTGAATAATTTGGGAGTGCCTGCTCTAGTAGAGGGTGCATTTTACAATAAGGTTAGTGGTTAGTAGTTAGTAATTATCACTAAAAAATATTTACAAAATCATTCACCATATGGTGAGATATATGATGAGAAAAGTTAGAGAAGGGATGAGCTTGTAAAGAGAGGTTGAAGCTTTGGAGAAGTTGACATTCACCTCTTTACAGCATCGGAAGAAGAAGCAGTCAGCATGACGAAGTAGCGCGTGTCGATGAAGCTATGTTATCTTCAAACCTTGGAAAATTCATGATAAAAGCCTTCATTTGCAGAGGTTATCCTTGGATTTTTACTGATTTTTTGAAGTTCTTTACAAAGCTGAAGAGAGTATGGTAATATGGACATATATGTAGAGAGAAAGGGGGACACATAGGGTGTAGAAATGGAGGATGAAGGCTATGGAGGTATGAGAGATGTGGCAATGGTGAAAAGGGTGAATTAAGACATGGGAGTTGCAGGTTTGGGAGTCGGAAGGAGAGGGAGGAGTGTGTGTGAAAGAGGAAAATGATAAAGTGGAAGAGGGAGTGTGGATGCATAGCATGGGCAAACTAGGGTTCACCAATAAAATCATAGCTCACAGCTCGTAGCTCAAAAAAATATGAAAAAATTTGAGGTGAAAGTTCAGCTCACGAGCTACAACTTTTGTTTGTATCACCTTTTTAAATTCGGGGAGCATGTGATCTTTAAAAATTCAGCAAAACCGATTGTTTTTTCCACTGCGCAAGGTCCTTGTGAGGTCCTTCTTTGGATGATTCTTTTGAATACCTTTAAGAGTGAGCTTCCCATGGTGCATGCATGCATTCCACATACCCTTGACCTTATTTGGTAGGTCTATAATTGAAGATATTGTTGAGATCATGATATAAGTGAATAGTATAGCTAAGAAAATCAAATATTGAGGGGTCTAAAAAAATATGTACATGTCAAATATAAATAATATAGGTGGAAAAAATATAAAGGGGTCAAAATAAATCTCTCTCATTATAAGTCTACCATAAAAAGATGAATATTTTTGGTGGTCTAATTTATGAGAATAATAGAGAATAGATGTAGGAAGGAAAAAATGGCAATAGTGAAAAAATATACACATAAATAAACTAGTTTTTTTTGGATTTTTGTTGGGATGGAGTTACACCAAAAATAAGAGAAGCTTGCATGAAATTATTTTTATATGAAATAAAGAGTATGCAAAATGGTAAGAAAAAATATGGTAATGGTGAGTCAATGTACATAGCATAAATAACACACCATAGGTAGAAATATTTAAATAAATACCAAAATAATGATGAAAAATCCTTTTATTTAGACCCTATATACAATGAAATATTTACACACAAATGGGCCATAATATACTTATATGTTTTATATTTTTTATATTTTTGGCTCAACTAACCCAGTGACTAGCTAATTAAGGGTTTTTAAGAAGATATGGGAAAAGTCCCCTAACTCACACACCTATGTACAATGAAATGGTAGGGATAACCAAAATGTTTGAGTGATTTGATAGGGTGAGGTAGCTTACTATGGCAATTATGGAAAGCCGAAAAATGGCTATCACGAGTTGCAGGACGTTTTCAGTATTTGGAGTAGGAACTCCACCTGGTAGTGTTGAGAAAACTGGAGCTTTCCCTTTGTCCAGTTGGCTCTTGCCTTTTTTCCCTGACTGGCCTGCTATCTTCTCAGAAGTGGCTGGCTTGGCCTGATCTTTCCGAGAACCAGTACGAACTGCACTTTTTGCTACTGGCTGGTTAGGCACAGTCTTCTGAGCAGATTGCTGGTCTGTTTAGCTCACTACAGCTTTCTCAGTGTTTACTGTCTTGACCTGGTTTTCTATCTGCTTCAAAAACTCACTGCTCTTTGTCAGTGTAGTCTTTGGCTTCTTTGAACTGCCAGCCTGTTCTGCAGTTGCTTTCCTTTTCAGGTCTGTTGATATAGTTTGACTTTGTGTTTCTTCATCGTCTGAGGACAACTCAATGTTCTTCGGCTCAGAAATTAGCTTCTCACTCCAAGCCTTCTCTACCTGCTCATTAACATCTACTGGAGTAGCCCAATACAGGAATTGCCAAACATACCAAGTTTTGAAAACATTTTGAGATTTTAGCTTGGCAGGTTGCTGGAGTACATTGTGCAAGAGAATTTGACAGAGATTAATATGAACCTGTGGATCCAATATCTTGGCTAACAACATAGCAAACAGTTTTTCGGATACATACGTTGGGTTGTTTTTAAGGCTTAGTGCTTCGGCTACAAACCTGTAAGCAGTGGAAGCTTCCAGTCCTGCCTACTGGAACTCCTTGAGCACTTGCCTTGCACTTTTGTCTAGCCGTTTCATCCTCCTTCAGAGCTATACTTATCTGCTTTGCGGTTGCCACAGAAGGTTTAGGCTCGTTGGGCATTTAGAATGCAAATGCTATGGCTTCTGGTGTCACTGACACCTTCCTACCATTTACCATGGCACTGCCATCTTCAACGTCGAAGGAATCAAGAACTTGCTTGATGATGTCTGCATCAAAAGCAATTCTTGTAGCTTACAACACAACTCGAAGATCCCAGAGTTGTAGCAGAGTCATTGCTTGATCAGTGAATACATAACGCTGGATTTTACTGTACGGGATAATGGGAAGGCTTGCCTTTGCATCAGCAACTATGGCCTGGGTTTCCTCAAGAGACTCCTACATCTTCTCTGAGCATTTCCTTCTACCCATACAGTGTGAGGACGATGACGATGAAACAGGTGAAGGAGAAGATGACTTACTTGTCATATCGAAGCCGTTTCCTGGTGTCGCTGGCAAGGCTAGCTGACAATCAACTGTCTCCTCAGAGGTCGAGGTTTGCAGCGGCTGCAACGAAGAAACCTCGGAGCTTGGCGATGGCGAATGGTTAACAGGAGGAAAGCATCGCGCAGGGGATTTATGAGGAAAAATGCTAACTCTCCTGACTGTTATACGTGTTTGCGCCATAAAAGCTCCACCACTCGCCACTCCTAGACTTGTGTGCGTCGCCGCTGTCGTGGCAGACATGCATTGGACAAGACTGCGACCCATCCTTGAAATGATTACTACTGGTGTGCCATTTGACTGTTGGGCGCTTAAAATTTGGAAAGTGTGTCCCCACTGATACTGGACTGATTTCCAGTCTGGCTCGACCATACTGGTACTGATTCTAAGGTCAGCCTGATCTGGTTCTTCTGGTACTGGTTCTGAAGTTGGAACTGGTTGCACATGAAAAAGTCCAAAAATGTCTGATTCTGGTATCTCTTGATCAGCAAGTTCTAGTTCCTTAGTACCTTGTTCTGGCCCAGTTTCTCTGGTCTCTGAATAATAAAGATTAATCTTTGCCCCATTATATACTCCTGGCAACAACAATCCAGATAAATCTTTCAGTCTGACTGTGCCATTGGAGAAGACCCAGTCTACCTCAAATGGTCCTGCCCAGGCAATCTTCAGGTTTGGCTTCTTTGGACCCAGTCTAGACTGATATAGAAGCACTAAGTCTCCTTTCTGGAATTCTCGAACTTTTATTCGGCGATCATGCCAGTGCTTCCTTCGTTGTTGAACAATTTCTTGTTCCAACATAGCCCTTTGCCTGAGTTCATCTAATTGCATCAGTTCATCTAGCCTCTTTCTAAGATTATGGTTAAAGTCTAACCCATACTTCACAGCCATTCTCAGACTAGGGATCACAAACTCCATAGGAACCACAGCTTCAGTACCATACACCATTCTGAATGGTGTCATTCCAGTAGTCACCTTATAAGCTGTCCTATAAACCCATAGAGCAGTTTGAAGTTTCAAATCCCACTGGTTTGGTTTCTTTTGCACCACCTTAGTGAGAATAGTCTTTATTGTCTTATTGCTACTTTCAGCCTGTCCATTGCATCTGGGATAATAAGGAGTAGATTTTCGATGATTGACTGAAATCATATCCAATAGGATTTCCATAGTGTCATTGATAAAATGTGTTCCTTGATCGGTCACAATCTCTACTGGACATCCATATCAGCAGACAATATTCTCAAATAGAAACCTTGCAGTTGACTTGGCTTTGTTGTCAGGAAGAGCCTTCGCTTCAACCCACTTGAACATAACAAGTAGCCATTACTCTGTACTTGTTCTTCCTGGGAGTAACCTTCTTAAAAGGTCCCATAAAATCCAATCCCCATTTCATGAATACTCCCAGTGGTTGTATTGGCATCAAGGGAGTCATATCTACAGTTGTTGGTCGACCCATTCTTTGGCATATGTCACAAGTTCTACAAAAACTTCTGACATCAGCAATCAGTGTTTGTCACCACAGACCAGCTTGCAAAATTTTCTTATAGGTTACTTTGTTGGAAAAGTGTCCACCAGACTCACCATTATGCGCTTTTGAAATTACTTGCATTCTTCCTTCCATAGGGACACATCGTCGAAGTATACCATCAACACCCAGTCGATAAAGTAATCCTCCTATGATAGTAAATTTCAGGCTTTTTATGATCAGAGCTTTCTTTCGATTTTGCTTCCAATCCTCTGGAAAGGCACCTTGGGAAAGGAATTGATAAATATCATACCATTCACAATCCACTGATTCTTCTGCCTCTAACTGAAATAAATCAACATCCATTGGTTCATCTCTCAAGGGTGATTCTGAATATCCTTCCGTACTTCTTGAAAGAAAATCAGCTCCACAATGGTTTCGGCCGGGCTTATGGAAAATTCTGAGTTCAAAGTCCATAAGGAACATCATCCATCTTATCAGCCTGCCTTGAATAATGACTTTGTTAATCAGAAACATAAGAGCTTGATGGTCCTCATAAAAATGGAATAACTTTCCCAACAGGTAATGCCTGAACTTTGGAGCACTAAAAACCTCTCCAAGGGCTTCTCTCTCAGTAGTCGTATAGCCTTGTTCAGCCTGACTGAATCTGCGACTAGAAAAATAAACTGGATAGTCCGTTCTTCCATCTGGCTGAGCTAATATTGCCCCCATTGCCAACTCTGAAGCATCGACATGTACGTGGAAAATAATATCCCAATTTGGCTGCCTAAGGACTGGTTTACTAGTAATGGCTTTTTTCAGATTCTGGAAACTCTCCTCACATTCAGTAGTCCATTTGAACTTACTGGTCTTCTTTGTAAGCTCATATAGTGGTACTGCTTGAGAAGCAAACTTGTATAAAAATCTTCTATAGAAATTCACATAACCCAAGAACACACTGTATTTTGTCATTGTCCATCTCTATTCCGTTGTGGGAAACCACATGTCCCAGTAGCTGTCCTTTCCAGACTAGAAAAACAGATTTGAATGGATTCAAACAAATCCTCTTCTCCTGACAGCGTTTGAAAACCATTTCTAGGAATAGAAGGTGTTGTTCCTCATCTGAATAGATAGTGAAGTCGTCCATGAAAATGGCGAGGAACCGATGAAGAAATTCATTAAACATCTCCATCATACACCGCTGAAAGGTAGCTGGTGTATTGCACAGGCCAAAAGGCATCACCAGATACATGAAAGCTCCCTACTCAGTGATGAAAGTGGTCTTGGCTCTATCTTCAGGAGCGATTTGTAACTAGTTATAGCCGCTATAACCATCCATGAAGCTATACATCTCATATCCTACGATCTCATCAAGCAACATATCAGTAAAAGGTAAGGGAAATGGATCCTTAATAGTCTGGGCATTTAGTTTCCTATAGTCTACACAAACTCTCAATTTCCCATTCTTCTTGGGGACGACGACTATGGGAAATAGCCAATCACTACTTGCCACTTCCGTAATGAACCCAACCTTGAGAAGATTATCAATCTCCTCCTTGACCTTCTTTGCATAGCTGGGGTTCATTCGGTATCTTTGCAATCGTACTAGCCTCGCATCCGGTTTCAGTGGTATTCGGTGCTGACAAACTTCAGGATCTACTCCCTTCAGATCTGTATGTTCCCAGGCAAACACATCTTTATAGTTCTGGAACATTTTTCGTGCCTTTTCCTTCATTGCTGGGTTGAGGTGCTTGTTAACCTTAATCATTCTAGGATTTTCCTCTGATCCTAGGTTCCACTCTTCTACTTCTTGGTCATCTAGAAGCAACCAGTTTGGTCCGCCTCCTTTTCATTTGGTCGATTCTTTAGTGTAATCCCAGGATGGTCCATTCATTTTGGAATCAATATTATGATCCAGTGGGTACTCTTCAGAACATATTGGTTCCTCTACTATACCAGTATCAGCTAGTTCCACCATCCTTCCAGTTAGCTGAATTGTTCTTTCCCCTGTATTGACTTCAGTAAATTGATCAGGGAATTGTCTCTTCTGCTTGACAGCCTGCTCTTTGTTCAGCAAGACTGCATTCAAGTCAATTTCTGCCAAAGGGAATATGTTCATAGCCGCTAGCATTCTCTCGATCTTCTTGGCTCTGTACTTCTGACACAACTCCTTCGGCTTCAGTTCCTTTTTCAAGCTCCTGGTATTGTTGGTCTGGATTTGGATTCTGCCACACAGGCCCCTTCTATGGTGAAGTTTGGTTTGCATAGTCATGAACAACATGTGTTGTTCTCAACCATGGGCGCCCTAGTAGCATCCCATATGCTCCCTGCACATCCAAGACTAGGAAACTGGTTTTGAATTTCTCCCTCCCAACTCTTATCTACATGTTTTCAATCATACCCGTCGCCTGTACGACTCTATGATCTGCCATCCGTACTTTGAATGGTGTTGGTTTCATATTGATGATACCCATTCTTTGCTGAAGATGGGCTCCCATTATGTTGACTCCTGCCCCTCCATCCAGGATAATGCTTGAGAGAGGTTCCCACTGCTTCCTGACCTTGTAGTCTACCTGAATAAGTGGAACTTCATCATCTCGGACAGCCGTTAGGTCCACTGTTCTGGCCTCTGCCTCAGCTTTCCTGCGCTGTCTGATAAAGTTGGCCACCTAAGGCAAGGTTTTTTTTATATCCTCCAGCTCTACAGTCAGCTTCTGAATTCTATCACAAATTTTCACATGAATTTCTTCTCTCTCTTGGTCAAAATGATTGTCAGAGCTTGAAGAACTGGTATCTTCACACTGCTATTCTTCTCTTGCAGTGCTTCCACTCTTTCCATCCACTCCCATTTCATCAGCTAGTCCATGTACCATAGCCAGCATGGTCTCGGTCATGGCCGGTACTGACTGATCTTTATCAGTCGATTGGGATGGTATCCTCTGAATGACTCTAGCTTCGGAACTTTCTGACTGCTCTAGCAGCTTCTTAGCTAAATCCTCCGTGATTTTAGCTGCTAGTTCCCTCTGCTCTTGCCACTCATCTACCACCTTCTCTTTACCTTTGGCCTTCCAAACTTCCCTTTGTTGAGCCCACTTGCTGCTGTTAGGATTGATTGGTGCTTTCGAAGTGTCTGGGATTTCTTCAATGACTACTCCCTTGCTCTTGGTAACTACCCTAACTGGGACTGGCTCTGGTGCCTTAGCCTCAGTAGTCGTTGTTACAGGTGCATCTAGACATTGGGCTACAAAATGACCATACTTCCCACAAGTATAGCAATTCATGCTCCTGTTCTGGAAATTGCCTCTTCCTCTTCCTCTGCCCATTCCTGGTTGGTATCTGCCATGTCCCTGACCAGTACCATTGGTACCTGGTCTCTCCTCTTGAGATACCTTGACTGGTTCTACCTTCACTGGTTCAGTGTAGGCAACCACTGACAGATCCTTTCCTTTCTTAAAGTGGTGAATTTTGATACCACAATTATTCCATAGGTGACCAAAGGCCTTGCAGTAGGTACATTGTGGACATTCAGTGGAGATATGGTCCTTGGATTTGCATCTTGAACACCAAGTCTCCATCTTTCAAACTGGCTGTCTTATGTGGCTAATTTCGGCAATCTGCCTAGCCATCTCTTCAATTTTCTTGGTCCACGATCCCTTCTTTGATTTCTCCTTTGCTCAGAGCTATTGGATATCTCACTGGAATCCGAAGTTTCAGTAGCAGAGCTACTGCTACTGGTCCTTCGCTTCTTGTGGCTCTTTTCCTTCTTAGCCTGTTGTTCCAGCTTTAATGCCCTTTGGACCAGATCATTGAATTTTTTTGTAGGGGCTGGTACCTCTTGTTCCCTAAGCTTCTTGCTTCTAAACCCATTTAGGAACCATGCCCTCAATCTCTTCTCAGATGGCGGTTCTTGCAACTGCCTGGTTAGCTCCTTTATCTTTTCCACATAGCTGCAGACTGACAAATTCCTCTGTTTGATCTTATCTAATTTACAGAGAATATCTTCGTCCCCTCTATTGTCCGAATATTCCATCCTGAAGGCCCTAAGCAATTTGTTATATGATCTGAGCTGGAATGCAAGGTAATGGTAATACCATTTCCTCGCTGCCTCCTTCAAGGTTTGTGGAAAATATTCCCCCCAATCATCTTCATCAATGTTTTTTAGTTCAGCATACTGCTCAAAAGCTTGTATGTGAACATCTGGATCATCCTTTTCCCCCCGTTTGAATATTGGAAAGGAAATCTTCAGGGAAGCTGTGTAATCATTCCGATTACTACTGATCCTGCCACTTCTCCTCTTAGATTCAGAGTGACGCTTGGGAGCCTTCTTGCAATTGTCAGTGTCAGCATCCCAATCAATCTCTGTCTCTGTCTCAGTGTCAGTGTCTTCTCTGGTTTGTCTGCTAGAAGTACGATGACTTCCCTTACTGCCCTTGGTATCCTCATCTCTCTGCCGAGACCGAGAACTCTTGGAACTCTTTGCCTTCCGTGCTTCCTGTTCTACCCGTCGACGTCGAGAATGACTGGAGTGCTGTGAGTCCTGCGCCTCATCAGCTTGACTATGCTCCTACTGAGCCTCAGTGTCAGTCATCTTCTCTTGCTTAGGGTCAGACTCTCTTCCTGACTCCTCAGGAATGGGGTCAACACGAAAGGTTGATTTTCGGCCACGATTGGATTTTGGTGCCATTGTTGAAAACTTCGAACTGGGAGAAGAGTCTTTTAGTCAACGAGCTTCAACTCGAGCCACCGTGATCGCCAAAATGGAATTGGAGTTGATCTCTTGAGATAGCTAATTCCAGTGTTGGAAGATTTCAGCTAGTAGTGTAGGAAGATTTCAGACAGCAGACTGGACACGAATCAGAGACTAGACTGGAATTTGGATACTGAAATAAGAATCGGACTTATGTACTGAAATAAGGTTCAGATTCAGATTCAGATTCAGGAGATTGGACGAGAAGTAAGTATAACTGGAATATATGCCATGATTGGGATTACAGATCAAGA